>NW_026903217.1:0-642608 GCF_024500385.1 Phyllopteryx taeniolatus
ACTTATGTCCACCAGTGTAAACACAGTTGCGTCTAGTCTTAATGAATTTAACAATGTGTGTGGATCTGGTACGCATGCTGCTCTCTGTATTACAGCAGAATTTACTGCCTGTAAGTCTTGTACCATTCTCCAACCCACTGAAGGTGGGGCCTTTTTTCCGGGGAAAATGGGTGTGTTACATGGTGAATCTGGACACTCCACTATAACTCCTGCCTAAATCAGTGCTTCAATTACCGGTTTGATTCCTTCACGTGCATCTGGTTTTAATGGATATTGACGAATGCATATTCTATATTCTGTTTTGGGTCTAGTTTAGTATATTTCTGTTTCTTCGTTGAGGAAGACATCTATCTTCTTCTTTTTGAGTCCTAACACTCTCTCTGCGTGGAGGGCATAATTAACATATTCCTCCAGAGGGCCAGTTGCTAGGTTTATCCAATGTGTATCTACCCATCTTTTAATGTGTTCTTTCGAATTCGCATGTAAAGCATTTTTTAACTGTTGTTGATAAGGGCCCCGAGGATTGGCATCCTCATTCAAGCCGCTGTTTGCTTTAAAACAAGCGGTCATTCTAACCCTTTACAGTTCAAAATTTTCTTCGTCTTTTTGTTTCACCCTACTAATTTCCGTGTAATTTGCCCTTTTGCGGAATCTGGCTGTGGTTCTTTCTATGAAAGCCCTAACTCAATGTTGTAATTCTCTGTCATTATGTGGCATTACAACACCATGGTGTTTTGGTTCCCAATCTCCTCGGCAGAGGTGCCAATCAGGCCCCATTGCAGTCATCCAAATTTGTTGAGTTTCTGTTCCATTTAAATGATAGGACTGTCTAAGATTTTCCATTTCCTCAACAAACTGGACAATGTCTACTTTGTAGGGGGTGATGCCGGCTACGGCCTTTTTCCACATCCTCATTAGTCCAGGTCCTATAGACCAAAATAGTTTCTTTTTTGTCCTCTTGGACGTTTGGATTTGCCATCTCAATCATTGGATATAAATCCATGTCTCCCTCGTCTGTGGCTATATTTGTTATTTTGGGAATGGGAGACAATGTTCCTCCCATAGTTTTAGACCAATTCATTTTTGACCCTCCTGATCGTAAAACTCGTTGAGGTTCTGACTCATGAGTTGGAGGAAGTTCATGAGGTGGCAAAAATGTGTACAAGGGTGCTGATGCCTTTGCTTCCTCATTCTTTTCACACTTTTTTTCAACCATCTTTTTCCCGCTTACTCTTACTAATGGTCCTGTCTCGTCATCTTCCTGTCTTTGAAACAACATTTCTTTATCCCTATGTGCCTGCCTTTTCTGTTCACTTTCTAAGTCCTTCTTTTTCTTACTTCCTTTTTCTCTTTTAGATGCCATGTTTAGCCAGAAGAATAAGTCGTCATATCCCTCTTTTTCTATTTTTGATATCTTATTTTTGTGTCGACATTTTATTTCGTCTCGAAGTTCACCCAATTTTTGCGAATTTAGCTGACCAGCGAAACCGTATTTGGTTATCCATGTGTTTAAATGTTTTATTTTGGAAGGATTTTGGAGTTGAACATATTTCCAGTCTTTACACGTTAAGCGTTCTTTTGGATCCGTTTTCCTGTTATTTTTTCCCATTTTGTGAATTTGGAAGTCAGTTTATTTGCACCTAGAGTGACCTAAATACTGACTTTATTCAAAATGACAGGGTGACAATGAATGTCTGGGTTTTGGTAATCCTCAAGCTTCTACCCACACGGGGTGGAGGATTCTTGCATCTGCTTCCAAACCCAGTTGTCACTTACCATCCTGTCTTATACATTCATACTTTTACACATTCACACGATACTAGTGACGTTTTTACAAACACACGGAAAAACGGAATTTAAGTACGTAGAGGACTCCGCTGTCCTCGCGGAATTTCTCGGACTCCGCCGTCCCTCTTATACTTGCCAGTGACTAGTATTACACAAGGTTTATTCTGCCGCAGACTTCTTTGTCGCGCAATTCACTCACTCTTTAATCCTTTTTTTTTAAAAACATTTTTAACTCACCAAAGTTGTCTTCAATCCTGTGGATTGTCGTCAACCTTCAGATCCCAGTTGAGGAGAACAAAGACCAGTCCCGGAAAGGGTCTTACTTGCCGTGGCCACGGTCTCTCAACTGGAAGTCGGCTCCACAACTGGGTGTGTTGACATCCGGCTCGAAGGACCAATTTAATGTTGGATCTATCTTGCCCAACACCTATAAAAATAGACACAAAAGGAATGAAGATGCTGGTTTATTTTGCTCATGAGGAGGACGTATGGGAGATTGTTCAGATTACAGCCTCCCATCACGCTCGAAACAATCTCTCCCGTCGCTCCTGTATTTATTTGAAATAGGGAGGTTTCTAAGTTACAAGACAAAACATACTAAGCTACAAGACACAACACACTAAGGGGAGGGTTTCAAGGTGAAGACATGAGACCAACACCCGGCCACGTCCTTGGTCAAGGCGCCCTTCTCTCTAATGATTCCTGCTGAGTCATCTTCTTGAAGGCGAGACATCTTCCTTTCTCTCACGGTCAGCAAGCAACCATCAAAATCGTCTATAATACTAATGCAAGCTAAGCAAATAAATGATAACTTCTACAATTTATTTAACACTGAGTTTGTGTGTAATATTTAAAGACGCTCTGATGGACATGAGCACAATTGGGAGAGCTCTCAACCATGACATATTTGACTGTGCACAGCATTTAGCCAATTTTTGTTTAAAAGTTGCATTCATACGTTCTCCTCTCCTTTTGTTCGCTACGCGTTCAATTACAGCCCATCCAACCACTAGTTCCCCATTGTTTTTCCTATAACAACAACCATCCATAAACTGTCATGGCCCTGTGTTTCAAGTTGTTTTTCTTTGTGTTGCAGTGTTTGGGTGAGCGAAGGTGCGCGTTGACATCAGTGACGCACCAGTCATGCTTTGTAATCATCAGCCTTTTTAGGGGGCACCGTGACAGTGTGTGGGCGTCGGAATATTCACTCGTTTTTGCCCCGTGTTTGCCACCGTTCTGACCGCTGTCCAAATTTAGGTTCTATAAGATAATACCACACGGAACTTTTGTCGTGTCTCCCTGCGTTATCTGTTTTTTGATTCTCTCTGGTTGTGAGTCTCTTTAGTTTCGTATGTCTCGCCATCACATGCTCTGTCATTTAATTAAAATTGTTCGGACCTCTTACCTAGACTCTCTTTTTTGGGCTCTGCCCTTACGGCATTGCCGTCCATGACATAAACAACTTTCTCCCTTCCTTCAACGGTTCCGACAATAAATCTGAACGAGATGCTTTGTCTTTTCTAGCCTTCTCCTCACACCAATGCATTCCTTCAGTTACACCGTCGGCCATGTCAGGATTGACAGGTGTAAACTGAATATGCGGTTGTTCTAACAATTATAATATTTTCATTGGTAAATAGTCGTGAGTTGAAGAAAGCGGTTGTGGACTGTGTGGTGTGTACGCAGAGCGGATGCATAAGCACCACGTGCGCATTTTTTTATAAGAGCCGCAGCTGCTGCTGCATACCCCTCGCAGTCATATGCAAGTGGTACTATTGGTTCTAACAAAACACTCATGTGTGGTATTACCTTTCTTTCCCCCCGTAATAGTTGGTACAATACTGCAGCGGCAGTATGAGTTTTGTTAGAGATGTCCAAATTAAACGGTAGTTTATTGTGAGGAAGTGCCAAAGCAATGTGAGGCGCAGAAAATAAATAAATCCGATGTCAGGTGAACCACTGCCACAACACCCTCTCGTCCCACCACTATTATATCAGAATAAAAATCTAAAATAGCATGAGTGTCTGTTAGTGTCATGGGTGTGTGTTTCGGTTGTTGTTTTCCCGTTGTCTCGTACACACCTGCTCTTGAGAGCATCTTCACCACCTGTGCCTCGTTCACCCTAATTACCCCTTGCATTTAACCTCGTGTCTCATTCTTTCTTGTCGCCAATTTGTTGTACCTTGTTGTCGCGTTCAAGCATTCCTGTTTCCACGTCACAGACTCACAGTAAGACTCGACCCTGTTCCGATTATCGACCTCGCCTTTTTGCCTTACGTTTTTGGATACTGTTGCCTTTTTTGGATTGCCTGCCTGTGCACCGACCTCTGCCTGTATATTAAACCTCTCTTTTTGAAACTGTCCATTTGTTTTGGAGTCGTGCATTTTTGGGTCCTATCCTCTCTTCCGTTCATGACAGTTAGTTTTTAAAAAAAATCTTGTTGATAAATCAAATCGTGTTCTCTATCATCGAACAAGGTACAATGTGGAGGGTCAGGGGGTGGCGGGAATGGCCCCAAGGACACAATCCACGGCTTCCACTCCGCAAATGCCTGCAGCACGCTGTTATTTATTTGACACGTGTCGAGCAATCCCCAATAGATGTCAGCAACAGGAGTCACAGTTTTTTGTTGGACACATGCCAGCACATGTGTACACAGGTCTCCTTTGGCCGGCAGCATGGTTCCATCTGGAAACACTACGTCAAGTCCGTGTACTGCACAGACAATGGCAGCATTACATTTCTGTAAAATGTCTCTTTGGCACATTTCCCCTGCCTCGTCCTGTTGTTTCAGCACGTCCTCTGGGCAGCAGGTTGGGACAACAGTTGGCAGTGTGTCCCTCTTGTCCACAAGCGTAACAACTGTAGTTACTCTGTGCTTTAGCAGGGCCTCGACAGACATGTGCAATGTGTCCAGTTTTTTCACATGCAAAGCATCTTATGGAGTTCGCGACGCGGGACTGACCCCTAAAACCTCCTCTGACTCCCCCTCTAGTCTGCTGCTGTAGTCGCAAAGTGGCCCACATCGGGTCCTGCAACAGTAGCTGAGGTGCTATGACAGATAGTGCCTGTTTTTTCGGGGGGGGGGGGGGGGGGGGGGGGGGGGGGTTTCTGACACATTTTTTCTGGCAGTGCCTCGTTGCAGGTTTTCTCCAATTGTTTTATTTCACAGTTTTCAGAAGTCTTTTTGTACTGTTAGTTCTCGGTACAGTGAGGAAGTTTATGGTGCCTGCGCATGGTGGGGTTTTTAATTTTTTTTGTTTTTTCAATTTCATCCTCCTTTCTTTCTGTTTCTTTCCTTTTGTAATGCCATAATCATGGCATCATCTTTTGGGTCAATCATCCCCACTGATGCAAGTACATTCATCACTGTACACAGATTTTAGAGTTGACTGCGGATTTTTTTTAAAGACGGACGGTTTTTTGTTTTTTAGAAGTTTTATTTCTACAACTAGTCTGTCTTTTAGACGGTGTACCTCATGAAGCAAAGGCTCAGTCTTTCTGATTTGTCCTTCTTCCTCTTTTTTATCGAATCACTTACTTATTTTCTCTCTTTCCTTCTTCTGTTTCTTCTCACTGTCTTTTCCCTGCAATCAGCAAACCACAATGCCAATGCAGCTTCAATTTTCACTATTCTCTTATTACGCGGCGTTACCACACGTTTCGCTTCCTTATTGAAGCAGTTTTGCGGAGGTTTGCTTCCTCTTTCTTTATGTACCGCACTGTAGATTCATTCACACCGTAATGGCGTGCCACAGATGCATGGTGTGGGAAAAGGAATGTACTATACTATGAAGTGGATTTAATTTGTGATATTTTACATATCATAGCTGTCAGATGGATCCCCTCACCTTCAAAGTGACAACTTTTCAGGAAAAAAACAAAAAACAGCTTGCTTGAGTTTCCAAACACCAGTTTGTTCAAGCTGGTATTACAATACTTCCACACCTAAATGTCCTCCAACATGCACCTTGATTGACAATTCTCTTCCTAAGGCCCGGGACACACAAAAGGATGTTTCCAATCTTAAAAGAGTTCATCTGCTCCAGACCGCACGCATGAACATAAAAAAAATCAGGCGTTTAACAATTTCTGTCGTGTTGTGTGTGGTGTGCTCCGATAATCTCAAACGCACAACACCACAAACAAGGATTCTGTTCCACCAAGGGTCTGGAAACCAATCTGTAGAATGGCGATGTCGTCCATAAAGGACTTGCTTTGAAAGCAATTTGTCGACTGGGCAAACCACCTTCATACAAAAAAAAAAAAAAAAAAACAAGACATCAGGTGAGATGTTTTTTTTTTTTTTTTTTGAGCAGTTGTTTCCTTGTTCCTAAATCAGGGCGCTTCTTGATTGGCTACATTCTGTTACATGTCACAATTCACGACGTCATGACTGGGGGAGACGTTGGCTTCACACACGTGGAGATTTTGTAAGAGCCGTAAATATTTTTCAGCCCCGACCCATATCGGTCCCTATCTTCTGAACAAATCCACTCTTAAGTCATTTCAGATTTAAAGCAAAGCAAATTTATTTATATAGCGCATTTCATACACAAGGTAGCTCAATGTGCTTTACATGATTAAAAGCATTTAAAAACAAAAAAAAAATAGCTTATAAACATTTAAAATAAAGAGAAAAAATAAAAGTACAATTAAAACAGCGTGTTCTACTGTTTCCTCTTGTTGGCATAATCTCAGAGGATAATCTTTTAAAACATAATCCAGTCTGGCGTTTGTGGTCCTCGATCGGGACAGGCCAAAACTGGAACAAAAACAACCTGATTGTGTGTACCAGGCCTTACATGATCTTTTCTTCACCTCAAGTATTGTCTTCATTTCCCACATTCTCTCTTCATTGAAATTATCTTCTCTTGCTAAATGGAGGACACCTTGTCTTTATTTACAATTGAATCAAAACTCAATTTAGATGGTGCTGCCCCACCATCGCAAACGTCAGCCTGTTCTGCCCACACAGTTCGTTTGAAATTTCTCAGCTGATACAAGCTCGATGAACAAAGACAACTTGGCTAACAAGTAATATACAGTATCCACCAACAACTGCGCCAAGTGGGAGAGTCCCATTCAATATTGGTGGCTCCGAAATCTGGAGGGACACCATGCCTTCTTCTAACGCCGACATGCGGTCAGCTTCTTCCTGACTCCTAGTATAGCGACTACCTTCTCAGAATCTTTGAAGCTCCTGAGGTTACTAACACTGGTTGAAAGGTATCCAGTATTTAATTTTTAAACATTTTAATTTAATCTTTATTTATCCAGGCAAGGTAATTGAGAACAGATTCTCATTTGCAAGGCTGACATTGGAGCAGACAGTATAGTAAAACAAAGCAAAATAAAAGCAAATACAAATACATAGACGAGAAACTGGACAGTGTGATATAGTTACAAAATATATTACATTACAAAATTCTATATTAAATATATATATATATATATTTAAATATTCAGGTTCACATGGTATGTTGGCTCCGATGGTGGGGGAAGATGCCGGTCCGACGTGGCAGGCCCAAACGTATTGTGAGGGTCTGCTGGGAACGTCTGGCAGAATCCCCTGTCAGAAGGCGTTTCAACTTCCACCTCCAACAGAACTTTACTCATGTTGCGGGGGAGGCGGGGGACATCGAGTACGAGTGGACCATGTTCCGCGCCTCCATTGTTGAGGCGGCCGACCGGAGCTGTGGCCGTAAGGTGGTTGGTACCTGTCGTGGTGGCAATTCCCGAACCCAGGGATGCCGTCAAGCTGAAGAAGGAGTCCTATCGCGCTTTTTTGACTTGTGGGCAGCTGATGGGTACCGGCTGGCCAAGCGGAATGCAGCTCTGGTGGTTGCTGAAGCAAAAACTCGGGTATGGTAGGAGTTCGGTGAGGCCATAGAGAAAGACTTCCGGACGGCTTTGAGGAAATTCTGGTCCACCATCCGGCGTCTCAGGAGAGGAAAGCAGTGCACCACCAACACTGTGTATAGTGGGGATGGGGCGCTGCCGACTTCGACTCTGGACATTGTGAGTCGGTGGGGAGAATACTTCGAAGACCTCCTCAATTGCACCGACACGCCTTCCCATGAGGAACCAAAGTGTGGGTTCTCTGAGGCGGGCGCTCCTATCTCTGGGTTTGAGGTCACCGAGGAAGTTATAAAGCTCCTCGGTGGCAGGGTCCTCGGGGTTTAAATCCCGTGTGGTGTTTGCATGTTCTCCCTGTGCCTGGGTGGTTTTTCTCCGGGCACTCTGGTTTCCTCCCACATCCCCAAAACATACGTGGTCAGTTGATTGAAGGCTTTAAATTGGATGGATGTTCTGGAAGTGATTGTTTTATAAGCTGGCACTTTCCGACACCCGAAATAGATGATTGAGAGCTCGCGACTGTTATTATTTGAATACTGTAATAATAATCTGTTTTCTGTATCTTACTGACAGATGAGGAATTACTAACTAATGACGGGGCTGCCGGTTGTCCACCTTGTTCAGCCACGGTCGACTTACTGGGGATTTCAGCAGGGTGGGACCACAGACTGTTTCAGTCAAGTCGTCATCCTGAGAGGAAACTGCAGCACTGGCAGGGGATGTCAATATTGATTGGATCAAAGGCTTTTACAAGTCCAAAACAGGTGGGCTGCCATAGGTTTACAGGAGGTGGGTCACTTAGTGGAGGGTCTCTCCTCTTTGTCTCATTTGCATGTTTAGGTTGCTGTATATTTTAACCAATGTGCCTTTTTATTTTGTAGTGTGCGTGACCTTTGGTATTGTTAGTGACGCCCCTTTTCCTCACTCTCTCACTCTGTAATCTTCCCTGAATGAATCTGTGAAAGTGGGTATTCTCTGGCTGTCGGCCTTTTCAAAAGAGACATTGTAAATAATTGGCAATAACAATTACGTTTTACTTTTCAAATAAACAGCTCGAAGCACGTAGGCTTTACCTCTTATTTGGAAAACTATGCGAGCAAGAGTGAGGACAGGCGGTAAGAAACATGTTAAAAAGTGTGTTTGCTTAAAGCATGTGAGAGGTGAAAACCTTTTTTTAATTACATGGTCTGTCGAGCGGCACGGTGGGCGACTGGTTAGAGGGTCAGCCTCACAGTTCTGAGGGCCGGGGTTCTATCCCCGGCCCCGCCTGTGTGGAGTGAATTGGGGACTCTAAATTGCCCGTAGGTGTGAATGTGAGTGTGAATGGTTGTTTGTTTCTATGTGCCCTGCGATTGGCTGGCAACCAGTTCAGGGTGTACCCCGCCTCCTGCCTGATGATAGCTGGGATAGGCTCCAGCACGCGTGCGACCCGAGTGAGGAGAAGCGGCTCAGAAAATGGCTGGAAGGATGTTGTTTCATAATTAATAATAAATAATATAAAATTATGTATATTATATATATACATATATCGAATATATATATAATATATATATATATATATATATATATATATATATATATATATATATATATATATATATATATATATATAATATAAATAAATAAAATAATTTAATAATAACTAATAACGTTGTTTCGTTTGGCTGTGCTGCTCAGTTGTGAGTTAGCTGCGCTGAGCTTCCATAGCAAGGCCCATTTACCACTCTAGCGTGCAGTTAGCAAGCTAACGATGGCTCCGCCCCGATGATGCATCTTCGCCGGATGCCTCGATTTTACAGAACAGCTTAGTGACGTTATTTAAGATCTAAAAAAATTTGCAAATAAACAAGCGATGCATTGACATTTTGAAGACGCATATGGATACGTCATATAGTTTTGTCAACTTTCAACAGAGACAACACGGCTTCGTGGGTAACTTGATACTAGTGAATGGGGCAGTGCCGACTGTCTAACTACCCGGGCTTCCTCCAACCGTCCTGCTGTCGTCAGGTGCCGTGTTTGGCTCTGACATTATATCACTGACAACGAGAGTAAGTTGACTTGTGTGCTTATTTTAATGATTACAGTCCACAATAAGCACTCATTTTTTTAAGTTGAGCCCCCTCACATGATTTTACATTGTATAAGTTTTCACCCCCCCAGTATATTTAATTCGTTTTGGCTCATCCATTCGACACACCCACAGCGTCTGAGACATGAGGGGTGGCCTTTATTATTCAAGTTTTGAACCCTGATTTCATATACTTATCGATTTGTTTTATTCATTCAAATTCGGCAGGCTTGTGAACATTACTCTTCCCTGTGGTGTGTCGAATTTACATGCCATTTGTTAGGCCTGCTTAGTGCCACTTTAAAGGCATTTTACTTCTTTTCAATGGGGAAAATGGATTTGAGATACAAGTAAATTGAGTCACTCTCACTGTTCGAAGATGCGTATTTTATTATGGATCACATGTACTGTACACTTGACAGTTTACCACGAAGAATCAATGCTTCGTTACAGTCTAGTTCCATAAATCCTTCATTTATTTGATATGGACATCAATAAATTATTGGAAAACAAGGCATGCATTACTTTGTGGATTTTGGCACCAGTGCTAATTCTTAACATGTGTCCACAGGAGGATTTTAGAAAAGACAAAGACAACATAAAGATAAACGTAGTCGATAAAATGCATGAATGTAGATTTTTGTAAATCCGTATGATAGTCATTATTTTTGACATTAAACATTGACATTTTCAATGCAGGCTTCTTGATCACTGTGATTCTCACCAGCACACTTGTGTTTATTAGGCCAATTGTACCACATGTGCTGTTGGGCAGAGGGAGATAAGCTTCTGGGCTAGCTCTAGATTCGATAAGTGGTAAGACAAGCAAAAAGTGCCAGAGTCGAAGCAGATTGAACATTAAGCCGGCAGTTTACTTATAACAACAAACAAGACAGTGGACAAAGCGAAAGTTAACATATAATTTTGGGCACATTATTTGGCATATGCACCTTAACAAAACCTTTCCTGTTATATTACACCTTATTGTTGATTTAAGGAGTGAGACAAAAGGTTTTAAGTTCAATCACTTTTTCCTATTTTATTTCTTTTTTATTTTATTGACGGGTCATTTAGTCTAATTTTTTATAATAAACCTATTATTTGCTTAATTTTCTGGTTCAATCGCAATTGTAGGTTTATGAAATTAACCAAGATCACATTGCGAAATCTGTAGCGACACTTCAAATCGACCATACAAATGTCCCTTTAAAGTTCACAACAATATCAAAATTCAATTCAAAGACAATCGGAATTACAAAGCAATCATAGAACAATGCTTTCAAAGAGTCCACAAGCAAGCAAGTCTATTTCTTGCTTTAAGTTAGAGCATTTTGTTTTTGGAGTGTTTCCAATGGATTCAAGACATTTCCATTATTTTTAATGGGGGAAATGGATTTGATATACAGGCGAATTCAGTCACCGTCACTGTTTAAATGAGTGTATTTTAATAAGGATTACAAATGCACTTTATAGTTCACCACCAAAAGTCAAAGTTTCTTTACAATCAATCACTTATTTGATATTGACATCACTAAAATATTGGACAAAATGTATGCATTGCTTTAAGGAAGTATAGGTCCTCATGGTCCATATTTCACAAACAAGTTCATTTTAGCGGCACGGTGGTGACTGGTTAGTGCGTCTGCTTCACAGTTCTGAGGTCCCGTGTTCAATCCCCGGCCCCACCTGTGTGGAGTTTGCATGTTCTCCCCGTGCCTGTGTGGGTTTTCTCTGGGCACTCAGGTGTCCTCCCACATCCCAAAAACATGCATGGTAGGTTAATTCACAACTCTAAATTGCCCATAGGTGTGAATATGAGTGCGAATGGTTGTTTGTTTGTATGTGCCCTGCGATTGGCTGGCAACCAGTTCAGGGTGTACACCGCCTCCTGCACGAAGATAGCTGGGATAGGCTCCAGCATGCCCGCGACCCTCGTGAGGAGAAGCGGCTCGGAAAATGGATGGATGGATGGATTTCTGTACATTTGCATTCAAATTGTCAAAATGAAAGTATTTAAAATCATGTCAGGAGTGGGATTTGAACCCACACCTCTATTCGTAGATCAGAAATCCCATTTAGATGGCGCCTCACCTTCTCGCTACGCTCACACCCGGTTCCCTTATCTTATAAGATGCAAAACAATCCTCTTTGCAGACTGGGACGCCTGTTGTGAACCCAAGACATGTTACTGTCTGGGCGGAGAATGAAAACCCTAATAAACGTACAAATGGTTGAAGGCAGTCCTTTGATGTAGAACTTCAAAGAAAAGATGGTTGGCTTGAATACAGATCTCCAAACATTTGGCCCTTGCAAAGGAACTCTGATTGTAGTACTATTGAAATATTCTACAAGATCAAATCAGATCAGCTGCAGTTTTGGGATATTAACCGATGTAACGCGTTCGGCCGGGAGACCCTCATCATGCGTCAGCCGACGTTATGACAAACTCCACGTCTGTCACAAAATGCCACCTACAGAAACACCTTTGTGATCTATATGTACATATATACACACACATATACTATACATCTGTGGTGCAATCAATTCGAAATTGAGCTGATGTACTGTATAAGGAAATGAATCTGCAACAATGACTTCATGTGGGATGACGTGTGTGGCGGACATGCTTCCCGCAAACTGAGGTGACACAGTGACTCCACACGGCTCGATAAACGGCATTCTTCGAAGCCGCCCTGCTGTGAGACTGCCCCAAGGAGATGCCTCGTGGACCCTAAATTAATTGACGTCTACCCTGAACTCCCAAGCATCAAAGGCCCCCACCGGACCAGCTGTCTCTGAATAGGAACACATGCTGGAACAAGGCGACACCCGCTGGCGTCGAAAGGAACTGCAAACCGTGAACTCTCATTTGATGTTTAAACAAGGATAAATGTCTGTTTTGATATTTGACGAACTCTGCAGAATTATTCCAAATGTAGGCCTTGATGTCTGTGTCGATGTGTCAACTTTACCAGCGCAATTACAATTACATTTTCATTAAAAGCATCTTGATCACTTCTATTCTCACCAGTAGACTTGTGTGTCTTAGCCTGATACTTATAAGACAATCTTTGTCCACACACTGAGCAGGAAAAAGGTTTCTCACCAGTGTGTGTTCTTGTGTGTATTTTTAATTGTCCCATCACAGAGAATATTTTACCACAAACTGTGCAGGAAAAAGGTTTATCACGCGTTTGGGTTCTTGTGTGTCTTTTTCAGCTTTCCTTCCTAGAAAATCTTAGACCACAAACTGAACAGGCAAAAGGTTTTTCTCCAGTGTGTGTACTCATGTGTTGTTTCAAAATGCTCTTATAAGCAAATGTTTTCCCACACTGAGAACATTTCCATTGTTTGTTGTCAGTGTGAAATGTCATATAACCTTCTGACTGTTCATCATCATCACTTTCATCAGTGTGGGTAGAGTGCGACATCATGTAGTCACTATCTGATTGTGGAGCAAAGAGTCCGTCTGCTTGTTATCCTCCACAGGTTTCTCCATCACTTTCTGTTGTCATGTGTTGACTTTAGCTGCTGCTTGGAGGCTCCGCCCCTCTGCTCTCCTCACTTTGGCCTTCATCTTTAGTCTTCAAAGGGACACCAGTCGATAGAAACTTGGTGATGACCTCCTCTACTTCATGTTTGCTATGGAGGTGCTCTTCCGCATCCTCTTTTTTAATGGGAGTGGGCTCCAATTTCTCTTCCTCTTTGATGTGGTGGACTACTTAGTCCTCCAATTCCTTTAATGTGAGGGGGCTCTGGCTCCTTTCGCTCAGTACTGTTAAGGACGTAATATAATGTCAATATTCAATAGATCATGGAACCTTCAATCGTCCTTGCATGTTCGTTTTCTTTGTCCAAAGAGAGAGGAAAAAACAAGACACCAACGTGCTGAGTCTCAGGGTGCATTCAATCAATTGCCCACCAGAGTGCAGGTTCAGTGAATGACACACCTCGTTTATTTGCGCTAACTCCTCTTATACACATCAGAAGCTTTCGTTATGACTGTTCAGCAGAGGGATTTTATATATGTTTAGCAGAAGGTACCTCTGGCCTTGGGTGTTATCAGAAAAGGGGAGTCACCCTAAAACCATCATTCTTCAGTAATCTACCTTGGGTGCTATAAAGAAAAAAAAGGGAGTCATCCTAAGATGTGGGCACCCCTCTCTCTGGCCTTGGATGTTTTGCAAATGGAACCTAATTGTTAAAGAAAGGAACATATCTTCATGAGTACAAATAGAACAATCCAATAATTCCCGTTTACATAGTGGAACTATGTAACATACCTTAAGCAGTACTACTCTATGTGGAAGGCTATTAAGAGGATATATAAACAATGTTGTCATGAGCTAAGCATTCTTCATAAGGCAGTACTACTCTTGAGACAGGCCAAAAACCTCCCCATATATTGATTTGAGGAGGGAAAAAGACAAGTCCCGTAACATGCTTAGAGAAAAGACACTGTATATTCTTAATCAATAATTCATCCATCTGGACACGACGTCGTCTTGTGTGAGACGAACTTCAGGAGTAGGAGCTTCTTTGGAGGTCATCAACATCTGTGATTCGGGCTGGTTCATATTCTTTTCCACCACTCCCGTGACCATCTTGACACACAGTGTCCTCGTACATGGAATAATACAGCATCCCAAAAGCAATAACAAAGTAACAGCAGTAACAATAGCAATTATAAATTTAATTACAAGGTGTTTCCATTTTCCAAACCACGCCGTAGCTCAACCTTCTAGGGGGTTGGAAACGCTTGTTGTAACCCATGTAGGGCTCTCGTTACTTTTCCATCCGGGGCTGTGTTGTTGGGAATAAAAGTACAACATTGTGGACCAAACATTGCACAAACACCATTCCTTTCGGCAAGGATCATGTCAAGGGCCATGCAGTTTTGAATTGCCACAAGGGAAGTGGGGGCCTTTTGTTCAGCTAAGCCTTCAATGGCATCACAGGTTAAGTTTACTGCTCTTTGCAAATGGTAATATACAAAGTTGATCCTATCCACATTCTGTTACTGGGAACAATGGAGAGATGATGGGCATATTTTCAAATCCTGCTGCAATTTGATCAATCAGTTTGTATTTATTTGGAACTCCTCTGGGCACTCCAATGCCATCTATGTATGTGGTTCTGTCCTCTGACCAATTATCGCTGATTGATTGTAATTTGAAATGGTATTCCACATTTGCTTGGTACCCTTTCTCCTGCTATATGAATTGTCGGTCTACTAAATTCCCCCCGTTTGCCGAATACAACTTGAGGCAATAAATGCAACACTAATGAAACAATCAAAGTGGTTTGACAACACGACATTGTGACCTGTAGAACCAGGTAGTCCCTTTTCCTTCAAGTTGGTAGGCGTGTGAAGTCCTCGCAGTCACGGTGAACGGTCCCGTCCACCTCGGTTCAGACCACTTCCTCTTTATCACTCGAGGCCAAACAGATGCAGGTGATTTATCGCGTCCGACTGGATACCTGCAAAGATGGACAGAACACCTCTTAATTGATCATAGTAAGACAGTCGCAACAAGGAAGAAAGTGACTCAAAAGATGAGCCAGAACCTGGACCAGGAATAGAAAAAGAAAAAGAAAAACCATGGTATATTTTGAAAGGGCTGAGTTTGTGTGTCCTATTTACAGATGCTCTGATGGACATGAGCACAATTGGGAGAGCTCTCAACCATGACATATTTGACTGTGCACAGCATTTAGCCAATTTTTGTTTTAAAGTTGCAGTCATACGTTCAACGACTCCTTTCATTCACTACGAGTTCAATTACAACCCATCCAGCCACTAGTTCCCCATTGTTTTTCCTATAACAAACACCATCCATAAACAACTTTCTCCCTCCCTTCAACGGTTCTGACAATAAATCTGAACGACATGCTTTGTCTTTTCTCGCCTTCTCCTCACACCAATGCATTCCTTCAGTTACACCGTCGGCCATGTTAGTATTGACAGGTGTAAACTGAATATGCGGTTGTTGTAACAATGATATTATTTTCATTTTTCGCTTGTTTAAAAGTTGTGAGTTGATGAAAGCGGTTGTGGAGTGTGTGGTGTGTAGCAGAGCGGCTGCATAAGCACCACATGTGCGCATTTTTCTATTAAGAGCTGCAGCTGCTGCTGCGTACCTCTCGCAGTCAGATGCACGTGCTACTATTGGTTCTAACAAAACACTCGTGTGTAGTAGTACCTTTCTTTCGCCCCGTACTAGTTGGTACAATACTGCAGCGGCAGTATAAGTTTTGTTAGAGATGTCCAAATGAAACGGTAGTTTATAGTTAGGAAGTACCAAAGCAATGGCTTGACTTAATTTTTGTTTAATTTGTATGAAGAATTCTTTCTCATCATGTGTCCAATTGAGTTTAGCCGGCAGATTTCTTAATCCTTCCCGTTTAAGTGCCAATGAAATATGAGGCGCAGAAAATGGCATTTTGAACCAAGGCAATAAATCCGATGTCAGGTCAACCACTGCCGCAACACCCTCTCCTCCCACCACTATTCTATCAGTTGGTAAAATACCATGAGTGTCTGATAGTTTTTACAATGTGGAGGATCAGGGGGTGGCAGGAATGGTCCCAAGGACACAACCCACGGCTTCCACTCCGCAAATGCCTGCAGCACGCTGTTATTTATTTGACACGTGTCGTGCAGTCCCCAATAGATGTCAGCAACAGGAGTCACAGTTTTTTGTCGGACACATGCCAGCACATGTGTACGCAGGTCTCCTTTGACCGGCAGCATGGTTCCATCTGGAAACACAATGACAAGTTCGTGTACTGGACAGACAATGGCAGCATTACATTTCTGTAAAATGTCTCTTTGGCACATTTCCCCTGCCTCGTCCTGTTGTTTCACCACGTCCTCTGGGCAGCAGGTTGGGACAACAGTTGGCAGTGTGTCCCTCTTCTCCATAGGCATAACAACTGTAGTTACTCTGTGCTTCAGCAGGGCCTCGACAGACATGTGCAACATGTCCAGTTTTTCCACATGCGAAGCATTTTATGGAGTTTGCGCTGCAGGAGTGACCCCTGAAACCACCTCCGACCCCCCTCTAGTCTGCTGCTGTAGTAGCAAAGTGGCCCACGTCAGGTCCAGCGAAAGTAGCTGAGGTGCCATGACAGATGCCTAAATAAAAACCATGCCTGGTTTTTATTTATTTATTATTTTTTTTATTTTTTCAATTTCATCCTCCTTTCTTTCTCTTTTTTCCTTTTGTCATGCCATAATCATGGCATCATCTTTTGGTTCAATCATCCCCACCAATGCAAGTACATTCGTCACTGTACACAGAGCTTGTTCTTTTTCAGCAATTTTAGAGTTCACTGCGGATTTCTTAAAGACGGACGTTTTTTTTTCCTGTCTTTCAGACGGTGTAACTCAGGAAGCAAAGGCTCAGTCTTTCTGATTTGTCCTTCTTCCTCTTTTTTTTAATCTAATCACTAACTTATTTTCTCTCTTGCTTTTTTCTGTTTCTCCTCCCCTACATACCTTAGTCCCGTATAGTTTAACAGTAACTTTGTGAATTGCCACCCTTTCCCCCTTAGTGACCTGAATCTCCCAATACCAATTCGGGTTTTTCTGCCAATTGACAATGTTTGTCAAAATGTCCTTGCATCCATCCATCCATTTTCTGAGCCGCTTCTCCTCACTAGGGTTGCGGGCGCTCTGGAGCCTATCCCAGCTATCATCGGGCAGGAGGCGGGGTACACCCTCAACAGGGCACATACAAACAAACACCCATTCGCACTCACATTCACAACTAGGGGCAATTTAGAGTTGTCAATTAACCTACCACGCATATTTTTGGGATGTGGGAGGAAACCGGAGTGCCCGGAGAAAACCCACGCAGGCACGGGAAGAACATGCAAACTCCACACAGGCGGGGCCAGGGATTGAACCCTGGTCCTCAAAACTGTGAGGCAGACGCTCTAACCAGTCGTCCACCGTGCCGCAAAATTTCCTTCCATCATATAAATATGGGGAGAATTCGTAGAAAAGTGAATGTCTCAGTGACAGATATTTCAAGTGTGAGAAAGGAAGCTTCTACCACAAGTGGCGCGTTTCTTCTGGGGGTTTCCCCACACTTAATACATCTTTTTAATTCACTTCGGAATTCTCCTAACAGTTCTTTCGCCGTGTACTAAAAATGCCTGAAAGAATTTTCTACACATAAATAACACTGTATTAGTCTTGTCTTCCAAGACCTTCCCTGGTCTCTAACCAGAGGGATCCTTCACTTCTAATATTTACCTTTTAATAGTGGTAAATCTTCCCTGACCGTTGTCAGAGGGTAACCTTCCCCAGTCGTCACTGGGGGATAACCTTCTCCAATCTGTCGTGATTGGAGGCTAACCTTCCACAACCTTTGTTGTAGGATTTCTCGATCTCGCGAGTCACACAAAACTTATGATTTAGAAAAAATTACTTGTCTCGGACTCACAAATAATTTGGTAACTGTCAATGTTCAGAATTTTGTTAAAAAGGTCTCTGCTTACCTTAGTTTGTGAGCGCTCTGTTTGTGAGTCCAGGCCAAGTAGTTGATGACCAAAATTAACGTCTCCTATCGGACAAATCACGACGCAGGGTCACCATCTTTTAAGGACTGTCAGATTTCGCTTATCCGCAGGACTAATCGGGAGAAATGTCCTGACCGACTCTCCGTTTAAAGGGTCAAACTCCCCCCTTTTTTCTTTACCAGCTCTAACGCCGTATGAGCAAGGAGATGAGGAGCTGTTAACCCGGTGTCGAGATGAATTCGCCTAGGTGTGCTAACTGCCTTTAGTTTTACAGAGCCAATCCGGTCTGCCTTCACTTATCACCCCTTGATGAGTAACCATGCCGAGTGAAAGGGTAATATAGTAAATACTCTGTTTTTACAGCAGTTTCATCCCTAAAAAATCGATTGCATTTGTTAAAGACCTAGTGAGTTTAACAGTCCTTGTTAGAACCGTACGGATTTGTTTTATTGTTAAGCCGAAGTAATATAAATGAGTTAATTTTTGGAATGGTGTTACTACCCGATGTTATTGGTATCGTCGACGTTCAATCACATATAAGAGGTTGAGTATTAAAAATGAGATAACCTCTCATTATAAGAATGACAAAGATAGAATAGAATTAAAGCAAAGTATTTATTTCAGTGATTACTTAAGGTGAAAATGATAATATGACAGAAAGGGTTTATAATATAAAAAATCAATAATAATAATAATAACAAAAAATAGAAAGAAATAGAAGTAGTTAAAAATAATATATCATAAAACAAGTATTGCCTTTTGAGTGAGCCTTAAGGAGTGATCAAGTCCTACGGAGCCGTGATGCCAATTAATAATAAGATAATTTGGAATATAAGAAACCCTGGACAGCTGACTAGCTCTCTTCCCTTTCTCACGCAATACCAATAGCGGTTCTATTAGTTACCTTATTATAATAATATTGTTGTCTTACCCAATTAAGGAGGAATATTCAAAAATGAGTCGCTATCCAAGTAGCTTGATAAATTCCTCCGGCCAGCGTGTCCCTTAGTATTGCGAAAGAAAAGAGCGTGCGTCTCCCTATCCTGTATCAGGATAAGAAGCCCCGCTCTTCCCTCGCATGAGGCTTTTAAAACCTTTTTTTTTTCCAGAAACTCCCCTTTTCTAAAAATATTCCTTTTGCTTGCGCTGTCCTGAAACACCTGTTTCCTGTTTACCACTCAGAATGACATCAGCGTTGTCCTGACCTGACCTCCTATTTGCTCTCAGCGTGTCCTTATTCTGACCTGAGCAGGAAGCACCTGTTTTTCCCTCAAAGTGGCGTCAGCGTTATCCTGACCTGACCTCTTATTTGCTCACTCAAATAGGCTTCATTTTGGTAAATATATCCATTTCCAAGCATATTTCATGTCTTGATTTCAACCAATACATTTCATCACATCATGTTAATTTCTAAGCAATTCAGCAGTACATGAGTATATTGTAAAATCCAAATAAATGTATATACTTCCATGTGAATACAATTCTCTCATGCATTCAACAGGTTCAATCATCCTCATGTGTTATTTTTGTCTGAGAGAGACAACTCCACACAGGTTACAGTTCTTACACAAAAGCCGTTACAAAGCATTATTTCTTTAGTATATCAAAAGTAAGAATAGTAAATAACAGCCTATCTAGGCCTGATGTACTTTATATCAATGATTCCCAATTGTACATCCAAATTTATAACATCAAAGAGAACATCAAAATCATCTCAAGGATATAAATCAAACAATGGTTATAAGTGGTTGACTTTAGTATGTGTTTGTTTACCATAATACGGGGTTTAATAGGTTTAGGACATTTAACTTATTTGCTTGAACTGGCAACTCATAATTCTACTTTGGTTTGGCGACCTCTGGTGGTTAAACCAGGGATTGCAAACTGGGGCTGACACTTATTCTGATCTCAATTTGGTTTGGCGACCCTTGGTGGTTAAACTAGAAATTGCAGACTGGGGCTAAGCTCAACCATATGATCCCAGCTACAAAAGCCAATTACTATCTTTGTTCCATTACATCCATCGCTTCATGTGGCTCGGCCGCCTACTTTACAGGACGTAATATAATGTCAATGTTCAATAGATCATGGAACCTTCAATCATCCTTGCGTGTTCGTTTTCTTTGTCCAAAGAGAGAGGAAAAAACAAGACACCGTGCTGAGTCTCAGGGTGCATTCAATCAACTGCCCACCAGAGTGCAGGTTCTGTGAATGACACAGCTTGTTTATTTGTGCTAACTCCTTTTATACATGTCAGAAGGTTTCGTTATGACTGTACAGCGGAAGGTGTAGATATATGTTTAGCAGAAGGTACCTCTGGCCTTGGGTGTTATCAGAAAAGGGGAGTCACCCTAAAACCATCATTCTTCAGTAATCTACCTTGGGTGCTATAAAGAAAAAAAAGGGAGTCATCCTAAAATGTGGGCACCCCTCTCTCTGGCCTTGGATGTTTTGGAAATTGAACTTAATTGTTAAAGAAAGGAACATAGCTTCATGAGTACAAATAGAACAATCCAACAGTACGAAGATCTTCAGTGATGTCTGCAAGACACAAAAAGACAAACACACACTTTGGTAAATCTGTTCTCATGTACTGTGTTCTAGTTTATATTTATATTTAAGATTCATATGAAAGACAGAAGCGGCACGGTGGCCGACTGGTTAGTGCGTCAGCCTCACAGTTCTGAGGACCTGGGTTCAATCCCCGGCCCCGCCTGTGTGGAGTTTGCATGTTCTCCCCGTGCCTGCGTGGGTTTTCTCCAGGTACTCCGGTTTCCTCCCACATCCCAAAAACATGCATGAATTGGAGACTCTAAATTGCCCGTAGGCATGACTGTGAGTGCGAATGGTTGTTTGTTCCTATGTGCCCTGCGATTGGCTGGCAACCAGTTCAGGGTGTACCCCGCCTCCTGCCCGATGACAGCTGGGATAGGCTCCAGCACGCCTGCGACCCTAGTGAGGAGAAGCGGCTCAGAAAATGGATGGATGGATGGATGAAAGACAGATGAGTTTGATATCCATCCATCCATCCTTCCATTTTCTGTACAGCTTATCCTCACAAGGGTTGCGGGCATGCTGAAGCCGTCCCAGCTCAAATTATTCTCTTGTATTTTATCCATCCACCCATCCATTTTGTGAGCCGCTTCTCCTCACTAGGGTTGCGGGCGTGCTGGAGCCTATCCCAGCTGTCATCGGGCAGGAGGCGGGGTACACCCTGAACTGGTTGCCAGCCAACCGCAGGGCACATAGAAACAAACAACCATTCGCACTCACAGTCATGCCTAGGGGCAATTTAGAGTCTCCAATTAATGCATGTTTTTGGGATGTGGGAGGAAACCAGAGTGCCCGGAGAAAACCCACGCAGGCACGGGGAGAACATGCAAACTCCACACAGGTAGGGACGGGGATTGAACCCCGCACCTCAGAACTGTGAGGCTGACTCTCTAACCAGTCGGCCACCGTGCCGCCTCTTGTATTTTAGACAAAAGTTAAAACACCAATGACTTCTAGGGGGCATTCAAGGATTGGCCACTGACATAAGTTTAGGTCAAATCAACATTACAGGACAAAAATAATGGGTGCTAACTTACTGTAATTAAATTACTCTATTGCAATTAAATTACTTTAATAAATACGGTGAATGACATGCTTACTCTAACTTTCTCAATGTCCCGGCTATATGGAAGGGTTTTGTCCAGAGTTTAAGTCCGTTTGACTATCGACCCCCACCCACCCCACGCTGCGTTGCTTGAACACGGCATGCTCCTCGTGTACATTCTTCAGGTGCTTGAACAAATTTGTTGTGTTGAAGCATTTAAATTACTTTCCCCATGACGTATTTCAGTTGTGCACAGATTGCAAATAATTTACGTGTGGTTTGTCTGAAACACTGCACAATAGTCCCACACCGACGACATGTTTTTTCACCGACAAGATTGAAAAACTTTATTGGCCGTCAGATAGTTACAGTACTGTGCAACAAGACACGTGATAAGGCTAAAAATAAACTATCTTTTGGATTCCTACACGATGAAGACGCGGAGTTAAAAATCGTGTGCTTATGACATGAAAGCTGATCAGCATAAAATGCTGATTATCATCCGATACTGGTAACACCGATCAGATCGGCGTAAAGTAAAAAGTCTAAATTAATAAAGTTCACACAAACAACTATCACAACTATAACAACTATGTTCCAGTGTTTGCCACTAAGAAGTTTATGTGTTTGCTGTATCCACTACTCGTCATTGTCGGAGTCAGTCTCGTTGCCGTGCGGCTCCTCAGAAATTTTGCCGGCTTTTACGAAAGCTTGAACAACAGTGAAAGCAGACACGTTAGCCTAAGCATCCACAATCCATTCACAAATTGTGGCGTAACTCGCCCGGCGCTGCCTCCTAGTGTTAGTAAAGCTGTGTTCGGCATCTGTCATCCATCGCTCCCACGTCGCTCGCAACTTCACTTTGAACGCCCTGTTTACACCTTCGTCAAGCCTCCTGGAATGATGGCAAGCTCCAAGTTATTGCCCTCGGTCGAATGGTGACTGTAGAGATGGTTCTCCCGGCTCGGCCCACCTCGCCTTGTTTCCGCGGAAAATCAGCTTCGTCTTCTTGACTTAGCGAAGCTCGTTTTCCTGCTTCCTCCACTTGCGAATTCGTTGATCTTGAATTCTCTCGTGGCTGCTCGATTCCCATGTTCCTCCGCGTAACTGATAGCTTGCAGTTTAAACTGTGCTTCGTAAGCGTGTCTCTTCGTAGGTGCCATTTTCGGGGTCCTTAGCCAAACCGATGTTGTTTTGCACAATGCACATACCGC
This sequence comes from Phyllopteryx taeniolatus, assembly GCF_024500385.1. Classification (NCBI taxonomy): domain Eukaryota; kingdom Metazoa; phylum Chordata; class Actinopteri; order Syngnathiformes; family Syngnathidae; genus Phyllopteryx; species Phyllopteryx taeniolatus. Next base: position 23,062 of record NW_026903217.1, read on the forward strand.
CGCTATATACCAATTGGGGGCGTGCCTTTAGCGTCCTCTTTCACGCGCACCCTTCCCCGTTTAACGTCCGCATGCTGTCCTCAGTCACTTTCCTTAATATAAGCAGCGTGTTGGCAGGAAATGCTCCCAGTCAGTCAAGCGGAGCGCTCATCAAAGTCACACAACAACATTTACAGATTTTGGTGCACACATAAGGTGCGCCCCATTATAAGGCACCCCATCCATTTTGGAGAAAATTTAAGACTTTTAAGTGCGCCTTATGGTCATGAAAATACGGTAGTTACTGACATTTTGGATTATTTTTAAATTTTGGAGGATAATGGCTTTATTTTATTCTTTATGATATGATACAGTGGAGCATCAGTTCATATTGCAGTCATTAAATAAATTTGGCTTTAGTAATTATTTTTGCTCCGCCATTAAAACCCTCTATGAGAACAGCAATAGCTCCATTAAAGTATCAGGTGGCACATCCCCGAGATTTGAGCTTTCTAGAGGTATTATACAGGGTTGTCCTGCATCTCTATATCTTTTTTTGACAGTGGCACAGCTCATGGCATATCATATTAAAAATGGTGCTGTTGAAGGTATCTCTCTCCTTGGTAAAAAAATTCATCTTGACTCAACTTGCGGATGATTCACCACTTTTTTGGAAAAATGAAAGCCAAATCTCTGCAGCCTTTAATATAATTTGCGGTTTCTCAAGGGCTTCTGTTTTATGCTGGAATATTAACAAATGCGAACTCATGGCTATTATAGATTGTGCAATATCTGAACTGTATAGCATCCACAATAAAAAAAGAAGTGCGATACTTTGGTATCTTAATAACAAAGGATCAAAGCACAAGATGCACCTCAAATGTCAACCCAATTATTCAAAAAAAATAAAAATAAATTAAAACAATGGCTCTTACAAGATCTATCGCTAGGAGGAAGAATCTTACTATATCAGAAGGAATCTCAAAGGAAAGGCTCTACATGTCGATCAACAGATCCTGAGAGAGCAAAAGGCTCCTTAATTTTGTGTGGAAAAATAGGCCTCCTCCTCCTGGAAGCCATCACTTTATCGTGGTGGAGGGGTTTGTGTGTCCCAATGATCCTAAGAGCTAAGTTGTCTGGGCATTCACGCCCCTGGTAGGTTCACCCATGGCAAACAGGTCCTAGGTGAGGGACCAGACAAAGCACGGCTCCAAAAACCCCAATGAAGAAAGAAAGAAATGGATCGAGGTTTCCCTTGCCCGGACGCGGGTCACCGCGGCCCTCCTCTGGAGCCAAGCCTGGAGGTGGGGCTGGGAGGCGACCGCCTGGTGGCCGGGCCTGCACCCGTAGGGCCCGGCCAGGCACAGCCCGAAAGGGTAACGTGTGTCCCCCTTCCCATGGGCTCACCACCTCTCTTTGCAAACACTTTTCTTTCTTTTTTTTGTAATAAAAACCCACAAAAACAAGATTGCTTCCTGACTTATTCTGTCAGAAAAAGATTTCCCAAAACACGTCACCATTTTTCTCATTAAATATATTTCCAAAGGTGCTATTGACGTGAAAATTTCACCAGTAAGCCATACATACAAAGAAAGTGGAACAAATAAGATCAGAAATTGAGTTGTGTGTAATAATGTGAAATGCCAGAGGGAAAAAAGTATTGAAAACGCCAACTGGTATTTATTTATTACTTTGTACAAAAGCCTCTATTTGCAATGACAGCTTCAAGACGGCTCATGTATGAAGAAACGAGTCGGATGCATTGCTCTGGTGTCAATTTGGTCCATTCCTCTACACAAGCAGTCCTCAAATCTCAAAGTTTTCCGAGGGCTTCTTTTATGGACCTTGAGTTTCAGTTCTTACATTTTTGATTGGATTCAAGTCAGGTGATTGGCTGGGCCATCTGAACAGCTGTTGTTTTTCTTTGAAAACGATTGAGAGTTTCTTGGCAGTATATTTTGGATCATCCTGTTGAAATGACCCCCCATGTTTCTTTTTCATCATCCTCCGAGGTGGCAGCAGATTTTTGTCGAGAACGTCTCGGCACATTTGCCCATTCATTCTTCCTTCCATAATATGAAGTTTACCAGTTCCATTTTGAGAAAAGCATCCCCACACGATCAAGTTCCCACCTCCGAACTGTTGGTATGGTGTTTTTAGGGTGATGTGCAGTGTCATTTGTCCTCCAAACGTGGTGTGCATTACCAAACAGTTCAAGTTTGCTCTCATCCAACCAGACTAATTCTCCCAGTATTTAACTGGCTTGTTCAAATGTTGTTCAGCAAACGTTCAGAAGCTTAGATATGTGCCTATTTATCAATAAACAAACAGCAATCCAGCCTCTTGTCAATGCAAATGAATATCAGCTGGTTCAGTCCTAATTGATGGCCTACAAAAAGGTTTGATTGCCAAGGTGTGAGTCAAGACACTGACTGGTCTCAAGGCCATCGCAAACTATTTGTTGCAAAACATAGCAACGCCATTCGTTACCATACAATGGCTCAATTAAAGTCCAAATGGTAGAGTTCAGGAGAGATTCAAGTAACATTCCCATACCGGGAGTTGAACCCCAGCTATCTGGATGAAAACCAGAAATTCTGACTTCTTGACCATATGGGACACATTATGGTGTGTGTTCAATTTATTTTTTGGGAAATTCTTTACCTTTCAATTTCCAATGCCAAAACAAAATAATTCAGATTACATTCCCATACTGGGAGTAGGAGACCAGTGAAAACCTGTAATCCTGACTGCCACATCATATGGGACACATTTGGTGTCTCTAGCACTTATTCTCTCTGAAATTTTCTGCATGCCAGTCAAAGCCCAAATGGTGGAATTCAGGGAATGTTCCCATACGAGGAGTTGAACTCAGGCTGTTTGGGTGAAAACTACAAATTCTGCTTGCCCATATGGGACAAGTGCTTTGTTTTTATTTTCCAAAATATTGGAGATGTATATGGGAGAGTTCCAAGCACAAAATATTGGAAATTTTCTCCATGAAAATCTAAGGCCAAATGGAGGAATTCAGGAAATGTACCCATACTGGGTGTCAAACCCAGGTCACTTGGGTGAAAACCAGGAATCCTGACTGCTTGCCCATATGGGAAAAGCCTTTGTTTTGTTTTCCAAAATATTTAACATTTCCCCAAGCTCAATCGGATGTTTTCTGCATGAATGTTAAAGCCAAATTGGTGGAATGCAGGGTATAAAATTGCTCTCATTCTAGGAGTCGGACCTGGTTCCCCTTGGTGATCCATGCCATCATATTGAAAGTCAGGTAGTTACTTTTCCAGTTGACAAAGTCTAAATAATAGAGTTCAGAAGAGTTTTTTTTTTCCAAGCGCAAAATATTGGAAATTTTCTGCATCAAGATCGAAGCCCAAACTGTGGAATTCAGGGAACATTCCCATACTGGGTGTCAAACCCAGAAGACCTGCGTGAAAACCAGAAATCCTGACTGCCTGCCCATATGGGCCACGCCTTTGTTTTGTTTTGTTTTGTTTTGTTTTTTTCCCAAAATATTGAACGTTTTCCCAAAGCGCTTTTTTTTTTCTTTTTCTGATGAATGTTAAAGCTAAATTGGTGGAATGCAGGGTAAAAAATAGATCTCATAAAGGGAGTCACACTGGGATTAATATCCATGCAACACTACCAGTATTAAGGGAATGTTGCCCTACCAAGTGTTAATCAAAGTCCGAATAGGAGAGATCAGGAGAGGTTGAAGGAACATTCCCACACTGGGAGTCAATCCCGGGCCACCTGGGTGAAAACCAGGAATCCTGACCACTAGACCATATGGGACACGTGATGCTGGGTCTTCTTTCCAATTGATACGCTCAGGCCAAAACAAAAGCTACATTCGGGAGTAGGAGTCCAATAAAAAACACAAATCCTGACCACCAGACAATATGGGACACGTGGGTCTGCCAGTTTTTCAAAGCTCAAAATATTAGAAATTTTCTACTTGATCAAAGCCCAAACAGTGGAAAACAGGGAACATTCCCAAACAAGGCGTCAAACTCAGGCCTCCTGGGTGAAAACCAAACAACCTGACCGCTTAACAATATGGGAAAATCCTTTGTTTTTTTCCAAAATATTGAACATTTCCCCTAACTGGAATTTTTCGACATGCTGTTAAAGCCCAAATGGTGGAATTTAGAGAACGTTCCCAAACCCAGAGTCAAATCCAGGCCTCATGGGTGAAAACCAAGAATCCTGAAACGCTTGGCCATCTGGGAAACACCTTTGTTGTGTTTTTTCCCCCAAGCTCAAGTTTTCTGGATGAACAGCCAAATTGCTGGAATGCTGGGTAAAAAAATACTCTCATTCTGGGAGTCGGACCTGGTTCCCTGTGTTGGATTTATCTTACCCAACATTATAAAAAATAGACACAAAAGGAATGAAGACGCTGGTTTCTTTTTCTCATGAGGAGGGCGTATGGGAGATTGTTCAGATTACAGCCTCTCAATACGCTCTAAACAATCTCTCCCGTCGCTCCTGTATTTATTTGAAATAGGGAGGTTTCTAAGTTTACAAGACATAACGTACTAAGCTACAAGACACAACACACTAAGGGTAGGGTTTCAAGGTGAAAACATGGGACCAACACCTGCCACGTCCCGGCCACGTCCTTCTCTCTGATGATTCCTGCTGAGTCATCTTCTTGAAGGCGAGACATGTTCCTTTCTCAAAATGGTCCATAATACTAATGCAAGCTAAGCAAATAAATGATAACTTCTACAATATATTTAACATTTCCCTCCTGTTTATCATGTATTTGCACAAATTCTCATATCATTTTACAGTCACTTCATTTCGATTTTTTTTTAACTGTAGAATCATTTTTATGAAACAAATACATTTACACTCAGAGTAAACTTGTCATACATGAATGTTGTAGTTTAAACATCGTAATCACCTGGATCAGGAAACAAATCAGGTAAAACAACATCATCATCATCATCGTCATCATTATCAACCTCCAATAAAGGATAAATCTGCTCCATACGGTTCCATTTGGGGGTAATTGCTGTGGTAATTAATCTATTGATTAAAGCCCGAATGCATGGGTTACAATAACATCCACACAATGTCAGAATGGCTGCAAAAACAGCAATTGATATCAATATTGGTGAAATTAGGGTTTTGTATTTACCAAAAACGTCCATCCAGCTGTCCCACAAGGAGTGTTGATTGAGGGTCCGTAGACCATCGATGGCTCTGGTCAAGCTGCCATCTGAAGCAGTATTGTTTGTTCTCCAAACATACCGCAAACACCTCCCTCTCTTGCGAGGAGCATGTCGACAGCTATGCGGTTTTGGAACATCCTTGAGCTGCTCGTGCACAGGTTCCAACCCACTCTGAGTCCAATTTCCTAATCTCTGTACATTGAAGTGGATATAGTTTATCCCATCAACATTTTTATTAATCGTACACCAACAGCATATGAAGTATTCAAATCCTCCTGCAACTTGGTCAGCTAATTTGTATTGATTAGGAACCCCACGAGGAACACCTATGGCGTCGATGTATGTTTTATGTTGGATAATTTTGCCTCTGCCAGGATAAATCCCTTTTTTGTCTATGTTCTAGATTGGACAAAAACATTGGTGCCCTTTCCATAAAATCTTGAACAGGCATAGGGTATACTGACACATGCAATGTCAAAGTGATAATAGCGCACAATCCAGATATATCTTTAGGTAATCTATCAAACAGTCTATCATCTCCGCACCACCACCGCAACACTAATCATGTTTATACAAGTGAAATTATTTGGTGCGACTAAAGTAGAACACATTGGTTTGTGTTTATCTGCTTTTGTTACGGGATATATAGGATCCCATGATTTACACCTCTCAGTTGGTACAGTAGCGTTCATTAATGGAATAATACAATCTTGTGATAATTGTGCCGGAACTATGCGCAACAAAGGCCTGGGACCCATGCAAACTACACAATCTTTTCTCGCTACATTTGCTGCTTGTTCCATCAATAGTAACCAATTGTTATTTTGTCCTGAAACTCCTGTGACAACAATGAACCAATCATCAGCAGTTATGTTGTTAATCATTAAAATTTGTCCACCTTTCTTTGAGGTTTTCAATGGCATTTCTGGTTTAACACGGTTCCTATAACACAATGCTACTTAGAAGTGGGGATCTTTTCTGCCAGAATAGGCCCACAAGCTCACCATCAAACACACTGGGTGACTTGATTTGTATTTCAATATTAAACTATGGGCCGTTTTGCTTATGTTAAACTTCTTTCTATGTTCTTTTGCTATTTTTTGTGACAACTGGACCAATCATAACCTGTTTCACCAATGAGGTGTTCCCATCCAAAGCCTATAGTTGCATACAAGTCATACCCAAATCCCCAATTCTGCCCATTCTCTTGAGCATATTTGGTGAGAGCCGCATCTGGAATTATGATTAAAGCAGTTTGATTTTGGGGGCACAAAATATTAAACCGTTTTGCCGCGTTTGGAGGCCATGCCCACAGTTCTGGTCATCAGCTGTACTCCTTTTGATACGAGTTAATGATTCAAAATTTTTTTATTAATGGGTTCGTCATATTGGTCCAGTTGGTAGGTGATTTTCTATATAAAAAATTGGTTTTATCATTTAGGGTGGGACGTCCCATGTACCACATAAACAAAACCAACACCATAGTAGCCAAAGTTGCTACGTAACAACCTAACAAATCTCATAACCAACGTGGGTGTGCCTTGCTGCTGAGTTCTCACTGAAAGGGTTGGTGTCTTTTTTCTTCACTGACCAGCAAGCGTTTTCAGAATCTACACATCTGCTCCCGCTCCGTTATCAGACTTCTGCTCACCTTCCCTATTTGAGTACTCAGCTGAAATGACTCTTTTACAGTGTGTTAAATGAACCCACGTGTTTCTTTCTGCTATTTTTTAGGGCTGTAAAGTGTCACACTATCTGTGCCACCATCCCTCCAGTTGAGACATGTGACACAGCATGGCTCAATATAGCAGCCCATTTGAATAGTTTTTTTTTTTTTTTTTTTTTCTGTGCTAATGTAAATTTCATTTTATCGTTTTGCACTTTGTTTTTCCCAATAATTGCGTTCTTGCTGTGAAATACTCATATTGGCTATCAGTATAGATTGTACCATCTTTATTTATCATTAGTTTGCATGCCTCGGTTAAGGTTGTGCATCGCTTAACAGTCAAATGTGGTTGTGACAGCAAGATGGCCATGCAAGATAAATGTCTTGCAGGTGATAAAAACGGCATATTCATTTGCAATAGGAGAGCAGACACTGTATGTGGGACCCTAAGAGTTAATGGATGAAATAACACAATTGTGGAACTGCTCTCTACTGCCGTCAAGGCTGCCACAACTGCTCTGACACAATGCGGTAATGCACACGTCACGCTGTCCAATTTAGTCGAAAAATAAGCCCTTGGTCTTAGCTTATCACCGTATTGTTGTGTAAGTACGGAGGTCATGTAATAGCTTTTACAATCTACCATTTGAATGAATGTTTTATCATTAAATTTGGAAGGCCCAGCGCAGCAGTGGACACCAAATGTTGTTTAATGTCACAGAAGGCCTTTTCTGCCTCTGTACTCCATTAAACAGGTGATGTCATTTTAAGGTTGTCTTCATACATTAATTTTGACAATGGTGCAACAATTTCTGCATAGTTTGGAATCCATGCTCTACAATAATTTGTCAGACCTAAAATTGATTATTATATGTTTCTTCATCTGTGGTTTAAGATTTTTTAAGACTATAGCTTTTCTGTCTTCTAATATAGTCCTTCCTCCTACACTTAAATTATGGCCTAGATATTTGACTTGCTTTTTACACCATTGCAATTTATTTTTGTTAACTTTATGTCCCTCTTCTGCTAGATGATGCAGTAAGGCCAATGAATCTTTGATGCATGTCTCTCCATCTGGAGATGCCAGCAGCACATCATCTACATATAGTAAAATTTGGCTCCCTCCTGCGGGAGTGAATTTAGACATGCTTGTTCTCATTACTTGTGAAAAAATGGTTGGACTTTCACAGTAACCTTGTGGTAATCTAGTAAATGTATATTTTTTTTCCTCAAATGTGAATGCAAACCAAAATTGACTGTTCTTTTCTACTGGTACAGAAAAGAAAGCATTACTTATGTCCACCACTGTAAACACAGTAGCGTCTGGTTTCAATGAATTTAACAATGTGTGTGGATCTGGTACGCATGCTGCTCTCTGTATTACTGCAGAATTTACTGCCTGTAAATCTTCACCATTCGCCAACCGACTGAAGGTGGGGCCTTTTTTACGGGAAAAATGGGTGTGTTACATGGTGATTCTGGACACTCCACTATAACTCCTGCCTTAATTAGTGCTTCAATTACCGGTTTGATTCCTTCATGTGCATCTGGTTTTAATGGATATTGACGAATCCCTGGTCTATATTCTGTTTTGGGTCTTTAAATCTAAGTCGGCCAGTTTTCTCCAGGGCGCAGGTTGTCCAAAATGAACTGAAGCAATCACGCATCGATCTCTGTTTAACATCAGCCTCTCTTGTGCAGAATCTGGACAGGCCACTGTACACATGGTCGAGTCAGAGTGACCACGCGTTGCTCTCCGTTGAACTGGTACTTGGGGGAAGTCGGAGGACCGGCGGGCTTTGGGTGCTAAACAACTCCCTTCTGAAGGATGATTGCTACGTTTCCAGGGTGAGCGGGCTCCTTGGCTTGGCTAAGATGGAGCTTGAATGTGAACGTTATAGACTGGTGGGAGAGTTTTAAAACGAGGGTTAAAAAGATAACTATAAGCTACTGTAAAAAGAAAAACTGGTTCGAGAAATTGGAGGAGAGGGCCGTAAGAAATCGGTTACTGGAAATTGCGACAGCTGCCGCGCACCGGCAAGGACCAGTAAACCCTGAGCTGTTCTTGCTGAGGAATAAATTGGAGTCAATGGAAATAAAAAAATGTAGAGGTGCGGTCCTTAGGGCGAGGGCGCAATACGCAGTGGAAGGGGAACGCTCCACTGCTTTTTTCTTTGGACTCGAGAAAGCAAAACAGAGTAAAGCCTATTTTAATTCTTTAGTGTCGAAAAGTTCAAATAAGGTGCTAACGGATGTAGGGGACATTTTGGAGGAAGTGGAGCGCTTTTACGGAAATTTATTTGCATCACAACGCACCTCAAGTAATAATGCTCTGGTGGCAGTGGGTGCTTTAAATAAGGCTTTGACCCAAGAGGATATGGAATTGTGTGATGCTCCCATCTCTGAAGCAGAAGTTTTGAGCGCTATATTGTCTTTAAATAAAAACTAAAGCCCGGGGAGGGATGGAATAACTGCTGAATTTTACAAAGCGTTTGTAAGCCAACTCACGCCCATATTGCACAGGGTTTTTACAAGTATGCAGACATTCGATCGGGTTGCCCCGACTTTCAGCGAAGGGATTGTCTCACTGATTTTTAAACAGGGGGACCGTACAAATCTTGGGAAGGCCCATTAGTTTGTTGAACAGTGACTACAAGGTCCTCGCGAAGGTTTTAGCGAATAGGCTTAAAGTGGTGATAGGCAATATTATTTCAGAAACGCAAACATATGGTATACCACGCAGGGAAATTGCTGACACAATTTTGACTCTAAAATATTTGATTAAACAAAAGAATGACACGCGTGGGATCCATGTATGCATTGATTTTGAGAAAGCATTTGACAGAGTTGAGCACGATTTCTTATGGTTGGTTTTAAAGAAGTTTGGTTTTGGTCAAATCTTCATAGGATGGATTCAGAGGTTATATTTGAGTGCTTTTAGTAGAATCAAAGTCAATGGGTTGCTGACGGGCCCTGTGAGGCTGGGGAGGTCGGTGAGACAGGGATGCCCTTTGTCCTCACTGCTTTACAGCCTTGTGGCGGAACCGCTGGCTGCCCTGCTCAAGCAGAATAATGGAATTAGGGGTATTCTGACACCAGCAAACAATGAAGTTAGAATTATTCAATATGCAGATGACACAAATTTGTTAGTCAGGGATGTAGAGAGTCTTAAAATGGCTCTCCATGAACTGAATGTTTACTTCCAGGCCAAAGATAAATACAAATAAGACGACTATGGCTGTGTTTGGTGCGTTGCAGGCTACTCCTGGCACCTGGGGTTTTCGTGAGGCCGGGAGCAGCGACAAAGTTCTGGGAGTCTTGTTAGGTAAGCTTGCAGAGGTATGTAATAGGAAAACATGGGAGAACATTTTGAATAAAATAGAAAGTCAACTTAACGTATGGAGGTTGAGAAATCTAACCCTGAAAGGTAAAGTCCTAGTTATAAACGCTTTGTGTATTTCAAAGTTGGTACATGCCCTGACTGTTACTGATTTGCCTGGTGACATTTTGAGTAAGCTAAAGGCAATTTTCAGTCGTTTCATGTGGAAGAGAGAAAAGGGTCTGGTGAGTCATGCTACGCTGATAGGGGATCATGGAGCGGGTGGTTTGGGGTTGATTGACATAGACACGAAGAAGAAATCTTTAAGGCTCAAAATCATCAAGAAATGTTTGGACTTGTCCTTCACAGCCCCGTGGAAGGACTTTGTTATACCCACCCTGCGAGGGTTGGGGAATTATGGTGACTTTAACCTATGTCAAATGTTGCCGAGGTCATTGTTCCCCGCCCAAGATCCTTTTGAGAGGGAGGTTCTGGAGGCGTGGTGGTCGCTCAGGCCATGGGTGAGAGCAGAGCCAAAGTCGCTGCAACAATTGCTGAAAATTCCGCTGAGGTTCAACCCCGATCTCATGGGCGGAGGGCCAGGGAGTGGGGAGAGAATGTTCAGCGATACCTTTGAGAGGGCAGGAATAAGTACGATTGGGGATTTATTAGATGGGAGCGGGAACTATGACATTGTCGGGGTTCGGACTCTGTTCCGGTCGCGGGGAGTCCTCTTCCGCAGAGCGGGTGTTTTGCGCTTGGCTGAAAGAATCAGGGAATCCATACTCCGGAATTGGGGGTCTTTTCTGGAGGGTTCATCCTCTGGAGGGGACCCGGGGGCGGATCGGGATGTAGGTTTTGTGCTGGTTGACGGGACAAGGTTTTTTGGTTTGTCGGAGTGTAGCACAAAACGACTTTACAGGGTTTTGATAGCCGGAGTGTTCCGGAGACCTGCAGCGGAACGCACATGGACACGGACATTCCCTGCACTGACCATTACATCCATCTGGGCCAACATGTTCAATTGGTACACCGCACCAAAGGTCAGTAATACTGACTTCAAATTACGACACAGAATCATATTCCCTTGCACAACACTCAATGCAATTTCTCCTAGCGTTTATGGCAGAGACTGTATGGTGTGTAAAGAGGCACCCGAGGACTACGAACATCTTGTCCTCGGGTGCAGAGCCGTCCGTGAGTTCCGTTCTAGGTTGGAGGATCTCCTCGCAAGGAGGCTGGGCCTGAGGCTTCCCCCCCCCCCGGTGGCACGTGAGGCTGGTGATCATAATGTCGGGTTTTTCCTTTTTGGTTTCGTCTCATCATCTTTCTCGTCATCAGTATCATTGCAGGCCATCAATAGACCAGCCATCCGGTTACTTCTGGCCATTGCTCGTCACACGGTCATCGTCACGAGGAATATCTACTTGCATGACAAGGGCACCGGCGATCATTGGGCGATCTTCAAGGTTCAAGTAGAATCCCACTTTACTCTCCTAAAGTGCTGCTCTGCCAGCCGTTTTGTGGACTGTATCGCAAAAAACAATGGCCTTGTGAGAGTTTCACAGACTGGTCACTTTATTTTGTTTGATTACATGTACATATTGTAAATAATGAATTTTTTTATAATAATAAAAAAAAAAAAAAAGAACGCCTGATCTCGTCTGATCTCGGAAGCTAAGCAGGGGTGGTCCTGGTTAGCACTTGGATGGGAGACCGCCTGGGAATACCAGGAAGCTTTTTCACTTTAGATTCTTGTGGAATCGTTTTCTTATCGGTGGTTCCCCTAAATTATAATGCAGTCATTCTCTCTCTAATGACTTACCGTCTCTTTATTAGGAGACAGAATCTTCACGTACCTATTTTAAACATCCCGTTTCTCCTTTTCCGACAGTAAAAAAAAATAAAAAATCTATATACACATATATCTCCATATATATATCTATATATCTATCTATATATATATATATTAGTATCACGTGATACTTCACAATTTTATCACATCAGTGCTTTTAATTAGCTCGAGCCTAAGGATACGAAGCTATGGATCTTTAAATGATACGTAATTATTGCACATTATTGTGTGGACCTCAAAGCCACGGTTTATGAACCCGAACCACTTCCGAGGAATACATTACAGTCGAGTGAAAGGCAGTATTAGTAGGAGTAGATTCGATAGAGTAAATTCAATCAGAATCAGCAGAATCAAAATCAGAATCCTCTATATTTGCCGAGTATGTCAGAAACATAAAAGGAATTTGTCTCCGGGACTTGGAGACCATCTCGTGCAACAACGGATAGCCATTTGACAGAAAATACTTTGGAGACATAATCACATTAGACCAAAGTACGGAGAGTCACTGAGCAATGAAAGGCTACCGGTAATGTGGTCATGTCGATGTGGAGGGTCCAAGAGGATTTTGCATGCGCTTGTCTGAGTTTTGGCAGCGTGCAAGTTCTCAAATTCTCTAGTGTGTTAACTTTTCAAAATCTATGATCTGATCACACATTTGTAGTGTTGAGAATGAGTTTGCATCATCCACAGAAAAAAATCCAAAATAGACCAGCCAACAATTGAAGAATAAAGATGACGCGATCCGCTCGAGATATTTTTAAGCAAAATATTATATTTTTTAAATATAAAATGTTGCTTTTCAGGTAACCATGCAGCTTACGGTCATACTACCCTGAGAACGCCTGATCTCGTCCGATCTCGGAAGCTAAGTAGGGGCGGGCCTGGTTAGTACTTGGAAGGGACACTGCCTGGTGCTGTAAGCTTTTTCACTTTAGATTATCGTGGAATCGTTTTCTTATCGGTGGTTGACCTACATTATAATGCAGTCATTCTCTCTCTTATGACTTACCATCTCTTTATTAGGAGACAGAATCTTGACGTATCTCCTTTTCCGACAGTAAAAAAAAAAAAAAATCTATACACACATATATCTACATATATATATCTATATAGATATATATATATATATATATTAGTATCACGTGATACGTCACGATTTTATCACATCAGTGCTTTTAATTAGCTCGAGGCTAAGGATACAAAGGTATGGATCTTTAAATGATACGTAATTATTGCACATTATTGTGTGGACCAAAGTACAGAGAATCACTGAGCAATGAAAGGTTAGCGGTAATGTGGTCATGTCAATGCAAATTTTGTGTTATTTTTTATTTTTTGACAATTGTGCAAATGATGCAGAGTCCTCTAGCAATTTAGAGCAATTTGAAATGACTGATCGAGCAATAATCTGGTACAGTGACAATTGTGCAAAACGTGAAGAGACTTCGAGAAATATAAGCAGTATAAAGCGAATCGTAGTGCGATAATCTGGAACAGTGTCAATTGTGCAAATGGTGCAGGTACTTCTCAAGCACATGAGTGGCCAGTATTGGTCAACAACAGATATGCAAATTGTGCAGAGTGGCGAGACTACTACAGTGAATGTACGAATAATGTATAATTGGCCCGACAGAGATGGGACAACAATCTCAAGACAAATTGGCAGCATGTTACAATGCAATTGTAAGTGAACTGTTTAAGAAGTTAACGATAAGCGGGACGAAGGTGTTGGAATGTCTGCAAGTTTTAGTTTGCATTGTTCGATAGCACTTGCCTGGGGGAAGGAGCTGGAAGAAGACAATTATATATGACTCGTGCACTCACTGTAGTAGTCTCGCCACGCTGCACTATTTGCATATCTGTTGTTGACCAATACTGGCCACTCATGCCAGTAGCATCTTCTCCAATTGCACACTGGTTGAAGAGAATCTGCAACATTTGCACAATAAACATTGTCCCAGATTATCGCACTACTCGCTTGAAGTCTCAGCGCCCTTTGCACAATGGTCATTGCACCGGACTATTGCAATATTAGTCTTTCGAAATGCTGTAAATGCTAGAGGACTCTGCATCTTTTTGCACAATTGTCAAAAAAAAATGAACTGGCATGACCAGATAACTAGCAACCCTTAATTGCTCAATGACTGTTTTTTGTCAACGTCTTTATGTCTCAAAAGTGTTCTCTGTCAATTGACTGTCTGTTGTCAATAAATACATGGCAAATAAAGATGATTCTGTTTCTGAAGAGCTGGTGACCAGGATGTGGAGGGTCCAAGAGGATTTTGCATGCTCTTGTCTGAGTTTTGGCAGCGTGCAAGTTCTCAAATTCTCTAGTGTGTTAACTTTTCAAAATCTATGATCTGATCACACATTTGTAGTGTTGAGAATGAGTTCGCATCATCCACACAAAAAAATCCAAAATAGACCAGCCAACAATTGGAGAATAAAGATGATGCTATCTGCTCGTTTTAAGTGAAATATGATATTTTTTAAATATAAAATGTTGCTTTTTCATGTAACCATGTGGCTTACGGACATACTACCCTGCGAACGCCTGATCTCGGAAGCTAAGCCTGTTTAGTACTTGGATGGGAGACCGCCTGGGAATACCAGGTGCTGTAAGCTTTTTCACTTTAGATTCTCGTGGAATCGTTTTCTTATCGGTGGTTGACCTAAATTATAATGCAGTCATTCTCTCTCATATGACTTACCGTCTCTTTATTAGGAGACAGAATCTTCACGTACCTTTTTTAAACATCCCGTTTCTCCTTTTCCGACAGTAAAAAAAAAGAACAAATCTATACACACATATATCTATCGATATATATATATATATATATATATATTAGTATCACGTGATACGTCACAATTTTATCACATCAGTGCTTTTAATTAGCTCGAGGCTAAGGATACGAAGGTATGGATCTTTAAATGTGTTAGATTTATCTTACCCAACATTATAAAAAATAGACACAAAAGGAATGAAGACGCAAGTTTCTCTTTCTCATGAGGAGGGCGTATGGGAGATTGTTCAGATCACAGCCTCTCAACACGCTCTAAACAATCTCCCCCGTCGCTCCTGCATTTATTTGAAATAGGAGGGATTTACAAGTCATAATGTTCTAAGCAATAAGACACAACACAAAATATTTGAAAATAGGAGGGCATAGTGTTCTAAGCAATAAGACACAACACAAAACATTGGACCAACACCTGTCACGACCCGACCACATCCGATCCGATCAGGTCCTTGCCATGGCACTTTCCTTCAACGCCTTCGAGACAGTTATGGAGATCGACACCATGGGAACGTTCAACACCAGCAAAGTTGTGTATGAGAAGTGGTTCAAGGATCACAGAGGCAACACAAAACATTGGACCAACACCTGTCACATCCGATCACGTCCTTGGTCCAGGCGCCCTTCCATCGGATGATGCTGAGTCTTCTTTTTGAAGGCGAGACATCTAAAATCGTCTATAATACTAATGCAAGCTAAGCAAATAAATGATAACTTCTATAATATATTTAACATTTCCCTCCTGTTTATCATGTATTTGCACAAATCCTCATATCATCTTACAGTCACTTCATTTCGATTTTTAACTGTAGAATCATTTTCATGAAACAAATACATTTACACTCAGAGTAAGCTTGTCATATATGAATGTTGTAGTTTAAACATCGTAATCATCTGTATCAGGAAACAAATCAGTTAAAACAAAATCATCATTATCATCATTATCATTATCATCATACAGTAATGGATACATCAGCTCCATATGGTTCTCCATGGGGGTTATGGCTGTGGTGATTAATTTACTGATTAATGCCCGAATGCATGGGATACAACAACATCCACACAATGAATCGATGAGAATGGCTGCAAAAACAGCAATTGATATCAATATTGATGAAATAAGGGTTTAATATTTACCAAAAACTTCCATCCAGCTGTCCCACAAGGAGGTGTCCACCCCAGAGTGGTTCTTCATCTTGTGATTGAGGGTCCGTAGACCATCGATGGCTCTGGTCAAGCTGCCATCCGAAGCAGTATTGTTTGGAATGTATGTACATTGTTCTCCAAACATACCGCAAACACCTCCCTCTCTTGCGAGGAGCATGTCGACAGCTATGCGGTTCTGGAACGTCATTAAAGAGGTAGCCTTGAACTGCTCATGCACAGCTTCCAACCCACTCTGAGTCCAATTTCCCAATCTCTGTACATTGAAGTGGATATAGTTTATCCTATCAACATTTTTATTAATCGTACACCACCAGCATATGAAAGACTCAAATCCTCCTGCAACTTGGTCAGCCAATTTGTATTGATTTGGCACCCCACGAGGAACACCTATGGCGTCGATGTATGTTGGATTATTTTGCCCCTGCCAGGACAAATCTCTTTTTTGTCTATGTTGTAGATTGGACAAAAACATTGGTGCCCTTTCCATTAAATCTTGAACAGGCAAAGCGTATACTGACACATGCAATATCAAAGTGATAATAGCGCACAATCCAGATATATCTTTAGGTAATCTATCAAACAGTCTATCATCTCCGCACCACCACCAGATGTCGCTCCGTGATACTGGCATAAAATTTGGTCCTACTTTTAAGGTTACTTTACACTGTGTGTCGTTCAGTGGTCCTAATTTTTTCCCTTTACTAATCATGTTTATACAAGTGAAATTATTTTGTGCTACTAAAGTAGAAAACATCGTTTGTGTTTATCTGCTTCTGTTACGGGATATATAGGATCCCATGATTTACACCTCTTAGTTGGTACAGTAGCGTTCATTAATGGAATAATACAATCTTGTGATAATTGTGCCGGAACTATGCGCAACAAAGGCCTGGGACCCATGCAAACTACACAATCTTTTCTCTCTACATTTGCTGCTTGTTCCACCAATAGTAACCAATTATTATTTTGTCCTGAAACTCCTGTGACAACAAGGAACCAATCATCAGTAGTTATGTTGTTCACCATTAAAATGTATCCACCTTTATTTGAAGTTTTTAATGGCATTTTTGGTTTAACATGGTTCCCATAACACAATGCTACTTGGAAGTGGGGATCTTTTCCGCCAGCATATGCCCACAAGCTCACCATCAAACACATTGGGTGACTTGATTCGTATTTCAATATTAAACTATGGGCCGTTTTGCTTAGGTTAAATTTCTTTCTATGTTCTTTTGCTGTTCTTTTTGACCAACTGGACCAATCATAACCTGTTTCACCAATGAGGTGTTCCCATCCAAAGCCTATAGTTGCATACCAGTCATATCCAAATCCCCAACTCTGCCCATTCTCTTGAGCATCATTGGTGAGAGCCGCATATGGGATTATGATTAAAGCATCTTGATTTTGGGGGGCACAAAATATTAAACCGTTTTGCCGCGTTTGGAGGCCATGCCCACAATTTTGATCATCAGCTGTACTCCCTTTGATACGAGTTAATGATTACATTTTTTTTATTATTGGGTTTGTCATATTGGTCCAGTTGGTAGGAGATTTTCTACCAAAACAATGGGTTGTATCATTTAGGGTGGGACTTCCCATGTACCACAAAAACAAAACCAACACCATAGTAGCCAAAGTTGCTACGTAACCACTTATCGAATCTCGTAACCAACGTGGGTGTGCCATTCTGCTGAGTTCTCACTAAACGGGTTGGTGTCTTTTTTCTTCACTGAGCAGCAAGCGTTTTCAGAATCTACACATCTGCTCCCGCTCCGTTATCAGACTTTTGCTCACCTTCCCTATTTGAGTACTCAGCTGAAATGACTCTTTTACAGTGTGTTAAATGAACCCACGTATTTCTTTCTGCTATTTTTAGGGTTGTTGGTGTTGTCAATAACACTTGATACGGTCCTTCCCACTTTGGTGAATGCCAGTGCTTCTTTTTGATGCTTCAAATTAGGACCCAGTCTCCCGGTCCAACCAACTTGGTTTCCTGCTGGGAAACATGTTTACTTTTCGCAGATTCTTTTAAATCATTTTGTTTCTCTAACAACTTTCTCATGTAATCAGCTAAGTTTGTTTCGTCATCAAGTTCCCATTTTTGTTTAAACAACGGAAGTCTATAAGGTCTTCCAAACAATGTTTCGTAAGGTGTTAAACCTGTGGTGCTTGTAATGTTGATGTACATTTTAACGAGGTCAAGACACTGTGTCCATGACCTTTCTGTCTCTTCCATACATTTTTTCAGTCTATTTTTGGTTGTCCCATTCATTCTTTCCACTAGACCTGCACTCTGAGGGTGGTAAGCACAATGGTTTTTTAAATTGATGTGGAACATGGTTCCTATTTTATTGATTATTTGGTTTACAAAATGAGTCCCATTATCGCTGTAAATGGTTTCAGGTATGCCATATCTTGGAATGATGTCTTTACATAGTGCTTTTGCCACCGTCAGAGCATCAGGTGATTTTGTTGGGAATAATTCGATCCATTTAGAAAATGCATCTATGATTACCAAACAGTACTTCTTTCCTTCACTTTGACTTAATTCTATGTAATCCATGTGAATGCGTTGGAAAGGGTATGTAGGCACTGGGAATTTACCTCTAGTAGGTCGCAATTGCCCTTGCGGATTATGTCGTGCACAGATCATGCATGCTCTACAATAATTCTTTGAATATAAATTGAAACCATAGGTTGTAAAGTGTCGATTTATCTGTGCCACCATCCCTCCAGTTGAGACATGCGATACACCATGGCTCAATATAGCAGCCCATTTAAATAGGTTTTTTGGAAGTATTTGTTTCCCTTCTGTGCTAATGTAAATTTCATTTTGTAGTTTTGCACCTTGTTTTTCCCAATTATCGCGTTCTTGTTGTGGACTTTGTTGTTGCATATCTTTTAGTGTTTGGTCATCTAATGTTTGTTGTTCAATTTGTTTTTTTAAACCTAAAAATGGTTTATAGGCTGCTTCTCTCGCGGCTTTGTCAGCAAATGCGTTTCCTTTAGAAACCTTGTCAGTGCCAGATGTATGTGCAACACATTTACAAATTGCCACTTTCCGCGGATGTTGCACTGCCTGTAATAATTGTTTAAGTAATTCAGCATGTGTTACTGGCTTCCCTGTTGACGTAATCATTCCTCTGTTATCCCAATATTGCGCAAACACATGAACTGTGGAATACGCATATTGGCTATCAGTATAGATTGTAACATCTTTATTTATCATTAGTTTGCATGCTTCGGTTAATGCTACTAATTCAGCAGCTTGGGCAGAGTAATGTGACGGTAGTGACTCAGCTTTTAGCACAATAGTATCAGTTACCACCGCGTATCCTGTTTTTATCTTACCTAGTTCATCTTTTTTCGAAGAACCATCTACATATAGAACTTGTCCATCACTTAATGGTTGATCTTTCAAATCACATCTACATTTAGCAGTTTGTTCAGCCAATTCCTGACAATCATGCTGTGTGCCTTCATCAGGTAAGGGTATTAGTGTGGCTGGATTTAAGGTTGTGCATCGCTCAACAGTCAAATGTGGTTGTGACAGCAAGATGGCCATGCAAGATAAATGTCTTGCAGGTGATAAAAATGCCATAATGGTTTGCAATAGGAGAGCAGACACTGTATGTGAGACTTTAAGAGTTAATGGATGAAATAACACAATTGTGGAACTGCTCTCTACTGCCATTGAAGCTGCCACAACTGCTCTGACACAATGCGGTAATGCACACGTCACGTTGTCTAATTTAGTCGAAAAATAAGCTATTGGTCTTAGTTTATCACCGCATTGTTGTGTAAGTACGGAGGTCATGTAATAGTTTTTACAATCTACCATTTGAATGAATGGTTTATCATAATTTGGAAGGGCCAGCGCAGTGCTGGACACCAAATGTTGTTTAATGTCACAGAAGGCCTTTTCTGCCTCTGTATTCCATTGAATAGGTGATGTCGCATGTCGTAACTTGTTTTCATAACCTAGGTCTGGCCCTTGTGTGTTTTTGTACCACAGAGTTATATGCAGCTCATCACATTTTTTTTTATCTTCTACTTCTGTGATAAGCTGCAAGGCTGCAGACAACAGGGCCTTTCCCATGTTTAACGGTGGTTTGTCTGGGATATCGATTGTGTAATAGAATGTACGTTCTTTGCTTTCCAGAGTTAAATAGAGGTCTTCTCTCTTTAATTCATGTTTTCGTTTCACTACAATATTTCCATTTGATGATGGAATGAGTACAAGTCCTAGTTGGAATAAGCCATCTCTTCCCAACAAATTCACAGGGCACTCCGGGACTTTGAAAATGGGCATTATACAAGTTCTCCCCTGTGGGTCTCTAATCCACACAGGCTCAAGTTCCATGGCAAAAGTAATTTGTCCATTTGCAGATCTAACTATTGCCTTATGTCCCAATAGTTTGGAACCTGGAATCTTTTCCCGACATGCAGTCCTACATGCTCCTGTATCGCAAAGAAATTTCATTTCTTTCCCATTTACTGATAAAGTAAAATCCACCTCCTCATTCTCTGTAATGTTTACACAAGAGGATTTGTTGAGTTGGGAAGCAGGCTGCCTTAGTCATGCGGTAGTTTGTCCGTATTCTCTTTTATTTTTATTAGGGTAGTCACGTGCAATGTGGCCTTTGTTTCCACAGCACCAACAGATGGTATTATCATAATAATTTCAATTTCTACCATATCTTACTCTCCCACGGCCTCTGCCGCGTCCTCTAAAATTATCTCTCTCTCTGCCTTGATAGTATATTTCTGCTCCTTCGTCGAGGAAGACATCTATCTTCTTTTTTTTCTTTTTGTCTAACACTCTTTCTGCGTGGAGGGCATGATTAACATATTCCTCCAGAGGGCCAGTTGCTAGGTTTATCCAATGTTTATCTACCCATCTTTTAATGTGTTCTTTCGAATTCGCATGTAAAGCATTTTTTAACTGTTGTTGATAAGGGCCCTGAGGATTGGCATCCTCATTCAAGCCGCTGTTTGCTTTAAAACAAGCAGTCATCCTTTTGTTTCACCCTATTAATTTCCGTGTAATTTGCCCTTTTGCGGAACCTGGCTGTGGTTCTCTCTATCAAACCCCTAACTCTATGTTGTAATTCTCTGTCATTATGTGGCATTATAACACCATGGTGTTTTGGGTCCCAATCTCCTCGGCAAAGATGCCAATCAGGCCCCATTGCAGTCATCCAAATTTGTTGAGTTTCTGTTCCATTTAAATGATAAGATTGTCTAAGATTTTCCATTTCCTCAACAAACTGGACAATGTCTACTTTGTAGGGTGTGATGCCGGCTACGTCCTTTTTCACATCCTCATTAGTCCAGGTCCTATAGACCAAAAGAGTTTCTTTGTGGTCTTCTTGTACATTTGGATTTGCCACCTCAATCATCGGATATAAATCCATGTCTCCCTCGTCTGAGGTTATATTTGTTATTTTGGGAATGGGAGAAAATGTTTCTCCCATAGTTTTAGACCAATTCATTTGTACCCCTCCTGATCGTAAAATTCGTTGTGTTTGTGACTCTTGAGTTGGAGGAAGTTCATGAGGTGGCAAAACCGGGTACAAGGGTGGTGATGCTTTTGTTTCCTCATTTTTTTTACAACTTTCTTCAATCATCTTTTTCTCGCTAATTCTTATGATTGGTCCTGTCTCGTCATCTTCCTGTCTTTGAAACAACATATTTTTATGCCTACCTTCCTGCTCTTTTTGTTCATTTGTTAAGTGTTTCTTTTTCTCCCTTCCTTTTTCTCTTTTAGACGCCATGTTTAACCAGAAGAGTAAGTCGTCAAATCCATCTTTTTGTATTTGTGATATATCATTTTTGTGTCGACACTTTATTTCGTTTTGAAGTTGAACTATTTTTTGCGAATTTAGCTGGCCAGCGAAACCGTATTTGGTTATCCACGTGTTTAAATGTTCTATTTTGGAAGGGTTTTGGAGTTGAACATATTTCCAATCTTTACACATGAGGCCTATTTTTGGATCCGGTTTACTGTTATTTATTCCCATTTTTGTGAATTTGGAAGTCAGTTCATTTGCACCTAGAGTGACCTAAATACTGACTTTATTCAAAAATGACAGGGTGACAATAAATGTCTGAGATTTGGTCATTCTCAAGCTTCTACCCCAGTTGGGGCGGAGAATTCTTGCCTCTGCTTCCAAACCCAGTTGTCACTTACAATCCAGTCTTATACATTCATACTTTTACACAGTCACACGATATTAGTAAAGTTTTTATAAACACACAAAAACACGGAAACACGGAAACACAGAAACACGGAATTTAAGTACGTACAGGACTCCGCCGTCCTCGCGGAATTTGTCGGACTCCGCCGTCCTTCTTACCACTTGCCAGTGACTAGTATTACACAAGGTTTATTCTGCCGCAGACTTCTTTGTGCACAATTCACTCACTCTTTTAATCCTTTTTCCTAAAACATTTTGTAAAATTTAACTCACCAAAGTCGTCTTCAATCCTGTGGATTGTCGTCAACCTTCAGATCCCAGTGAGAAGAACGAAGACCAGTCCCGGAAAGGGTCTCAATTGCCGTGGCCACGGTCTCTTAACTGGATGTCGGCTCCACAACTGGAATCTTCGGGTGTGTTGACATCCGGCTCGAAGGACCAATTTACCCAACATTATAAAAAATAGACACAAAAGGAATGAAGACACTGGTTTCTCTTTCTCATGAGGAGGGCGTATGGGAGATTGTTCAGATCACAGCCTCTCAACACGCTCTAAACAATCTCCCCCGTCGGTCCTGCATTTATTTGAAATAGGAGGGATTTACAAGTCATAATGTTCTAAGCAATAAGACACAACACAAAATATTTGAAAATAGAAGGGTTTTTCCCAGGCATAGTGTTCTAAGCAATAAGACACAACACAAAACATTGGACCAACACCTATCACGACCCGACCACATCCGATCACGTCCTTGCTATGGCATTTTCCTTCGCCTTCAAGACAGTTATGGAAATCGACACATTGGGAACATTCAACACCAGCAAAGTTGTGTATGAGAAGTGGTTCAAGGATCACGGGGGCAACACAAAACATTGGACCAACACCTGTCACGACCCGACCACATCCGATCACGTCCTTGGTCCAGGCGCCCTTCCATCGGATGATGCTGAGTCTTCTTTTTGAAGGCGAGACATCTAAAATCGTCCATAATACTAATGCAAGCTCAGCAAATAAATGATAACTTCTATAATATATTTAACAAAATGATACGTAATTATTGCACATTATTGTGTGGACCTCAAAGCCACGGTTTATGAACCCGAACCACTTCCGAGGAATACATTACAGTCGAGTGAATGGCAGTATTAGTAGGAGGAGATTAGATAGAGTAAATTCAATCAGAATCAGCAGAATCAAAATCAGAATCCTCTATATTTGCCGAATATGTCAGAAACATACAAGGAATTTGTCTCCGGTACTTGGAGCCCCTCTCGTGCGACAACGGATAGCCATTTGACAGAAAATACTTTGAAGACATAATCACATTAGACCAAAGTACGGAGAGTCAATGAGCAATGATAGGTTACCGGTCATGTGGTCATGTCGATGCATATTTTGTGTTATTTTTTGACACGAAAAAATGACTGATCGAGCAATAATCTGGTACAGTGACAATTGTGCAAAACGTGCAGAGACTTCGAGAAATTGAAGCAGTATAAAGCGAATCGTAGTGCGATAATCTGGAACAGTGTCCATTGTGCAAATGGTGCAGATACTTCTCAACCACATGAGTGGCCAGTATTGGTCAACAACAGATATGCAAATTGTGCAGAGTGGCGAGACTACTACAGTGAATGCACGAATAATGTATAATTGGCCCGACAGAGATGGGACAACAATCTCAAGACAAATTGGCAGCATGTTACAATGCAATCGTAAGTGAACTGTTTAAGAAGTTAACGGTAAGCGGGACGAAGGTGTTGGAATGTCTGCTAGTTTTTGTTTGCATTGTTCGATAGCACTTGCCTGGGGGAAGGAGCTGGAAGAAGACAATTATATATGACTCGTGCACTCACTGTAGTAGTCTCGCCACGCTGCACTATTTGCATATCTGTTGTTGACCAATTGTTAGATAAATTGTAGAAGTTATCATTTATTTGCTTAGCTTGCATTAGTATAATGGACAATTTTAGATGTCTCGCCTTCAAAAAGAAGACTCAGCATCATCCGATGGAAGGGCGCCTGGACCAAGGACGTGATCGGATGTGGTCGGGTCGTGACAGGTGTTGGTTCAATATTATGTGTTGTGTCTTATTGTTTAGAATACTATGTCTGGGAAAAACCCTCTTATTATCAAATATTTTGTGTTGTGTCTTATTGCTTAGAACATTATGATTTGTAAATCCCTCCTATTTCAAATAAAAGCAGGAGCGAGGGGGGGGATTGTTTAGAGCGTGTTGAGAGACTGTGATCTGAACAATCTCCCATACGCCCTCCTCATGAGAAAAAGAAACCAGCGTCTTCATTCCTTTTGTGTCTATTTTTTATAATGTTGGGTAAGATAAATCCAACATTAAATTGGTCCTTCGAGCCGGATGTCAACACACCCGAGGATTCCAGTTGTGGAGCCGACTTCCAGTTAAGAGACCGTGGCCACGGCAAGTAAGACCCTTTTACGGGACTGGTCTTCGTCCTCCTCAACTGGGATCTGAAGGTTGACGACAATCCACAGGATTGAAGACGAGTGGTGAGTTAAATTTTAAAAAATTTTTTTGGGGAAAAAAGGATTAAAGAGTGAGTGAATTGCGCGACGAAGAAGTCTGCGGCAGAACAAACCTTGTGTAATACTAGTCACTGGCAAGTGGTCAAGATGGACAACGGTATCCGATAAAATCCGTGGGGACGGCGGGGTCCTGTACGTACTTAAATTCCGTATTTCTGTGTTTCTGTGTTTCCGTGTTTTCGTGTGTTTATAAAAACGTTATTAATATCGTGTGTATGTGTAAAAGTATGAATGTATAAGACGGGATTGTAAGTGACAACTGAGTTTGGAAGCAAAGGCAAGAATTCTCCGCCCCAATTAGGGTAGAAGCTTGAGAATTACCAAAACTCAGACATTTATTGTCACCCTGTCATTTTTGAATAAAGTCAGTATTTAGGTCACTCTAGGTGCAAATGAACTGACTTCCAAATTCACAAAAATGGGAATAAATAACAGTAAACAGGATCAAAAAATAGACCTAACGTGTAAAGATTGGAAATATGTTCAACTTCAAAACCATTTCAAAATAGAAGATTTAAACACGTGGATAACCAAATACGGTTTCGCTGGCCAGCTAAATTCGCAAAAAATAGTTCAACTTCAAAACGAAATAAAGTGTCGACACAAAAATGATATATCACAAATACAAAAAGATGGATTTGACGACTTACTCTTCTGGTTAAACTGGACTAATGAGGATGTGAAAAAGGCCGTAGCCGGCATCACACCTTATCAACAACAGTTAAAAAATGCTTTACATGTGATTTCGAAAGAACACATTAACAGATGGGTAGATAAACATTGGATAAACCTAGCAACTGGCCCTCTGGAGGAATATGTTAATCATGCCCTCCACGCAGAAAGAGTGTTAGACAAAAAACAAAAAGAGAAGATAGATGTCTTCCTCGACGAAGAAGCAGAAATATACTATCAAGGCAGAGAGAGAGATAATTTTAGAGGACACGGCAGAGACCGTGGGAGAGTAAGATATGGTAGAAATCGAAATTATTATGATAATACCATCTGTTGGTGCTGTGGAAACAAAGGCCACATTGCACGTGAATGCCCTAAAAAAGAAAAAAAGAAAAAGAAAAGAGAATACGGACAAACTACTGCATGACTAGGCCAGCCTGCTTCCCAACTCAACAAATCCTCTTGTGTAAACATTACAGAGAATGAGGAGGTGGATTTCAATTTACAGGACATTCTGAGTTTGGACACTGAAAAACCTGAAATAACCTTGTAGAATGCCCATTTTCGAAGTCCCGGAGTGCCCTGTGAATTTGTTGGGAAG
Source organism: Phyllopteryx taeniolatus (assembly GCF_024500385.1). Lineage (NCBI taxonomy): Eukaryota > Metazoa > Chordata > Actinopteri > Syngnathiformes > Syngnathidae > Phyllopteryx > Phyllopteryx taeniolatus. The sequence continues at coordinate 49,075 of NW_026903217.1, forward strand.
AGACGGCTTATTCCAACTAGGACTTGTACTCAAATATGAATTAAACATAAATTAAAAAGAGAGGACCTTGATGTAACACTGGAAAACAGAGAAAGTACATTCTATTACACAATCGATATCCCAGACAAACCACAGTTAAACGTGGGAAAGGCTGTTGTCTGCAGCCTTGGAGCTTATCACAAAAATAGAAGATAAAAAAGAATGTGATGAGCTGCAGTAATACAGAGAGCAGCATGCGTACCAATCCCACGCACATTGTTAAATTCATTAAGACCAGACGCTACTGTGTTTACAGTAGTAGACATAAGTAATGCATTCTTTACAGTACCAATAGAAAATAACAGTCAATTTTGGTTTGCATTCACATTTGAGAAAACAAAAATATATATATATACTTTTACTAGATTACCGCAAGGTTACTGTGAAAGTCTAACTAATTATTCACAAGTTATGACAACACGCATGTCTTCTGGCATCTACAGATGGAGAGACATGCAAGGATTCATTGACTTTACTGCATCATCTAACAGAAGAGGGACATAAAGTTAACAAAAAATAAATTGCAATGATGTAAAAGACAAGTTAAATATCTAGGCCATAATTTAAGTATAGGAGGAAAGACTATATTAGAAGACAGGAGAGCTATAGTCTTAAAAAATCCTAAACCACAGACGAAGAAACATATAATAATCATTTTTAGGTCTGACAAATTATTGTAGAACATGGATTCCAAACTATGCAGAAATTGTTGCAACATTGTCAAAATTAATACATGAAAACAACCTTAAAATTACATCACCTGTTTAATGGAGTACAGAGGCAGAAAAGGCCTTCTGTGACATTAAACAACATTTGGTCTCCAGTGCTGCGCTAGGCCTTCCAAATTTAATGATAAAACATTCATTCAAATGGTAGATTGTAAAAGCTATTGCATGACCTCCGTACTTACACAACAATACGGTGATAAGCTAAGACCAATAGCTTATTTTTCAACTAGAGAGCAGTTCACCCTAAAGGTCCCACATACAGTGTCTGCTCTCCTATTGCAAATCACCTGCAAGACATTTATCTTGCATTGCCATCTTGCTATCAGAACCACATTTGACTGTTGAGCGATGCACAACCTTAAATCCAGCCACACTAATACCAAATGATGAAGGCACGCAGCATGATTGACAGGAATTGGCTGAACAAGCTGCTGAATTAGTAGCATTAATCGAGGCATGCAAACTAATGATAAATAAAGATGGTACAATCTATACTGATAGCCAATATGAGTATTCCACAACAAGAACGCAATTATTGGGAAAAACAAAGTGCAAAACTACAAAATGAAATTTACATTAGCACAGGAAAAAAAAAAAAAAAAAAAAAAAAAAAACTATTCAAATGGGCTGCTATATTGAGACATGCTGTGTCACGTCTCAACCGGAGGGATGGTGGCACAGATAGATTGACACTTTACAGCCCTAAAAAATAGCAGAAAGAAATACGTGGGTTCATTTAACACACTGTAAAAGAGTCATTTCAGCTGAGTACTCAAATAAGGAAGGTGAGCTAAAGTCTGATAACGGAGCGGGAGCAGATGTGTAGATTCTGAAAACGCTTGCTGGTCAGTGAAGAAAAAAGACACCAACCCGTTTAGTGAGAACTCAGCAGAATGGCACACCCACATTGGTTACGACATTTGATAAGTGGATACGTAGTAATTTCGGCTACTATGGTGTTGGTTTTGTTTTTGTGGTACATGGGACGTCCCACCCTAAATGATAAAACCCATTTTTAGATAGAAAATCACCTACCAACTGGACCAATATGACAAACCCAATAATAAAAAAAATTTGAATCATTAACTCGTGTCAAAAGGAGTACAGCTGATGATCAAAATTGTGCGCATGGCCTCCAAACGCGGCAAAAAGGTTTAATATTTTGTGCCCCCCAAAATCAAGCTGCTTTAATCATAATTCCATATGCGGCTTTCACCAATGATGCTCAAGAGAATGGGCAGAATTGGGGATTTGGATATGACTGGTATGCAACTATAGGCTTTGGATGGGAACACCTCATTGGTGAAACAAGTTATGATTGGTCCAGTTGGTCAAAAAATAAATAAAAAATAAAAAAACAGCAAAATAACATAGAAAGGAGTTTAACATAAGCAAAACGGCTTGTGTTATGTTGTGTATTGTATATTGTGTACTGTGTTATAGGAACAGTGTTAAACCAAAAATGCCATTGAAAACTTCAAAGAAAGGTGGACAAATTTTAATTTAATTTTAACAACATAACTACTGATGATTGGTTCCTTGTAAATCATGGGATCCTATATTTCCCGTAAAAGAAGCAGATAAACACAAACCGATGTTTTCTACTTTAGTAGCACCAAATAATTTCACTTGTATAAACATGATTAATAAAGGAAAAAAAAATTAGGACCACTGAACGACACACAGTTAAAGTAATCTTAAAAGTCAAACCAAATTTTGTGCCAGTGGCACGGAGCGACATCTGGTGGTGGTGCGGAGATGATAGACTGTTTGATAGATTACCTAAAGATATATCTAGATTATGCGCTATTATCACTTAGATATTGCATGTGTCAGTATACCCTATGCCTGTTCAAGATTTAATGGAAAGGGCACCAATGTTTTTGTCCAATCTAAAAACATATACAAAAAAGAGATTTGTCATGGCAGGGGCAAAATAATCCAACATACATCAACGCCAGGTGTTCCTCGTGGGGGTTCCTAATCAATACAAATTGGGTGACCAGGTTGCAGGAGGATTTGAGTCTTTCATATGCTGGTGGTGTACGATTAATAAAAATGTTGATGGGATAAACTACATCCACTTCAATGTACAGAGATTAGGAAATTGGACTCAGAGTGGGTTGGAAGCTGTGCACGAGCAGCTCAAGGACGTTCCAAAGACCGCATAGCTGTCGACATGCTCCTCGCAAGAGAGGGAGGTGTTTGCGGTATGTTTGGAGAACAAACAATACTGCTTCAGATGGCAGCTTGACCAGAGCCATCGATGGTCTGCGGACCCTCAATCAACACTCCTTGTGGGACAGCTCGAATGGACGTTTTTGGTAAATATAAAACCCTAATTACACCAATATTGATATCAATTGCTGTTTTTGCAGCCATTCTGACATTATGTGGATGTTGTTGTATCCCATGCATTCTGGCATTAATCAGTAAATTAATCACCACAGCCATAACCCCGATGGAGAAATCGTATGGAGCTGATGTATACTGTATGATGATAATGATGATTATGATGATAATGATGATTTTGCTTTACCTGATTTGTTACCTGGTACAGATGATTACAATGTTTAAACTACATCATTCATATATGACAAGTTACTCTGAGTGTAAATGTATTTGTTTCATAAAAATGATTCTACAGTTAAAAATCGAAATGAAGTGACTGTAAGATGATATGAGAATTTGTGCAAATACATGATAAACAGGAGGGAAATGTTAGATAAATTGTAGAAGTTATCATTTATTTGCTTAGCTTGCATTAGTATAATGGACAATTTTAGATGTCTCGCCTTCAAAAAGAAGACTCAGCATCATCCGATGGAAGGGCGCCTGGACCAAGGACGTGATCGGATGTGGTCGGGTCGTGACAGGTGTTGGTTCAATATTATGTGTTGTGTCTTATTGTTTAGAATACTATGTCTGGGAAAAACCCTCTTATTATCAAATATTTTGTGTTGTGTCTTATTGCTTAGAACATTATGATTTGTAAATCCCTCCTATTTCAAATAAAAGCAGGAGCGAGGGGGGGGATTGTTTAGAGCGTGTTGAGAGGCTGTGATCTGAACAATCTCCCATACGCCCTCCTCATGAGAAAAAGAAACCAGCGTCTTCATTCCTTTTGTGTCTATTTTTTATAATGTTGGGTAAGATAAATCCAACACCAATACTGGCCACTCATGCCAGTAGCATCTGCTCCAATTGCACACTGATTGAAGAGAATCTGCAACATTTGCACAATAAACATTGTCCCAGATTATCGCACTACTCGCTTGAAGTCTCGGCACCCTTTGCACAATGGTCATTGCACCGGACTATTGCAATATTAGTCTTTCGAACTGCTCTAAATGCTAGAGGACTCTGCATCTTTTTGCACAATTGTCAAAAAAAACTGAACCGGCATTACCAGATAACTAGCAACCCTTAATTGCTCAGTGACTGTTTTTTGTCAACGTCTTTATGTCTCAAAAGTGTTCTCTGTGAATTGACTGTCTGTTGTCGTACGAGAGTGGCTCAAACTACGACAAATTCCTTGTGTGTTTTTTGGACATACATGGCAAATAAAGATGACTCTGTTTCTGAAGTGTTGGTGACCAGGATGTGGAGGGTCCAAGAGGATTTTGCATGCTCTTGTCTGAGTTTTGGCAGCGTGCAAGTTCTCAAATTCTCTCGTGTGTTAACTTTTCAAAATCTATGATCTGATCACACATTTGTAGTGTTGAGAATGAGTTTGCATCATCCACACAAAAAACTCCAAAATAGACCAGCCAACTATTGGAGAATAAAAAATGACGCGATCCGCTCGAGATATTTTCAAGCGAAATTTGATTTTTTAAATATAAAATGTTGCTTTTCAGGTAAGCATGTGGCTTACGGCCATACTACCCTGAGAATGCCCGATCTCGTCCGATCTCGTCCGATCTTGGAAGCTAAGCAGGGGCGGGCCTGGTTAGTACTTGGATGGGAGACCGCCTGGGAATACCAGGTGCTGTAAGCTTTTTCACTTTAGATTCTCATGGAATCGTTTTCTTATCGGTGGTTGACCTAAATTATAATGCAGTCCTTCTCTCTCTTATGACTTACCGTCTCTTTATTAGGAGACAGAATCTTCACGTACCTTTTTTAAACATCCCGTTTCTCCTTTTCCGACAGTAAAAAATAAAATAAAAATCTATACACACATATATCTACATATATATATATATATATATATTGAAGGCCCTCGCACGTGATATACTGATGTCATGATCATACATAGACTTATTTGTACACTGTTATGTTGTATAACCTAACCTCAGTATTAAAATGTTCTGATAATCACGTAAGTGTGAAAACTACGTCAGCCGCAAAACAGGATGTTTTGTCCCAAGAAGAGATAATGCTGTGACCTTGGATCCACCCTGCTCAAGCTTTAAACACCGCCCTGAACACTGTGTATAATCTCGCACTGAACGCTGAGAAAGCGCACATTTGAGCACATTTTGTGCAGCTGCAGCCTTTGCCTGTAGAACATTTGTACCCAGAATATTCTGCAATAAAGATCTTAAAGAAGTTCATTTCCAGTCTCTGATTCGGACTCCAACATTCTCATCATCCGAAATTCAACGAACACGCGAAGGACTGGCGGAGAGATACCATCCTTCAACAATTGGTGACCCCGACGTGATTTCGGGCTGAGGTGTTGGGCGACAGACAGAACATCGGGCCCACACGAATAAAGGTAAGAGGACATTTATCCTCCCAATTGATCTTCTGTCTGTCGACTGATACAAGGCAAGAATTTATGTTCTATTGGAATCTAAATTGATTGTTTGACTGGATGAACTTTAAATAACATAATTTGGTATATAAGGTTGACTTGTTTCATGTTACAGTGAAATCCTAAAGTCCGTAAATCCTTATATAGGAAATTCTGTACAAAATACTGGTGAAACAAGTAACAAGGAGATAAGTCTCTTTGAAGAAGAAGTATCGAGTGGTTTTGATAAATTGAGGTTCGAGTACTTTTGTTTGGATTTAATGTCAAGTACTTTTGTTTAAGAAAAGAGTTTCGACCACTTTTGCGAAATTAAGGCTCGGACGCTTTTGTTTGGCTATTAAGCAAGTGTCTTTGAAGAATAAGTATCGAGTGGTTTTGAAAAGAGTTTCGACCACTTTTGCGAAATTAAGGCTCGGACGCTTTTGTTTGGCTATTAAGCAAGTGTCTGCGAAATTAAGGCTCGGACGCTTTTGTTTGGCTATTAAGCAAGTGTCTTTGAAGAATAAGTATCGAGTGGTTTTGAAAAGAGTTTCGACCACTTTTGCGAAATTAAGGCTCGGACGCTTTTGTCTGGCTATTAAGCAAGTGTCTTTGAAATATGAGAAATAAAGGTATATTGTGGATCCACAAAAAATAAGTACTTAAGAAGAAAAAACAGCTGAAAAAATGGAAGGGGAATTCAATCGAGAATCGGAATGGTTCGACTTGCGTGTCATTCCAGACCATGGTCAAAAAATACTGTTAAGAGAGCAAGTAAAGAATGCATGTGATGTATGTGTGGGAGGATTGTCTGAGAAAGATAGACAGGGAAAGAAAGAAGAACTTTATAAATGGATGGATGAATGTTGTGAAGATGGCTGGTTTCCTGCATTATCAACTGCTGCTTGTTTAATTTCACTGATGAAGGAACTCGAGAGAGTGTGTTCAAATAGAAAAGACAAGTTAGAAAAGGAAATAGAGAAGACGAGTAAATTGTCCACTAGAGGCAGGAAGGTAAGAGAAAATCACAAAAAGACAGAAAAAGTAATGGCAAGAGCTAGAATGCTGGCAATGGGATGTGCATTAAAACAGTCAAGAAAGGAAGCGAAAAACAGTGGGGTGGGTGTGACTCAGCCGTTGTCCGCTCCGCCGCCGTATTGTAACAAATTGGAAATGAATGATACACAAGGGCCAGTGAACCCATTCACCGAGTCACCATATGCAGATGCGAGACAGACGCTGCAAAACATATAAGCCCCTATCTTATCTGTAAATAGAGGAACTCTAGATGTGGATTGGAATGGCAGTACTGACTCGGTGGGATCGAAACAACATGAACCCCTGATTCAGCACGCAGCAGAAAATTTGGCCGCAGGCGTAACAGCCTCAGTTAAAATGTTCGAGGAAAAACTGGAAAAAGTGTCTAACATGTGCGGAGAACCATATACAAAGTTAAACCAAATAGGAGCGTTTACGGTAGATTTAAATAGACACCCTGAAGTGCCACAAAAGGTAAGAGAGCACCTTTTAGCGCGTGCCTCCCGTTTTGAGAGAACTGTCAACGCTGAAATAACAGAACAGATACAACGTGATAACGCGGAACGAGATGTAATATTCAGACAAAGGGAACAGGAGATAGCAGCAGAAGAAGCTCAGAAGGGACTTCCCCATGCGGTAGCAAACACTTATCACATCGCACATTTGCAAAATCAGGTGGCTGACTTAAAGTGCCAAGTGCAGAATTTGTCAGGAGCACACCAGGACTCCCTGTTACAACAGACACAAGAAAATAGAAGTGCGCCCCCTTTTGCTGAATCCACTCCACTTCGACCCATGACACGCTCTCAAACTTTTGTTCAAGCTCCAATGCTGGCCAAGGTTGATCCGGCTACTGGAGCCACTGCCATGTTTTATAAACCTTTTTCTCCTTCTGATCTAAGTGTTTTGATGCAGAAACTTCCTGCAATGCAGAATGGAGGAGAGAACTGGCTGAGATCGGTACAAAGGGCTGTCACAAGACAAATTTTGACGGCTGGAGACATGCGCGCATTATTGACACATGCGTGTCCTCTCTCCCAACTGGAAACACTGATGAAGAATTCTGGTCTGATGAGTATAATGGACAATGAGGCACTTACAAGAGAGTATTACTTAACATTGTTCACTGCACTAAACGCATTGTTTCCCATTCCTGATCTATTCATCTCCGACTTAGTATTTGCTCCTAGAACAGATGAGGAAGCAGCGGCATATATTGACCGCGCTCTTGTCGAATATTCTTCAAAAACAGGCCATTTGCCAACTGACTCTGCTCTGTATTCTCAAGTATTTAGAGGAGCAGTGCTGAAGGGCGTTCCCAAGTCTGTGGTACAAGCCATGGAGACGAATCCGGACCTTCCCGGAGCGGATCATGCTCGCTGGTTGTCACATCTGAAACATCACCTGAGGAGACATGCAAAAGAAAAAGAGTCAAAGCATGAGAAACACAGAACCACCGAATCGCAATTAGCTATAATGCAACTACAAAGTCTCAAAAAACAAGAAGAGAATATTAAAATCATACCTGTGGCTTCCGTTGGGGCCTCGCTACCTAATGTTGTTTCTGAGTGCATGATGTATCAAACAGGCCCATTCATGGCTCGAGGTGCTCCGTTTGCTGGCAGAAATCATTGCTTCAACTGTGGTCGTAACGGACACTGGGCAATAGACTGCCGAGCGCGTCCCCTGGAGGGCAGAGGCAGAGGAACAAGGGGCCCGCCTAGAGGATTCAACAGGCGTGGTTATGGCCAGCAAAGAGGAAGAGGATACGGACAGCAACAGCAGCAGGATATTGCTCCCCAATATCCGCCGCAGCAGCAGCAGTCTTACCATCAAGTGCCGAACCAACAGCACCGGCCACCGTCTGGGGGCCAGTATCCGCAATGATGGGGCCCCGAATCCACATGCCATGGTCTGCAGGAACCAATAATTGGACTGACGGTAGGAGGAACTATTTTACCTTTTATGGTCGATACGGGAGCCAGACATTCAACCGTTATGACATTAACACCTGAAAGTTCCCTTACCGCAAAAGGCATTTCACTTGTTGGATTCCGGGGTGAAGAAACCATCCTGCACATGACTACACCCGTACATACTCAGTGTTTTACACAAACTCTTTTACACTCGTTTGTGTATGCGCCCAATTGCCCTGTCAACCTGTTGGGAAGGGATCTTCTCATCAAAACAGCTCCAACAATACTGTGCAGCCCGGATGGACTGATATTACAGTTTCCTGATGGACACACCTACTGTTGTTCCGGTGACGACACATCAAACATCTACATGCAGGACTCAGAGCGCCGACTACCAAGTATGACGTGTGCCACCGCCGACATCTACTGGGCGAAAATGGACACTGACTCACCCGGATGGACGGAAGCAGAGACCTTTTGGACTCAATGGTCGCCATGGGTTCGTCACCTCAGACCCTATGATATGGTTTCTGATTGTATGCATTGCACTCTGTACTATGACAGGACGGGAGATGAGGTGTACAGCGAGGCTTTCCAAAATGTAGAAGGCAACATCTGGGAACTACAAATGGGTGACCTGTTCGTGGGAAAACCAGGTGTGGCTTTTTCAATTTCACTAACGCCTGAACAACAAAAATGGTATATGATGACTCATCCATCAGATCCCACTGTTCCACCATGTCATCCTCATGTGTCCTTGATGGTATCACCACAGCATACTGCAAAGGATTTGGGTCCGTTCGTCCTAAGCTGCACACAGGCTATTGATTGGCAGCCAACTTTTCACAACACATTGCTATATTCTCGGTCTCTCGATGCATACTGGATACAGTCTGCACCGTATACACCAATATCAACCCTGGAGCATTGCTTGTTGGACAGACATCATGGACGAGAAACAACTGACAGTGAATTCGCCAATCCTATGGTACAATCTTTGCCTCTACATTTGTGGTCTACAGACCCAACAGACGTGGGATTGTGTCAAGTACAGCCGGTGAAATTCAAAATGAAGCCTGATCCTATTTGGATACCACAGTATCCAATGAAGGAAGCAGGTCGAATTGGCATTACAGAAACCATTGAAGGCTTGCTAAAAGCAGGAGTATTGTGCAAAATACGTGAGTCAGAGTATAATACACCCATTCTACCAGTTGAAAAGAAAAATACTGGAAAATTCCGAATGGTACATGACCTTAGGGCAATAAATGCAGCAGTCTTGACACCAACACTCCCAGTACCCAATCCGCACTCAGCCCTGTCTCAGCTCTCTCCGTCCCACACCCATTTTACTTGCATTGATCTGGCTAATGCATTTTTCTGCATTCCTCTTGACCCATCTATTAAGCAATGTTTTGCATTTACTTGGAATAATGAATGCTATTCTTACAACTGACTTCCACAAGTCTTTGTTCTGTCACCAGGACTGTTCAATGATCATCTCAGACAACTTTTATCACCACTTCAACTTCCGGAAGGTGTGCTCTTAATACAATATGTAGATGACATATTGTTGGCTGCCTCTTCCGAGTCCTTATGTCTTCGAGCCACCCAGCGACTCTTGTCTCATCTAGCGTCAGTAGGACTTAAGTGCTCCAAAAGCAAACTACAAATTGCAAGGCTACAAGTTTTCTTTTTGGGACGCCTTATTTCATGCAAAGGCACAGGGATGTCTCCCTCACACAAAGATGACATCTTACACCACCCGAAACCTGTCAATGTCAAACAAATGCTCGCCTTCTTAGGACTGTGCAACTACTCACGCCATCATGTCCCAGACTTTGCAGAACTTACACATCCTCTTCGCCAAATGGTTAACATTGAAGGAATGCGAAATTTGTCACATATCCTCACTTGGACCACTGAAGCGGAAAACTCTTTTGTACACCTCAAACAGCACTTGTCCTCAGCTGCCGCATTGGCTATTCCTGATTACAACAGAATGTTTTTCCTGGATGTTTCTGAAAAGACCAGCAGTGTATCTGCTGCTCTTTATCAGAAGGGGGAATCAGGAGAAAGACGAATTTGTCTATATGCCTCTACGCCACTTGAAAAATACGAAAAGCGACATCCAGTATGCGCGGCGTTTGCCTCTGCGTTAGCTCGACTCATTGAAAAAACCTCACACATTGTCTTACATCATCCATTGACAGTACGCACTTCTCACAGTACAGTACAGTACATGACAAGCCATGTTTTCACCATGACAGGAGGAAGACAAAGGAAAATTGAGGTAATACTCACACAGCCACATATACTTTTTACACACGAGGGCATTAACATGGCTGAAGGGCTTTTTGAAGGACAGCCTCATTGCTGTACCCAACGAATCATAACAGATAACACACTTAGGGAAGATCTATATGACATGCCCTTGCAAAATCCTGACTTGATACTATTCACGGACGGATGCTGTTTTAAAGGAGAACAAGGGCTCCAGTCAGGGTTTGCTGTAACAAAACTAACTGATACAGGATTTGTAACTATAAAGGCGGAAAAACTCAAAGGGCAACAATCTGCCCAAAGAGCAGAGATAACGGCAGTAACAGCTGCTCTCCAGCTGGCCCAAGACAAAACGACCAACATTTACACTGACTCGGCATATGCTCATGTAGTAGTACATACAGCCATGGCCGAATGGCAAAGAAATGACTTCATGACTGCAACGGGAGTCCCCATAAAACATTATCAAGAAATATTAAAATTGAAAGAAGCATTAATGATGCCCAAAGCAGTGGCAGTCTTAAAATGTAAAGGACACACTAAAAAGGATGATTTTGTATCAGCAGGAAATGACGCAGCGGATAAAGCGGCGAAGGCAGCGGCTGGTTATCTTCCCACCTCACAACTAGTTGTAAGTGAAGCAGAATTGAAAGACAGACAGGAAGTAACAGAAGAAACAGTTAAAATATGGCAGGAACAAGGGAGTCCCGAAGAAAGGAGTATGTGGAAATCAAAAGGGGGTGAGAGAGATGAGAAAGGTATTTGGAGAAAAGGAGGAAAATGTATACCACCTCAGAAGCAATTAAAACTGTTGATAAGCGAAGCTCATGGAGCATGCCATGTAGGCGTGGAAGAAACACTGAGACGACTCCACACCTGGTGGCATCCTTTCATGAGAGCAATTGTTAAAAATGAACTCCAGGATTGCAGTGTCTGTAGCAGATATAACAGCATGCCTACCACGAAACCACCCCAGGGAACTCACGATCCGGACGTGACGGCACCTGGGCAGGTGGTTTCGATGGATTTTACAGACATGATTAAAAGTGTGTCCGGTTACAGGTATCTACTAGTAATAGTGGATTCCTTCTCCGGTTGGCCTGAAGCCTATCCCTGCAAAACAGAAACGGCAAACATAGTGGTTAAACATTTGATTAACCATTATATTCCATCTCATGGGTTCCCAAGTAAAATTAGGTCTGATAATGGGACCCATTTTAAAAATAAACATTTGCAGGAAGTAGAAAGAGCCCTGGGACTGAAACACACATTTGGTTCAGTATATCACCCACAGTCCCAAGGACAAGTAGAAAGAATGAATCGGAACATTAAGGAAAAATTGGCCAAAGCTTTAGCTACTTCAAATCTCAATTGGCTACAAGCCCTTCCTTTGGCTTTGATGAATGTACGAATGTCACTCAATTCAGCCAAAGGCTGGACTCCATTTGAATGTCATACTAACAGACCGTTTCCGGCTCCAACAGCTCCACTGGAGACAACAGATGTGTCTGGCCCTCCGGAGCTCAAACAACTAACGCTTGCTTTTTCGCAACTAACTGCAAAACAACCCGACGCTCCTTTGGTAATGCATGAAAGTGAATTTGTATGGTTGAAAGTAACCAAAAGAAAGTGGTCTGAACCCAGGTGGACAGGTCCTCATAAAGTGACGGAGAGAACATCGTCCGCTGTCCGCCTACAAGGAAAGGGGGAGACGTGGTACCACCTCACCTCTACACGACCAGCAAAGACCCCGCCCTGACAGATCATCATTGCCGCAAGTACTGACTGCACGTCAACGCCAGACCAGTTCCCATCCCACTGACGACATCACTCATCAAAGGTTGAGATCACGGTACACGGGCAGAATAATCCCGGTGACTCAACCTAGGACCGGGTAGTCTAACCCCAGGTCCTGAAGAAGCTGACAGCGCTCTCTAGCGACGATCCTGAAAAAACACCACCCAACAATGGCCCGCAAATGGGACAATGTTTCAATTTGTTGTTACATCACAACCCTTTTTATTGTATTAACTCTCTTGCCTGTTTGGTATTTTTGGATGCGTCTTGGTGCGCGCTCAAACCTAACAACAATACAGAGAGGTAAGCGAAAACTCAATTCAGGTCACTCAACTGTACCTATGTCCCAGTCTGTTCCCTGGATTTTAGAATGGACGTACAACCATTCGATAACTTTAACAGTGCCACCAAGCACCTACTGCCGTTGAAATACCAATTACATCTCTAAAAGGGTTCAGAAACACCGTTCAGATAACAGGGGAGGGCTGGAGAGGTTATTGGTGGTATATGACAGGAAACGTGCTAGATTTAAGCTGGGATTCTTTAATAACCACTAAACAAGGTAACTATTGGCCATCGGGAAAGACCAAAGAAGCTGTCTTTTTCAAAGACAAAATCACCCTTACCAAAAAAGGGGATCTACTTAAACTGACCTTTGCTCTCCCCGATGGTATATTGCGTCCACCAAGTGCAACCATTTTTAATGTTTCATGCTGGGGTTTTTTACTCTGGGCCTGGTCATCAGGACCAGACCCTCATTTTCCCGTTGTCATATGTGAAAACACTACTATGGGACAACTTGATCAGCCAATATTAAATAATTATACACAAACTATCAAGTTGACGGCCATCAGTGTACCCTTAAATAGCGTGGATGGTTTGTTTCGAGTTACCACAGGCGTATCAGGAAACAGCAACAATTGGCTATTATTAACTGAGGAAGCGGCAAAGACTACTAAAAAAATTGCGTGGTTTGCATGGGACCTCGTCCTTTACTCAGGGTGGTCCCTGCCAATATTGACACACAATGTGTTATGGAATTGATGAATAAAACGCTACCCTCACGAAACTGTTCCAAATGGGACAAAATACACCCATTGGTAAGATGGCAAAAAGATAAACCTCTGTTTTTAAACCAAGTTGCAAAAGGCAACTTCACCTGTATTAACATTACAGGAAACAATGGCCGATTGGGAAGGTTAAACCACGCACAACAATGTCAGTCACTTATCTTTGTGGGATCATCATTTCGGCCACAATCCAGGGGCGACATCTGGTGGTGGTGCGGTGATGACCGGATATTCGACAAACTCCCTTTGAACCAAGCCGGTTACTGTGCACTGATTTCTCTCCTGCTGCCAGTAAAGGTCTTTCCAACCACGGTTCATGTGTTGATGCAAACTATTCAAAACTTAGGACCACAACACTTGTCCCACTTACAAAAAGCCAAACGATCTACTAGCACATGGCAAGATAAGGGGGACCCCACATACATTGATGCGATTGGCGTACCATGAGGGGTCCCCGATGAATATAAACTCGCAGATCAGGTTGCCGCAGGATTTGAATCCACAATCTGTTGGTGGTGTACTATAAATAAAAACACAGATAGAGTTAATTACGTACATTACAATGTGCAACGCCTAGGTAATTGGACACAAAGCGGATTTGAAGCGGTACATGGTCAACTAGCCGCCACCTCTCTGATGGCTTTCCAGAATCGTATTGCTTTAGATATGCTCTGGCAGAAAAAGGAGGCGTATGCTCCATGTTTGGCGAACAATGTTGCACTTTTATTCCTAATAACACAGCTTCTGATGGCAGCCTAACCTCTGCAATTGAAGGGCTCAGAACATTGAACAAAAAGATGAAGCAACATTCCGGGGTAGATACTTCTATTTGGGACAATTGGATGAGTGTTTTTGGACGTTATAAGGCTCTGGTATCTTCTATTTTTATTTCTATTGCTGTGTTTGCTGCTTTTCTCACAATATGTGGATGTTGTTGCATTCCTTGCTTGCGCTCTCTTAGCCAGCGACTCATTACAGCAGCTATCGAAAAAAGAGATGTTAACAACCCCGCCCAGATGATGCCACTCCTGTCCTCGGGGGTATCCCCTGAGATGCTCGATGACCCCGCGGGCATATTTTTGTAATGGTACATTCTCTTACATGCTGTTTAACATATCCTGGTGTCGGACTCTTTCGAGTCCGAAAGGGGGATTGAAGGCCCTCGCACGTGATATACTGATGTCATGATCATACATAGACTTAATTTGTACACTGTTATGTTGTATAACCTAACCTCAGTATTAAAATGTTCTAATCACGTAAGTGTGAAAACTACATGTCAGCCGCAAAACAGGACGTTTTGTCCCAAGAAGAGATAATGCTGTGACCTTGGATCCACCCTGCTCAAGCTTTAAACACCGCCCTGAACACTGTATATAATCTCGCACTGAACGCTGAGAAAGCGCACATTTGAGCACATTTTGTGCAGCTGCAGCCTTTGCCTGTAGAACATTTGTACCCAGAATATTCTGCAAAAAAGATCTTAAAGAAGTTCATTTCCAGTCTCTGATTCGGACTCCAACATTCTCATCATCCGATATTCAACGAACACGCGAAGGACTGGCGGAGAGATACCATCCTTCAACAATATATATATATATATATATATATATATATTAGCATCACGTGATACGTCACAATTTTATCACATGAGTGCTTTTAATTAGCTCGAGGCTAAGGATACGAAGGTATGGATCTTTAAATGATACGTAATTATTGCACATCATTGTGTGGACCTCAAAGCCACGGTTTATGAACCCGAACCACTTCCGAGGAATACATTACAGTCGAGTGAATGGCAGTATTAGAAGGAGTAGATTAGATCGAGTAAATTCAATCAGAATCAGCAGAATAAAAATCAGAATCTATATTTGCCGAGTATGTCAGAAACATACAAGGAATTTGTCTCCGGTACTTGGAGCCCCTCTCGTGCGACAACGGATAGCCATTTGACAGAAAATACTTTGGAGAAATAATCACATGAGACCAAAGTACAGAGAATCACTGAGCAATGAAAGGTTAGCGGTAATGTGGTCATGTCAATGCAAATTTTGTGTTATTTTTTATTTTTTGACAATTGTGCAAATGATGCAGAGTCCTCTAGCAATTTAGAGCAATTTGAAGTGACTGATCGAGCAATAATCTGGTACAGTGACAATTGTGCAAAACGTGAAGAGACTTCGAGAAATTTAAGCAGTATAAAGCGAATCGTAGTGCGATAATCTGGAACAGTGTCCATTGTGCAAATGGTGCAGATACTTCTCAACCACATGAGTGGCCAGTATTGGTCAACAACAGATATGCAAATTGTGCAGAGTGGCGAGACTACTACAGTGAATGCACGAATAATGTATAATTGGCCCGACAGAGATGGGACAACAATCTCAAGACAAATTGGCAGCATGTTACAATGCAATTGTAAGTGAACTGTTTAAGAAGTTAACGGTAAGCGGGACGAAAGGTGTTGGAATGTCTGCTAGTTTTTGTTTGCATTGTTCGATAGCACTTGCCTGGGGGAAGGAGCTGGAAGAAGACAATTATATATGACTCGTGCACTCACTGTAGTAGTCTCGCCACGCTGCACTATTTGCATATCTGTTGTTGATCAATACTGGCCACTCATGCCAGTAGCATCTGCTCCAATTGCACACTGATTGAAGAGAATCTGCAACATTTGAACAATAAACATTGTCCCAGATTATCGCACTACTCGCTTGAAGTCTCGGTGACCTTTGCACAATGGTCATTGCACCGGACTATTGCAATATTAGTCTTTCGAACTGCTCTAAATGCTAGAGGACTCTGCATCTTTTTGCACAATTGTCAAAAAAAAATGAACCGGCATTACGATAGCTAGCAACCCTAAATTGCTCAGTGACTGTTTTTTGTCAACGTCTTTATGTCTCAAAAGTGTTCTCTGTCAATTGACTGTCTGTTGTCGTACGAGAGTGGCTCCAACTACCAAATTCCTTGTGTGTTTTTTGGACATACATGGCAAATAAAGATGACTCTGTTTCTGAAGAGTTGGTGACCAGGATGTGGAGGGTCCAAGAGGATTTTGCATGCTCTTGTCTGAGTTTTGGCAGCGTGCAAGTTCTCAAATTCTCTCGTGTGTTAACTTTTCAAAATCTATGATCTGATCACATATTTGTAGTGTTGAGAATGAGTTTTCATCATCCACACAAAAAACTCCAAAATAGACCAGCCAACAATTGGAGAATAAAAAATGACGCGATCCGCTCGATATTTTTAAGCGAAATTTGATATTTTTTAAATATAAAATGTTGCTTTTCAAGTAGCCCTGTGGCTTACGGCCTTACTACCCTGAGAGCGCCTGATCTCGTCTGATCTCGGAAGCTAAGCAGGGGTGGGCCTGGTTAGTACATGGATGGGAGACCGCCTGGGAATACCAGGTGCTGTAAGCTTTTTCACTTTAGATTCTCGTGGAATCGTTTTCTTATCGGTGGTTGACCTAAATTATAATGCAGTCATTCTCTCTCTTATGACTTACCATCTCTTTATTAGAAGACAGAATCTTCACGTACCTTTTTTAAAAATCCCGTATCTCCTTTTCCGACAGTAAAAAAAAAAGAAAATCTATACACACATATATCTACATATATATATCTATATATATATATATATATATTAGTATCACGTGATACGTCACGATTTTATCACATCAGTGCTTTTAATTAGCTCGAGGTTAAGGATACGAAGGTATGGATCTTTAAATGATACGTAATTATTGCACATTATTGTGTGGACCTCAAAGCCACGGTTTATGAACCCGAACCACTTCCGAGGAATACATTATAGTCGAGTGAATGGCAGTATTAGAAGGAGTAGATTAGATCGAGTAAATTCAATCAGAATCAGCAGAATAAAAATCAGAATCTATATTTGGCGAGTATGTCAGAAACATACAAGGAATTTGTCTCTGGTACTTGGAGCCCCTCTCGTGCGACAACGGATAGCCATTTGACAGAAAATACTTTGGAGACATAATCACATGAGACCAAATTACAGAGAATCACTTAGCAATGAAAGGTTAGCGGTAATGTGGTCATGTCAATGCAAATTTTGTGTTATTTTTTATTTTTTGACAATTGTGCAAATGATGCAGAGTCCTCTAGCAATTTAGAGCAATTTGAAGTGACTGATCGAGCAATAATCTGGTACAGTGACAATTTTGCAAAACGTGAAGAGACTTCGAGAAATTTAAGCAGTATAAAGCGAATCGTAGTGCGATAATCTGGAACAGTGTCCATTGTGCAAATGGTGCAGATACTTCTCAACCACATGAGTGGCCAGTATTGGTCAACAGCAGTGTTAAATATATTCTAGAAGTTATCATTTATTTGCTTAGCTTGCATTAGTATTATGGACGATTTTAGATGTCTCGCCTTCAAAAGGATGACTCAGCATGATCCGATGGAAGGGCGCCTGGACCAAGGACGTGATCGGATGTGGTCGGGGACGTGACAGGTGTTGGTCCAATGTTTTGTGTTGTGTCTTATTGTTTAGAACATTATGTCTGGGACAAACCCTCCTATTTTCAAATAAATGCAGGAGCGACGGGGGAGATTGTTAGAGCGTGTTGAGAGGCTGTGATCTGAACAATCTCTCATACGCCCTCCTCATGAGAAAAAGAAACCAGCGTCTTCATTCCTTTTGTGTCTATTTGTAATAATGTTGGGTAAGATAAATCCAACATTAAATTGGTCCTTCGACCCGGATGTCAACACACCCGAGGATTCCAGTTGTGGAGCCGACTTCCAGTTAAGAGACCGTGGCCACGGCAAGTAAGACCCTTTACGGGACTGGTCTTCGTTCTCCTCAACTGGGATCTGAAGGTTGACGACAATCCACAGGATTGAAGACGACTGGTGAGTTAAATTTTAAAATTTTATTTTAGGAAAAAGGACGCCGGAGTCCACAAATTCCGCGAGGACGGCGGAGTCCTGTACGTACTTAAATTCCGTGTTTAATAAACCTTGTGTAATACTAGTCACTGGCAAGTAAGGGACGGCGGAGTCCACAAATTCCGCGAGGATGCCGGAGTCCTGTACGTACTTAAATTCCGTGTTTAATGAATAAAGAAACTAGGAACGTTTCGTGGCGTCGTAGTTAAATTCCGTATAGGACGGCGGAGTCCTCTGACGAGCCAGTGTGAATGAAAACTGTTTGAATGAGAGTGTAAATGGGAAATGGGAAACCACTAGGTTTTTCATTCCATACCAAAACAGTGGGAAAGTAAACGGTGGACTTTTGTGGATGCAAAGGCAAGAATTCTCCACTCGAAATAGTTGAAGTGAGAATTACCACAGAAAGTAAATTTGAATCACCGTCCTACTGAAAAAAAACAAAACAGTGTTCTAGACTACCCTAGGTAGTATTACACTGAACCAAATTCTTTCAAATGGGGAAAGGAAGTAGTAAAATAAAAAACAGGAATACACTGCAGTGTAAAGGTTGGAGGTTCATTAAATTAAATTTAAAAGAAAAAAAAAACAGGATCCTGATAACATTTAATATTTAGAGACAGGGATAACCGAACACGGCTTTAATGGTTGGTTAAATACACAAAAAAATAGCCGCGTTGCAGGAATCAAATTATATAAAAAATAAAAGACAAGCCACCGTTAAATGTGGGAAAGGCCCTGTTGTCTGCAGCCTTGCAGCTTATCACAAAAATAGAAGATAAAAAAGAATGTGATGAGCTGCAGTAATACAGAGCATGCGTACCAAACCCACGCACATTGTTAAATTCATTAAGACCAGACGCTACTGTGTTTACAGTAGTGGACATTAATGCATTAATGCAGTAATGCATTCTTTTCAGTACCAATAGAAAATAACAGTCAATTTTGGTTTGCATTCACATTTGAGAAAAAAAAAAAATTACTAGATTACTGCAAGGTTACTGTGAAAGTCCAACTATTTATTCACAAGTTATCACAACACGCATGTCTTCTGGCATCTACAGATGGAGAGACATGCAAAGATTCATTGACCTTACTGCATCATCTAACAGAAGAGGGACATAAAGTTAACAAAAATAAATTGCAATGATGTAAAAGACAAGTTAAATATCTAGGCCATAATTTAAGGATAGGAGGAAAGACTAATTAGAAGACAGGAGAGCTATAGTCTTAAAAAATCCTAAACCACAGACGAAGAAATATATAATAATCATTTTTAGGTCTGACAAATTATTGTAAAGCATGGATTCCAAACTATGCAGAAATTGTTGCACCATTGTCAAAATTAATGTATGAAAACAACCTTAAAATTACATCACCTGTTTAATGGAGTACAGAGGCAGAAAAGGCCTTCTGTGACATTAAACAACATTTTGTGTCCAGTGCTGCGCTAGGCCTTCCAAATTTAATGATAAAACATTCATTCAAATGGTAGATTGTAAAAGCTATTGCATGACCTCCGTACTTACACAACAATACGGTGATAAGCTAAGACCAATAGCTTATTTTTCAACTAGAGAGCAGTTCACCCTAAAGGTCCCACATACAGTGTCTGCTCTCCTATTGCAAACCAATATGGCGTTTTTATCACCTACAAGACATTTATCTTGCATTGCCATCTTGCTGTCACAACCACATTTGACTGTTGAGCGATGCACAACCTTAAATCCAGCCACACTAATACCCTTACTTGATGAAGGCACGCAGCATGATTGACAGGAATTGGCTGAACAAGCTGCTGAATTAGTAGCATTAATCGAGGCATGCAAACTAATGATAAATAAAGATGGTACAATCTATACTGATAGCCAATATGAGTATTCCACAACAAGACCGCAATTATTGGGAAAAACAAAGTGCAAAACTACAAAATGAAATTTACATTAGCACAGGAAAAAAATAAAATAAATAAAATAAACCTATTCAAATGGGCTGCTATATTGAGACATGCTGTGTCACATGTCTCAACCGGAGGGATGGTGGCACAGATAGATTGACACTTTACAGCCCTAAAAAATAGCAGAAAAAAACACGTGGGTTCATTTAACACACTGTAAAAGAGTCATTTCAGCTGAGTACTCAAATAGGGAAGGTGAGCAAAAGTCTGATAACGGAGCGGGAGCAGATGTGTAGATTCTGAAAACGCTTGCTGGTCAGTGAAGAAAAAAGACACCAACCCTTTTAGTGAGAACTCAGCAGAAAGGCACACCCACGTTGGTTATGAGATTCGATAAGTTGTTACGTAGCAACTTTGGCTACTATGGTGTTGGTTTTGTTTTTGTGGTACATGGGACGTCCCACCCTCAATGATAAAACCCATTTTTTTGATAGAAAATCACCTACCAACTGGACCAATATGACAAACCCAATAATAAAAAAATTTGAATCATTAACTCGTGTCAAAAGGAGTACAGCTGATGATCAAAATTGTGGGCATGGCCTCCAAACGCGGCAAAAAGGTTTAATATTTTGTGCCCCCCAAAATCAAGCTGCTTTAATCATAATTCCATATGCGGCTCTCACCAATGATGCTCAAGAGAATGGGCAGAATTGGGGATTTAGATATGACTGGTATGCAACTATAGGTTTTGAATGGGAACACCTTATTGGTGAAACAGGTTATGATTGGTCCAGTTGGTCAAAAAACAAACAGCAAAAGAACATAGAAAGAAGTTTAACCTAAGCAAAACGGCCCATAGTTTAATATTGAAATACAAATCAAGTCACCCAATGTGTTTGATAGTGAGCTTGTGGGCCTATTCTGGTGGAAAAGATCCCCACTTCCAAGTAGTATTGTGTTATAGGAACCGTGTTAAACCAAAAATGCCATTGAAAACTTCAAAGAAAGGTGGACAAATTTTAATGGTTAACAACATAACTACTGATGATTGGTTCCTTGTTGTCACAGGAGTTTCAGGACAAAATAACAATTGGTTACTATTGATGGAACAAGCAGCAAATGTAGCGAGAAAAGATTGTGTTGTTTGCATGGGTCCCAGGCCTTTGTTGCGCATAGTTCCGGCATAATTATCACAAGATTGTATTATTCCATTTGCACACTGATTGAGGAGCATCTGCAACATTTGCACAACCATTGTCCCAGATTATCGCACTACTCGTCACTTTAAACCGCATACACTCCTTGAAGTCTCAGCGCCCTTTGCACAATGGTCATTGCACCGGACTATTGCGATATTAGTCATTCAAACTGCTACTAGAGGACTGCATCTTTTTGCACAATTGTTTTTTGTCAATGTCTTTATGTCTCCAAAGTGTTCTGTAAATTGACTGTCTGTTGTACTAGAGCGGCTCCAACTACCGGAGACAAATTCCTTGTGTGTTTTGGACATACTTGACCAAAAAGAGATTTATCCTGGCAGAGGCAAAATTATCCAACATAAAACATACATGGTGTTCCTCGTGGGGTTCCTAATCAATACAAATTAGCTGACCAAGTTGCAGGAGGATTTGAATACTTCATATGCTGTTGGTGTACGATTAATAAAAATGTTGATGGGATAAACTATATCCACTTCAATGTACAGAGATTAGGAAATTGGACTCAGATTGGGTTGGAAGCTGTGCACGAGCAGCTCAAGGACGTTCCAAAGACCGCATAGCTGTCGACATGCTCCTCGCAAGAGAGGGAGGTGTTTGCGGTATGTTTGGAGAACAAACAATACTGCTTCAGATGGCAGCTTGACCAGAGCCATCGATGGTCTACGGACCCTCAATCAACACTCCTTGTGAAACAGCTGAATGGACGTTTTTGGTAAATATAAAACCCTAATTTCACCAATATTGATATCAATTGCTGTTTTTGCAGCCATTCTGACATTTTGTGGATGTTGTTGTATCCCATGCATTCGGGCATTAATCAGTAAATTAATCACCACAGCCATAACCCACATGGAACCGTATGGAGCAGATTTATCCTTTATTGGAGGTTGATAATAATGACGATGATGATGATGTTGTTTTACATGATTTGTTTCCTGATCCAGGTGATTACGATGTTTAAACTACAACATTCATGTATGACAAGTTTACTCTGAGTGTAAATGTATTTGTTTCAGAAAAATGATTCTACAGTTAAAAATCGAAATGAAGTGACTGTAAGATGATATGAGAATTTGTGCAAATACATGATAAACAGGAGGGAAATGTGAAATATATTCTAGAAGTTATCATTTATTTGCTTAGCTTGCATTAGTATTATGGACGATTTTAGATGTCTCGCCTTCAAAAAGATGACTCAGCATCATCCGATGGAAGGGCGCCTGGACCAAGGACGTGATCGGATGTGGTCGGGGACGTGACAGGTGTTGGTCCAATGTTTTGTGTTGTGTCATATTGTTTAGAACATTATGTCTGGGAAAAACCCTCCTATTTTCAAATAAATGCAGGAGCGACGGGGGAGATTGTTAGAGCGTGTTGAGAGGCTGTGATCTGAACAATCTCCCATACGCCCTCCTCATGAGAAAAAGAAACCAGCGTCTTCATTCCTTTTGTGTCTATTTGTAATAATGTTGGGTAAGATAAATCCAACAAACAGATATGCAAATTGTGCAGAGTGGCGAGACTACTACAGTGAATGCACGAATAATGTATAATTGGCCCGACAGAGATGGGACAACAATGTCAAGACAAATTGGCAGCATGTTACAATGCAATTGTAAGTGAACTGTTTAAGAAGTTAACGGTAAGCGGGACGAAGGTGTTGGAATGTCTGCTAGTTTTTGTTTGCATTGTTCGATAGCACTTGCCTGGGGGAAGGAGCTGGAAGAAGACAATTATATATGACTCGTGCACTCATTGTAGTAGTCTCGCCACGCTGCACTATTTGCATATCTGTTGTTGACCAATACTGGCCACTCATGCCAGTAGCATCTGCTCCAATTGCACACTGATTGAAGAGAATCTGCAACATTTGAACAATAAAAATTGTCCCAGATTATCGCACTATTTGCTTGAAGTCCCGGCGCCCTTTGCACAATGGTCATTGCAGCGGACTATTGCAATATTAGTCTTTCGAACTGCTCTAAATGCTAGAGGACTCTGCATCTTTTTGCACAATTGTCCAAAAAAAATGAACCGGCATTACGATAGCTAGCAACCCTAAATTGCTCAGTGACTGTTTTTTGTCAACGTCTTTATGTCTCAAAAGTGTTCTCTGTCAATTGACTGTCTGTTGTCGTACGAGAGTGGCTCCAACTACCAAATTCCTTGTGTGTTTTTTGGACATACATGGCAAATAAAGATGACTCTGTTTCTGAAGAGTTGGTGACCAGGATGTGGAGGGTCCAAGAGGATTTTGCATGCTCTTGTCTGAGTTTTGGCAGCGTGCAAGTTCTCAAATTCTCTCGTGTGTTAACTTTTCAAAATCTATGATCTGATCACATATTTGTAGTGTTGAGAATGAGTTTGCATCATCCACACAAAAAACTCCAAAATAGACCAGCCAACAATTGGAGAATAAAAAATGACGCGATCCGCTCGATATTTTTAAGCGAAATTTGATATTTTTTAAATATAAAATGTTGCTTTTCAGGTAACCATGTGGCTTACGGCCATACTACCCTGAGAACGCCCGATCTCGTCGATCTCGGAAGCTAAGCAGGGGCGGGCCTGGTTAGTACTTGGATGGGAGACCGCCTGGGAATACCAGGTGCTGTAAGCTTTTTCACTTTAGATTCTCGTGGAATCGTTTTCTTATCGGTGGTTGACCTAAATTATAATGCAGTCATTCTCTCTCTTATGACTTACCATCTCTTTATTAGGAGACAGAATCTTCACGTACCTTTTTTAAACATCCCGTATCTCCTTTTCCGACAGTAAAAAAAAAAAAAAATCTATACACACATATATCTACATATATATATATATATATATATATATATATTAGTATCACGTGATACGTCACGATTTTATCACATCAGTGCTTTTAATTCGCTCGAGGCTAAGGATACGAAGGTATGGATCTTTAAATGATACGTAATTATTGCACATTATTGTGTGGACCTCAAAGCCACGGTTTATGAACCCGAACCACTTCCGAGGAATACATTACAGTCGAGTGAATGGCAGTATTAGAAGGAGTAGATTAGATAAATTCAATCAGAATCAGCAGAATAAAAATCAGAATCTATATTTGCCGAGTATGTCAGAAACATACAAGGAATTTGTCTCCGGTACTTGGAGCCCCTCTCGTGCGATAACGGATAGCCATTTGACAGAAAATACTTTGGAGACATAATCACATGAGACCAAAGTACAGAGAATCACTGAGCAATGAAAGGTTAGCGGTAATGTGGTCATGTCAATGCAAATTTTGTGTTATTTTTTATTTTTTGACAATTGTGCAAATGATGCAGAGTCCTCTAGCAATTTAGAGCAATTTGAAATGACTGATCGAGCAATAATCTGGTACAGTGACAATTTTGCAAAACGTGAAGAGACTTCGAGAAATTTAAGCAGTATAAAGCGAATCGTAGTGCGATAATCTGGAACAGTGTCCATTGTGCAAATGGTGCAGATACTTCTCAACCACATGAGTGGCCAGTATTGGTCAACAACAGATATGCAAATTGTGCAGAGTGGCGAGACTACTACAGTGAATGCACGAATAATGTATAATTGGCCCGACAGAGATGGGACAACAATCTCAAGACAAATTGGCAGCATGTTACAATGCAATTGTAAGTGAACTGTTTAAGAAGTTAACGGTAAGCGGGACGAAAGTGTTGGAATGTCTGCTAGTTTTTGTTTGCATTGTTCGATAGCACTTGCCTGGGGGAAGGAGCTGGAAGAAGACAATTATATATGACTCGTGCACTCATTGTAGTAGTCTCGCCACGCTGCACTATTTGCATATCTGTTGTTGACCAATACTGGCCACTCATGCTAGTAGCATCTGCTCCAATTGCACACTGAAGAGAATCTACATTTGCACAATAAACGTTGTCCCAGATTATCGCACTACTCGCTTGAAGTCTCGGCGCCCTTTGCACAATGGTCATTGCACCGGACTATTGCAATATTAGTCTTTCGAACTGCTCTAAATGCTAGAGGACTCTGCATCTTTTTGCACAATTGTCCAAAAAAAATGAACCGGCATTACGATAGCTAGCAACCCTAAATTGCTCAGTGACTGTTTTTTGTCAACGTCTTTATGTCTCAAAAGTGTTCTCTGTCAATTGACTGTCTGTTGTCGTACGAGAGTGGCTCCAACTACCAAATTCCTTGTGTGTTTTTTGGACATACATGGCAAATAAAGATGACTCTGTTTCTGAAGAGTTGGTGACCAGGATGTGGAGGGTCCAAGAGGATTTTGCATGCTCTTGTCTGAGTTTTGGCAGCGTGCAAGTTCTCAAATTCTCTCGTGTGTTAACTTTTCAAAATCTATGATCTGATCACATATTTGTAGTGTTGAGAATGAGTTTGCATCATCCACACAAAAAACTCCAAAATAGACCAGCCAACAATTGGAGAATAAAAAATGACGCGATCCGCTCGATATTTTTAAGCGAAATTTGATATTTTTTAAATATAAAATGTTGCTTTTCAGGTAACCATGTGGCTTACGGCCATACTACCCTGAGAACGCCCGATCTCGTCCGATCTCGGAAGCTAAGCAGGGGCGGGCCTGGTTAGTACTTGGATGGGAGACCGCCTGGGAATACCAGGTGCTGTAAGCTTTTTCACTTTAGATTCTCGTGGAATCGTTTTCTTATCGGTGGTTGACCTAAATTATAATGCAGTCATTCTCTCTCTTATGACTTACCATCTCTTTATTAGGAGACAGAATCTTCACGTACCTTTTTTAAACATCCCGTATCTCCTTTTCCGACAGTAAAAAAAAAAAAAATCTATACACACATATATCTACATATATATATATATATATATATATATATATATATTAGTATCACGTGATACGTCACGATTTTATCACATCAGTGCTTTTAATTCGCTCGAGGCTAAGGATACGAAGGTATGGATCTTTAAATGATACGTAATTATTGCACATTATTGTGTGGACCTCAAAGCCACGGTTTATGAACCCGAACCACTTCCGAGGAATACATTACAGTCGAGTGAATGGCAGTATTAGAAGGAGTAGATTAGATAAATTCAATCAGAATCAGCAGAATAAAAATCAGAATCTATATTTGCCGAGTATGTCAGAAACATACAAGGAATTTGTCTCCGGTACTTGGAGCCCCTCTCGTGCGATAACGGATAGCCATTTGACAGAAAATACTTTGGAGACATAATCACATGAGACCAAAGTACAGAGAATCACTGAGCAATGAAAGGTTAGCGGTAATGTGGTCATGTCAATGCAAATTTTGTGTTATTTTTTATTTTTTGACAATTGTGCAAATGATGCAGAGTCCTCTAGCAATTTAGAGCAATTTGAAATGACTGATCGAGCAATAATCTGGTACAGTGACAATTTTGCAAAACGTGAAGAGACTTCGAGAAATTTAAGCAGTATAAAGCGAATCGTAGTGCGATAATCTGGAACAGTGTCCATTGTGCAAATGGTGCAGATACTTCTCAACCACATGAGTGGCCAGTATTGGTCAACAACAGATATGCAAATTGTGCAGAGTGGCGAGACTACTACAGTGAATGCACGAATAATGTATAATTGGCCCGACAGAGATGGGACAACAATCTCAAGACAAATTGGCAGCATGTTACAATGCAATTGTAAGTGAACTGTTTAAGAAGTTAACGGTAAGCGGGACGAAAGTGTTGGAATGTCTGCTAGTTTTTGTTTGCATTGTTCGATAGCACTTGCCTGGGGGAAGGAGCTGGAAGAAGACAATTATATATGACTCGTGCACTCATTGTAGTAGTCTCGCCACGCTGCACTATTTGCATATCTGTTGTTGACCAATACTGGCCACTCATGCTAGTAGCATCTGCTCCAATTGCACACTGAAGAGAATCTACATTTGCACAATAAACGTTGTCCCAGATTATCGCACTACTCGCTTGAAGTCTCGGCGCCCTTTGCACAATGGTCATTGCACCGGACTATTGCAATATTAGTCTTTCGAACTGCTCTAAATGCTAGAGGACTCTGCATCTTTTTGCACAATTGTCCAAAAAAAATGAACCGGCATTACGATAGCTAGCAACCCTAAATTGCTCAGTGACTGTTTTTTGTCAACGTCTTTATGTCTCAAAAGTGTTCTCTGTCAATTGACTGTCTGTTGTCGTACGAGAGTGGCTCCAACTACCAAATTCCTTGTGTGTTTTTTGGACATACATGGCAAATAAAGATGACTCTGTTTCTGAAGAGTTGGTGACCAGGATGTGGAGGGTCCAAGAGGATTTTGCATGCTCTTGTCTGAGTTTTGGCAGCGTGCAAGTTCTCAAATTCTCTCGTGTGTTAACTTTTCAAAATCTATGATCTGATCACATATTTGTAGTGTTGAGAATGAGTTTGCATCATCCACACAAAAAACTCCAAAATAGACCAGCCAACAATTGGAGAATAAAAAATGACGCGATCCGCTCGATATTTTTAAGCGAAATTTGATATTTTTTAAATATAAAATGTTGCTTTTCAGGTAACCATGTGGCTTACGGCCATACTACCCTGAGAACGCCCGATCTCGTCCGATCTCGGAAGCTAAGCAGGGGCGGGCCTGGTTAGTACTTGGATGGGAGACCGCCTGGGAATACCAGGTGCTGTAAGCTTTTTCACTTTAGATTCTCGTGGAATCGTTTTCTTATCGGTGGTTGACCTAAATTATAATGCAGTCATTCTCTCTCTTATGACTTACCATCTCTTTATTAGGAGACAGAATCTTCACGTACCTTTTTTAAACATCCCGTATCTCCTTTTCCGACAGTAAAAAAAAATAAAAATCTATACACACATATATCTACATATATATATATATATATATATATATATATATTAGTATCACGTGATACGTCACGATTTTATCACATCAGTGCTTTTAATTCGCTCGAGGCTAAGGATACGAAGGTATGGATCTTTAAATGATACGTAATTATTGCACATTATTGTGTGGACCTCAAAGCCACGGTTTATGAACCCGAACCACTTCCGAGGAATACATTACAGTCGAGTGAATGGCAGTATTAGAAGGAGTAGATTAGATAAATTCAATCAGAATCAGCAGAATAAAAATCAGAATCTATATTTGCCGAGTATGTCAGAAACATACAAGGAATTTGTCTCCGGTACTTGGAGCCCCTCTCGTGCGATAACGGATAGCCATTTGACAGAAAATACTTTGGAGACATAATCACATGAGACCAAAGTACAGAGAATCACTGAGCAATGAAAGGTTAGCGGTAATGTGGTCATGTCAATGCAAATTTTGTGTTATTTTTTATTTTTTGACAATTGTGCAAATGATGCAGAGTCCTCTAGCAATTTAGAGCAATTTGAAATGACTGATCGAGCAATAATCTGGTACAGTGACAATTTTGCAAAACGTGAAGAGACTTCGAGAAATTTAAGCAGTATAAAGCGAATCGTAGTGCGATAATCTGGAACAGTGTCCATTGTGCAAATGGTGCAGATACTTCTCAACCACATGAGTGGCCAGTATTGGTCAACAACAGATATGCAAATTGTGCAGAGTGGCGAGACTACTACAGTGAATGCACGAATAATGTATAATTGGCCCGACAGAGATGGGACAACAATCTCAAGACAAATTGGCAGCATGTTACAATGCAATTGTAAGTGAACTGTTTAAGAAGTTAACGGTAAGCGGGACGAAAGTGTTGGAATGTCTGCTAGTTTTTGTTTGCATTGTTCGATAGCACTTGCCTGGGGGAAGGAGCTGGAAGAAGACAATTATATATGACTCGTGCACTCATTGTAGTAGTCTCGCCACGCTGCACTATTTGCATATCTGTTGTTGACCAATACTGGCCACTCATGCTAGTAGCATCTGCTCCAATTGCACACTGAAGAGAATCTACATTTGCACAATAAACGTTGTCCCAGATTATCGCACTACTCGCTTGAAGTCTCGGCGCCCTTTGCACAATGGTCATTGCACCGGACTATTGCAATATTAGTCTTTCGAACTGCTCTAAATGCTAGAGGACTCTGCATCTTTTTGCACAATTGTCCAAAAAAAATGAACCGGCATTACGATAGCTAGCAACCCTAAATTGCTCAGTGACTGTTTTTTGTCAACGTCTTTATGTCTCAAAAGTGTTCTCTGTCAATTGACTGTCTGTTGTCGTACGAGAGTGGCTCCAACTACCAAATTCCTTGTGTGTTTTTTGGACATACATGGCAAATAAAGATGACTCTGTTTCTGAAGAGTTGGTGACCAGGATGTGGAGGGTCCAAGAGGATTTTGCATGCTCTTGTCTGAGTTTTGGCAGCGTGCAAGTTCTCAAATTCTCTCGTGTGTTAACTTTTCAAAATCTATGATCTGATCACATATTTGTAGTGTTGAGAATGAGTTTGCATCATCCACACAAAAAACTCCAAAATAGACCAGCCAACAATTGGAGAATAAAAAATGACGCGATCCGCTCGATATTTTTAAGCGAAATTTGATATTTTTTAAATATAAAATGTTGCTTTTTCAGGTAACCATGTGGCTTACGGCCATACTACCCTGAGAACGCCTGATCTCAGAAGCTAAGCAGGGGTGGGCCTGGTTAGTACTTGGATGGGAGACCGCCTGGGAATACCAGGTGCTGTAAGCTTTTTCACTTTAGATTCTCGTGGAATCGTTTTCTTATCGGTGGTTGACCTAAATTATAATGCAGTCATTCTCTCTCTTATGACTTACCATCTCTTTATTAGGAGACAGAATCTTCACGTACCTTTTTTAAACATCCCGTATCTCCTTTTCCGACAGTAAAAAAAAATAAAAATCTATACACACATATATCTACATATATATATATATATATATATATATATATTAGTATCACGTGATACGTCACGATTTTATCACATCAGTGCTTTTAATTCGCTCGAGGCTAAGGATACGAAGGTATGGATCTTTAAATGATACGTAATTATTGCACATTATTGTGTGGACCTCAAAGCCACGGTTTATGAACCCGAACCACTTCCGAGGAATACATTACAGTCGAGTGAATGGCAGTATTAGAAGGAGTAGATTAGATAAATTCAATCAGAATCAGCAGAATAAAAATCAGAATCTATATTTGCCGAGTATGTCAGAAACATACAAGGAATTTGTCTCCAGTACTTGGAGCCCCTCTCGTGCGACAACGGATAGCCATTTGACAGAAAATACTTTGGAGACATAATCACATGAGACCAAAGTACAGAGAATCACTGAGCAATGAAAGGTTAGCGGTAATGTGGTCATGTCAATGCAAATTTTGTGTTATTTTTTATTTTTTGACAATTGTGCAAATGATGCAGAGTCCTCTAGCAATTTAGAGCAATTTGAAATGACTGATCGAGCAATAATCTGGTACAGTGACAATTGTGCAAAACGTGAAGAGACTTTGAGAAATTTAAGCAGTATAAAGCGAATCGTAGTGCGATAATCTGGAACAGTGTCCATTGTGCAAATGGTGCAGATACTTCTCAACCACATGAGTGGCCAGTATTGGTCAACAACAGATATGCAAATTGTGCAGAGTGGCGAGACTACTACAGTGAATGCACGAATAATGTATAATTGGCCCGACAGAGATGGGACAACAATCTCAAGACAAATTGGCAGCATGTTACAATGCAATTGTAAGTGAACTGTTTAAGAAGTTAACGGTAAGCGGGACGAAGGTGTTGGAATGTCTGCTAGTTTTTGTTTGCATTGTTCGATAGCACTTGCCTGGGGGAAGGAGCTGGAAGAAGACAATTATATATGACTCGTGCACTCACTGTAGTAGTCTCGCCACGCTGCACTATTTGCATATCTGTTGTTGACCAATACTGGCCACTCATGCCAGTAGCATCTGCTCCAATTGCACACTGATTGAAGAGAATCTGCAACATTTGCACAATAAACATTGTCCCAGATTATCGCACTACTCGCTTGAAGTCTCGGCGCCCTTTGCACAATGGTCATTGCACCGGACTATTGCAATATTAGTCTTTCGAACTGCTCTAAATGCTAGAGGACTCTGCATCTTTTTGCACAATTGTCAAAAAAAAATGAACCGGCATTACCAGATAACTAGCAACCCTTAATTGCTCAGTGATTGTTTTTTGTCAACGTCTTTATGTCTCAAAAGTGTTCTCTGTCAATTGACTGTCTGTTGTCGTACGAGAGTGGCTCCAACTACGACAAATTCCTTGTGTGTTTTTTGGACATACATGGCAAATAAAGATGACTCTGTTTCTGAAGAGTTGGTGACCAGGATGTGGAGGGTCCAAGAGGATTTTGCATGCTCTTGTCTGAGTTTTGGCAGCGTGCAAGTTCTCAAATTCTCTCGTGTGTTAACTTTTCAAAATCTATGATCTGATCACATATTTGTAGTGTTGAGAATGAGTTTGCATCATCCACACAAAAAACTCCAAAATAGACCAGCCAACAATTGGAGAATAAAAAATGACGCGATCCGCTCGAGATATTTTTAAGCAAAATTTGATATTTTTTAAATATAAAATGTTGCTTTTCAGGTAAGCATGTGGCTTACGGCCATACTACCCTGAGAATGCCCGATCTCGTCCGATCTCGGAAGCTAAGCAGGGGCGGGCCTGGTTAGTACTTGGATTGGAGACCGCCTGGGAATACCAGGTGCTGTAAGCTTTTTCACTTTAGATTCTCATGGAATCGTTTTCTTATCGGTGGTTGACCTAAATTATAATGCAGTCCTTCTCTCTCTTATGACTTACCGTCTCTTTATTAGGAGACAGAATCTTCACGTACATTTTTTAAACATCCCGTTTCTCCTTTTCCGACAGTAAAAAATAAAATAAAAATCTATACACACATATATCTACATATATATATATATATATATATATATTGAAGGCCCTCGCACGTGATATACTGATGTCATGATCATACATAGACTTATTTGTACACTGTTATGTTGTATAACCTAACCTCAGTATTAAAATGTTCTGATAATCACGTAAGTGTGAAAACTACATGTCAGCCGCAAAACAGGATGTTTTGTCCCAAGAAGAGATAATGCTGTGACCTTGGATCAACCCTGCTCAAGCTTTAAACACCGCCCTGAACACTGTATATAATCTCGCACTGAACGCTGAGAAAGCGCACATTTGAGCACATTTTGTGCAGCTGCAGCCTTTGCCTGTAGAACATTTGTACCCAGAATATTCTGCAATAAAGATCTTAAAGAAGTTCATTTCCAGTCTCTGATTCGGACTCCAACATTCTCATCATCCGAAATTCAACGAACACGCGAAGGACTGGCGGAGAGATACCATCCTTCAACAATTGGTGACCCCGACGTGATTTCGGGCTGAGGTGTTGGGCGACAGACAGAACATCGGGCCCACACGAATAAAGGTAAGAGGACATTTATCCTCCCAATTGATCTTCTGTCTGTCGACTGATACAAGGCAAGAATTTATGTTCTATTGGAATCTAAATTGATTGTTTGACTGGATGAACTTTAAATAACATAATTTGGTATATAAGGTTGACTTGTTTCATGTTACAGTGAAATCCTAAAGTCCGTAAATCCTTATATAGGAAATTCTGTACAAAATACCGGTGAAACAAGTAACAAGGAGATAAGTCTCTTTGAAGAAGAAGTATCGAGTGGTTTTGATAAATTGAGGTTCGAGTACTTTTGTTTGGATTTAATGTCAAGTACTTTTGTTTAAGAAAAGAGTTTCGACCACTTTTGCGAAATTAAGGCTCGGACGCTTTTGTTTGGCTATTAAGCAAGTGTCTTTGAAGAATAAGTATCGAGTGGTTTTGAAAAGAGTTTCGACCACTTTTGCGAAATTAAGGCTCGGACGCTTTTGTTTGGCTATTAAGCAAGTGTCTTTGCGAAATTAAGGCTCGGACGCTTTTGTTTGGCTATTAAGCAAGTGTCTTTGAAGAATAAGTATCGAGTGGTTTTGAAAAGAGTTTCGACCACTTTTGCGAAATTAAGGCTCGGACGCTTTTGTTTGGCTATTAAGCAAGTGTCTGCGAAATTAAGGCTCGGACGCTTTTGTTTGGCTATTAAGCAAGTGTCTTTGAAGAATAAGTATCGAGTGGTTTTGAAAAGAGTTTCGACCACTTTTGCGAAATTAAGGCTCGGACGCTTTTGTCTGGCTATTAAGCAAGTGTCTTTGAAGAAGAAGTATCGAGTGGTTTTGATAAATTGAGGTTCGAGTACTTTTGTTTGGATTTAATGTCAAGTACTTTTGTTTAAGAAAAGAGTTTCGACCACTTTTGCGAAATTAAGGCTCGGACGCTTTTGTTTGGCTATTAAGCAAGTGTCTTTGAAATATGAGAAATAAAGGTATATTGTGGATCCACAAAAAATAAGTACTTAAGAAGAAAAAACAGCTGAAAAAATGGAAGGGGAATTCAATCGAGAATCGGAATGGTTCGACTTGCGTGTCATTCCAGACCATGGTCAAAAAATACTGTTATGAGAGCAAGTAAAGAATGCATGTGATGTATGTGTGGGAGGATTGTCTGAGAAAGATAGACAGGGAAAGAAAGAAGAACTTTATAAATGGATGGATGAATGTTGTGAAGATGGCTGGTTTCCTGCATTATCAACTGCTGCTTGTTTAATTTCACTGATGAAGGAAGTCGAGAGAGTGTGTTCAAATAGAAAAGACAAGTTAGAAAAGGAAATAGAGAAGACGAGTAAATTGTCCACTAGAGGCAGGAAGGTAAGAGAAAATCACAAAAAGACAGAAAAAGTAATGGCAAGAGCTAGAATGCTGGCAATGGGATGTCCATTAAAACAGTCAAGAAAGGAAGCGAAAAACAGTGGGGTGGGTGTGACTCAGCCGTTGTCCGCTCCGCCGCCGTATTGTAACAAATTGGAAATGAATGATACACAAGGGCCAGTGAACCCATTCACTGAGTCACCATATGCAGATGCGAGACAGACGCTGCAAAACATATAAGCCCCTATCTTATCTGTAAATAGAGGAACTCTAGATGTGGATTGGAATGGCAGTACTGACTCGGTGGGATCGAAACAACGTGAACCCCTGATTCAGCACGCAGCAGAAAATTTGGCCGCAGGCGTAACAGCCTCAGTTAAAATGTTCGAGGAAAAACTGGAAAAAGTGTCTAACATGTGCGGAGAACCATATACAAAGTTAAACCAAATAGGAGCGTTTACGGTAGATTTAAATAGACACCCTGAAGTGCCACAAAAGGTAAGAGAGCACCTTTTAGCGCGTGCCTCCCGTTTTGAGAGAACTGTCAACGCTGAAATAACAGAACAGATACAACGTGATAACGCGGAACGAGATGTAATATTCAGACAAAGGGAACAGGAGATAGCAGCAGAAGAAGCTCAGAAGGGACTTCCCCATGCGGTAGCAAACACTTATCACATCGCACATTTGCAAAATCAGGTGGCTGACTTAAAGTGCCAAGTGCAGAATTTGTCAGGAGCACACCAGGACTCCCTGTTACAACAGACACAAGAAAATAGAAGTGCGCCCCCTTTTGCTGAATCCACTCCACTTCGACCCATGACACGCTCTCAAACTGTTGTTCAAGCTCCAATGCTGGCCAAGGTTGATCCGGCTACTGGAGCCACTGCCATGTTTTATAAACCTTTTTCTCCTTCTGATCTCAGTGTTTTGATGCAGAAACTTCCTGCAATGCAGAATGGAGGAGAGAACTGGCTGAGATCGGTACAAAGGGCTGTCACAAGACAAATTTTGACGGCTGGAGACATGCGCGCATTACTGACACATGCGTGTCCTCTCTCCCAACTGGAAACACTGATGAAGAATTCTGGTCTGATGAGTATAATGGACAATGAGGCACTTACAAGAGAGTATTACTTAACATTGTTCACTGCACTAAACGCATTGTTTCCCATTCCTGATCTAGTCATCTCCGACTTAGTATTTGCTCCTAGAACAGATGAGGAAGCAGCGGCATATATTGACCGCGCTCTTGTCGAATATTCTTCAAAAACAGGCCATTTGCCAACTGACTCTGCTCTGTATTCTCAAGTATTTAGAGGAGCAGTGCTGAAGGGCGTTCCCAAGTCTGTGGTACAAGCCATGGAGACGAATCCGGACCTTCCCGGAGCGGATCATGCTCGCTGGTTGTCACATCTGAAACATCACCTGAGGAGACATGCAAAAGAAAAAGAGTCAAAGCATGAGAAACACAGAACCACTGAATCGCAATTAGCTATAATGCAACTACAAAGTCTCAAAAAACAAGAAGAGAATATTAAAATCATACCTGTGGCTTCCGTTGGGGCCTCGCTACCTAATGTTGTTTCTGAGTGCATGATGTATCAAACAGGCCCATTCATGGGTCGAGGTGCTCCGTTTGCTGGCAGAAATCATTGCTTCAACTGTGGTCGTAACGGACACTGGGCAATAGACTGCCGAGCGCGTCCCCTGGAGGGCAGAGGCAGAGGAACAAGGGGCCCGCCTAGAGGATTCAACAGGCGTGGTTATGGCCAGCAAAGAGGAAGAGGATACGGACAGCAACAGCAGCAGGATATTGCTCCCCAATATCCGCCGCAGCAGCAGCAGTCTTACCATCAAGTGCCGAACCAACAGCACCGGCCACCGTCTGGGGGCCAGTATCCGCAATGATGGGGCCCCGAATCCACATGCCATGGTCTGCAGGAACCAATAATTGGACTGACGGTAGGAGGAACTATTTTACCTTTTATGGTCGATACGGGAGCCAGACATTCAACCGTTATGACATTACCACCTGAAAGTTCCCTTACTGCAAAAGGCATTTCACTTGTTGGATTCCGGGGTGAAGAAACCATCCTGCACATGACTACACCCGTACATACTCAGTGTTTTACACAAACTCTTTTACACTCGTTTGTGTATGCGCCCAATTGCCCTGTCAACCTGTTGGGAAGGGATCTTCTCATCAAAACAGCTCCAACAATACTGTGCAGCCCGGATGGACTGATATTACAGTTTCCTGATGGACACACCTACTGTTGTTCCGGTGACGACACATCAAACATCTACATGCAGGACTCAGAGCGCCGACTACCAAGTATGACGTGTGCCACCGCCGACATCTACTGGGCGAAAATGGACACTGACTCACCCGGATGGACGGAAGCAGAGACCTTTTGGACTCAATGGTCGCCATGGGTTCGTCACCTCAGACCCTATGATATGGTTTCTGATTGTATGCATTGCACTCTGTACTATGACAGGACGGGAGATGAGGTGTACAGCGAGGCTTTCCAAAATGTAGAAGGCAACATCTGGGAACTACAAATGGGTGACCTGTTCGTGGGAAAACCAGGTGTGGCTTTTTCAATTTCACTAACGCCTGAACAACAAAAATGGTATATGATGACTCATCCATCAGATGAGTCATCCTCATGTGTCCTTGATGGTATCACCACAGCATACTGCAAAGGATTTGGGTCCGTTCGTCCTAAGCTGCACACAGGCTATTGATTGGCAGCCAACTTTTCACAACACATTGCTATATTCTCGGTCTCTCGATGCATACTGGATACAGTCTGCACCGTATACACCAATATCAACCCTGGAGCATTGCTTGTTGGACAGACATCATGGACG
The DNA here is from genome assembly GCF_024500385.1 of Phyllopteryx taeniolatus. Classification (NCBI taxonomy): domain Eukaryota; kingdom Metazoa; phylum Chordata; class Actinopteri; order Syngnathiformes; family Syngnathidae; genus Phyllopteryx; species Phyllopteryx taeniolatus. The sequence continues at coordinate 86,369 of NW_026903217.1, forward strand.
AGAAACAACTGACAGTGAATTCGCCAATCCTATGGTGCAATCTTTGCCTCTACATTTGTGGTCTACAGACCCAACAGACGTGGGATTGTGTCAAGTACAGCCGGTGAAATTCAAAATGAAGCCTGATCCTATTTGGATACCACAGTATCCAATGAAGGAAGCAGGTCGAATTGGCATTACAGAAACCATTGAAGGCTTGCTAAAAGCAGGAGTATTGTGCAAAATACGTGAGTCAGAGTATAATACACCCATTCTACCAGTTGAAAAGAAAAATACTGGAAAATTCCGAATGGTACATGACCTTAGGGCAATAAATGCAGCGGTCTTGACACCAACACTTCCAGTACCCAATCCGCACTCAGCCCTGTCTCAGCTCTCTCCGTCCCACACCCATTTTACTTGCATTGATCTGGCTAATGCATTTTTCTGCATTCCTCTTGACCCATCTATTAAGCAATGTTTTGCATTTACTTGGAATAATGAATGCTATTCTTACAACCGACTTCCACAAGTCTTTGTTCTGTCACCAGGACTGTTAAATGATCATCTCAGACAACTTTTATCACCACTTCAACTTCCGGAAGGTGTGCTCTTAATACAATATGTAGATGACATATTGTTGGCCGCCTCTTCCGAGTCCTTATGTCTTCGAGCCACCCAGCGACTCTTGTCTCATCTAGCGTCAGTAGGACTTAAGTGCTCCAAAAGCAAACTACAAATTGCAAGGCCACAAGTTTCCTTTTTGGGACGCCTTATTTTTTAATGCAAAGGCACAGGGATGTCTCCCTCACACAAAGATGACATCTTACACCACCCGAAACCTGTCAATGTCAAACAAATGCTCGCCTTCTTAGGACTGTGCAACTACTCACGCCATCATGTCCCGGACTTTGCAGAACTTACACATCCTCTTCGCCAAATGGTTAACATTGAAGGAATGCGAAATTTGTCACATATCCTCACTTGGACCACTGAAGCGGAAAACTCTTTTGTACACCTCAAACAGCACTTGTCCTCAGCTGCCGCATTGGCTATTCCTGATTACAACAGAATGTTTTTCCTGGATGTTTCTGAAAAGACCAGCAGTGTATCTGCTGCTCTTTATCAGAAGGGGGAATCAGGAGAAAGACGAATTTGTCTATATGCCTCTACGCCACTTGAAAAATACGAAAAGCGACATCCAGTATGCGCGGCGTTTGCCTCTGCGTTAGCTCGACTCATTGAAAAAACCTCACACATTGTCTTACATCATCCATTGACAGTACGCACTTCTCACAGTACAGTACAGTACATGACAAGCCATGTTTTCACCATGACAGGAGGAAGACAAAGGAAAATTGAGGTAATACTCACACAGCCACATATACTTTTTACACACGAGGGCATTAACATGGCTGAAGGGCTTTTTGAAGGACAGCCTCATTGCTGTACCCAACGAATCATAACAGATAACACACTTAGGGAAGATCTATATGACATGCCCTTGCAAAATCCTGACTTGATACTATTCACGGACGGATGCTGTTTTAAAGGAGAACAAGGGCTCCAGTCAGGGTTTGCTGTAACAAAACTAACTGATACAGGATTTGTAACTATAAAGGCGGAAAAACTCAAAGGGCAACAATCTGCCCAAAGAGCAGAGATAACGGCAGTAACAGCTGCTCTCCAGCTGGCCCAAGACAAAACGACCAACATTTACACTGACTCGGCATATGCTCATGTAGTAGTACATACAGCCATGGCCGAATGGCAAAGAAATGACTTCATGACTGCAACGGGAGTCCCCATAAAACATTATCAAGAAATATTAAAATTGAAAGAAGCATTAATGATGCCCAAAGCAGTGGCAGTCTTAAAATGTAAAGGACACACTAAAAAGGATGATTTTGTATCAGCAGGAAATGACGCAGCGGATAAAGCGGCGAAGGCAGCGGCTGGTTATCTTCCCACCTCACAACTAGTTGTAAGTGAAGCAGAATTGAAAGACAGACAGGAAGTAACAGAAGAAACAGTTAAAATATGGCAGGAACAAGGGAGTCCCGAAGAAAGGAGTATGTGGAAATCAAAAGGGGGTGAGAGAGATGAGAAAGGTATTTGGAGAAAAGGAGGAAAATGTATACCACCTCAGAAGCAATTAAAACTGTTGATAAGCGAAGCTCATGGAGCATGCCATGTAGGCGTGGAAGAAACACTGAGACGACTCCACACCTGGTGGCATCCTTTCATGAGAGCAATTGTTAAAAATGAACTCCAGGATTGCAGTGTCTGTAGCAGATATAACAGCATGCCTACCACGAAACCACCCCAGGGAACTCACGATCCGGACGTGACGGCACCTGGGCAGGTGGTTTCGATGGATTTTACAGACATGATTAAAAGTGTGTCCGGTTACAGGTATCTACTAGTAATAGTGGATTCCTTCTCCGGTTGGCCTGAAGCCTATCCCTGCAAAACAGAAACGGCAAACATAGTGGTTAAACATTTGATTAACCATTATATTCCATCTCATGGGTTCCCAAGTAAAATTAGGTCTGATAATGGGACCCATTTTAAAAATAAACATTTGCAGGAAGTAGAAAGAGCCCTGGGACTGAAACACACATTTGGTTCAGTATATCACCCACAGTCCCAAGGACAAGTAGAAAGAATGAATCGGAACATTAAGGAAAAATTGGCCAAAGCTTTAGCTACTTCAAATCTCAATTGGCTACAAGCCCTTCCTTTGGCTTTGATGAATGTACGAATGTCACTCAATTCAGCCAAAGGCTGGACTCCATTTGAATGTCATACTAACAGACCGTTTCCGGCTCCAACAGCTCCACTGGAGACAACAGATGTGTCTGGCCCTCCGGAGCTCAAACAACTAACGCTTGCTTTTTCGCAACTAACTGCAAAACAACCCGACGCTCCTTTGGTAATGCATGAAAGTGAATTTGTATGGTTGAAAGTAACCAAAAGAAAGTGGTCTGAACCCAGGTGGACAGGTCCTCATAAAGTGACGGAGAGAACATCGTCCGCTGTCCGCCTACAAGGAAAGGGGGAGACGTGGTACCACCTCACCTCTACACGACCAGCAAAGACCCCGCCCTGACAGATCATCATTGCCGCAAGTACTGACTGCACGTCAACGCCAGACCAGTTCCCATCCCACTGACGACATCACTCATCAAAGGTTGAGATCACGGTACACGGGCAGAATAATCCCGGTGACTCAACCTAGGACCGGGTAGTCTAACCCCAGGTCCTGAAGAAGCTGACAGCGCTCTCTAGCGACGATCCTGAAAAAACACCACCCAACAATGGCCCGCAAATGGGACAATGTTTCAATTTGTTGTTACATCACAACCCTTTTTATTGTATTAACTCTCTTGCCTGTTTGGTATTTTTGGATGCGTCTTGGTGCGCGCTCAAACCTAACAACAATACAGAGAGGTAAGCGAAAACTCAATTCAGGTCACTCAACTGTACCTATGTCCCAGTCTGTTCCCTGGATTTTAGAATGGACGTACAACCATTCGATAACTTTAACAGTGCCACCAAGCACCTACTGCCGTTGAAATACCAATTACATCTCTAAAAGGGTTCAGAAACACCGTTCAGATAACAGGGGAGGGCTGGAGAGGTTATTGGTGGTATATGACAGGAAACGTGCTAGATTTAAGCTGGGATTCTTTAATAACCACTAAACAAGGTAACTATTGGCCATCGGGAAAGACCAAAGAAGCTGTCTTTTTCAAAGACAAAATCACCCTTACCAAAAAAGGGGATCTACTTAAACTGACCTTTGCTCTCCCCGATGGTATATTGCGTCCACCAAGTGCAACCATTTTTAATGTTTCATGCTGGGGTTTTTTACTCTGGGCCTGGTCATCAGGACCAGACCCTCATTTTCCCGTTGTCATATGTGAAAACACTACTATGGGACAACTTGATCAGCCAATATTAAATAATTATACACAAACTATCAAGTTGACGGCCATCAGTGTACCCTTAAATAGCGTGGATGGTTTGTTTCGAGTTACCACAGGCGTATCAGGAAACAGCAACAATTGGCTATTATTAACTGAGGAAGCGGCAAAGACTACTAAAAAAATTGCGTGGTTTGCATGGGACCTCGTCCTTTACTCAGGGTGGTCCCTGCCAATATTGACACACAATGTGTTATGGAATTGATGAATAAAACGCTACCCTCACGAAACTGTTCCAAATGGGACAAAATACACCCATTGGTAAGATGGCAAAAAGATAAACCTCTGTTTTTAAACCAAGTTGCAAAAGGCAACTTCACCTGTATTAACATTACAGGAAACAATGGCCGATTGGGAAGGTTAAACCACGCACAACAATGTCAGTCACTTATCTTTGTGGGATCATCATTTCGGCCACAATCCAGGGGCGACATCTGGTGGTGGTGCGGTGATGACCGGATATTCGACAAACTCCCTTTGAACCAAGCCGGTTACTGTGCACTGATTTCTCTCCTGCTGCCAGTAAAGGTCTTTCCAACCACGGTTCATGTGTTGATGCAAACTATTCAAAACTTAGGACCACAACACTTGTCCCACTTACAAAAAGCCAAACGATCTACTAGCACATGGCAAGATAAGGGGGACCCCACATACATTGATGCGATTGGCGTACCATGAGGGGTCCCCGATGAATATAAACTCGCAGATCAGGTTGCCGCAGGATTTGAATCCACAATCTGTTGGTGGTGTACTATAAATAAAAACACAGATAGAGTTAATTACGTACATTACAATGTGCAACGCCTAGGTAATTGGACACAAAGCGGATTTGAAGCGGTACATGGTCAACTAGCCGCCACCTCTCTGATGGCTTTCCAGAATCGTATTGCTTTAGATATGCTCCTGGCAGAAAAAGGAGGCGTATGCTCCATGTTTGGCGAACAATGTTGCACTTTTATTCCTAATAACACAGCTTCTGATGGCAGCCTAACCTCTGCAATTGAAGGGCTCAGAACATTGAACAAAAAGATGAAGCAACATTCCGGGGTAGATACTTCTATTTGGGACAATTGGATGAGTGTTTTTGGACGTTATAAGGCTCTGGTATCTTCTATTTTTATTTCTATTGCTGTGTTTGCTGCTTTTCTCACAATATGTGGATGTTGTTGCATTCCTTGCTTGCGCTCTCTTAGCCAGCGACTCATTACAGCAGCTATCGAAAAAAGAGATGTTAACAACCCCGCCCAGATGATGCCACTCCTGTCCTCGGGGGTATCCCCTGAGATGCTCGATGACCCCGCGGGCATATTTTTGTAATGGTACATTCTCTTACATGCTGTTTAACATATCCTGGTGTCGGACTCTTTCGAGTCCGAAAGGGGGATTGAAGGCCCTCGCACGTGATATACTGATGTCATGATCATACATAGACTTATTTGTACACTGTTATGTTGTATAACCTAACCTCAGTATTAAAATGTTCTGATAATCACGTAAGTGTGAAAACTACATGTCAGCCGCAAAACAGGATGTTTTGTCCCAAGAAGAGATAATGCTGTGACCTTGGATCCACCCTGCTCAAGCTTTAAACACCGCCCTGAACACTGTATATAATCTCGCACTGAACGCTGAGAAAGCGCACATTTGAGCACATTTTGTGCAGCTGCAGCCTTTGCCTGTAGAACATTTGTACCCAGAATATTCTGCAAAAAAGATCTTAAAGAAGTTCATTTCCAGTCTCTGATTCGGACTCCAACATTCTCATCATCCGATATTCAACGAACACGCGAAGGACTGGCGGAGAGATACCATCCTTCAACAATATATATATATATATATATATATATATATATATTAGCATCACGTGATACGTCACAATTTTATCACATGAGTGCTTTTAATTAGCTCGAGGCTAAGGATACGAAGGTATGGATCTTTAAATGATACGTAATTATTGCACATCATTGTGTGGACCTCAAAGCCACGGTTTATGAACCCGAACCACTTCCGAGGAATACATTACAGTCGAGTGAATGGCAGTATTAGAAGGAGTAGATTAGATCGAGTAAATTCAATCAGAATCAGCAGAATAAAAATCAGAATCTATATTTGCCGAGTATGTCAGAAACATACAAGGAATTTGTCTCCGGTACTTGGAGCCCCTCTCGTGCGACAACGGATAGCCATTTGACAGAAAATACTTTGGAGACATAATCACATGAGACCAAAGTACAGAGAATCACTTAGCAATGAAAGGTTAGCGGTAATGTGGTCATGTCAATGCAAATTTTGTGTTATTTTTTATTTTTTAACAATTGTGCAAATGATGCAGAGTCCTCTAGCAATTTAGAGCAATTTGAAGTGACTGATCGAGCAATAATCTGGTACAGTGACAATTGTGCAAAACGTGAAGAGACTTCGAGAAATTTAAGCAGTATAAAGCGAATCGTAGTGCGATAATCTGGAACAGTGTCCATTGTGCAAATGGTGCAGATACTTCTCAACCACATGAGTGGCCAGTATTGGTCAACAACAGATATGCAAATTGTGCAGAGTGGCGAGACTACTACAGTGAATGCACGAATAATGTATAATTGGCCCGACAGAGATGGGACAACAATCTCAAGACAAATTGGCAGCATGTTACAATGCAATTGTAAGTGAACTGTTTAAGAAGTTAACGGTAAGCGGGACGAAGGTGTTGGAATGTCTGCTAGTTTTTGTTTGCATTGTTCGATAGCACTTGCCTGGGGGAAGGAGCTGGAAGAAGACAATTATATATGACTCGTGCACTCACTGTAGTAGTCTCGCCACGCTGCACTATTTGCATATCTGTTGTTGACCAATACTGGCCACTCATGCCAGTAGCATCTGCTCCAATTGCACACTGATTGAAGAGAATCTGCAACATTTGCACAATAAACATTGTCCCAGATTATCGCACTACTCGCTTGAAGTCTCGGTGCCCTTTGCACAATGGTCATTGCACCGGACTATTGCAATATTAGTCTTTCGAACTGCTCTAAATGCTAGAGGACTCTGCATCTTTTTGCACAATTGTCCAAAAAAAATGAACCGGCATTACGATAGCTAGCAACCCTAAATTGCTCAGTGACTGTTTTTTGTCAACGTCTTTATGTCTCAAAAGTGTTCTCTGTCAATTGACTGTCTGTTGTCGTACGAGAGTGGCTCCAACTACCAAATTCCTTGTGTGTTTTTTGGACATACATGGCAAATAAAGATGACTCTGTTTCTGAAGAGTTGGTGACCAGGATGTGGAGGGTCCAAGAGGATTTTGCATGCTCTTGTCTGAGTTTTGGCAGCGTGCAAGTTCTCAAATTCTCTCGTGTTGTCATGGTCTGTGTTTTGGTTTGGGTTGTTTAGTTTTGTTCCATGTTTTCCTGTGTTCCATGTTTGTCGTGTGCTCATTAGGTTGTTGTGTCCACCTGTTCTCGTCTACTTTGTGTTGACCAATCAGCTCTCTCTAGCCACTCGTCTTGTCCAGGTGTTCCTCGTTGTCTCGTCAATTTGTTTGTATTTAGTTCCCTGGTTTCTTTCAGTTCTCGTCGGTTCATTGTCGTTGTCACATGTCTTGCCATGTCATAGTCGCCTGTTGTTTTTGTCATAGTCGCCTGTTGTTTTTGTCATAGTCGCCAGTTGTTTTTGTCATAGTTGCCTGTTGTTTTATCATTGTGATTAAATATTATTATTTTGAGATTCCCGCACTCCTGCCTTGCCTCCCTGCTTCCCTGCAATTGGGTCCACCATGTTCTTGCCTTGCGTTCCTCGCCGTCGCCCTAACCATGTTCATGACAGAATGAACCGACCAGAACAGGACCCAGCGGGAAGAACATGGCGTCACCCTGGACGCCACCAAACTGGCTCCCACCGTCCTCAGCCTGCCATCCATACCTACCCTCCTCCAGTAAGCCCTATCGTTCAGTCTTTTCTGTCCTTTTCCTCGGGTCCCCCCACTTGTCCTAGTTATTCACCATGCCCTACTATTGTACATCCACATGTTTCTTTAGATTCAGATTTTTCTGATTGTGAAGATGGCCCTGATTTAGTTAACCTCCTGTCGGATTCTGACTCTGACACAGATTTAGATTTTTCTGGTTCCTTCCCTAGTTTATCCCGTCCTCGTCAGTTTTTGTCACGTTTCCACGTTTCCAACCCCAGTGAGTCCAAATCCTTTCCCTCGGACCTTTTCTTGGGCACCCGTTTGGCCATCTACCCGGGACCGCCGCGTGGTGGCCAACGGAGGCGCCCAAGTAAAGGTCAAATTTTGCCCCCTCGTTTTTTCCCCCCTGTTCACAAATCACTTGATTTTTCACCTGTTCCCACACGTTGTTCCACGGATCCTATTAAGTCACGTCTAGTCAAACCTGCCCCCAAGCCATGTTCAGTACCAGCCATTTTTCCTAGTTCACCTTCCCGAGACCTTGTGCACTCTTCCACTCCCGTACCCTCTACTCCCATACCTCAATGGCGGCAGGCTGAGGAAGCGACTGCAGCTCCCGTTCCGGCTAATCGGCAGCTGCGCCAGGCTCCCGTTCCGGCTCCTCGGCAGCTGCGCCAGGCTCCCGCACCGGCGGCGCTCGTCCAGCGGCCGCCACCCATCCTTGCTCCGGCGGCGCTCGTCCAGCGGCCGCCACCCGTCCTTGCTCCGGCGGCGCTCGTCCAGCGGCCGCCACCTGACCCTGCTCCAGCGGCGCTCGTCCAGCGGCCGCCACCTGACCCTACTCCGGCGGCGCTCGTCCAGCGGCCGCCACCCGTCCTTGCTCCGGCGGCGCTCGTCCAGCGGCCGCCACCTGACCCTGCTCCAGCGGCGCTCGTCCAGCGGCCGCCACCTGACCCTACTCCGGCGGCGCTCGTCCAGCGGCCGCCACCCGTCCTTGCTCCGGCGGCGCTCGTCCAGCGGCCGCCACCTGACCCTACTCCGGCGGCGCTCGTCCAGCGGCCGCCACCTGACCCTGCTCCAACGGCGCTCGTCCAGCGGCCGCCACTCATCCTTGCTCCGGCGGCGCTCGTCCAGTGGCCGCCACCCGTCCTTGCTCCGGCGGCGCTCGTCCAGCGGCCGCCACCTGACCCTACTCCGGCGGCGCTCGTCCAGCGGCCGCCACCTGACCCTACTCCGGCGGCGCTCGTCCAGCGGCTGCCACCTGACCCTGCTCCAACGGCGCTTGTCCAGCGGCCGCCACCCGTCCTTGCTCCGGCGGCGCTCGTCCAGCGGCCGCCACCCGTCCTTGCTCCGGCGGCACTCGTCCAGCGGCCGCCATCCGACCATGTTCCGGCGCCGCTCGTCCAGCGGCCGCCACCTGACCCTGCTATGGTGGCGCTCGTCCAGCGGCCGCCACCCGTCCTTGCTCCGGCGGCGCTCGTCCAGCGGCCGCCACCTGACCCTGCTCCAGCGGCGCTCGTCCAGCGGCCGCCACCTGACCCTACTCCGGCGGCGCTCGTCCAGCGGCCACCACCCGTCCTTGCTCCGGTGGCGCTCGTCCAGCGGCCGCCACCTGACCCTACTCCGGCGGCGCTCGTCCAGCGGCCGCCACCTGACCCTGCTCCAACAGCGCTCGTCCAGCGGCCACCACCCGTCCTTGCTCCGGCGGCGCTCGTCCAGCGGCCGCCACCTGACCCTACTCCGGCGGCGCTCGTCCAGCGGCCGCCACCTGACCCTGCTCCAACGGCGCTCGTCCAGCGGCCGCCACCCGACCACGCTCTGGCGGCGCTCGTCCAGCGGCCGCCACCCGACCACGCTCCGGCGGCACTCGTCCAGCGGCCGCCACCCAACCCTATTGCCTGGCCCCTGCATTACCATTGGGTTCGGCACCGTGGCCGTCCGCCTGAATGGCCCTGTAAAGACCCTGGTGCTTGGCGTCCTGGACGACCTCCTGACCCGCTCAGCCAAGCACCTCACCTCGGGTGGCCTGGACAGCCACCAGACTGACCTGAGGGGTGGACTCTGTACCCTCCTCCAGGCCCCCTTCCGCCCACCCTGGGTTGGTGACTTTTTGGTTGTTGTTTGGGGAACGTCTGGGATCCGTTCCTTTAGAGGGGGGGGTACTGTCATGGTCTGTGTTTTGGTTTGGGTTGTTTAGTTTTGTTCCATGTTTTCCTGTGTTCCATGTTTGTCGTGTGCTCATTAGGTTGTTGTGTCCACCTGTTCTCGTCTACTTTGTGTTGACCAATCAGCTCTCTCTAGCCACTCGTCTTGTCCAGGTGTTCCTCGTTGTCTCGTCAATTTGTTTGTATTTAGTTCCCTGGTTTCTTTCAGTTCTCGTCGGTTCATTGTCGTTGTCACATGTCTTGCCATGTCATAGTCGCCTGTTGTTTTTGTCATAGTCGCCTGTTGTTTTTGTCATAGTCGCCAGTTGTTTTTGTCATAGTTGCCTGTTGTTTTATCATTGTGATTAAATATTATTATTTTGAGATTCCCGCACTCCTGCCTTGCCTCCCTGCTTCCCTGCAATTGGGTCCACCATGTTCTTGCCTTGCGTTCCTCGCCGTCGCCCTAACCATGTTCATGACACGTGTGTTAACTTTTCAAAATCTATGATCTGATCACATATTTGTAGTGTTGAGAATGAGTTTGCATCATCCACACAAAAAACTCCAAAATAGACCAGCCAACAATTGGAGAATAAAAAATGATGCGATCCGCTCGATATTTTTAAGCGAAATTTGATATTTTTTAAATATAAAATGTTGCTTTTCAGGTAACCATGTGGCTTACGGCCATACTACCCTGAGAACGCCTGATCTCAGAAGCTAAGCAGGGGTGGGCCTGGTTAGTACTTGGATGGGAGACCGCCTGGGAATACCAGGTGCTGTAAGCTTTTTCACTTTAGATTCTCGTGGAATCGTTTTCTTATCGGTGGTTGACCTAAATTATAATGCAGTCATTCTCTCTCTTATGACTTACCATCTATTTATTAGGAGACAGAATCTTCACGTACCTTTTTTAAACATCCCGTATCTCCTTTTCCGACAGTAAAAAAAAATACAAATCTATACACACATATATCTACATATATATATCTATATAGATATAGATATATATATATATATTTGTATCACGTGATACGTCACGATTTTATCACATCAGTGCTTTTAATTCGCTCGAGGCTAAGGATACGAAGGTATGGATCTTTAAATGATACGTAATTATTGCACATTATTGTGTGGACCTCAAAGCCACGGTTTATGAACCCGAACCACTTCCGAGGAATACATTACAGTCGAGTGAATGGCAGTATTAGAAGGAGTAGATTAGATAAATTCAGAATCAGCAGAATAAAAATCAATCTATATTTGCCGAGTATGTCAGAAACATACAAGGAATTTGTCTCCGGTACCAATAGCCATTTGACAGAAAATACTTTGGAGACATAATCACATGAGACCAAAGTACAGAGAATCACTGAGCAATGAAAGGTTAGCGGTAATGTGGTCATGTCAATGCAAATTTTGTGTTATTTTTTATTTTTTTTACAATTGTGCAAATGATGCAGAGTCCTCTAGCAATTTAGAGCAATTTGAAATGACTGATCGAGCAATAATCTGGTACAGTGACAATTTTGCAAAACGTGAAGAGACTTCGAGAAATTTAAGCAGTATAAAGCGAATCGTAGTGCGATAATCTGGAACAGTGTCCATTGTGCAAATGGTGCAGATACTTCTCAACCACATGAGTGGCCAGTATTGGTCAACAACAGTGTTAAATATATTCTAGAAGTTATCATTTATTTGCTTAGCTTGCATTAGTATTATGGACGATTTTAGATGTCTCGCCTTCAAAAAGATGACTCAGCATCATCCGATGGAAGGGCGCCTGGACCAAGGACGTGATCGGATGTGGTCGGGGACGTGACAGGTGTTGGTCCAATGTTTTGTGTTGTGTCTTATTGTTTAGAACATTATGTCTGGGACAAACCCTCCTATTTTCAAATAAATGCAGGAGCGACGGGGGAGATTGTTAGAGCGTGTTGAGAGGCTGTGATCTGAACAATCTCTCATACGCCCTCCTCATGAGAAAAAGAAACCAGCGTCTTCATTCCTTTTGTGTCTATTTGTAATAATGTTGGGTAAGATAAATCCAACATTAAATTGGTCCTTCGACCCGGATGTCAACACACCCGAGGATTCCAGTTGTGGAGCCGACTTCCAGTTAAGAGACCGTGGCCACGGCAAGTAAGACCCTTTACGGGACTGGTCTTCGTTCTCCTCAACTGGGATCTGAAGGTTGACGACAATCCACAGGATTGAAGACGACTGGTGAGTTAAATTTAAAATTTTTTTTTAGGAAAAAGGACGCCGGAGTCCAACAATTCCGCGAGGACGGCGGAGTCCTGTACGTACTTAAATTCCGTGTTTAATAAACCTTGTGTAATACTAGTCACTGGCAAGTAAGGGACGGCGGAGTCCACAAATTCCGCGAGGATGCCGGAGTCCTGTACGTACTTAAATTCCGTGTTTAATGAATAAAGAAACTAGGAACATTTCGTGGCGTCGTAGTTAAATTCCGTATAGGACGGCGGAGTCCTCTAATGAGCTGTTGACAGACGTAGTTAAATTCCGTATAGGACGGCGGAGTCCTCTGACGAGCCAGTGTGAATGAAAACTGTTTGAATGAGAGTGTAAATGGGAAATGGGAAACCACTAGGTTTTTCATTCCATACCAAAACAGTGGGAAAGTAAACGGTGGACTTTTGTGGATGCAAAGGCAAGAATTCTCCACTCGAAATAGTTGAAGTGAGAATTACCACAGAAAGTAAATTTGAATCACCGTCCTACTGAAAAAAAAAAAAACAGTGTTCTAGACTACCCTAGGTAGTATTACACTGAACCAAATTCTTTCAAATGGGGAAAGGAAGTAGTAAAATAAAAAACAGGAATACACTGCAGTGTAAAGGTTGGAGGTTCATTAAATTAAATTTAAAAGAAAAAAAAAAACAGGATCCTGATAACATTTAATATTTAGAGACAGGGATAACCGAACACGGCTTTAATGGTTGGTTAAATACACAAAAAATAGCCGCGTTGCAGGAATCAAATTATATAAAAAATAAAAGACAAGCCACCGTTAAATGTGGGAAAGGCCCTGTTGTCTGCAGCCTTGCAGCTTATCACAAAAATAGAAGATAAAAAAGAATGTGATGAGCTGCAGTAATACAGAGCATGCGTACCAAACCCACGCACATTGTTAAATTCATTAAGACCAGACGCTACTGTGTTTGCAGTAGTGGACATTAATGCATTAATGCAGTAATGCATTCTTTTCAGTACCAATAGAAAATAACAGTCAATTTTGGTTTGCATTCACATTTGAGAAAAAAAAAAAATATATATATATATACATTTACTAGATTACTGCAAGGTTACTGTGAAAGTCCAACTATTTATTCACAAGTTATTACAACACGCATGTCTTCTGGCATCTACAGATGGAGAGACATGCAAAGATTCATTGACCTTACTGCATCATCTAACAGAAGAGGGACATAAAGTTAACAAAAATAAATTGCAATGATGTAAAAGACAAGTTAAATATCTAGGCCATAATTTAAGGATAGGAGGAAAGACTAACTAGAAGACAGGAGAGCTATAGTCTTAAAAAATCCTAAACCACAGACGAAGAAATATATAATAATCATTTTTCGGTCTGACAAATTATTGTAGAGCATGGATTCCAAACTATGCAGAAATTGTTGCACCATTGTCAAAATTAATGTATGAAAACAACCTTAAAATTACATCACCTGTTTAATGGAGTACAGAGGCAGAAAAGGCCTTCTGTGACATTAAACAACATTTTGTGTCCAGTGCTGCGCTAGGCCTTCCAAATTTAATGATAAAACATTCATTCAAATGGTAGATTGTAAAAGCTATTGCATGACCTCCGTACTTACACAACAATACGGTGATAAGCTAAGATCAATAGCTTATTTTTCAACTAGAGAGCAGTTCACCCTAAAGGTCCCACATACAGTGTCTGCTCTCCTATTGCAAACCAATATGGCGTTTTTATCACCTACAAGACATTTATCTTGCATTGCCATCTTGCTGTCACAACCACATTTGACTGTTGAGCGATGCACAACCTTAAATCCAGCCACACTAATACCCTTACTTGATGAAGGCACGCAGCATGATTGACAGGAATTGGCTGAACAAGCTGCTGAATTAGTAGCATTAATCGAGGCATGCAAACTAATGATAAATAAAGATGGTACAATCTATACTGATAGCCAATATGAGTATTCCACAACAAGACCGCAATTATTGGGAAAAACAAAGTGCAAAACTACAAAATGAAATTTACATTAGCACAGGAAAAAAAATAAATAAATAAAATAAACCTATTCAAATGGGCTGCTATATTGAGACATGCTGTGTCACATGTCTCAACCGGAGGGATGGTGGCACAGATAGATTGACACTTTACAGCCCTAAAAAATAGCAGAAAGAAACACGTGGGTTCATTTAACACACTGTAAAAGAGTCATTTCAGCTGAGTACTCAAATAGGGAAGGTGAGCAAAAGTCTGATAACGGAGCGGGAGCAGATGTGTAGATTCTGAAAACGCTTGCTGGTCAGTGAAGAAAAAAGACACCAACCCTTTTAGTGAGAACTCAGCAGAAAGGCACACCCACGTTGGTTATGAGATTCGATAAGTTGTTACGTAGCAACTTTGGCTACTATGGTGTTGGTTTTGTTTTTGTGGTACATGGGACGTCCCACCCTCAATGATAAAACCCATTTTTTTGATAGAAAATCACCTACCAACTGGACCAATATGACAAACCCAATAATAAAAAAATTTGAATCATTAACTCGTGTCAAAAGGAGTACAGCTGATGATCAAAATTGTGGGCATGGCCTCCAAACGCGGCAAAAAGGTTTAATATTTTGTGCCCCCCAAAATCAAGCTGCTTTAATCATAATTCCATATGCGGCTCTCACCAATGATGCTCAAGAGAATGGGCAGAATTGGGGATTTAGATATGACTGGTATGCAACTATAGGTTTTGAATGGGAACACCTTATTGGTGAAACAGGTTATGATTGGTCCAGTTGGTCAAAAAGAACAGCAAAAGAACATAGAAAGAAGTTTAACCTAAGCAAAACGGCCCATAGTTTAATATTGAAATACAAATCAAGTCACCCAATGTGTTTGATAGTGAGCTTGTGGGCCTATTCTGGTGGAAAAGATCCCCACTTCCAAGTAGTATTGTGTTATAGGAACCGTGTTAAACCAAAAATGCCATTGAAAACTTCAAAGAAAGGTGGACAAATTTTAATGGTTAACAACATAACTACTGATGATTGGTTCCTTGTTGTCACAGGAGTTTCAGGACAAAATAACAATTGGTTACTATTGATGGAACAAGCAGCAAATGTAGCGAGAAAAGATTGTGTTGTTTGCATGGGTCCCAGGCCTTTGTTGCGCATAGTTCCGGCATAATTATCACAAGATTGTATTATTCCATTTGCACACTGATTGAGGAGCATCTGCAACATTTGCACAACCATTGTCCCAGATTATCGCACTACTCGTCACTTTAAACCGCATACACTCCTTGAAGTCTCAGCGCCCTTTGCACAATGGTCATTGCACCGGACTATTGCGATATTAGTCATTCAAACTGCTACTAGAGGACTGCATCTTTTTGCACAATTGTTTTTTGTCAATGTCTTTATGTCTCCAAAGTGTTCTGTAAATTGACTGTCTGTTGTACTAGAGCGGCTCCAACTACCGGAGACAAATTCCTTGTGTGTTTTGGACATACTTGACCAAAAAGAGATTTATCCTGGCAGAGGCAAAATTATCCAACATAAAACATACATGGTGTTCCTCGTGGGGTTCCTAATCAATACAAATTAGCTGACCAAGTTGCAGGAGGATTTGAATACTTCATATGCTGTTGGTGTACGATTAATAAAAATGTTGATGGGATAAACTATATCCACTTCAATGTACAGAGATTAGGAAATTGGACTCAGATTGGGTTGGAAGCTGTGCACGAGCAGCTCAAGGACGTTCCAAAGACCGCATAGCTGTCGACATGCTCCTCGCAAGAGAGGGAGGTGTTTTTTGCGGTATGTTTGGAGAACAAACAATACTGCTTCAGATGGCAGCTTGACCAGAGCCATCGATGGTCTACGGACCCTCAATCAACACTCCTTGTGAAACAGCTGAATGGACGTTTTTGGTAAATATAAAACCCTAATTTCACCAATATTGATATCAATTGCTGTTTTTGCAGCCATTCTGACATTTTGTCGATGTTGTTGTATCCCATGCATTCGGGCATTAATCAGTAAATTAATCACCACAGCCATAACCCACATGGAACCGTATGGAGCAGATTTATCCTTTATTGGAGGTTGATAATAATGACGATGATGATGATGATGTTGTTTTACATGATTTGTTTCCTGATCCAGGTGATTACGATGTTTAAACTACAACATTCATGTATGACAAGTTTACTCTGAGTGTAAATGTATTTGTTTCATAAAAATGATTCTACAGTTAAAAATCGAAATGAAGTGACTGTAAGATGATATGAGAATTTGTGCAAATACATGATAAACAGTAGGGAAATGTGAAATATATTCTAGAAGTTATCATTTATTTGCTTAGCTTGCATTAGTATTATGGACGATTTTAGATGTCTCGCCTTCAAAAAGATGACTCAGCATCATCCGATGGAAGGGCGCCTGGACCAAGGACGTGATCGGATGTGGTCGGGGACGTGACAGGTGTTGGTCCAATGTTTTGTGTTGTGTCATATTGTTTAGAACATTATGTCTGGGAAAAACCCTCCTATTTTCAAATAAATGCAGGAGCGACGGGGGAGATTGTTAGAGCGTGTTGAGAGGCTGTGATCTGAACAATCTCCCATACGCCCTCCTCATGAGAAAAAGAAACCAGCGTCTTCATTCCTTTTGTGTCTATTTGTAATAATGTTGGGTAAGATAAATCCAACAAACAGATATGCAAATTGTGCAGAGTGGCGAGACTACTACAGTGAATGCACGAATAATGTATAATTGGCCCGACAGAGATGGGACAACAATCTCAAGACAAATTGGCAGCATGTTACAATGCAATTGTAAGTGAACTGTTTAAGAAGTTAACGGTAAGCGGGACGAAGGTGTTGGAATGTCTGCTAGTTTTTGTTTGCATTGTTCGATAGCACTTGCCTGGGGGAAGGAGCTGGAAGAAGACAATTATATATGACTCGTGCACTCATTGTAGTAGTCTCGCCACGCTGCACTATTTGCATATCTGTTGTTGACCAATACTGGCCACTCATGCTAGTAGCATCTGCTCCAATTGCACACTGAAGAGAATCTACATTTGCACAATAAACGTTGTCCCAGATTATCGCACTACTCGCTTGAAGTCTCGGCGCCCTTTGCACAATGGTCATTGCACCGGACTATTGCAATATTAGTCTTTCGAACTGCTCTAAATGCTAGAGGACTCTGCATCTTTTTGCACAATTGTCCAAAAAAAATGAACCGGCATTACGATAGCTAGCAACCCTAAATTGCTCAGTGACTGTTTTTTGTCAACGTCTTTATGTCTCAAAAGTGTTCTCTGTCAATTGACTGTCTGTTGTCGTACGAGAGTGGCTCCAACTACCAAATTCCTTGTGTGTTTTTTGGACATACATGGCAAATAAAGATGACTCTGTTTCTGAAGAGTTGGTGACCAGGATGTGGAGGGTCCAAGAGGATTTTGCATGCTCTTGTCTGAGTTTTGGCAGCGTGCAAGTTCTCAAATTCTCTCGTGTGTTAACTTTTCAAAATCTATGATCTGATCACATATTTGTAGTGTTGAGAATGAGTTTGCATCATCCACACAAAAAACTCCAAAATAGACCAGCCAACAATTGGAGAATAAAAAATGACGCGATCCGCTCGATATTTTTAAGCGAAATTTGATATTTTTTAAATATAAAATGTTGCTTTTCAGGTAACCATGTGGCTTACGGCCATACTACCCTGAGAACGCCCGATCTCGTCCGATCTCGGAAGCTAAGCAGGGGCGGGCCTGGTTAGTACTTGGATGGGAGACCGCCTGGGAATACCAGGTGCTGTAAGCTTTTTCACTTTAGATTCTCGTGGAATCGTTTTCTTATCGGTGGTTGACCTAAATTATAATGCAGTCATTCTCTCTCTTATGACTTACCATCTCTTTATTAGGAGACAGAATCTTCACGTACCTTTTTTAAACATCCCGTATCTCCTTTTCCGACAGTAAAAAAAAAAAAAAATCTATACACACATATATCTACATATATATATATATATATATATATATATATTAGTATCACGTGATACGTCACGATTTTATCACATCAGTGCTTTTAATTCGCTCGAGGCTAAGGATACGAAGGTATGGATCTTTAAATGATACGTAATTATTGCACATTATTGTGTGGACCTCAAAGCCACGGTTTATGAACCCGAACCACTTCCGAGGAATACATTACAGTCGAGTGAATGGCAGTATTAGAAGGAGTAGATTAGATAAATTCAATCAGAATCAGCAGAATAAAAATCAGAATCTATATTTGCCGAGTATGTCAGAAACATACAAGGAATTTGTCTCCGGTACTTGGAGCCCCTCTCGTGCGATAACGGATAGCCATTTGACAGAAAATACTTTGGAGACATAATCACATGAGACCAAAGTACAGAGAATCACTGAGCAATGAAAGGTTAGCGGTAATGTGGTCATGTCAATGCAAATTTTGTGTTATTTTTTATTTTTTGACAATTGTGCAAATGATGCAGAGTCCTCTAGCAATTTAGAGCAATTTGAAATGACTGATCGAGCAATAATCTGGTACAGTGACAATTTTGCAAAACGTGAAGAGACTTCGAGAAATTTAAGCAGTATAAAGCGAATCGTAGTGCGATAATCTGGAACAGTGTCCATTGTGCAAATGGTGCAGATACTTCTCAACCACATGAGTGGCCAGTATTGGTCAACAACAGATATGCAAATTGTGCAGAGTGGCGAGACTACTACAGTGAATGCACGAATAATGTATAATTGGCCCGACAGAGATGGGACAACAATCTCAAGACAAATTGGCAGCATGTTACAATGCAATTGTAAGTGAACTGTTTAAGAAGTTAACGGTAAGCGGGACGAAAGTGTTGGAATGTCTGCTAGTTTTTGTTTGCATTGTTCGATAGCACTTGCCTGGGGGAAGGAGCTGGAAGAAGACAATTATATATGACTCGTGCACTCATTGTAGTAGTCTCGCCACGCTGCACTATTTGCATATCTGTTGTTGACCAATACTGGCCACTCATGCTAGTAGCATCTGCTCCAATTGCACACTGAAGAGAATCTACATTTGCACAATAAACGTTGTCCCAGATTATCGCACTACTCGCTTGAAGTCTCGGCGCCCTTTGCACAATGGTCATTGCACCGGACTATTGCAATATTAGTCTTTCGAACTGCTCTAAATGCTAGAGGACTCTGCATCTTTTTGCACAATTGTCCAAAAAAAATGAACCGGCATTACGATAGCTAGCAACCCTAAATTGCTCAGTGACTGTTTTTTGTCAACGTCTTTATGTCTCAAAAGTGTTCTCTGTCAATTGACTGTCTGTTGTCGTACGAGAGTGGCTCCAACTACCAAATTCCTTGTGTGTTTTTTGGACATACATGGCAAATAAAGATGACTCTGTTTCTGAAGAGTTGGTGACCAGGATGTGGAGGGTCCAAGAGGATTTTGCATGCTCTTGTCTGAGTTTTGGCAGCGTGCAAGTTCTCAAATTCTCTCGTGTGTTAACTTTTCAAAATCTATGATCTGATCACATATTTGTAGTGTTGAGAATGAGTTTGCATCATCCACACAAAAAACTCCAAAATAGACCAGCCAACAATTGGAGAATAAAAAATGACGCGATCCGCTCGATATTTTTAAGCGAAATTTGATATTTTTTAAATATAAAATGTTGCTTTTCAGGTAACCATGTGGCTTACGGCCATACTACCCTGAGAACGCCCGATCTCGTCGATCTCGGAAGCTAAGCAGGGGCGGGCCTGGTTAGTACTTGGATGGGAGACCGCCTGGGAATACCAGGTGCTGTAAGCTTTTTCACTTTAGATTCTCGTGGAATCGTTTTCTTATCGGTGGTTGACCTAAATTATAATGCAGTCATTCTCTCTCTTATGACTTACCATCTCTTTATTAGGAGACAGAATCTTCACGTACCTTTTTTAAACATCCCGTATCTCCTTTTCCGACAGTAAAAAAAAAAAAAATCTATACACACATATATCTACATATATATATATATATATATATATATATATATATTAGTATCACGTGATACGTCACGATTTTATCACATCAGTGCTTTTAATTCGCTCGAGGCTAAGGATACGAAGGTATGGATCTTTAAATGATACGTAATTATTGCACATTATTGTGTGGACCTCAAAGCCACGGTTTATGAACCCGAACCACTTCCGAGGAATACATTACAGTCGAGTGAATGGCAGTATTAGAAGGAGTAGATTAGATAAATTCAATCAGAATCAGCAGAATAAAAATCAGAATCTATATTTGCCGAGTATGTCAGAAACATACAAGGAATTTGTCTCCGGTACTTGGAGCCCCTCTCGTGCGATAACGGATAGCCATTTGACAGAAAATACTTTGGAGACATAATCACATGAGACCAAAGTACAGAGAATCACTGAGCAATGAAAGGTTAGCGGTAATGTGGTCATGTCAATGCAAATTTTGTGTTATTTTTTATTTTTTGACAATTGTGCAAATGATGCAGAGTCCTCTAGCAATTTAGAGCAATTTGAAATGACTGATCGAGCAATAATCTGGTACAGTGACAATTTTGCAAAACGTGAAGAGACTTCGAGAAATTTAAGCAGTATAAAGCGAATCGTAGTGCGATAATCTGGAACAGTGTCCATTGTGCAAATGGTGCAGATACTTCTCAACCACATGAGTGGCCAGTATTGGTCAACAACAGATATGCAAATTGTGCAGAGTGGCGAGACTACTACAGTGAATGCACGAATAATGTATAATTGGCCCGACAGAGATGGGACAACAATCTCAAGACAAATTGGCAGCATGTTACAATGCAATTGTAAGTGAACTGTTTAAGAAGTTAACGGTAAGCGGGACGAAAGTGTTGGAATGTCTGCTAGTTTTTGTTTGCATTGTTCGATAGCACTTGCCTGGGGGAAGGAGCTGGAAGAAGACAATTATATATGACTCGTGCACTCATTGTAGTAGTCTCGCCACGCTGCACTATTTGCATATCTGTTGTTGACCAATACTGGCCACTCATGCTAGTAGCATCTGCTCCAATTGCACACTGAAGAGAATCTACATTTGCACAATAAACGTTGTCCCAGATTATCGCACTACTCGCTTGAAGTCTCGGCGCCCTTTGCACAATGGTCATTGCACCGGACTATTGCAATATTAGTCTTTCGAACTGCTCTAAATGCTAGAGGACTCTGCATCTTTTTGCACAATTGTCCAAAAAAAATGAACCGGCATTACGATAGCTAGCAACCCTAAATTGCTCAGTGACTGTTTTTTGTCAACGTCTTTATGTCTCAAAAGTGTTCTCTGTCAATTGACTGTCTGTTGTCGTACGAGAGTGGCTCCAACTACCAAATTCCTTGTGTGTTTTTTGGACATACATGGCAAATAAAGATGACTCTGTTTCTGAAGAGTTGGTGACCAGGATGTGGAGGGTCCAAGAGGATTTTGCATGCTCTTGTCTGAGTTTTGGCAGCGTGCAAGTTCTCAAATTCTCTCGTGTGTTAACTTTTCAAAATCTATGATCTGATCACATATTTGTAGTGTTGAGAATGAGTTTGCATCATCCACACAAAAAACTCCAAAATAGACCAGCCAACAATTGGAGAATAAAAAATGACGCGATCCGCTCGATATTTTTAAGCGAAATTTGATATTTTTTAAATATAAAATGTTGCTTTTCAGGTAACCATGTGGCTTACGGCCATACTACCCTGAGAACGCCCGATCTCGTCCGATCTCGGAAGCTAAGCAGGGGCGGGCCTGGTTAGTACTTGGATGGGAGACCGCCTGGGAATACCAGGTGCTGTAAGCTTTTTCACTTTAGATTCTCGTGGAATCGTTTTCTTATCGGTGGTTGACCTAAATTATAATGCAGTCATTCTCTCTCTTATGACTTACCATCTCTTTATTAGGAGACAGAATCTTCACGTACCTTTTTTAAACATCCCGTATCTCCTTTTCCGACAGTAAAAAAAAAAAAAAATCTATACACACATATATCTACATATATATATATATATATATATATATATATATATTAGTATCACGTGATACGTCACGATTTTATCACATCAGTGCTTTTAATTCGCTCGAGGCTAAGGATACGAAGGTATGGATCTTTAAATGATACGTAATTATTGCACATTATTGTGTGGACCTCAAAGCCACGGTTTATGAACCCGAACCACTTCCGAGGAATACATTACAGTCGAGTGAATGGCAGTATTAGAAGGAGTAGATTAGATAAATTCAATCAGAATCAGCAGAATAAAAATCAGAATCTATATTTGCCGAGTATGTCAGAAACATACAAGGAATTTGTCTCCGGTACTTGGAGCCCCTCTCGTGCGATAACGGATAGCCATTTGACAGAAAATACTTTGGAGACATAATCACATGAGACCAAAGTACAGAGAATCACTGAGCAATGAAAGGTTAGCGGTAATGTGGTCATGTCAATGCAAATTTTGTGTTATTTTTTATTTTTTGACAATTGTGCAAATGATGCAGAGTCCTCTAGCAATTTAGAGCAATTTGAAATGACTGATCGAGCAATAATCTGGTACAGTGACAATTTTGCAAAACGTGAAGAGACTTCGAGAAATTTAAGCAGTATAAAGCGAATCGTAGTGCGATAATCTGGAACAGTGTCCATTGTGCAAATGGTGCAGATACTTCTCAACCACATGAGTGGCCAGTATTGGTCAACAACAGATATGCAAATTGTGCAGAGTGGCGAGACTACTACAGTGAATGCACGAATAATGTATAATTGGCCCGACAGAGATGGGACAACAATCTCAAGACAAATTGGCAGCATGTTACAATGCAATTGTAAGTGAACTGTTTAAGAAGTTAACGGTAAGCGGGACGAAAGTGTTGGAATGTCTGCTAGTTTTTGTTTGCATTGTTCGATAGCACTTGCCTGGGGGAAGGAGCTGGAAGAAGACAATTATATATGACTCGTGCACTCATTGTAGTAGTCTCGCCACGCTGCACTATTTGCATATCTGTTGTTGACCAATACTGGCCACTCATGCTAGTAGCATCTGCTCCAATTGCACACTGAAGAGAATCTACATTTGCACAATAAACGTTGTCCCAGATTATCGCACTACTCGCTTGAAGTCTCGGCGCCCTTTGCACAATGGTCATTGCACCGGACTATTGCAATATTAGTCTTTCGAACTGCTCTAAATGCTAGAGGACTCTGCATCTTTTTGCACAATTGTCCAAAAAAAATGAACCGGCATTACGATAGCTAGCAACCCTAAATTGCTCAGTGACTGTTTTTTGTCAACGTCTTTATGTCTCAAAAGTGTTCTCTGTCAATTGACTGTCTGTTGTCGTACGAGAGTGGCTCCAACTACCAAATTCCTTGTGTGTTTTTTGGACATACATGGCAAATAAAGATGACTCTGTTTCTGAAGAGTTGGTGACCAGGATGTGGAGGGTCCAAGAGGATTTTGCATGCTCTTGTCTGAGTTTTGGCAGCGTGCAAGTTCTCAAATTCTCTCGTGTGTTAACTTTTCAAAATCTATGATCTGATCACATATTTGTAGTGTTGAGAATGAGTTTGCATCATCCACACAAAAAACTCCAAAATAGACCAGCCAACAATTGGAGAATAAAAAATGACGCGATCCGCTCGATATTTTTAAGCGAAATTTGATATTTTTTAAATATAAAATGTTGCTTTTCAGGTAACCATGTGGCTTACGGCCATACTACCCTGAGAACGCCCGATCTCGTCTGATCTCGGAAGCTAAGCAGGGGCGGGCCTGGTTAGTACTTGGATGGGAGACCGCCTGGGAATACCAGGTGCTGTAAGCTTTTTCACTTTAGATTCTCGTGGAATCGTTTTCTTATCGGTGGTTGACCTAAATTATAATGCAGTCATTCTCTCTCTTATGACTTACCATCTCTTTATTAGGAGACAGAATCTTCACGTACCTTTTTTAAACATCCCGTATCTCCTTTTCCGACAGTAAAAAAAAAAAAAAATCTATACACACATATATCTACATATATATATATATATATATATATATATATATATTAGTATCACGTGATACGTCACGATTTTATCACATCAGTGCTTTTAATTCGCTCGAGGCTAAGGATACGAAGGTATGGATCTTTAAATGATACGTAATTATTGCACATTATTGTGTGGACCTCAAAGCCACGGTTTATGAACCCGAACCACTTCCGAGGAATACATTACAGTCGAGTGAATGGCAGTATTAGAAGGAGTAGATTAGATAAATTCAATCAGAATCAGCAGAATAAAAATCAGAATCTATATTTGCCGAGTATGTCAGAAACATACAAGGAATTTGTCTCCGGTACTTGGAGCCCCTCTCGTGCGATAACGGATAGCCATTTGACAGAAAATACTTTGGAGACATAATCACATGAGACCAAAGTACAGAGAATCACTGAGCAATGAAAGGTTAGCGGTAATGTGGTCATGTCAATGCAAATTTTGTGTTATTTTTTATTTTTTGACAATTGTGCAAATGATGCAGAGTCCTCTAGCAATTTAGAGCAATTTGAAATGACTGATCGAGCAATAATCTGGTACAGTGACAATTTTGCAAAACGTGAAGAGACTTCGAGAAATTTAAGCAGTATAAAGCGAATCGTAGTGCGATAATCTGGAACAGTGTCCATTGTGCAAATGGTGCAGATACTTCTCAACCACATGAGTGGCCAGTATTGGTCAACAACAGATATGCAAATTGTGCAGAGTGGCGAGACTACTACAGTGAATGCACGAATAATGTATAATTGGCCCGACAGAGATGGGACAACAATCTCAAGACAAATTGGCAGCATGTTACAATGCAATTGTAAGTGAACTGTTTAAGAAGTTAACGGTAAGCGGGACGAAAGTGTTGGAATGTCTGCTAGTTTTTGTTTGCATTGTTCGATAGCACTTGCCTGGGGGAAGGAGCTGGAAGAAGACAATTATATATGACTCGTGCACTCATTGTAGTAGTCTCGCCACGCTGCACTATTTGCATATCTGTTGTTGACCAATACTGGCCACTCATGCTAGTAGCATCTGCTCCAATTGCACACTGAAGAGAATCTACATTTGCACAATAAACGTTGTCCCAGATTATCGCACTACTCGCTTGAAGTCTCGGCGCCCTTTGCACAATGGTCATTGCACCGGACTATTGCAATATTAGTCTTTCGAACTGCTCTAAATGCTAGAGGACTCTGCATCTTTTTGCACAATTGTCCAAAAAAAATGAACCGGCATTACGATAGCTAGCAACCCTAAATTGCTCAGTGACTGTTTTTTGTCAACGTCTTTATGTCTCAAAAGTGTTCTCTGTCAATTGACTGTCTGTTGTCGTACGAGAGTGGCTCCAACTACCAAATTCCTTGTGTGTTTTTTGGACATACATGGCAAATAAAGATGACTCTGTTTCTGAAGAGTTGGTGACCAGGATGTGGAGGGTCCAAGAGGATTTTGCATGCTCTTGTCTGAGTTTTGGCAGCGTGCAAGTTCTCAAATTCTCTCGTGTGTTAACTTTTCAAAATCTATGATCTGATCACATATTTGTAGTGTTGAGAATGAGTTTGCATCATCCACACAAAAAACTCCAAAATAGACCAGCCAACAATTGGAGAATAAAAAATGACGCGATCCGCTCGATATTTTTAAGCGAAATTTGATATTTTTTAAATATAAAATGTTGCTTTTCAGGTAACCATGTGGCTTACGGCCATACTACCCTGAGAACGCCCGATCTCGTCCGATCTCGGAAGCTAAGCAGGGGCGGGCCTGGTTAGTACTTGGATGGGAGACCGCCTGGGAATACCAGGTGCTGTAAGCTTTTTCACTTTAGATTCTCGTGGAATCGTTTTCTTATCGGTGGTTGACCTAAATTATAATGCAGTCATTCTCTCTCTTATGACTTACCATCTCTTTATTAGGAGACAGAATCTTCACGTACCTTTTTTAAACATCCCGTATCTCCTTTTCCGACAGTAAAAAAAAAAAAAAATCTATACACACATATATCTACATATATATATCTATATATATATATATATATATTAGTATCACGTGATACGTCACGATTTTATCACATCAGTGCTTTTAATTCGCTCGAGGCTAAGGATACGAAGGTATGGATCTTTAAATGATACGTAATTATTGCACATTATTGTGTGGACCTCAAAGCCACGGTTTATGAACCCGAACCACTTCCGAGGAATACATTACAGTCGAGTGAATGGCAGTATTAGAAGGAGTAGATTAGATAAATTCAATCAGAATCAGCAGAATAAAAATCAGAATCTATATTTGCCGAGTATGTCAGAAACATACAAGGAATTTGTCTCCGGTACTTGGAGCCCCTCTCGTGCGATAACGGATAGCCATTTGACAGAAAATACTTTGGAGACATAATCACATGAGACCAAAGTACAGAGAATCACTGAGCAATGAAAGGTTAGCGGTAATGTGGTCATGTCAATGCAAATTTTGTGTTATTTTTTATTTTTTGACAATTGTGCAAATGATGCAGAGTCCTCTAGCAATTTAGAGCAATTTGAAATGACTGATCGAGCAATAATCTGGTACAGTGACAATTTTGCAAAACGTGAAGAGACTTCGAGAAATTTAAGCAGTATAAAGCGAATCGTAGTGCGATAATCTGGAACAGTGTCCATTGTGCAAATGGTGCAGATACTTCTCAACCACATGAGTGGCCAGTATTGGTCAACAACAGATATGCAAATTGTGCAGAGTGGCGAGACTACTACAGTGAATGCACGAATAATGTATAATTGGCCCGACAGAGATGGGACAACAATCTCAAGACAAATTGGCAGCATGTTACAATGCAATTGTAAGTGAACTGTTTAAGAAGTTAACGGTAAGCGGGACGAAAGTGTTGGAATGTCTGCTAGTTTTTGTTTGCATTGTTCGATAGCACTTGCCTGGGGGAAGGAGCTGGAAGAAGACAATTATATATGACTCGTGCACTCATTGTAGTAGTCTCGCCACGCTGCACTATTTGCATATCTGTTGTTGACCAATACTGGCCACTCATGCTAGTAGCATCTGCTCCAATTGCACACTGAAGAGAATCTACATTTGCACAATAAACGTTGTCCCAGATTATCGCACTACTCGCTTGAAGTCTCGGCGCCCTTTGCACAATGGTCATTGCACCGGACTATTGCAATATTAGTCTTTCGAACTGCTCTAAATGCTAGAGGACTCTGCATCTTTTTGCACAATTGTCCAAAAAAAATGAACCGGCATTACGATAGCTAGCAACCCTAAATTGCTCAGTGACTGTTTTTTGTCAACGTCTTTATGTCTCAAAAGTGTTCTCTGTCAATTGACTGTCTGTTGTCGTACGAGAGTGGCTCCAACTACCAAATTCCTTGTGTGTTTTTTGGACATACATGGCAAATAAAGATGACTCTGTTTCTGAAGAGTTGGTGACCAGGATGTGGAGGGTCCAAGAGGATTTTGCATGCTCTTGTCTGAGTTTTGGCAGCGTGCAAGTTCTCAAATTCTCTCGTGTGTTAACTTTTCAAAATCTATGATCTGATCACATATTTGTAGTGTTGAGAATGAGTTTGCATCATCCACACAAAAAACTCCAAAATAGACCAGCCAACAATTGGAGAATAAAAAATGACGCGATCCGCTCGATATTTTTAAGCGAAATTTGATATTTTTTAAATATAAAATGTTGCTTTTCAGGTAACCATGTGGCTTACGGCCATACTACCCTGAGAACGCCCGATCTCGTCTGATCTCGGAAGCTAAGCAGGGGCGGGCCTGGTTAGTACTTGGATGGGAGACCGCCTGGGAATACCAGGTGCTGTAAGCTTTTTCACTTTAGATTCTCGTGGAATCGTTTTCTTATCGGTGGTTGACCTAAATTATAATGCAGTCATTCTCTCTCTTATGACTTACCATCTCTTTATTAGGAGACAGAATCTTCACGTACCTTTTTTAAACATCCCGTATCTCCTTTTCCGACAGTAAAAAAAAAAAAAAATCTATACACACATATATCTACATATATATATATATATATATATATATATATATATATTAGTATCACGTGATACGTCACGATTTTATCACATCAGTGCTTTTAATTCGCTCGAGGCTAAGGATACGAAGGTATGGATCTTTAAATGATACGTAATTATTGCACATTATTGTGTGGACCTCAAAGCCACGGTTTATGAACCCGAACCACTTCCGAGGAATACATTACAGTCGAGTGAATGGCAGTATTAGAAGGAGTAGATTAGATAAATTCAATCAGAATCAGCAGAATAAAAATCAGAATCTATATTTGCCGAGTATGTCAGAAACATACAAGGAATTTGTCTCCGGTACTTGGAGCCCCTCTCGTGCGATAACGGATAGCCATTTGACAGAAAATACTTTGGAGACATAATCACATGAGACCAAAGTACAGAGAATCACTGAGCAATGAAAGGTTAGCGGTAATGTGGTCATGTCAATGCAAATTTTGTGTTATTTTTTATTTTTTGACAATTGTGCAAATGATGCAGAGTCCTCTAGCAATTTAGAGCAATTTGAAATGACTGATCGAGCAATAATCTGGTACAGTGACAATTTTGCAAAACGTGAAGAGACTTCGAGAAATTTAAGCAGTATAAAGCGAATCGTAGTGCGATAATCTGGAACAGTGTCCATTGTGCAAATGGTGCAGATACTTCTCAACCACATGAGTGGCCAGTATTGGTCAACAACAGATATGCAAATTGTGCAGAGTGGCGAGACTACTACAGTGAATGCACGAATAATGTATAATTGGCCCGACAGAGATGGGACAACAATCTCAAGACAAATTGGCAGCATGTTACAATGCAATTGTAAGTGAACTGTTTAAGAAGTTAACGGTAAGCGGGACGAAAGTGTTGGAATGTCTGCTAGTTTTTGTTTGCATTGTTCGATAGCACTTGCCTGGGGGAAGGAGCTGGAAGAAGACAATTATATATGACTCGTGCACTCATTGTAGTAGTCTCGCCACGCTGCACTATTTGCATATCTGTTGTTGACCAATACTGGCCACTCATGCTAGTAGCATCTGCTCCAATTGCACACTGAAGAGAATCTACATTTGCACAATAAACGTTGTCCCAGATTATCGCACTACTCGCTTGAAGTCTCGGCGCCCTTTGCACAATGGTCATTGCACCGGACTATTGCAATATTAGTCTTTCGAACTGCTCTAAATGCTAGAGGACTCTGCATCTTTTTGCACAATTGTCCAAAAAAAATGAACCGGCATTACGATAGCTAGCAACCCTAAATTGCTCAGTGACTGTTTTTTGTCAACGTCTTTATGTCTCAAAAGTGTTCTCTGTCAATTGACTGTCTGTTGTCGTACGAGAGTGGCTCCAACTACCAAATTCCTTGTGTGTTTTTTGGACATACATGGCAAATAAAGATGACTCTGTTTCTGAAGAGTTGGTGACCAGGATGTGGAGGGTCCAAGAGGATTTTGCATGCTCTTGTCTGAGTTTTGGCAGCGTGCAAGTTCTCAAATTCTCTCGTGTGTTAACTTTTCAAAATCTATGATCTGATCACATATTTGTAGTGTTGAGAATGAGTTTGCATCATCCACACAAAAAACTCCAAAATAGACCAGCCAACAATTGGAGAATAAAAAATGACGCGATCCGCTCGATATTTTTAAGCGAAATTTGATATTTTTTAAATATAAAATGTTGCTTTTCAGGTAACCATGTGGCTTACGGCCATACTACCCTGAGAACGCCCGATCTCGTCCGATCTCGGAAGCTAAGCAGGGGCGGGCCTGGTTAGTACTTGGATGGGAGACCGCCTGGGAATACCAGGTGCTGTAAGCTTTTTCACTTTAGATTCTCGTGGAATCGTTTTCTTATCGGTGGTTGACCTAAATTATAATGCAGTCATTCTCTCTCTTATGACTTACCATCTCTTTATTAGGAGACAGAATCTTCACGTACCTTTTTTAAACATCCCGTATCTCCTTTTCCGACAGTAAAAAAAAAAAAAATCTATACACACATATATCTACATAGATATATATATATATATATATATATATTAGTATCACGTGATACGTCACGATTTTATCACATCAGTGCTTTTAATTCGCTCGAGGCTAAGGATACGAAGGTATGGATCTTTAAATGATACGTAATTATTGCACATTATTGTGTGGACCTCAAAGCCACGGTTTATGAACCCGAACCACTTCCGAGGAATACATTACAGTCGAGTGAATGGCAGTATTAGAAGGAGTAGATTAGATAAATTCAATCAGAATCAGCAGAATAAAAATCAGAATCTATATTTGCCGAGTATGTCAGAAACATACAAGGAATTTGTCTCCGGTACTTGGAGCCCCTCTCGTGCGATAACGGATAGCCATTTGACAGAAAATACTTTGGAGACATAATCACATGAGACCAAAGTACAGAGAATCACTGAGCAATGAAAGGTTAGCGGTAATGTGGTCATGTCAATGCAAATTTTGTGTTATTTTTTATTTTTTGACAATTGTGCAAATGATGCAGAGTCCTCTAGCAATTTAGAGCAATTTGAAATGACTGATCGAGCAATAATCTGGTACAGTGACAATTTTGCAAAACGTGAAGAGACTTCGAGAAATTTAAGCAGTATAAAGCGAATCGTAGTGCGATAATCTGGAACAGTGTCCATTGTGCAAATGGTGCAGATACTTCTCAACCACATGAGTGGCCAGTATTGGTCAACAACAGATATGCAAATTGTGCAGAGTGGCGAGACTACTACAGTGAATGCACGAATAATGTATAATTGGCCCGACAGAGATGGGACAACAATCTCAAGACAAATTGGCAGCATGTTACAATGCAATTGTAAGTGAACTGTTTAAGAAGTTAACGGTAAGCGGGACGAAAGTGTTGGAATGTCTGCTAGTTTTTGTTTGCATTGTTCGATAGCACTTGCCTGGGGGAAGGAGCTGGAAGAAGACAATTATATATGACTCGTGCACTCATTGTAGTAGTCTCGCCACGCTGCACTATTTGCATATCTGTTGTTGACCAATACTGGCCACTCATGCTAGTAGCATCTGCTCCAATTGCACACTGAAGAGAATCTACATTTGCACAATAAACGTTGTCCCAGATTATCGCACTACTCGCTTGAAGTCTCGGCGCCCTTTGCACAATGGTCATTGCACCGGACTATTGCAATATTAGTCTTTCGAACTGCTCTAAATGCTAGAGGACTCTGCATCTTTTTGCACAATTGTCCAAAAAAAATGAACCGGCATTACGATAGCTAGCAACCCTAAATTGCTCAGTGACTGTTTTTTGTCAACGTCTTTATGTCTCAAAAGTGTTCTCTGTCAATTGACTGTCTGTTGTCGTACGAGAGTGGCTCCAACTACCAAATTCCTTGTGTGTTTTTTGGACATACATGGCAAATAAAGATGACTCTGTTTCTGAAGAGTTGGTGACCAGGATGTGGAGGGTCCAAGAGGATTTTGCATGCTCTTGTCTGAGTTTTGGCAGCGTGCAAGTTCTCAAATTCTCTCGTGTGTTAACTTTTCAAAATCTATGATCTGATCACATATTTGTAGTGTTGAGAATGAGTTTGCATCATCCACACAAAAAACTCCAAAATAGACCAGCCAACAATTGGAGAATAAAAAATGACGCGATCCGCTCGATATTTTTAAGCGAAATTTGATATTTTTTAAATATAAAATGTTGCTTTTCAGGTAACCATGTGGCTTACGGCCATACTACCCTGAGAACGCCCGATCTCGTCTGATCTCGGAAGCTAAGCAGGGGCGGGCCTGGTTAGTACTTGGATGGGAGACCGCCTGGGAATACCAGGTGCTGTAAGCTTTTTCACTTTAGATTCTCGTGGAATCGTTTTCTTATCGGTGGTTGACCTAAATTATAATGCAGTCATTCTCTCTCTTATGACTTACCATCTCTTTATTAGGAGACAGAATCTTCACGTACCTTTTTTAAACATCCCGTATCTCCTTTTCCGACAGTAAAAAAAAAAAAAAATCTATACACACATATATCTACATATATATATATATATATATATATATATATATTAGTATCACGTGATACGTCACGATTTTATCACATCAGTGCTTTTAATTCGCTCGAGGCTAAGGATACGAAGGTATGGATCTTTAAATGATACGTAATTATTGCACATTATTGTGTGGACCTCAAAGCCACGGTTTATGAACCCGAACCACTTCCGAGGAATACATTACAGTCGAGTGAATGGCAGTATTAGAAGGAGTAGATTAGATAAATTCAATCAGAATCAGCAGAATAAAAATCAGAATCTATATTTGCCGAGTATGTCAGAAACATACAAGGAATTTGTCTCCGGTACTTGGAGCCCCTCTCGTGCGATAACGGATAGCCATTTGACAGAAAATACTTTGGAGACATAATCACATGAGACCAAAGTACAGAGAATCACTGAGCAATGAAAGGTTAGCGGTAATGTGGTCATGTCAATGCAAATTTTGTGTTATTTTTTATTTTTTGACAATTGTGCAAATGATGCAGAGTCCTCTAGCAATTTAGAGCAATTTGAAATGACTGATCGAGCAATAATCTGGTACAGTGACAATTTTGCAAAACGTGAAGAGACTTCGAGAAATTTAAGCAGTATAAAGCGAATCGTAGTGCGATAATCTGGAACAGTGTCCATTGTGCAAATGGTGCAGATACTTCTCAACCACATGAGTGGCCAGTATTGGTCAACAACAGATATGCAAATTGTGCAGAGTGGCGAGACTACTACAGTGAATGCACGAATAATGTATAATTGGCCCGACAGAGATGGGACAACAATCTCAAGACAAATTGGCAGCATGTTACAATGCAATTGTAAGTGAACTGTTTAAGAAGTTAACGGTAAGCGGGACGAAAGTGTTGGAATGTCTGCTAGTTTTTGTTTGCATTGTTCGATAGCACTTGCCTGGGGGAAGGAGCTGGAAGAAGACAATTATATATGACTCGTGCACTCATTGTAGTAGTCTCGCCACGCTGCACTATTTGCATATCTGTTGTTGACCAATACTGGCCACTCATGCTAGTAGCATCTGCTCCAATTGCACACTGAAGAGAATCTACATTTGCACAATAAACGTTGTCCCAGATTATCGCACTACTCGCTTGAAGTCTCGGCGCCCTTTGCACAATGGTCATTGCACCGGACTATTGCAATATTAGTCTTTCGAACTGCTCTAAATGCTAGAGGACTCTGCATCTTTTTGCACAATTGTCCAAAAAAAATGAACCGGCATTACGATAGCTAGCAACCCTAAATTGCTCAGTGACTGTTTTTTGTCAACGTCTTTATGTCTCAAAAGTGTTCTCTGTCAATTGACTGTCTGTTGTCGTACGAGAGTGGCTCCAACTACCAAATTCCTTGTGTGTTTTTTGGACATACATGGCAAATAAAGATGACTCTGTTTCTGAAGAGTTGGTGACCAGGATGTGGAGGGTCCAAGAGGATTTTGCATGCTCTTGTCTGAGTTTTGGCAGCGTGCAAGTTCTCAAATTCTCTCGTGTGTTAACTTTTCAAAATCTATGATCTGATCACATATTTGTAGTGTTGAGAATGAGTTTGCATCATCCACACAAAAAACTCCAAAATAGACCAGCCAACAATTGGAGAATAAAAAATGACGCGATCCGCTCGATATTTTTAAGCGAAATTTGATATTTTTTAAATATAAAATGTTGCTTTTCAGGTAACCATGTGGCTTACGGCCATACTACCCTGAGAACGCCCGATCTCGTCCGATCTCGGAAGCTAAGCAGGGGCGGGCCTGGTTAGTACTTGGATGGGAGACCGCCTGGGAATACCAGGTGCTGTAAGCTTTTTCACTTTAGATTCTCGTGGAATCGTTTTCTTATCGGTGGTTGACCTAAATTATAATGCAGTCATTCTCTCTCTTATGACTTACCATCTCTTTATTAGGAGACAGAATCTTCACGTACCTTTTTTAAACATCCCGTATCTCCTTTTCCGACAGTAAAAAAAAAAAAAAATCTATACACACATATATCTACATATATATATATATATATATATATATATATATATTAGTATCACGTGATACGTCACGATTTTATCACATCAGTGCTTTTAATTCGCTCGAGGCTAAGGATACGAAGGTATGGATCTTTAAATGATACGTAATTATTGCACATTATTGTGTGGACCTCAAAGCCACGGTTTATGAACCCGAACCACTTCCGAGGAATACATTACAGTCGAGTGAATGGCAGTATTAGAAGGAGTAGATTAGATAAATTCAATCAGAATCAGCAGAATAAAAATCAGAATCTATATTTGCCGAGTATGTCAGAAACATACAAGGAATTTGTCTCCGGTACTTGGAGCCCCTCTCGTGCGATAACGGATAGCCATTTGACAGAAAATACTTTGGAGACATAATCACATGAGACCAAAGTACAGAGAATCACTGAGCAATGAAAGGTTAGCGGTAATGTGGTCATGTCAATGCAAATTTTGTGTTATTTTTTATTTTTTGACAATTGTGCAAATGATGCAGAGTCCTCTAGCAATTTAGAGCAATTTGAAATGACTGATCGAGCAATAATCTGGTACAGTGACAATTTTGCAAAACGTGAAGAGACTTCGAGAAATTTAAGCAGTATAAAGCGAATCGTAGTGCGATAATCTGGAACAGTGTCCATTGTGCAAATGGTGCAGATACTTCTCAACCACATGAGTGGCCAGTATTGGTCAACAACAGATATGCAAATTGTGCAGAGTGGCGAGACTACTACAGTGAATGCACGAATAATGTATAATTGGCCCGACAGAGATGGGACAACAATCTCAAGACAAATTGGCAGCATGTTACAATGCAATTGTAAGTGAACTGTTTAAGAAGTTAACGGTAAGCGGGACGAAAGTGTTGGAATGTCTGCTAGTTTTTGTTTGCATTGTTCGATAGCACTTGCCTGGGGGAAGGAGCTGGAAGAAGACAATTATATATGACTCGTGCACTCATTGTAGTAGTCTCGCCACGCTGCACTATTTGCATATCTGTTGTTGACCAATACTGGCCACTCATGCTAGTAGCATCTGCTCCAATTGCACACTGAAGAGAATCTACATTTGCACAATAAACGTTGTCCCAGATTATCGCACTACTCGCTTGAAGTCTCGGCGCCCTTTGCACAATGGTCATTGCACCGGACTATTGCAATATTAGTCTTTCGAACTGCTCTAAATGCTAGAGGACTCTGCATCTTTTTGCACAATTGTCCAAAAAAAATGAACCGGCATTACGATAGCTAGCAACCCTAAATTGCTCAGTGACTGTTTTTTGTCAACGTCTTTATGTCTCAAAAGTGTTCTCTGTCAATTGACTGTCTGTTGTCGTACGAGAGTGGCTCCAACTACCAAATTCCTTGTGTGTTTTTTGGACATACATGGCAAATAAAGATGACTCTGTTTCTGAAGAGTTGGTGACCAGGATGTGGAGGGTCCAAGAGGATTTTGCATGCTCTTGTCTGAGTTTTGGCAGCGTGCAAGTTCTCAAATTCTCTCGTGTGTTAACTTTTCAAAATCTATGATCTGATCACATATTTGTAGTGTTGAGAATGAGTTTGCATCATCCACACAAAAAACTCCAAAATAGACCAGCCAACAATTGGAGAATAAAAAATGACGCGATCCGCTCGATATTTTTAAGCGAAATTTGATATTTTTTAAATATAAAATGTTGCTTTTCAGGTAACCATGTGGCTTACGGCCATACTACCCTGAGAACGCCCGATCTCGTCAGATCTCGGAAGCTAAGCAGGGGCGGGCCTGGTTAGTACTTGGATGGGAGACCGCCTGGGAATACCAGGTGCTGTAAGCTTTTTCACTTTAGATTCTCGTGGAATCGTTTTCTTATCGGTGGTTGACCTAAATTATAATGCAGTCATTCTCTCTCTTATGACTTACCATCTCTTTATTAGGAGACAGAATCTTCACGTACCTTTTTTAAACATCCCGTATCTCCTTTTCCGACAGTAAAAAAAAAAAAAATCTATACACACATATATCTACATATATATATATATATATATATATATATATATATTAGTATCACGTGATACGTCACGATTTTATCACATCAGTGCTTTTAATTCGCTCGAGGCTAAGGATACGAAGGTATGGATCTTTAAATGATACGTAATTATTGCACATTATTGTGTGGACCTCAAAGCCACGGTTTATGAACCCGAACCACTTCCGAGGAATACATTACAGTCGAGTGAATGGCAGTATTAGAAGGAGTAGATTAGATAAATTCAATCAGAATCAGCAGAATAAAAATCAGAATCTATATTTGCCGAGTATGTCAGAAACATACAAGGAATTTGTCTCCGGTACTTGGAGCCCCTCTCGTGCGATAACGGATAGCCATTTGACAGAAAATACTTTGGAGACATAATCACATGAGACCAAAGTACAGAGAATCACTGAGCAATGAAAGGTTAGCGGTAATGTGGTCATGTCAATGCAAATTTTGTGTTATTTTTTATTTTTTGACAATTGTGCAAATGATGCAGAGTCCTCTAGCAATTTAGAGCAATTTGAAATGACTGATCGAGCAATAATCTGGTACAGTGACAATTTTGCAAAACGTGAAGAGACTTCGAGAAATTTAAGCAGTATAAAGCGAATCGTAGTGCGATAATCTGGAACAGTGTCCATTGTGCAAATGGTGCAGATACTTCTCAACCACATGAGTGGCCAGTATTGGTCAACAACAGATATGCAAATTGTGCAGAGTGGCGAGACTACTACAGTGAATGCACGAATAATGTATAATTGGCCCGACAGAGATGGGACAACAATCTCAAGACAAATTGGCAGCATGTTACAATGCAATTGTAAGTGAACTGTTTAAGAAGTTAACGGTAAGCGGGACGAAAGTGTTGGAATGTCTGCTAGTTTTTGTTTGCATTGTTCGATAGCACTTGCCTGGGGGAAGGAGCTGGAAGAAGACAATTATATATGACTCGTGCACTCATTGTAGTAGTCTCGCCACGCTGCACTATTTGCATATCTGTTGTTGACCAATACTGGCCACTCATGCTAGTAGCATCTGCTCCAATTGCACACTGAAGAGAATCTACATTTGCACAATAAACGTTGTCCCAGATTATCGCACTACTCGCTTGAAGTCTCGGCGCCCTTTGCACAATGGTCATTGCACCGGACTATTGCAATATTAGTCTTTCGAACTGCTCTAAATGCTAGAGGACTCTGCATCTTTTTGCACAATTGTCCAAAAAAAATGAACCGGCATTACGATAGCTAGCAACCCTAAATTGCTCAGTGACTGTTTTTTGTCAACGTCTTTATGTCTCAAAAGTGTTCTCTGTCAATTGACTGTCTGTTGTCGTACGAGAGTGGCTCCAACTACCAAATTCCTTGTGTGTTTTTTGGACATACATGGCAAATAAAGATGACTCTGTTTCTGAAGAGTTGGTGACCAGGATGTGGAGGGTCCAAGAGGATTTTGCATGCTCTTGTCTGAGTTTTGGCAGCGTGCAAGTTCTCAAATTCTCTCGTGTGTTAACTTTTCAAAATCTATGATCTGATCACATATTTGTAGTGTTGAGAATGAGTTTGCATCATCCACACAAAAAACTCCAAAATAGACCAGCCAACAATTGGAGAATAAAAAATGACGCGATCCGCTCGATATTTTTAAGCGAAATTTGATATTTTTTAAATATAAAATGTTGCTTTTCAGGTAACCATGTGGCTTACGGCCATACTACCCTGAGAACGCCCGATCTCGTCCGATCTCGGAAGCTAAGCAGGGGCGGGCCTGGTTAGTACTTGGATGGGAGACCGCCTGGGAATACCAGGTGCTGTAAGCTTTTTCACTTTAGATTCTCGTGGAATCGTTTTCTTATCGGTGGTTGACCTAAATTATAATGCAGTCATTCTCTCTCTTATGACTTACCATCTCTTTATTAGGAGACAGAATCTTCACGTACCTTTTTTAAACATCCCGTATCTCCTTTTCCGACAGTAAAAAAAAAAAAAAATCTATACACACATATATCTACATATATATATATATATATATATATATATATATTAGTATCACGTGATACGTCACGATTTTATCACATCAGTGCTTTTAATTCGCTCGAGGCTAAGGATACGAAGGTATGGATCTTTAAATGATACGTAATTATTGCACATTATTGTGTGGACCTCAAAGCCACGGTTTATGAACCCGAACCACTTCCGAGGAATACATTACAGTCGAGTGAATGGCAGTATTAGAAGGAGTAGATTAGATAAATTCAATCAGAATCAGCAGAATAAAAATCAGAATCTATATTTGCCGAGTATGTCAGAAACATACAAGGAATTTGTCTCCGGTACTTGGAGCCCCTCTCGTGCGATAACGGATAGCCATTTGACAGAAAATACTTTGGAGACATAATCACATGAGACCAAAGTACAGAGAATCACTGAGCAATGAAAGGTTAGCGGTAATGTGGTCATGTCAATGCAAATTTTGTGTTATTTTTTATTTTTTGACAATTGTGCAAATGATGCAGAGTCCTCTAGCAATTTAGAGCAATTTGAAATGACTGATCGAGCAATAATCTGGTACAGTGACAATTTTGCAAAACGTGAAGAGACTTCGAGAAATTTAAGCAGTATAAAGCGAATCGTAGTGCGATAATCTGGAACAGTGTCCATTGTGCAAATGGTGCAGATACTTCTCAACCACATGAGTGGCCAGTATTGGTCAACAACAGATATGCAAATTGTGCAGAGTGGCGAGACTACTACAGTGAATGCACGAATAATGTATAATTGGCCCGACAGAGATGGGACAACAATCTCAAGACAAATTGGCAGCATGTTACAATGCAATTGTAAGTGAACTGTTTAAGAAGTTAACGGTAAGCGGGACGAAAGTGTTGGAATGTCTGCTAGTTTTTGTTTGCATTGTTCGATAGCACTTGCCTGGGGGAAGGAGCTGGAAGAAGACAATTATATATGACTCGTGCACTCATTGTAGTAGTCTCGCCACGCTGCACTATTTGCATATCTGTTGTTGACCAATACTGGCCACTCATGCTAGTAGCATCTGCTCCAATTGCACACTGAAGAGAATCTACATTTGCACAATAAACGTTGTCCCAGATTATCGCACTACTCGCTTGAAGTCTCGGCGCCCTTTGCACAATGGTCATTGCACCGGACTATTGCAATATTAGTCTTTCGAACTGCTCTAAATGCTAGAGGACTCTGCATCTTTTTGCACAATTGTCCAAAAAAAATGAACCGGCATTACGATAGCTAGCAACCCTAAATTGCTCAGTGACTGTTTTTTGTCAACGTCTTTATGTCTCAAAAGTGTTCTCTGTCAATTGACTGTCTGTTGTCGTACGAGAGTGGCTCCAACTACCAAATTCCTTGTGTGTTTTTTGGACATACATGGCAAATAAAGATGACTCTGTTTCTGAAGAGTTGGTGACCAGGATGTGGAGGGTCCAAGAGGATTTTGCATGCTCTTGTCTGAGTTTTGGCAGCGTGCAAGTTCTCAAATTCTCTCGTGTGTTAACTTTTCAAAATCTATGATCTGATCACATATTTGTAGTGTTGAGAATGAGTTTGCATCATCCACACAAAAAACTCCAAAATAGACCAGCCAACAATTGGAGAATAAAAAATGACGCGATCCGCTCGATATTTTTAAGCGAAATTTGATATTTTTTAAATATAAAATGTTGCTTTTCAGGTAACCATGTGGCTTACGGCCATACTACCCTGAGAACGCCCGATCTCGTCCGATCTCGGAAGCTAAGCAGGGGCGGGCCTGGTTAGTACTTGGATGGGAGACCGCCTGGGAATACCAGGTGCTGTAAGCTTTTTCACTTTAGATTCTCGTGGAATCGTTTTCTTATCGGTGGTTGACCTAAATTATAATGCAGTCATTCTCTCTCTTATGACTTACCATCTCTTTATTAGGAGACAGAATCTTCACGTACCTTTTTTAAACATCCCGTATCTCCTTTTCCGACAGTAAAAAAAAAAAAAATCTATACACACATATATCTACATATATATATATATATATATAGATATATATATTAGTATCACGTGATACGTCACGATTTTATCACATCAGTGCTTTTAATTCGCTCGAGGCTAAGGATACGAAGGTATGGATCTTTAAATGATACGTAATTATTGCACATTATTGTGTGGACCTCAAAGCCACGGTTTATGAACCCGAACCACTTCCGAGGAATACATTACAGTCGAGTGAATGGCAGTATTAGAAGGAGTAGATTCGATAAATTCAATCAGAATCAGCAGAATAAAAATCAGAATCTATATTTGCCGAGTATGTCAGAAACATACAAGGAATTTGTCTCCGGTACTTGGAGCCCCTCTCGTGCGATAACGGATAGCCATTTGACAGAAAATACTTTGGAGACATAATCACATGAGACCAAAGTACAGAGAATCACTGAGCAATGAAAGGTTAGCGGTAATGTGGTCATGTCAATGCAAATTTTGTGTTATTTTTTATTTTTTGACAATTGTGCAAATGATGCAGAGTCCTCTAGCAATTTAGAGCAATTTGAAATGACTGATCGAGCAATAATCTGGTACAGTGACAATTTTGCAAAACGTGAAGAGACTTCGAGAAATTTAAGCAGTATAAAGCGAATCGTAGTGCGATAATCTGGAACAGTGTCCATTGTGCAAATGGTGCAGATACTTCTCAACCACATGAGTGGCCAGTATTGGTCAACAACAGATATGCAAATTGTGCAGAGTGGCGAGACTACTACAGTGAATGCACGAATAATGTATAATTGGCCCGACAGAGATGGGACAACAATCTCAAGACAAATTGGCAGCATGTTACAATGCAATTGTAAGTGAACTGTTTAAGAAGTTAACGGTAAGCGGGACGAAAGTGTTGGAATGTCTGCTAGTTTTTGTTTGCATTGTTCGATAGCACTTGCCTGGGGGAAGGAGCTGGAAGAAGACAATTATATATGACTCGTGCACTCATTGTAGTAGTCTCGCCACGCTGCACTATTTGCATATCTGTTGTTGACCAATACTGGCCACTCATGCTAGTAGCATCTGCTCCAATTGCACACTGAAGAGAATCTACATTTGCACAATAAACGTTGTCCCAGATTATCGCACTACTCGCTTGAAGTCTCGGCGCCCTTTGCACAATGGTCATTGCACCGGACTATTGCAATATTAGTCTTTCGAACTGCTCTAAATGCTAGAGGACTCTGCATCTTTTTGCACAATTGTCCAAAAAAAATGAACCGGCATTACGATAGCTAGCAACCCTAAATTGCTCAGTGACTGTTTTTTGTCAACGTCTTTATGTCTCAAAAGTGTTCTCTGTCAATTGACTGTCTGTTGTCGTACGAGAGTGGCTCCAACTACCAAATTCCTTGTGTGTTTTTTGGACATACATGGCAAATAAAGATGACTCTGTTTCTGAAGAGTTGGTGACCAGGATGTGGAGGGTCCAAGAGGATTTTGCATGCTCTTGTCTGAGTTTTGGCAGCGTGCAAGTTCTCAAATTCTCTCGTGTGTTAACTTTTCAAAATCTATGATCTGATCACATATTTGTAGTGTTGAGAATGAGTTTGCATCATCCACACAAAAAACTCCAAAATAGACCAGCCAACAATTGGAGAATAAAAAATGACGCGATCCGCTCGATATTTTTAAGCGAAATTTGATATTTTTTAAATATAAAATGTTGCTTTTCAGGTAACCATGTGGCTTACGGCCATACTACCCTGAGAACGCCCGATCTCGTCCGATCTCGGAAGCTAAGCAGGGGCGGGCCTGGTTAGTACTTGGATGGGAGACCGCCTGGGAATACCAGGTGCTGTAAGCTTTTTCACTTTAGATTCTCGTGGAATCGTTTTCTTATCGGTGGTTGACCTAAATTATAATGCAGTCATTCTCTCTCTTATGACTTACCATCTCTTTATTAGGAGACAGAATCTTCACGTACCTTTTTTAAAAATCCCGTATCTCCTTTTCCGACAGTAAAAAATAAAAAATAATCTATACACACATATATCTACATATATATATATCTATATATATATATATTAGTATCACGTGATACGTCACGATTTTATCACATCAGTGCTTTTAATTCGCTCGAGGCTAAGGATACGAAGGTATGGATCTTTAAATGATACGTAATTATTGCACATTATTGTGTGGACCTCAAAGCCACGGTTTATGAACCCGAACCACTTCCGAGGAATACATTACAGTCGAGTGAATGGCAGTATTAGAAGGAGTAGATTAGATAAATTCAATCAGAATCAGCAGAATAAAAATCAGAATCTATATTTGCCGAGTATGTCAGAAACATACAAGGAATTTGTCTCCGGTACTTGGAGCCCCTCTCGTGCGATAACGGATAGCCATTTGACAGAAAATACTTTGGAGACATAATCACATGAGACCAAAGTACAGAGAATCACTGAGCAATGAAAGGTTAGCGGTAATGTGGTCATGTCAATGCAAATTTTGTGTTATTTTTAATTTTTTGACAATTGTGCAAATGATGCAGAGTCCTCTAGCAATTTAGAGCAATTTGAAATGACTGATCGAGCAATAATCTGGTACAGTGACAATTTTGCAAAACGTGAAGAGACTTCGAGAAATTTAAGCAGTATAAAGCGAATCGTAGTGCGATAATCTGGAACAGTGTCCATTGTGCAAATGGTGCAGATACTT
Organism: Phyllopteryx taeniolatus; assembly: GCF_024500385.1. NCBI lineage: Eukaryota > Metazoa > Chordata > Actinopteri > Syngnathiformes > Syngnathidae > Phyllopteryx > Phyllopteryx taeniolatus. The sequence goes on from NW_026903217.1 coordinate 129,547, forward strand.
CTCAACCACATGAGTGGCCAGTATTGGTCAACAACAGATATGCAAATTGTGCAGAGTGGCGAGACTACTACAGTGAATGCACGAATAATGTATAATTGGCCCGACAGAGATGGGACAACAATCTCAAGACAAATTGGCAGCATGTTACAATGCAATTGTAAGTGAACTGTTTAAGAAGTTAACGGTAAGCGGGACGAAAGTGTTGGAATGTCTGCTAGTTTTTGTTTGCATTGTTCGATAGCACTTGCCTGGGGGAAGGAGCTGGAAGAAGACAATTATATATGACTCGTGCACTCATTGTAGTAGTCTCGCCACGCTGCACTATTTGCATATCTGTTGTTGACCAATACTGGCCACTCATGCTAGTAGCATCTGCTCCAATTGCACACTGAAGAGAATCTACATTTGCACAATAAACGTTGTCCCAGATTATCGCACTACTCGCTTGAAGTCTCGGCGCCCTTTGCACAATGGTCATTGCACCGGACTATTGCAATATTAGTCTTTCGAACTGCTCTAAATGCTAGAGGACTCTGCATCTTTTTGCACAATTGTCCAAAAAAAATGAACCGGCATTACGATAGCTAGCAACCCTAAATTGCTCAGTGACTGTTTTTTGTCAACGTCTTTATGTCTCAAAAGTGTTCTCTGTCAATTGACTGTCTGTTGTCGTACGAGAGTGGCTCCAACTACCAAATTCCTTGTGTGTTTTTTGGACATACATGGCAAATAAAGATGACTCTGTTTCTGAAGAGTTGGTGACCAGGATGTGGAGGGTCCAAGAGGATTTTGCATGCTCTTGTCTGAGTTTTGGCAGCGTGCAAGTTCTCAAATTCTCTCGTGTGTTAACTTTTCAAAATCTATGATCTGATCACATATTTGTAGTGTTGAGAATGAGTTTGCATCATCCACACAAAAAACTCCAAAATAGACCAGCCAACAATTGGAGAATAAAAAATGACGCGATCCGCTCGATATTTTTAAGCGAAATTTGATATTTTTTAAATATAAAATGTTGCTTTTCAGGTAACCATGTGGCTTACGGCCATACTACCCTGAGAACGCCGATCTCGATCTCAGAAGCTAAGCAGGGGCGGGCCTGGTTAGTACTTGGATGGGAGACCGCCTGGGAATACCAGGTGCTGTAAGCTTTTTCACTTTAGATTCTCGTGGAATCGTTTTCTTATCGGTGGTTGACCTAAATTATAATGCAGTCATTCTCTCTCTTATGACTTACCATCTCTTTATTAGGAGACAGAATCTTCACGTACCTTTTTTACACATCCCGTATCTCCTTTTCCGACAGTAAAAAAAAAAAAAATCTATACACACATATATCTACATATATATATATATATATATATATATATATATATATATTAGTATCACGTGATACGTCACGATTTTATCACATCAGTGCTTTTAATTCGCTCGAGGCTAAGGATACGAAGGTATGGATCTTTAAATGATACGTAATTATTGCACATTATTGTGTGGACCTCAAAGCCACGGTTTATGAACTCGAACCACTACCGAGGAATACATTACAGTCGAGTGAATGGCAGTATTAGAAGGAGTAGATTAGATAAATTCAATCAGAATCAGCAGAATAAAAATCAGAATCTATATTTGCCGAGTATGTCAGAAACATACAAGGAATTTGTCTCCGGTACTTGGAGCCCCTCTCGTGCGATAACGGATAGCCATTTGACAGAAAATACTTTGGAGACATAATCACATGAGACCAAAGTACAGAGAATCACTGAGCAATGAAAGGTTAGCGGTAATGTGGTCATGTCAATGCAAATTTTGTGTTATTTTTTATTTTTTGACAATTGTGCAAATGATGCAGAGTCCTCTAGCAATTTAGAGCAATTTGAAATGACTGATCGAGCAATAATCTGGTACAGTGACAATTTTGCAAAACGTGAAGAGACTTCGAGAAATTTAAGCAGTATAAAGCGAATCGTAGTGCGATAATCTGGAACAGTGTCCATTGTGCAAATGGTGCAGATACTTCTCAACCACATGAGTGGCCAGTATTGGTCAACAACAGATATGCAAATTGTGCAGAGTGGCGAGACTACTACAGTGAATGCACGAATAATGTATAATTGGCCCGACAGAGATGGGACAACAATCTCAAGACAAATTGGCAGCATGTTACAATGCAATTGTAAGTGAACTGTTTAAGAAGTTAACGGTAAGCGGGACGAAAGTGTTGGAATGTCTGCTAGTTTTTGTTTGCATTGTTCGATAGCACTTGCCTGGGGGAAGGAGCTGGAAGAAGACAATTATATATGACTCGTGCACTCATTGTAGTAGTCTCGCCACGCTGCACTATTTGCATATCTGTTGTTGACCAATACTGGCCACTCATGCTAGTAGCATCTGCTCCAATTGCACACTGAAGAGAATCTACATTTGCACAATAAACGTAGTCCCAGATTATCGCACTACTCGCTTGAAGTCTCGGCGCCCTTTGCACAATGGTCATTGCACCGGACTATTGCAATATTAGTCTTTCGAACTGCTCTAAATGCTAGAGGACTCTGCATCTTTTTGCACAATTGTCCAAAAAAATGAACCGGCATTACGATAGCTAGCAACCCTAAATTGCTCAGTGACTGTTTTTTGTCAACGTCTTTATGTCTCAAAAGTGTTCTCTGTCAATTGACTGTCTGTTGTCGTACGAGAGTGGCTCCAACTACCAAATTCCTTGTGTGTTTTTTGGACATACATGGCAAATAAAGATGACTCTGTTTCTGAAGAGTTGGTGACCAGGATGTGGAGGGTCCAAGAGGATTTTGCATGCTCTTGTCTGAGTTTTGGCAGCGTGCAAGTTCTCAAATTCTCTCGTGTGTTAACTTTTCAAAATCTATGATCTGATCACATATTTGTAGTGTTGAGAATGAGTTTGCATCATCCACACAAAAAACTCCAAAATAGACCAGCCAACAATTGGAGAATAAAAAATGACGCGATCTGCTCGATATTTTTAAGCGAAATTTGATATTTTTTAAATATAAAATGTTGCTTTTCAGGTAACCATGTGGCTTACGGCCATACTACCCTGAGAACGCCCGATCTAGTCCGATCTCGGAAGCTAAGCAGGGGCGGGCCTGGTTAGTACTTGGATGGGAGACCGCCTGGGAATACCAGGTGCTGTAAGCTTTTTCACTTTAGATTCTCGTGGAATCGTTTTCTTATCGGTGGTTGACCTAAATTATAATGCAGTCATTCTCTATCTTATGACTTACCATCTCTTTATTAGGAGACAGAATCTTCACGTACCTTTTTTAAACATCCCGTATCTCCTTTTCCGACAGTAAAAAAAAATAAAAATCTATACACACATATATCTACATAGATATATATATATATATATATATATATTAGTATCACGTGATACGTCACGATTTTATCACATCAGTGCTTTTAATTCGCTCGAGGCTAAGGATACGAAGGTATGGATCTTTAAATGATACGTAATTATTGCACATTATTGTGTGGACCTCAAAGCCACGGTTTATGAACCCGAACCACTTCCGAGGAATACATTACAGTCGAGTGAATGGCAGTATTAGAAGGAGTAGATTAGATAAATTCAATCAGAATCAGCAGAATAAAAATCAGAATCTATATTTGCCGAGTATGTCAGAAACATACAAGGAATTTGTCTCCGGTACTTGGAGCCCCTCTCGTGCGATAACGGATAGCCATTTGACAGAAAATACTTTGGAGACATAATCACATGAGACCAAAGTACAGAGAATCACTGAGCAATGAAAGGTTAGCGGTAATGTGGTCATGTCAATGCAAATTTTGTGTTATTTTTTATTTTTTGACAATTGTGCAAATGATGCAGAGTCCTCTAGCAATTTAGAGCAATTTGAAATGACTGATCGAGCAATAATCTGGTACAGTGACAATTTTGCAAAATGTGAAGAGACTTCGAGAAATTTAAGCAGTATAAAGCGAATCGTAGTGCGATAATCTGGAACAGTGTCCATTGTGCAAATGGTGCAGATACTTCTCAACCACATGAGTGGCCAGTATTGGTCAACAACAGATATGCAAATTGTGCAGAGTGGCGAGACTACTACAGTGAATGCACGAATAATGTATAATTGGCCCGACAGAGATGGGACAACAATCTCAAGACAAATTGGCAGCATGTTACAATGCAATTGTAAGTGAACTGTTTAAGAAGTTAACGGTAAGCGGGACGAAAGTGTTGGAATGTCTGCTAGTTTTTGTTTGCATTGTTCGATAGCACTTGCCTGGGGGAAGGAGCTGGAAGAAGACAATTATATATGACTCGTGCACTCATTGTAGTAGTCTCGCCACGCTGCACTATTTGCATATCTGTTGTTGACCAATACTGGCCACTCATGCTAGTAGCATCTGCTCCAATTGCACACTGAAGAGAATCTACATTTGCACAATAAACGTTGTCCCAGATTATCGCACTACTCGCTTGAAGTCTCGGCGCCCATTGCACAATGGTCATTGCACCGGACTATTGCAATATTAGTCTTTCGAACTGCTCTAAATGCTAGAGGACTCTGCATCTTTTTGCACAATTGTCCAAAAAAAATGAACCGGCATTACGATAGCTAGCAACCCTAAATTGCTCATTGACTGGTTTTTGTCAACGTCTTTATGTCTCAAAAGTGTTCTCTGTCAATTGAATGTCTGTTGTCGTACGAGAGTGGCTCCAACTACCAAATTCCTTGTGTGTTTTTGGACATACATGGCAAATAAAGATGACTCTGTTTCTGAAGAGTTGGTGACCAGGATGTGGAGGGTCCAAGAGGATTTTGCATGCTCTTGTCTGAGTTTTGGCAGCGTACAAGTTCTCAAATTCTCTCGTGTGTTAACTTTTCAAAATCTATGATCTGATCACATATTTGTAGTGTTGAGAATGAGTTTGCATGATCCACACAAAAAACTCCAAAATAGACCAGCCAACAATTGGAGAATAAAAAATGACGCGATCCGCTCGATATTTTTAAGCGAAATCTGATATTTTTTAAATATAAAATGTTGCTTTTCAGGTAACCATGTGGCTTACAGCCATACTACCCTGAGAACGCCCGATCTCGTCCGATCTCGGAAGCTAAGCAGGGGCGGGCCTGGTTAGTACTTGGATGGGAGACCGCCTGGGAATACCAGGTTCTGTAAGCTTTTTCACTTTAGATTCTCGTGGAATCGTTTTCTTATCGGTGGTTGACCTAAATTATAATGCAGTCATTCTCTCTCTTATGACTTACCATCTCTTTATTAGGAGACAGAATCTTCACGTACCTTTTTTAAACATCCCGTATCTCCTTTTCCGACAGTAAAAAAAAAAAAAAATCTATACACACATATATCTACATATATATATCTACATATATATATATATATATATATATATATATTAGTATCACGTGATACGTAACGATTTTATCACATCAGTGCTTTTAATTCGCTCGAGGCTAAGGATACGAAGGTATGGATCTTTAAATGATACGTAATTATTGCACATTATTGTGTGGACCTCAAAGCCACGGTTTATGAACCCGAACCACTTCCGATGAATACATTACAGTCGAGTGAATGGCAGTATTAGAAGGAGTAGATTAGATCGAATAAATTCAATCAGAATCAGCAGAAAAAAAATCAGAATCTATATTTGCCGAGTATGTCAGAAACATACAAGGAATTTGTCTCCGGTACTTGGAGCCCCTCTCGTGCGATAACGGATAGCCATTTGACAGAAAATACTTTGGAGACATAATCACATGAGACCAAAGTACAGAGAATCACTGAGCAATGAAAGGTTAGCGGTAATGTGGTCATGTCAATGCAAATTTTGTGTTATTTTTAATTTTTTGACAATTGTGCAAATGATGCAGAGTCCTCTAGCAATTTAGAGCAATTTGAAATGACTGATCGAGCAATAATCTGGTACAGTGACAATTTTGCAAAACGTGAAGAGACTTCGAGAAATTTAAGCAGTATAAAGCGAATCGTAGTGCGATAATCTGGAACAGTGTCCATTGTGCAAATGGTGCAGATACTTCTCAACCACATGAGTGGCCAGTATTGGTCAACAACAGATATGCAAATTGTGCAGAGTGGCGAGACTACTACAGTGAATGCACGAATAATGTATAATTGGCCCGACAGAGATGGGACAACAATCTCAAGACAAATTGGCAGCATGTTACAATGCAATTGTAAGTGAACTGTTTAAGAAGTTAACGGTAAGCGGGACGAAAGTGTTGGAATGTCTGCTAGTTTTTGTTTGCATTGTTCGATAGCACTTGCCTGGGGGAAGGAGCTGGAAGAAGACAATTATATATGACTCGTGCACTCATTGTAGTAGTCTCGCCACGCTGCACTATTTGCATATCTGTTGTTGACCAATACTGGCCACTCATGCTAGTAGCATCTGCTCCAATTGCACACTGAAGAGAATCTACATTTGCACAATAAACGTTGTCCCAGATTATCGCACTACTCGCTTGAAGTCTCGGCGCCCTTTGCACAATGGTCATTGCACCGGACTATTGCAATATTAGTCTTTCGAACTGCTCTAAATGCTAGAGGACTTTGCATCTTTTTGCACAATTGACCAAAAAAAATGAACCGGCATTACGATAGCTAGCAACCCTAAATTGCTCAGTGACTGTTTTTTGTCAACGTCTTTATGTCTCAAAAGTGTTCTCTGTCAATTGACTGTCTGTTGTCGTACGAGAGTGGCTCCAACTACCAAATTCCTTGTGTGTTTTTTGGACATACATGGCAAATAAAGATGACTCTGTTTCTGAAGAGTTGGTGACCAGGATGTGGAGGGTCCAAGAGGATTTTGCATGCTCTTGTCTGAGTTTTGGCAGCGTGCAAGTTCTCAAATTCTCTCGTGTGTTAACTTTTCAAAATCTATGATCTGATCACATATTTGTAGTGTTGAGAATGAGTTTGCATCATCCACACAAAAAACTCCAAAATAGACCAGCCAACAATTGGAGAATAAAAAATGACGCGATCCGCTCGATTTTTAAGCGAAATTTGATATTTTTTAAATATAAAATGTTACTTTTCAGGTAACCATGTGGCTTACGGCCATACTACCCTGAGAACGTCCGATCTCAGAAGCTAAGCAGGGGCGGGCCTGGTTAGTACTTGGATGGGAGACCGCCTGGGAATACCAGGTGCTGTAAGCTTTTTCACTTTAGATTCTCGTGGAATCGTTTTCTTATCGGTGGTTGACCTAAATTATAATGCAGTCATTCTCTCTCTTATGACTTACCATCTCTTTATTAGGAGACAGAATCTTCACGTACCTTTTTTACACATCCCGTATCTCCTTTTCCGACAGTAAAAAAAAAAAAAATCTATACACACATATATCTACATATATATATATATATATATATATATATATATATATATTAGTATCATGTGATACGTCACGATTTTATCACATCAGTGCTTTTAATTCGCTCGAGGCTAAGGATACGAAGGTATGGATCTTTAAATGATACGTAATTATTGCACATTATTGTGTGGACCTCAAAGCCACGGTTTATGAACCCGAACCACTTCCGAGGAATACATTACAGTCGAGTGAATGGCAGTATTAGAAGGAGTAGATTAGATAAATTCAATCAGAATCAGCAGAATAAAAATCAGAATCTATATTTGCCGAGTATGTCAGAAACATACAAGGAATTTGTCTCCGGTACTTGGAGCCCCTCTCGTGCGATAACGGATAGCCATTTGACAGAAAATACTTTGGAGACATAATCACATGAGACCAAAGTACAGAGAATCACTGAGCAATGAAAGGTTAGCGGTAATGTGGTCATGTCAATGCAAATTTTGTGTTATTTTTTATTTTTTGACAATTATGCAAATGATGCAGAGTCCTCTAGCAATTTAGAGCAATTTGAAATGACTGATCGAGCAATAATCTGGTACAGTGACAATTTTGCAAAACGTGAAGAGACTTCGAGAAATTTAAGCAGTATAAAGCGAATCGTAGTGCGATAATCTGGAACAGTGTCCATTGTGCAAATGGTGCAGATACTTCTCAACCACATGAGTGGCCAGTATTGGTCAAAAACAGATATGCAAATTGTGCAGAGTGGCGAGACTACTACAGTGAATGCACGAATAATGTATAATTGGCCCGACAGAGATGGGACAACAATCTCAAGACAAATTGGCAGCATGTTACAATGCAATTGTAAGTGAACTGTTTAAGAAGTTAACGGTAAGTGGGACGAAGGTGTTGGAATGTCTGCTAGTTTTTGTTTGCATTCTTTGATAGCACTTGCCTGGGGGAAGGAGCTGGAAGAAGACAATTATATATGACTCGTGCACTCACTGTAGTCGTCTCGCCACGCTGCACTATTTGCATATCTGTTGTTGATCAATACTGGCCACTCATGCCAGTAGCATCTGCTCCAATTGCACACTGAAGAGAATCTACATTTGCACAATAAACGTTGTCCCAGATTATCGCACTACTCGCTTGAAGTCTCGGCGCCCTTTGCACAATGGTCATTGCACCGGAGTATTGCAATATTAGTCTTTCGAACTGCTCTAAATGCTAGAGGACTCTGCATCTTTTTGCACAATTGTCCAAAAAAAATGAACCGGCATTACGATAGCTAGCAACCCTAAATTGCTCAGTGACTGTTTTTTGTCAACGTCTTTATGTCTCAAAAGTGTTCTCTGTCAATTGACTGTCTGTTGTCGTACGAGAGTGGCTCCAACTACCAAATTCCTTGTGTGTTTTTTGGACATACATGGCAAATAAAGATGACTCTGTTTCTGAAGAGTTGGTGACCAGGATGTGGAGGGTCCAAGAGGATTTTGCATGCTCTTGTCTGAGTTTTGGCAGCGTGCAAGTTCTCAAATTCTCTCGTGTGTTAACTTTTCAAAATCTATGATCTGATCACATATTTGTAGTGTTGAGAATGAGTTTGCATCATCCACACAAAAAACTCCAAAATAGACCAGCCAACAATTGGAGAATAAAAAATGACGCGATCCGCTCGATATTTTTAAGCGAAATTTGATATTTTTTAAATATAAAATGTTGCTTTTTCAGGTAACCATGTGGCTTACGGCCATACTACCCTGAGAACGTCCGATCTCGGAAGCTAAGCAGGGGCGGGCCTGGTTAGTACTTGGATGGGAGACCGCCTGGGAATACCAGGTGCTGTAAGATTTTTCACTTTAGATTCTCGTGGAATCGTTTTCTTATCGGTGGTTGACCTAAATTATAATGCAGTCATTCTCTCTCTTATGACTTACCATCTCTTTATTAGGAGACAGAATCTTCACGTACCTTTTTAAACATCCCGTATCTCCTTTTCCGACAGTAAAAAAAAAAAAAAAATCTATACACACATATATCTACATATATATATCTACATAGATATATAGATATATATATTAGTATCACGTGATACGTCACGATTTTATCACATCCGTGCTTTTAATTCGCTCGAGGCTAAGGATACGAAGGTATGGATCTTTAAATGATACGTAATTATTGCACATTATTGTGTGGACCTCAAAGCCACGGTTTATGAACCCGAACCACTTCCGAGGAATACATTACAGTCGAGTGAATGGCAGTATTAGAAGGAGTAGATTAGATAAATTCAATCAGAATCAGCAGAATAAAAATCAGAATCTATATTTGCCGAGTATGTCAGAAACATACAAGGAATTTGTCTCCGGTACTTGGAGCCCCTCTCGTGCGATAACGGATAGCCATTTGACAGAAAATACTTTGGAGACATAATCACATGAGACCAAAGTACAGAGAATCACTGAGCAATGAAAGGTTAGCGGTAATGTGGTCATGTCAATGCAAATTTTGTGTTATTTTTTTTTTTTTGACAATTGTGCAAATGATGCAGAGTCCTCTAGCAATTTAGAGCAATTTGAAATGACTGATCGAGCAATAATCTGGTACAGTGACAATTTTACAAAACGTGAAGAGACTTCGAGAAATTTAAGCAGTATAAAGCGAATCGTAGTGCGATAATCTGGAACAGTGTCCATTGTGCAAATGGTGCAGATACTTCTCAACCAAATGAGTGGCCAGTATTGGTCAACAACAGTGTTAAATATATTCTAGAAGTTATCATTTATTTGCTTAGCTTGCATTAGTATTATGGACGATTTTAGATGTCTCGCCTTCAAAAAGATGACTCAGCATCATCCGATGGAAGGGCGCCTGGACCAAGGACGTGATCGGATGTGGTCGGGGACGTGACAGGTGTTGGTCCAATGTTTTGTGTTGTGTCTTATTGTTTAGAACATTATGTCTGGGAAAAACCCTCCTATTTTCAAATAAATGCAGGAGCGACGGGGGAGATTGTTAGAGCGTGTTGAGAGGCTGTGATCTGAACAATCTCTCATACGCCCTCCTCATGAGAAAAAGAAACCAGCGTCTTCATTCCTTTTGTGTCTATTTGTAATAATGTTGGGTAAGATAAATCCAACATTAAATTGGTCCTTCGACCCGGATGTCAACACACCCGAGGATTCCAGTTGTGGAGCCGACTTCCAGTTAAGAGACCGTGGCCACGGCAAGTAAGACCCTTTACGGGACTGGTCTTCGTTCTCCTCAACTGGGATCTGAAGGTTGACGACAATCCACAGGATTGAAGACGGCTGGTGAGTTAAATTAAAAATTTTTTTTTTAGGAAAAAGGACGCCGGAGTCCACAAATTCCGCGAGGACGGCGGAGTCCTGTACGTACTTAAATTCCGTGTTTAATAAACCTTGTGTAATACTAGTCACTGGCAAGTAAGGGACGGCGGAGTCCACAAATTCCGCGAGGATGCCGGAGTCCTGTACATACTTAAATTCCGTGTTTAATGAATAAAGAAACTAGGAACGTTTCGTGGCGTCGTAGTTAAATTCCGTATTGGACGGCGGAGTCCTCTGACGAGCCAGTGTGAATGAAAACTGTTTGAATGAGAGTGTAAATGGGAAATGGGAAACCACTAGGTTTTTCATTCCATACCAAAACAGTGGGAAAGTAAACGGTGGACTTTTGTGGATGCAAAGGCAAGAATTCTCCACTCGAAATAGTTGAAGTGAGAATTACCACAGAAAGTAAATTTGAATCACCGTCCTACTGAAAAAAAAAAAAAACAGTGTTCTAGACTACCCTAGGTAGTATTACACTGAACCAAATTCTTTCAAATGGGGAAAGGAAGTAGTAAAATAAAAAACAGGAATACACTGCAGTGTAAAGGTTGGAGGTTCATTAAATTAAATTTAAAAGAAAAAAAAAACAGGATCCTGATAACATTTAATATTTAGAGACAGGGATAACCGAACACGGCTTTAATGGTTGGTTAAATACACAAAAAATAGCCGCGTTGCAGGAATCAAATTATATAAAAAATAAAAGACAAGCCACCGTTAAATGTGGGAAAGGCCCTGTTGTCTGCAGCCTTGCAGCTTATGACAAAAATAGAAGATAAAAAAAAGAATGTGATGACCTGAAGTAATACAGAGAGCAGCATGCGTACCAGATCCACACACATTGTTAAATTCATTAAGACCAGACGCTACTGTGTTTACAGTAGTGGACATAAGTCTTTTCAGTACCAATAGAAAATAACAGTCAATTTTGGTTTGCATTCACATTTGAGAAAAAAAAAAAATATATATATATATATATATATACATTTACTAGATTACCGCAAGGTTACTGTGAAAGTCCAACTAATTATTCACAAGTTATGACAACACGCATTTCTTCTGGCATCTACAGATGGAGAGACATGCAAGGATTCATTGACCTTACTGCATCATCTAACAGAAGAGGGACATAAAGTTAACAAAAATAAATTGCAATGATGTAAAAGGCAAGTCAAATATCTAGGCCATAATTTAAGTATAGGAGGAAAGACTTTATTAGAAGACAGGAAAGCTATAGTCTTAAAAAATCCTAAACCACAGACGAAGAAACATATAATAATCATTTTTAGGTCTGACAAATTATTGTAGAGCATGGATTCCAAACTATGCAGAAATTGTTGCACCATTGTCAAAATTAATGTATGAAGACAACCTTAAAATGACATCATTTGTTTAATCGAGTACAGAGGCAGAAAAGGCCTTCTGTGACATTAAACAACATTTGGTGTCCAGTGCTGCGCTAGGCCTTCCACCTTACTTGATGAAGGCACGCAGGATGATTGACAGGAATTGGCTGAACAAGCTGCTGAATTAGTAGCATTAACCGAGGCATGCAAACTAATGATAAATAAAGATGGTACAATCTATACTGATAGCCAATATGAGTATTCCACAACAAAAACGCAATTATTTGGAAAAACAAAGTGCAAAACTACAAAATGAAATTTACATTAGCACAGGAAAAAAAAAAAAAAAAACCTATTCAAATGGGCTGCTATATTGAGCCATGCTGTGTCACATGTCTCAACCGGAGGGATGGTGGCACAGATAGATTGACACTTTACAGCCCTAAAAAATAGCAGAAAGAAACACGTGGGTTCATTTAACACTGTAAAAGAGTCATTTCAGCTGAGTACTCAAATAGGGAAGGTGAGCAAAAGTCTGATAACGGAGCGGGAGCAGATGTGTGGATTCTGAAAACGCTTGCTGGTCAGTGAGAACTCAGCAGAAAGGCAACCAATTTTTTAGATAGAAAATCACCTACCAACTGGACCAATATGACGAACCCAATAATAAAACATTTTTGAATCATTAACTCGTATCAAAAGGAGTACAGCTGATGATAAAAATTGTGCGCATGGCCTCCAAATGCGGCAAAACGGTTTAATATTTTGTATTATAATTCCATATGCGGCTCTCACCAATGATCCTCAAAAGAATGGGCAGAATTGGGGATTTGGATATGACTGGTATGCAACTATAGGCTTTGGATGGGAACACCTCATTGGTGAAACAGGTTATGATTGGTCCAGTTGGTCAAAAAGAACAGCAAAAGAACATAGAAAGAAGTTTAACCTAAGCAAAACGGCCCATAGTTTAATATTGAAATACAAATCAAGTCACCCAATGTGTTTGATAGTGAGCTTGTGGGCCTATTCTGGTGGAAAAGATCCCCACTTCCAAGTAGTATTGTGTTATAGGAACCGTGTTAAACCAAAAATGACATTGAAAACTTCAAAGAAAGGTGGACAAATTTTAATGGTTAACAACATAACTACTGATGATTGGTTCCTTGTTGTCACAGGAGTTTCAGGACAAAATAACAATTGGTTACTATTGATGGAACAAGCAGCAAATGTAGCGAGAAAAGATTGTGTTGTTTGCATGGGTCCCAGGCCTTTGTTGCGCATAGTTCCGGCATAATTATCACAAGATTGTATTATTCCATTTGCACACTGATTGAGGAGCATCTGCAACATTTGCACAACCATTGTCCCAGATTATCGCACTACTCGTCACTTTAAACCGCATACACTCCTTGAAGTCTCAGCGCCCTTTGCACAACCGTCATTGCACCGGACTATTGCGATATTAGTCATTTAAACTGCTGCTAGAGGACTGCATCTTTTTGCACAATTGTTTTTTGTCAATGTCTTTATGTCTCCAAAGTGTTCTGTAAATTGACTGTCTGTTGTACTAGAGCGGCTCCAACTACCGGAGACAAATTCCTTGTGTGTTTTGGACATACTTGACCAAAAAGAGATTTATCCTGGCAGAGGCAAAATTATCCAACATAAAACATACATGGTGTTCCTCGTGGGGTTCCTAATCAAAACAAATTAGCTGACCAAGATGCAGGAGGATTTGAATACTTCATATGCTGGTGGTGTACGATTTATAAAAATGTTGATGGGATAAACTATAACCACTTCAATGTACAGAGATTAGGAAATTGGACTCAGAGTGGGTTGGAAGCTGTGCACGAGCAGCTCAAGGACGTTCCAAAACCGCATAGCTGTCGACATGCTCCTCGCAAGAGAGGGAGGTGTTTGCGGTATGTTTGGAGAACAAACAATCCTGCTTCAGATGGCAGCTTGACCAGAGCCATCGATGGTCTCCGGACCCTCAATCAACACTCCTTGTGGGACAGCTGGATGGACGTTTTTGGTAAATACAAAACCCTAATTTCACCAATATTGATATCAATTGCTGTTTTTGCAGCCATTCTGACATTGTGTGGATGTTGTTGTACCCCATGCATTCGGGCATTAATCGGTAGATTATTCACCACAGCAATTACCCACATGGAACCGTATGGAGCATATGTATCCTTTATTGGAGGTTGATAATAATGACGATGACGATGATGATGTTGTTTTACCTGATTTGTTTCCTGATCCAGGTGATTACGATGTTTAAACAACATTCATGTATGACAAGTTTACTCTGAGTGTAAATGTATTTGTTTCATAAAAATGATTCTACAGTTAAAAAAATCGGAATGAGATGACTGTAAAATGATATGAGAATTTGTGCAAATACATGATAAACAGGAGGGAAATGTTAAATATATTGTAGAAGTTATCATTTATTTGCTTAGCTTGCATTAGTATTATGGACCATTTTGAGAAAGGAACATGTCTCGCCTTCAAGAAGATGACTCAGCAGGAATCATCAGAGAGAAGGACGTGGCCGGGACGTGGCAGGTGTTGGTCCCATGTTTTCACCTTGAAACCCTATCCTTAGTGTGTTGTGTCTTGTAAACTTAGAAACCTCCCTATTTTCAAATAAATGCAGGAGCGACGGGAGAGATTGTGTTGTGATTGTGAGAGCGTGTTGAGAGGCTGTGATCTGAACAATCTCCCATACGCCCTCCTCATGAGAAAAAGAAACCAGTGTCTTGATTCCTTTTGTGTCCATTTTTTATAATGTTGGGTAAGATAAATCCAACAAGATATATGTGTGAATAGAAAAGGAGAAACGGGATGTTTAAAATAGGTACGTGAAGATTCTGTTTCCTAATAAAGAGACGGTAAGTCATAAGAGAGATCCATAGCTTCCGAGATCCGACAAGATCGGGCGTTCTTTTTTATTTTATTTTTTTATTATCAAAAAATTCATTATTTACAATATGTACATGTAATCAAACTTAAAAACAAAGTGAGGTGACCAGTCTGTGAAACTCTCACAAGGCCATTGTTTTTTGCGATACAGTCCACAAAACGGCTGGCAGAGAAGGCATGTAGGAGAGTAAAGTGGGATTCAACTTGAGCCTTGAAGATCGCCCAATGATCGCCGGTGCCCTTGTCATGCAAGTAGATATTCCTCGTGACAATGACCGTGTGACGAGCAATGGCCAGAAGTAACCGGATGGCTGGTCTATTGATGGCCTGCAATGATACTGATGACGAGAAAGATGATGAGACGAAACCAAAAAGGAAAAACCCGACATTATGATCACCAGCCTCACGTGCCACCGGGGGGGGGGGGAAGCCTCAGGCCCAGCCTCCTTGCGAGGAGATCCTCCAACCTAGAACGGAACTCAAGATGTTCGTAGTCCTCGGGTGCCTCTTTACACACCATACAGTCTCTGCCATAAACGCTAGGAGAAATTGCATTGAGTGTTGTGCAAGGGAATATGATTCTGTGTCGTAATTTGAAGTCAGTATTACTGACCTTTGGTGCGGTATACCAATTGAACATGTTGGCCCAGATGGATGTAATGGTCAGTGCAGGGAATGTCCGTGTCCATGTGCGTTCCACTGCAGGTCTCCGGAACACTCCGGCTATCAAAACCCTGTAAAGTCGTTTTGTGCTACACTCCGACAAACCAAAAAACCTTGTCCCGTCAACCAGCACAAAACCTACATCCCGATCCGCCCCCGGGTCCCCTCCAGAGGATGAACCCTCCAGAAAAGACCCCCAATTCCGGAGCATGGATTCCCTGATTCTTCCAGCCAAGCGCAAAACACCCGCTCTGCGGAAGAGGACTCCCAGCGACCGGAACAGAGTCCGAACCCCGACAATGTCATAGTTCCCGCTCCCATCTAATAAATCCCCAATAGTACTTATTCCTGCCCTCTCAAAGGTATCGCTGAACATTCTTTCCCCACTCCCTGGCTCTCCGCCCATGAGATCGGGGTTGAACCTCAGCGGAATTTTCAGCAATTGTTGCAGCGACTTTGGCTCTGCTCTCACCCATGGCCTGAGAGACCACCACGCCTCCAGAACCTCCCTCTCAAAAGGATCTTGGGCGGGGAACAATGACCTCGGCAACATTTGACATAGGTTAAAGTCACCATAATTCCCCAACCCTCGCAGGGTGGGTATAACAAAGTCCTTCCACGGGGCTGTGAAGGACAAGTCCAAACATTTCTTGATGATTTTGAGCCTTAAAGATTTGTGTCTATGTCAATCAACCCCAAACCACCCGCTCCATGATCCCCTATCAGCGTAGCATGACTCACCAGACCCTTTTCTCTCTTCCACATGAAACGACTGAAAATTGCCTTTAGCTTACTCAAAATGTCACCAGGCAAATCAGTAACAGTCAGGGCATGTACCAACTTTGAAATACACAAAGCGTTTATTACTAGGACTTTACCTTTCAGGGTTAGATTTCTCAACCTCCATACGTTAAGTTGACTTTCTATTTTATTCAAAATGTTCTCCCATGTTTTCCTATTACATACCTCCGCAAGCTTACCAAACAAGACTCCCAGAACTTTGTAGCTGTTCCCGGCCTCACGAAAACCCCAGGTGCTAGGAGTAGCCTGTAACGTACCAAACACAGCCATAGTCGTCTTATTTGTATTTATCTTTGCGCCAGAGGCCTGGCAGTAAACATTCAGTTCATGGAGAGCCATTTTAAGACTCTCTACATCCCTGACTAACAAATTTGTGTCATCTGCATATTGAATAATTCTAACTTCATTGTTTGCTGGTGTCAGAATACCCCTAATTCCATTATTCTGTTTGAGCAGGGCAGCCAGCGGTTCCGCCACAAGGCTGTAAAGCAGTGAGGACAAAGGGCATCCCTGTCTCACCGACTTCCCCAGCCTCACAGGGCCCGTCAGCAACCCATTAACTTTGATTCTACTAAAAGCACTCAAATATAACCTCTGAATCCATTCTATGAAGATTTGACCAAAACCAAACTTCTTTAAAACCAACCATAAGAAATCGTGCTCAACTCTGTCAAATGCTTTCTCAAAATCAATGCATACATGGATCCCACGCGTGTCATTCATCTGTTTAATCAAATATTTTAGAGTCAAAATTGTGTCAGCAATTTCACTGCGTGCTATACCATATGTTTGTGTTTCTGAAATAATATTGCCTATCACCACTTTAAGCCTATTCGCTAAAACTTTCGCGAGGACCTTGTAGTCACTGTTCAACAAACTAATGGGCCTGTAATTCCCAAGATTTGTACGGTCCCCCTGTTTAAAAATCAGTGAGACAATCCCTTCGCTGAAAGTCGGGGCAACCCGATCGAATGTCTGCATACTTGTAAAAACCCTGTGCAATATGGGCGTGAGTTGGCTTACAAACGCTTTGTAAAATTCAGCAGTTATTCCATCCCTCCCCGCGCTTTTGTTTTTATTTAAAGACAATATAGCGCTAAAAACTTCTGCTTCAGAGATGGGAGCATCACACAATTCCATATCCTCTTGGGTCAAAGCCTTATTTAAAGCACCCACTGCCTCCAGAGCATTATTACTTGAGGTGCGTTGTGATGCAAATAAATCTCCGTAAACACGCTCCACTTCCTCCAAAATGTCCCCTACATCCGTTAGCACCTTATTTGAACTTTTCGACACTAAAGAACTAAAATAGGCTTTACTCTGTTTTGCTTTCTCGAGTCCAAAGAAAAAAGCAGTGGAGCGTTCCCCTTCCACTGCGTATTGCGCCCTCGCCCTAAGGACCGCACCTCTACATTTTTTAATTTCCATTGACTCCAATTTATTCCTCAGCAAGAACAGCTCAGGGTTTACTGGTCCTTGCCGGTGCGCGGCAGCTGTCGTAATTTCCAGTAACCGATTTCTTACGGCCCTCTCCTCCAATTTCTCTAACCAGTTTTTCTTTTTACAGTAGCTTATAGTTATCTTTTTAACCCTCGTTTTAAAACTCTCCCACCAGTCTATAACGTTGTCAACACATTCAAGCTCCATCTTAGCCAAGCCAAGGAGCCCGCTCACCCTGGAAACGTAGCAATCGTCCTTCAGAAGGGAGTTGTTTAGCACCCAAAGCCCGCCGGTCCTCCGACTTCCCCCAAGTACCAGTTCAACGGAGAGCAACGCGTGGTCACTCTGACTCGACCATGTGTACAGTGGCCTGTCCAGATTCTGCACAAGAGAGGCTGATGTTAAACAGAGATCGATGCGTGATTGCTTCAGTTCATTTTGGACAACCTGCGCCCTGGAGAAAACTGGCCGACTTAGATTTAAAGTCCTCCAGATTGCTACCATATTATTACCGGTCATCAGATCTAAAAGACAATTCCTGCTAACATCAGTTCTAAAAACATTATTTACACTGACATCCAGTTTGCTGAGATATGTATTGAAATCACCAATCAACAAGGTTCTATCAGTCACAAAGGAGAATACATGCAGGAAACAGTCCCTCCTATCTAACTCCACATTGGGAGCGTAAATGTTTATCAATCGGAACTTCGACGGTCCATCATATTCTACCACAATGAATCTCCCCTGATTGTCAGCATGCACTAGGGTGGGATAACCCAAGGGGCCGCATTTCGTCAAAATGGCAACCCCACAAGATCTTGATGTGCCTAATGCCACGTGAAGCGAACCAAGCTTCATATTTTCTATTTTCTTAATGTGCTCGCCCTCCCACCAAGTTTCTTGCAAGCACAAAATATCCCACCTGGTGTGGCACGTAATGTTGTGAATTTTATGGTCACTACGAAGACCACAGGCATTTGCTGACAGCAGAAGAAAAGTCACCATAAGCAAAAAAGAAAAGATGGACTCGTCGAGTCTACTTACATTTTTTAAGCCCGCCCTTTCCAGTGCCTTCACATTGCCGTTTCTTCCGCTCCATCACATCAACCTCCATGCCCTCATCTGAGTCCAGGACTAGTTCTAGGGTGGCAGACGAACGGGTGATACGAGGGGGCAATAGCTGTGACACGGGAAAACGCGCCAGCCGCTCAATCGAAACATCCCCTCCTGAGAGCCCAGTCTGATGCCTCCCCTCACTGCTCTGTGAGGTGTCTCCCTTCTGAATAGAAGACACAGACTGTATTTGCTCTTTCCTCCGCTTAGGACTTTTAATCGTCGGCCTAGGAGTACGCCTAAATTCAATAGTCGCCTCCTCCTGTTCAGGGGCAGAGAGTGGAGACGGCCCAGCACTCACCCCCATCTCAGGTTCAGCCTCTGCCACCCAGGCATCAGGGATAGGGATTTCCTCCCCCCCGCCCCCGTTCAGGAGTAGGGTGAGGAACAATACCTCCAGCCCCCAATGTCACAGGCGCCTCCACCAGCAAATGTGTCATAGTTGATTTCCCCAGACCAGCAGCAGACGAAACAGGGAGGATGGAGGACTTGGCATCAGCAGCCCTGGCACAAGGCATCTCCCCCATCTAATTTCCCCTTTTCACAAACACAGAGAGGAAAATATTGCCTGCATGCAGCACACCTTTGCGAATTGGGCACCTGACACTCGCGGGCATAATGCCCCTGGACCCCACACTTCCAACACAGAAACTCGGGACAGTCCCTGTACACATGGCTGGGAGAGAGACACCCTCGACAAACTTTAACCTGTCGATCGTGAATAACACGAAAGTACTCCGGACCTGCCGCTGTGACAAACCTAGCCGAGTAAGGCATAGACTGTACAGTGGTGGTGAATTTCACCTTTCCAAACCTTGTGCTGCCCGCGATGTCCGTTCCCGGCCACATTCTCCTCCTCATATCAGAGACCACTGAGACTCCCCAAGCCTCTAATTTCTCCAGGATATCATCATCCTCTATATAAACTGGCAGCCCCATAAAAGAAATAACCAGCTCATCAGAGGCAACTTCCCTGCCATGAATTCTGGCACTCCCAATACAAAATCTATCGAGCGGTTTCTCCTTCGCATTAACAGAATTAACAGTCACTTCATATTTATCCTTTGTAATTACCCTGCATGCTGTAATGCTCCCACATACTTCAGCCGTTCCCCTAATTAACATCATTGGAGTAATGGCATCGCCATTGACAATTTCAAGAATCAATGTTAAATCTTTCTCATACCTTCTTGTCTCGACATTCTTATTCACCACACCACTGCAACCAGTCAAACCTTCTCCTCGCCCCGAATCCATCTTGTTCACCTGCCTCATGTCCTTAAGCCTGTCCTGACCAACAACCAATCCGACCATTCAACCTCAAGGGGAGAAAAACAATGAGACAAAACACTTCCCCACAGTGGGAAGCTGGGAGGAGGAAAAAGGTCACAAACCAAAAAAAAAAAAAAAAAACAATCAAAAAAACACAACAGGTAGCCGGAGGAGCACAGAGCTCCTGCTGCCTGTACTGCTCATGCGCCACTAACGAGTGCAGCTGTGACAAACCCCCACGCCTGCAGCCACTCTACCACACAACGGGCGTGCTCAGGGTAGTATGGCCGTAAGCCGCATTATTACCTGAAAAGCAACATTTTATATTTAAAAAATATCATAAACCTTTCATTGCTCAGTGACTCTCCGTACTTTGGTCTAATGTGATTATGTCTCCAAAGTATATTCCAACTACCGGAGACAAATAAAATAAAGATGATTCTGATTTTGATTCTGATGATTCTGATTGAATTTACTCTACCTAATCTACTCCTACTAATACTGCCATTCACACCACTGTAATGTATTCCTCGGAAGTGGTTCGGGTTCATAAACCGTGGCTTTGGGGTCCACACAATAATGTGCAATAATTACGTATCATTTAAAAATCCATATCTTTGTATCCTTATCCTCGAGCCAATTAAAAGCACTGATGTGATAAAATTGTGACGTGTCACGTGATACTAATATATATATATAGATATAGATATGTGTGCATCGATTTTTTTTTTATTGTCAGAAAAAAGGAGAAATGGGATGTTTAAAAAAAGGTACGTGAATATTCTGTCTCCTAATAAAGAGACGGTAAATCAAAAGAGAGAGAATGACTGCATTATAATTTAGGTCAACCACCGATAAGAAAACTACAGAGCCCCCCTGGTGCCAAGGTATGAGAAAAAATTTTCATTTATAATCTGTTCCCTCAGTTTTGTAATCCGTTCCCTCAGTTTAGTAATCCGTTCCCTCAGTTTAGTAAACTGTACCCTCAGTTTAGTAAACTGTACCCTCAGTTTAGTAATCTGTACCTTCAGTTTCACAAATGTCTGGGGCTCCATATACCTACATATATCTGTCAAGTGAAGTAAGTTCTATTTGGATGTTATATTCTTACTGGTGTGAATTCTGTGTGTAAATTGTCATGTCGTGATATATCCTACGTCCCATTTTTTCAACTGAAAGGCAATATTGCTATAGTTCCACGGGGTTGATCATTATATAGCAGTACTAGCAGGACCGGCTGCAATTAGCCTGCGTGTTTCCTTTCACTTTCAGTGCTTTTAAGCATTCGCCCGCTGCAAGCACACTATCATGACAACCTTCTTATCCCCGATGTGTTGACATTAGTGTGGTTTTTTTCTGGCACATAGCAGCCACCAAAGGGGTCCTAGTTGAGTTGAGTTCTCGCCGCAGAAATAGAAATTCGCACACAGACAAATGCGTCTGTGATGGATCAAGCAATGTAAGTATCTTGTCTGCAGTTATTCACCTTTTTGTTTCATGATAACAATTTGTTGGGGCTATTTACTGCCGTACTGAGCTACTGGGTTCTGCTACGGTGCTCCAGTATATGCTAAAACATATGGCTAATACACACCCAGAGAATCACATTCAGATTCAAACATTCATTTGATTGATTGAGGAATGTTGTCCGCGTTACATGCCCCTTTTACAAATTACCAGAATCAGATTGCCAAATTCAAGTACTTTTCATCTTGTTGTGTCTTCAAAGTTTGCCATGGTTATTCAATGAAGCGTAGTGTCCTCTGGTTGTTAAGTGTAAGCCATTTCATTCTCATAAATTGCAGGTAGAACAATCATCAGTGGTCTGATGATAATGATCATGATGATTATGCCAATACCCATAAAAAATGTGTGGTCATTTCCTGAATTTAGCGAAAAGACACAAAGTTACATGAATTGTGAAACCAATGTTATGTGTGATAGACTAAACTGCAAACTATACTACAAATATGGAATGCAGAGATTGAACTCCAGACGTGCTAATATAAACACTGGGCAGATTCAGTCATTTTGCACATTGTTGAGCTTGACAGGAACCTTATTTTTGTTTCACAGGATGGATTCAAATTTTTGAAAATTCCTTCAAGAGCAAAGGTTAGATGATAATGTCATTGCCTCCTTTATTGAAGAGAAGGTATGTACCCCCTTGTAAACATTTGTCATTTCATCGAGATGTATATTCAAGGCAATGTTTTTGCTTCATATACGTGTAGTGTGATATGGTTGATTTTTTTTTTTTTTTTTTAGTTTGTAAATGTGCAATATCAGTCTCAGTAATCAGGGTTTATGTGGCGAAGTGAGTTTGCACACAAATTATTTTTGGCAGGTGGTGAGTCTAGTACACAGTGTAAATCAAGAAGTACATAAACTATTTTACATTAAATAAATAGCCTAACTGTAGTAATTGAGTGGATGCACCAATGACCTCGTTTGTGAATATCTCTGTAATCAATGTAAGTGTGTGGCAAGGCAGTCATGTGAACTACAATGTACATTCGGTATGGGTTATATACAGTGTGCTATCAGGCAATGCAATCTTGCAATGTGAACAGTGGGAACTGTTTCGTACAGTAGCTGCTGGCAGTTAGATCAGAAAAAAGAGCTCTGTTATTGTCAATCATTTACCTACCTGGCTGTAACAAACATGTTTTACTCTCTAGGCTTTTAACTCATTATGTTTCAGAATTATTGATGATCATGCTATTTAGGTATTGCTACATCTTCTTGTTGAATTACCAACGTTCTTCTTTTTTCCTCAGATTGATTGCTACGCTGTCCATGCAATGACACATCAGCAGCTGACAGAATATGTTCCCAAAATTGGAGACCGAATTGCAATTCGTCAGTACTGCAGAAGAGAAGTGGCTGTTTGAAGGAACCAACACAACCATATCCAAAGCAACTGAATCTTTGATTTCAAAAATTAAACAAAAGCGGGGATCCAACAATGGCCTTACAGATGAGCGTTTGAATAAACTTTCTGGCAATTCTAATGCCTCAAAAGAATTATCAAATGGGCCAATTTGAAGAGAATCAGGGCAGATTTGTGCAGGTGAGACAGAGAAGAGGGGGAGACAAGACATTTAAAGGCCCCAAAGAATACAACGTCAGAATTAATAGAAATAGGCAAAACACTATTTTTCCCGGATGGAAAATTAAAAACTAGGGAGGGAAAGTGATTTTGAATTTTCAATGCGAGACTTCACCGAAGAAATGCTTGAGCCACAAACAACTTTAGGTGAGCAGTATGAAAAGCGAAAGGTGAAAACATTACGACTTTATTTGTCATGCAAAAGGGTCTCTACTAATGATGTCCATGGAAATGTTCTTCATGAACCACATGACACCTGTTCTGAGAGTTTGACTGCGTTGGAGGGAACAGCCAATGTGCTTACCTTGGACAGCGAAATTGTGGGAGCGGTAGGTGGACTCTTAACAGAGAACAAAATTGGTGATGAAGAAGTCATCATTGTTGACACGGATGCTGTCTTCAGACATACCTTTGCTGATTATGCCACTTATGATGTTGATGACCCCCTCGACGACACCGTCCCCATGGAGCTCTTAGAAGTGGAAAATCCACCTCCAACCCAAGAATCTCATCCACTTAAAGTAACAAAGCTTAAACTGCACAGGGGAAATGTTTTCACTGAGTTGAATACGGCCTTTCAAAATGGCAGTGTATCTGTTGATGAGATGCTGGTGGAGATCGAAATGGTCCAACCCAATGGTTTAATGGAAAAAGGAGAAGACAATGGTGGTTGGTGTGTTACGTGACGCATTAAGTGAGTACTGGGAGACATTCTTCAGTAAATGCACCCATGGAGGCACAATGAAGATACCGATGACATGAAAGACGAATGGGTTAACATAGCTAAAGTCATGGTAATGGGATACAACACCATTCAGTATATTCCCATAGCATTGGCCAAGCCCTTTATATTGTATTGTCTCGGCCTTGAACTGATGGAGAAGGACCTGCTTTTGGCATTTTTAGACACAATTCCCTCTGAAGAAAAGGAAGTGGCTGAACAAGCAATGAATGATTTTCTGTCCGTCGCTGGATCTGAGGAGTGGATAGATTTCCTTGACACTCATGAGGTTAAAGTTGTTGTCAATAAGGGGAATGTGAAGAAAACTTTAATTGAGGTGGCACATAAAGAACTTGTTCAAGATCCTGCATATATTGCAGAGTGTTGGTCCAGTGTACTGAAGGAAATGAAATTACCACTGGGAGGACTGGATGACGTATATGCTGGCCTTACCCCGACACCAAGAAGAGTAATCAACATGTTACAGCACGAAAGCCTCAACATGAAGGAAATGCAGAGTTTCGAACATCTGAAAAAATTCATCAGGAGTTGCAATGAACGTCAGCTGAAAAAACTTCTTCGCTTTTGTACAGGTAATCTTTTCAATTCATTATAGTTCTGTAATTAGTTTTGACTCATAAAATATACTTAATATTGTTGACCTGAATTACCAAAGAGGATAATGTTTTCGCAGGCATTTGTCAGTTGGTCTGTATGCAAATCACCTCAAAGTACAACATGGATTCGTCTTAAATTTTCAGACAAAGTGGGTATTATGATGAGGAACAAGTGATTATATTTGTGTATGTATCCAGATATTTATGCTTCAAGTGTCAACTTTTTTCTGAAAATGTCTGATTCCTCAAGATGTACTCTTGTTGTGATGGACACACGACATCTACTGGCCAGTGAGGTTACTGTGTCAACTGATCAGGAAAACTGATATTTAATGAGTCCTCTATAGTGGCAAAAGTAATATATTAGTTTATATGTGACAACAGTTGACTTTGGAAGGCTTAAAATGGCATGTTATAGGCCCTTTAAAAACTTTGTTTTAGTGTGGGTTTATGCACATATAGTCAATTGATGGATACAGAACTATCAAAACCAACAATGAGAGAGCATGAATTGAAAGTGACAGCCACATGCGTTGTCGAGTGCTGAGTGGTTGGTGTATGTGGTGTGGAACTAATATCTTTTTTTTTTTTTTTTGTCCAAAGGTGCAGATCTTTTAGTGGTTCAGAAGATCTATCTGCAATTTTTCGAGCCAGAGAACCCATTTACAAGGAGACCAATGTCACATACGTGTGGCTGTGTTCTGGAGTTGCCCAACAACTATGGGTCCTACCCTGAGTTGGCAGAGGAGTTTGATAGTATACTTAATGCAAAGATGTGGGTGATGGACATAATTGAGTTTTCATTGTAACACAACATCTTTGTTCCCCTATCTATCTGAAGGATAGCAAGTTAAGCCAGCTGTTCTTTTAGCTGTATTTCAATTTAAATAGTTAAAAACATTTGATAAACCCAGATATGGTTGCATTTGATGGACAGTTTGGTAGCTGCCTTGTCCAGAATGTGTTTTTGGGTCTTTTATAATGTACTGTGGTATGATCAGATGATTATTTTTGGCTGATTATGCACTTTTATGTGGTACATTGTTATATACACTTGCGCTGAAAGTTGGGTCAAACACCTCTATTCATACCAGCCATAGTGACTACTTGTTTACACTGAGTTGACATTGCTTACATTTGCACATTGTTTTTGACAAAAGAAGCACTTTTGGTGTGGTTACACACTTTAACTGGTATTGTCATGCAACTTTTAAGTAGTTTTTTTTCCTCCCTTTATAAAACCGCTCTACTGCTCTTACTGCAAGTTTTTATGCAATGTACTATGCATATTTTCATAAAGCAGGTTTCGGCGTAATACTGTTTGTTGCACTACCATGGTGCCTTGTTGTACACTGATTGTATAAAAAGAAAGTCCGCAAATGTTCCAATCTGAAAAAAATTTCTGTGTGGAGACAGCCAAATTCACTCAGTTCACACAGACTATGTAGATATTGTCTACAGTCTACAGCTTTAAGGTCATCACCTTGTTACTGCCTGATTTGCCAACGTGCATTAGCGTAAATTTGACCACCTCCTTTCACTTGGTCATTGCTCCATCCTCCCAGAAATGTACAGTATACTGAGGATAACCTCAGGATCAAAATACAGTTTGTACTCAAGCTGGTTTATCTACCTGAACCAGTAGAATACAGTTAGTTTTATTCTTTAAACTTATTTTAATTACCACACACATTTATAGCAACAGACTTAAATGTTGCTTTCATTAACAATTAGTGATTGTGACATGTCTGAATTACTCACTGCATGCCTGATGGAGGTTTATAGCTACATATTTTGATCACAAAAATGTGTATAGATCAGCAATTTGGGTGGCAATATCAAGGCAAATACACGTAATAATGATGTAATAGAATATTTACAATGAAAAGTATGCTGTGAGATTAACTGCAACAACAAAACATTTCATAAACCAAAAGAGCTGAAATAAATTGTCATAGCTGAAGACAGCTGTCTGTCCAGATACCTTTTTTCTGAACAATTCAAAAAAGGGTCTGAATTCCATCAGTGGATGCCGGTCAAATGAGGCATGAAAAGAACACTTGTTTGGCGGAGGATTGAGGAGCTTGTCCATCGAAGGTTGAATGAAGAGGAGGCTAATAAATGGTGAAATGAGGTGGCGGCTCAATAGTGGAGTAATGAGGAAGAGGCTTGGTGGGGCAGAGAACTGTACAATTCAGGTTCGGGAAATAAAAACCCTCCCATAATTTGGATCCATCTGAGCATCTCAAGAATTTCCCAGAATGCCAGTTGAGAACTCATCTGCCCTGTTGAGATATTGTGGTGATTAAATTCAGTTGGTATAATAAATGGTTAGACCGATTATATTTTTCCTTTCTGGATCTGGGATGTCCACCTGCTTTTTTAAATGATCAGGTGGATTCAAAATATGGCAGGGGTTTTACATTCCGGTTGCTGGATTACAGAGGCAAATCAGGTGTTGTACCATCCAGAAGAGAGGATGCATGCATGTCATTTGGAGTTAAGAGGTACATACATTGGTTGGATGATATGACATGTTAGAAATTGTATAGGACTTTAAAACCCTTTACACCTTTATCTACTAAGGGCTAAAAGTGAAATGAGCTCCTCTCTCAAGTAAAGGTAGTTGTCCATGGCCATATACCCATCGACTGGGACTTGAAGTTTGTTCTGTGCCATTATATGTGTACAGAGAGTGAACACATCAGCACCACAAGAAACATCATTGCGGTGGATGCAGTCACCTTCACACCTCATAAAGTCCTCCTCACCAACTTGGCACAAAAAGTCCTGGGTGCCATACAGCTCAGGTACCATGAACATTGCATGAGGCCGACCATGAGGCACCCGCTCGTTCTTGGATGGACGAATCAGATGGCTGTTCCATACTTCCTTGGTGGAATCCAACTCATCCTACAGGGGTTACAAAAACAATTGTCACAACAAATTGGTTAACAGAACAATATATCATTAAAACTTAAAATTGACACCTTTTAAAGTAGCATCTCATTTAAGTGTACAATCGCACCTCTACTAATGTGGATGGATGCCTTCTGTATATCTTGTGGCAAAGTGAGAGTGAAGGAAAAAAACTCACAGCAGTTGCAACATCTTTCATAAAAACTTCACTGAGGTCAAACCAGCTTCCGTGTCCATATTGAGGTAAACTTGTACATTTTTATAAGTATACCGTAATCATAGTTGAAACAATGACTGTTCGAACAATTGACTGTTCGAACAATTGACTGTTAGAGCACGACCATATTTGTGGCTCGACATAATCCTCTTTGTAATAACAACCTATTTTAAAAAGTAGCATGTATTTACTTTCCAATCAGTAGAGACTTACATAGCTATCAGATCCAGACCAGTAGAGTAATGTCTGACATCTTAACAGTTCTCCACTGACAACTCCATCCTTCTCAACTTTTCACCAAGGAACAGGCGCGTGCACACATACCCACGAGACGGTGCTCAAGCACCTGCCCTTTTGCCCTGGGCAAAAAAAGTGCCCTTTTTTGCTGCAGACCCCCCCAATCAAATAATAAAATAAATAAATAACCCTCTCTGTGCACAATTTTATCAAGTGTTTTGAAATCTGATGGGCATTTATTTGAGTCCTTGGGAGAATTCCACATATGCTCCCACTTTGCCCCAGCCCCTCTCTTCTTCAAAAATCTGCCATTTGAACAGGGGTGTGTTGACTTTTTATATCCTTTGTAAACTCTCCTTACCTCTTTTTTAATGGTTGTATTATTGACTGTCTTTACTGTATTAACAGAAATAAAAATGTCCTGTAAATTAAATACATACATACCCATCCATCACTTTTCTGTACCGCTTATACTCACAAGGGTCGTAGGCGTGCTGGAGCCTATCCCAGCTATCTTCGGGCGAGAGGCGGGGTACACCCTGAACTGGTCACCAGCCAATCACAAGGCACATAGAAATAAACAACCATTCACACCTACGGGCAATTTAGAGTCTTCAATCACCCTCGCATGCATGTTTTTGGGATGTGGGAGGAAACCGGAGTACCCGGAGAAAACCCACACAGGCACGGGGAGAACATGCAGACTCCACACAGGCGTGGCCGGGACATGAACACCCATTCTCAGAACTGTGAGGCAGATGTGCTAACCAGTCGTCCACCGTGCTGCCCACATACAATGAGTACGGAAAGTTTTCAGACCCCCTTAAATTTTTCACTCTTTGTTACATTGCAGCCATTTGCTAAAATCATTTAAATTCATTTTGTACCACATTAATGTACACACAGCACCCCATATTGACAGAAAACAAAAACGGAATTGTTTAACTTTTTAAAACGAAAAACTGAAATATCACACAGCCATAAGTATTCAGACTCAGTATTTAGTAGAAGCACCCTTTTGAGCTAATACACCCATGAGTCTTTTTGGGAATGAAGTTTTTCACACCTGGATTTGGGGATTCTCTTCCATTTCTCCTTCCAGATCCTCTCCAGTTCTGTCAGGTTGGATGGTGAACGTTGGTGGGCAGCCATTTTCAGGTCTTTCCAGAGATGCTCAATTGGGTTTAAGTCAGGTCTCTGGCTGGGCCATTCAAAAACAGTCACGGAGTTGTTCTGAAGCCACTCTTTCGGTATTTTAGCTGGGTGCTTCGGGTCATTGTAATAATAAATAAATAATAAAGATAAAAAATATAATAATAATAATAATAAATAATAATTAATAACAAATAAATCATATAATATTATAGTATTATAAAATAACAATAGTATAATCAAAAATAGCTGGACTCCAATGAAGGTGTAGAACCATTTTAAGGATGACCAGTAGAAATGGACAGCACCCGAGTTCAATATCTGAGTGTCACAGCAAAGGGTCTGAATACTTATGGCTGTGTGATATTTCAGTTTTTCTTTTTTAATAAAACAGCAAAAATTTCAACAATTATGTTTTTTTCTGTTTACATTAATGAGGAAAAAAAACTACATTTATTTTAACAAATGGCTGCAATATAACAGAGTGAAAAATTTAAGGGAGTCTGAAAACTTTCCGTACCCACTGTACATACCTTCTTCTTTTCCTTTCGGCTTGTCCCGTTAGGGGTCGCCACAGCGCGTCATCCTTTCCCATGAGAGCCTATCTCCTGCATCCTACTCTCGAACACCAACTGCCATCATGTCTTCCCTCACGACATCCATCAACCTTCTCTTTGGTCTTCCTCTCGCTCTCTTGCCTGGCAGCTCCATCCTCATCATCCTTCTACCAATATACTCACTCTCTCTCCTCTGGACGTGTCCAAACCATTGAAGTCTGCTCTCTCTAACTTTGTCTCCAAAACATCGAACCTTGGCTGTCCCTCTGATGAGCTCATTTCTAATTTTATCCAACCTGGTCACTCCGAGAGCGAACCTCAACATCTTCATTTCCGCCACCTCCAGCTCTGCTTCCTGTTTTCTCTTCAGTGCCACTGTCTCTAATCCATACATCATGGCTGGCCTCACCACTGTTTTATAAACTTTGCCCTTCATCCTAGCAGAGACTCTTCTGTCACATAACACACCTGACACCTTCCTCCACCCGTTCCAACCTGCTTGGACCCGTTTCTTCACTTCCTGACCACACTCACCATTGCTCTGGACGGTTGACCCCAAGTATTTAAAGTCCTCTACCCTTGCCATCTCTTCTCCCTGTAGCCTCATTCTTCCCCCACCACCCCTCTCATTCATGCACATATATTCTGTTTTACTTCGGCTAATCTTCATTCCTCTTCTTTCCAGTGCATGCCTCCATCTTTCTAACTGTTCCTCCAGCTGCTCCCTGCTTTCACTGCAGATCACAATGTCATCTGCAAACATCATGGTCCACGGGGATTCCAGTCTAACCTCATCTGTCAGCCTATCCATCACCACTGCAAAAAGGAAGGGGCTCAGGGCTGATCCCTGATGCAGTCCCACGTCCACCTTAAATTCTTCTGTCACACCGACAGCACACCTCACCGCTGTTCTGCTGCCCTCGTACATGTCCTGTATTATTCTAACATACTTCTCTGCCACTCCAGACTTCCGCATGCAGTACCACAGTTCCTCTCTGGGTACTCTGTCATAGGCTTTCTCTAGATCTACAAAGACACAATGTAGCTCCTTCTGACCTTCTCTGTGCTTTTCCATCAACGTCCTCAAGGCAAATAATGCATCTGTGGTACTCTTTCTAGGCATGAAACCATACTGTTGCTCGCAAATTCTCACTTCTGTCCTGAGTCTAGCCTCCACTACTCTTTCCCATAACTTCATTGTGTGGCTCATCAACTTTATTCCTCTATAGTTGCCACAGCTCTGCACATCACCTTTGTTCTTAAAAATGGGCACCAGTACACTTTTCCTCCATTCCTCAGGCATCTTCTCACGCACTAGAATTCTATTGAACAAGCTGGTCAAAAAGTCCACAGCCACCTCTCCTAGATGCTTCCATACCTCCACAGGAATGTCATCAGGACCAACTGCCTTTCCATTTTTCATTCTCTTTAATGCCTTTCTAACTTCCCCCTTACTAATCATTGCCACTTCCTGGTCCACCACACTTGCCTCTTCTACTCTCCCTTCTCTATCATTTTCCTCATTCATCAACTCCTCGAAGTATTCTTTCCATCTACCTAGCACACTGCTGGCACCAGTCAACATATTTCCATCTCTATCCTTAATCACCCTAACCTGCTGCACATCCTTCCCATCTCTTTCCCTCTGTCTGGCCAGCCTGTATAGATCCTTTTCTCCTTCTTTAGTGTCCAACCTGCCATACATGTCATCATATGCCTCTTGTTTTGCCTTTGCCACCTCTACCTTTGCCCTGTGTCGCATCTCAATGTATTCCTTTCGCCTCTTTTCGGTCCTCTCAGTGTCCCACTTCTTCTTAGCTAACCGTTTTCCTTGTATGATTTCCTGTACTGTGAGGTTCCACCACCAAGTCTCCTTCTCTCCTTTCCTGCCAGAAGATACACCAAGTACTCTCCTGCCTGCTTCTCTGATCACCTTGGCTGCAGTGGTCCAGTCTTCTGGAAGCTCTTCCCGTCCACCGAGAGCCTGTATTACCTCTTCCCGAAAAGCTGCACAACACTCGTCCTGTCTCAGCTTCCACCACATGGTTCTCTTCTCTGCCTTTGTCTTCCTAATTTTCCTCCCCACCACCAGAGTCATCTTACACACCACCATCCTATGCTGTCTAGCCACACTCTCCCCTACCACTACCTTACAGTTGGTAACCTCCTTCAGATTACATCGTCTGCACAAGATGTAATCCACCTGTGTGCTTCTACCTCCGCTCTTGTAGGTCACCCTATGTTCGTGCCTCTTCTGGAAAAAAGTGTTCACTACAGCCATTTGCATCCTTGTTGCAAAGTCTACCACCATCTGTCCCTCCAAGTTCCTTTCCTGGATACCGTACTTACCCATCACTTCTTCATCACCCTTATTACCTTCACCAACATGTCCATTACAATCTGCACCAATTACGACTCTCTCTCTGTCTGGGATGCTCAGAACTACATCATCTAGCTCCTTCCAGAATTTCTCTTTCACCTCTAGGTCACATCCTACCTGTGGGGCATAGCCACTAATCACATTACACATAACACCCTCAATTTCAAATTTCAGCCTCATCACTCGATCTGATACTCTTTTCACCTCCAAGACATTCTTAGCCAACTCTTCTTTTAAAATAACCCCGACTCCATTTCTCTTCCCATCTACACCATGGTAAAATAATTTAAACCCTCCCCCTAAACTTCTAGCCTTACTGCCTTTCCACCTGGTCTCCTGGACACACAATATATCAACCTTTCTCCTAATCATCATGTCAACCAACTCCCGAGATTTTCCTGTCATAGTCCCAACATTCAAAGTCCCCACATTCAGTTCTTGGCTCTGTGTTTTCCTCTTCTCTTTCTGCCGAAGAACCCGCTTTCCACCTCTTCTTCTTCTTCTTTGACTTCGACTTCGACCCACAGTAGCTGAATTTCCAACAGCGCCCTGCAGGTTGACGGCGCCGGTGGCGGACGTTGTTAACCCGGGCCATGACCGATCCGGTATGGAATTCTTTGGATGAATGCTCATATTTGTTTGGCAAGGTTTTAAGCCGGATGCCCTTCCTGACGCAACCCTCTGCATTTATCCGGGCTTGGGACCGGCCTACAGTTTGCACTGACTTGTGCCCCCCATAGGGCTGCATTCCCACTGTACATACCGATTTTCTTAATTGAATGAATAATTTTGCGGATGGGTGTCCTTTTTTAGCTTGAGTACCAGCTGTCCTCAAAAATGTTTGTGCATGTGCCTGCCAAGGCCTACTATGCCAAAAGAATAAAATCCAGTAAGACTGCACCGTAAATACAATTTGTTTCTAATGTCACAGAAAACTTCTAGAAATTGCTCCTTACCAATGTTGAATGTTATTTTGATGGAGAGCGGGGCAAAGGTTTAATATGTTTGCAAATGGGCAATGCCATTGAACTTTTTCAATGCAAAGTCCCAATCCTGGGAAGAAAAATATCAGAGCACATTTGTAACTTTGCCATGATATGGCACAGAGGATGGCCAACATGAAGTAAACACATGCAAAATGCCTGTGAAATGTTGCTACTTGCCTGTATTAAACCAAGGAAGCAAAACAACATGAGGTTCTTGTCCAGTAGGTCGCCATCAAAATGTCCTTCATCCTTCTGTCTGTGGAAGAGGTCCAGCCAGAATTCCACACACTCTCGATGGAGAAAGCCCCACCCACTCTCGATTCTCTGATTAGATGTGCTTCTCCCAACAACAAAGCTCTTGTCACCAGCATGAACATCATTGTGGGTCCCACGAAGGAAACGCTGCATATCTCGGATGGAACTGTTTTCTGTCCCCATGTCAGATCTCACGATGCGCGCACATCCACCTAATTCCTTAATGGTTTCAATAAAGTAGTCACCGATGACTTTTGGATCACTGCTTGTATGGTATGCATTCAGCCACAGAATTCACCTTGAAAAACCATCAATGGCTCCACTGATACAAATGCCAAATGGTTTTAATTTGTCATATGAATCAACATGCCAGACAAAATTTGGACCCTTGGCAAAATATGCTCGTCTTTGCAGTCGTCTTCTCCTTCTAAATTCGGTGCCCACTGAGTCAATCGCGGATAGGAGCAGGCGTACATCTTCCTTACGTACATGCAGCCCCCTGTCTTTGCATTTTGTGTGCATCCACCTGTAGCCATGCAAAGCCCCTGAGCCTTGTAGCTCCTCCCTGATGAAGTCCACAACTGTCTCTGGGTGGTCATAATAGTTAAGTCCCAAATTAAAGTAAAGCTCTATGAGCTCTTGTTGATCCATAATGGATACCAGTACTTGTCAAACATCACATCAGTTCTGTAGGGGGGAATAGAATTCTGTTTAGATTTCCAATGACACTGGAGAATGGATATGTGATCAAATGAATAATTAATGGGAGTATAATTTAGGATCTTTATTTACATAGGCTAAAAGAATAGATTTATATTGACAGTTCTGAGAGAAAAAATGTCAGTGTTATGTTGAGCTTTAACCACTTATCCAAACGTGTGTGTGTGTGTGTGTGTGTGTGTGTGTGGGGGGGTCCTCAGTTAGCGGGTTTGCTATTTTTTTTTGGGGGGGGGGGCAGTGGGGGGTTCCTTCCTAAATGTTTGGGAACCCCTGTGATAAGGAATGAGGAAGATATCTTGACGGCTGCCCAAAATCTCTTCCTGAACACTCCTTAAATCGGAGCATGCAGGGTATAGAAGAGCTTTATGTGATAGCATGACTCCAGTCAATGTCTTAAAAGTCGGATAAATACATCGGATAAATAAACGTGCATTCATTATAGCCGGCCACTGCCAATATCAACCCCCTCAAACTTTGTCTTTCAGTTGAAAAAGAAAATCTGGTAGGTCAGTACGGCGGTAAATAGCCCCAAAAAATTGTTATCATGAAACAAAAAGGTGAATAACTGCAGACAAGATACTTACATTGCTTGATCCATCACAGACGCATTTGTCTGTCTGCGAATTTCCACTTCTGCGGCGAGAACTCAACTAGGACCCCTTTGGTGGCCGCTATGTGCCAGAAAAAAAACCACACTAACGTCAACACATCGGGGATACGAAGGTTGTCGTGATAGCGTGATTGCAGCGAGCGAAAGGAAACACACAGGCTAATTGTAGCCGGTCCTGCTAGTACTGCTATATAATGATCAACCCCCTCGAACTACAGCAATATTGCATTTCAGTTGAAAAAAATGGGACGTAGGATATATCACGACATGACAATTTATACACAGAATTCACACCAGTAAGAATATAACATCCAAATAGAACTTACTTCACTTGACAGATATACGAAGGTATACGGAGCCCCAGACATTTGTTAAACTGAAGGTACGGATTACTAAACTGTGGGTACAGTTTACTAAACTGAGGGTACAGATTACTAAACTGAGGGAACGGATTACTAAACTGAGGGTACGGATTACTAAACTGAGGGTACGGATTACTAAATTGAGGGTACGGATGACTAAATTGAGGGAACAGATTATCAATGAATTTTATTTTTCCTCATACCTTGGCACCAGGGGGGCTCCGTACTTTTCTATGAATTCTCCCCATATTTATATGATGGAAGGAAGTTTTTCGGCACGGTGTAGGACTGGTTAGAGCATCTGCCTCACAGTTCTGAGGACCAGGGTTCAATCCCCGGCCCCGCCTGTTTGGAGTTTGCATGTTCTCCCCGTGCCTGTGTGGGTTTTCTCCAGGCACTCTGGTTTCCTTCCACATCCCAAAACCATGCGTGGTAGGTTGATTGATAACTTTAAATTGCCCCTAGTTGTTTGTTTCTATGTGCCCTGCAATTGGCTGGCAACCAGTTCAGGGTGTACCCCGCCTCCTGCCCGATGATAGCTGGGATAGGCTCCAGCACGTCTGCGACCTTAGTGAGGAGAAGCGGCTCAGAAAATGGATGGATGTATGGCAGGACATTTTGACAAACATTGTCAATTGGTAGAAAAACATGAATTGGTATTGGGAGATTCAGATCACGAAGGGGGAAAAGGTGGCAATTCACAAAGTAACTGTTAAACTATACAGGACTAAGGTATGTAGGGGAGAAGAAAGAGAGAAAATAAGTAAGTGATTAGATAAAAAAGAGGAAGGATAAATCAGAAAGATTGAGCCTTTGCTTCCTGAGTTACACCCTCTAAAAGACAGACTAGTTGTAGAAATAAAACTTCTAAAAAAAATAAATAAAAATAAAATAAAAAAATAAAACGGCCGTCTTTAAGAAATCCGCAGTCAACTATAAAATCGCTGAAAAAGAACAAGTTCTGTGTAGAGTGATGAATGTACTTGCATCGGTGGGGATGATTGACCCAAAAGATGATGCCATGATTATGGTATGACAAAAAGAAAAAAGAGAAAGAAAGGAAGATGAAATTGAAAAAAAAAATATGGTTGTTTGTTTCTATGTGCCCTGCAATTGGCTGGCAACCAGTTCAGGGTGTACCCCGCTTCCTGCCCGATGACAGCTGAGATAGGCTCCAGCACACCCGCGACCCTAGTGAGAAGCGGCTCAGAAAATGGATGGATGGATGTATAATGTGATTAGTGGCTATGCCCCACAGGTAGGATGTGACCTCGGGGTGAAAGAGAAATTCTGGACAGAGCGAAACAAAGTAGTTCTGAGCATACCAGACAGAGAGAGTCGTGATTGGTGCAGATTGTAATGGACATGTTGGTGAGGGAAACAGGGGGGATGAAGAAGTAATGGGTAAGTACAGCATCCAGGAAATGAATTTGGAGGGGCAGATGGTGGTAGACTTTGTAAAAAGGATGGAAATGGCTGTCGTGAACACTTTTTTCAAAAGAGGGTAGAAGATAGGGTGACCAACAAGAGCGGCGGTAGAAGGACGCAGGTGGATTACATCTTGTGCAGATGATGTAATCTGAAGGAGTTTACTTTCTGTAAGGTAGTGTTAGGGGAGAGTGTGGCTTGACAGCATAGGATGGTGGTGTGTAAGATGACTCTGGTGGTGGGGAGTAAAATTAGGAAGAAAAAGGCAGAACAGAGAACGATGTGGTGGAAGATGAGACAGGACAAGTGTTGTGCAGCTTTTCGGGAAGAGGTGAGACAGGCTCTCGGTGGACAGGAGGAGCTTCCAGAAGACTGGACCACTGCAACCAAGGTATTCAGAGAGGCAGGCCGGAGAGTACTTGGTGTATCTTCTGGCAGGAAAGGAGAGGAGACTTGGTGGTGGAACCTCACAGTCCAGGAAATCATACAAGGAAAGAGATTAGCTAAGAAGAAGTGGGACACTTAGAGGACCGAGGAGAGGCAAAAGGAATACATTGAGATTCAATGTAGGGCAAAGGTAGAGGTTGCAAAGGCCAAACAAGAGTCATATGATAACTTATGCCAGGTTGGACACAAAAGAAAGAGAAAATGATCTCACCAGGTTGGCCAGACAGAGGGATAGAGATGGGAAGGATGCGCAGCAGGTTAGGGTGATTAAGGATAGAGATGTAAATGTGCTGACTGGTGCCAGTAGTGTGCTAGATAGATGGAAAGAATACTCCGAGGAGTTGATGAATGAGGAAAATGAGAGAGAAGGGAGAGTAGAAGAGGCAAGTGTGGTGGACCAAGAAGTAGCAATGATTAGTAAGGGGGAAGTTAGAAAGGCATTACAGAGGATGAAAAAGGGAAAGGCAGTTAGTCCTGATGACATTCCTGTGGAGGTATGGAAGCATCTAGGAGAGGTGGCTGTGGAGTGTTTGACCAGCTTGTTCAATAGAATTCTAGCGCCTGAGAAGATACCTGAGGAATGGAAGAAAAGTGTGCTGGTGTCCATTTTTAAGAACAAGGGTGATGTGCAGAGCTGTGGGAACTATCGAGGAATAAAGTTGATGAGCCACACAATGAAGTTATGGGAAAGAGTAGTGGAGGTTAGTCTCAGGACAGAAGTGAGTATTTGCGAGCAAC
The DNA here is from genome assembly GCF_024500385.1 of Phyllopteryx taeniolatus. Taxonomy (NCBI): domain Eukaryota; kingdom Metazoa; phylum Chordata; class Actinopteri; order Syngnathiformes; family Syngnathidae; genus Phyllopteryx; species Phyllopteryx taeniolatus. Next base: position 167,311 of record NW_026903217.1, read on the forward strand.
AGTATGGTTTCATGCCTAGAAAGAGTACCACAGATGCATTATTTGCCTTGAGGACGTTGATGTAAAAGTACAGAGCAGGTCAGAAGGAGCTAGATTGTGTACAACCCAAATTCCAATGAAGTTGGGACATTGTCCATCCATTTTCAATACCGCTTATCCTGGTTAGTGTCACAGGTGTCATGGTCTGTGTTTTGGTTTGGGTTGTGTTTAGTTTTGTTCCATGTTTTCCTGTGTTCCATGTTTGTCGTGTGCTCATCAGGTTGTTGTGTCCACCTGTTCTCCTCTACCTTGTGTCGACCAATCAGCTCTCTCCAGCCATTCGTGTCTTGTCCAGGTGTTCCTCGTTGTCTCGTCAATCTGTTTGTATTTAGTTCCCTGGTTTCTTTCAGTTCTTGTCGGTTCATTGTCGTTGTCACATGTCTTTGCCATGTCATAGTCGCCAGTTGTCGTTGTGGTATGTCAATGTCAGGTGTCATTGTCCCTATCTGTTCCACGTCTTACTCACAGGTCATAGTTTATTTCCAGTTTTAGATATTCAAGTGTTTCTTTGTTACTTTGGTTTGGTTGTTATATGTTGTGGGACTTTGTGTAGTTTTGCTTTATCCAATATCCTTGTTTGCCCTTTTTGAAAGATTAAATAGTATTTTTTTGAGACTCGCGCATTCCTGCCTTGCCTCACTGCTTCCCTGCAATTGGGTCCACCATGTTCTTGCCTTGCGTTCCTCGCCTTCGCCCAAACCACGAACGTGACAACAGGAGCCTATCCCAGCTGACTTCAGGCGAAAGGCGGACTACACCCTGAACTGGTCCCCAGTCAGTCGCAGGTCACATATAGACACGGACAACCATTCACACTCACATTCCCACCGTCACTGAGTGGGAACTGAACCCACGCTGCCCGCACCAAAGTCAGGCGAGTGTACCACTACACCATCAGTGACTTAGTTGGGACATTGTGTTAAACATAAATAAAAACAGAATACAATGATTTGCAAATCATGTTCAACCTATATTTAATTGAATACACTACAAAGACATTTAATTTTCAAACTGATAAACATGATTGTTTTTAGCAAATAATCATGAACTTAGAATTTTATGGCTGCAATATGTTCCAAAACAGCTGGGACAGGGTCATGTTTACCACTGTGGTACATCACCTTTTCTTTTAACAACGTTCAATAAATGTTTGGAAACTGAGGACACTAATTGTTGAAGCTTTGTAGGTGGAATTCTTTTCCATTCTTGCTTGATGTACAGCTTCAGCTGTTCAACAGTCCGGGTTCTCCGTTGTCATATTTTACGCTTCATAATGCGCCACACAATTTCAATGGGAGACAGGTCTGGACTGCAGGCAGGCCAGTCTCGTAACGCACTCTTTTACTAGGAAGCCAAACTGTTGTAACATGTGCAGAATGTGGTTTGGCATTGTCTTATTGAAATAAGCAGGGACGTCCATGAAAAAGATGTTGCTTGGATGGCAGCATATGTTTCTCCAAAACCTGTATGTACCTTTCAGCATTAATGGTGCCTTCACAGATCTGTAAGTTACCCATGCCATTGGCACTAACACAGCCCCATACCATCACAGATGCTGGCTTTTGAACTTTGCGTCTATAACAGTCCGGATGGTTCTTTTCCTCTTTGGCCCGGAGGACACGACGTCTACAATTTCCAAAAACAATTTGAAATGTGGACTCGTCGGACCACAGAACACTTTTCCACTTTTCATCAGTCCATCTTAGATGAGCTTAGAGAAGCCGACGGCATTTCTGGGTGTTGTTGAGAAATGGCTTTTGCTTTGCATAGTAGAGTTTTAAGTTGCACTTACGGATGTCGCGCCGAACTGTTTTACTGACATTGGTTTTCTGAAGTGTTCCTGAGCCCATGTGGTGATATCCTTCACACATTGATGTCGGTTTTTGATGCAGTGCCGCCTGAGGGATTGAAGGTCACGGGCATTCAATGTTGGTTTTTGGCGTTGCCGCTTACATACGGTGATTTCTCCAGATTCGCTGAACCTTTTGATGATATTATGGACCGTAGATGACGAAATCCCTAAATTCCTTGCAATTGTACGTTGAGGAACATTGTTCTTAAACTGTTCGACTTGTTCACAAAGAGGTGAACCTCGCCCCATCTTTGCTTGTGAATGACTGAACAATTCAGGGAAGCTCCATTTATACCCAATCATGGCACCCACCTGTTCCCAATTAGCCTGTTCACCTGTGGGATGTTCCAAACAGGGATTGATGAGCATTCCTCAACTTTCTCAAGTCTTTTTTGCCACCTGTGCCAGCTTTTTTGAACGTGTTGCAGCCATAAAATTAAGTTAATGATTATTTGCTAAAAACAATCAAGTTTATCACTTTGAACATTAAATATCTTGTCTTTGTAGTGTATTCAATTAAATATAGGTTGAACATGATTTGCAAATCATTATATACTGTTTTTATTTATGTTCAACACAACGTCCCAACTTCATTGGAATTGGGGTTGTATATTTGTGTCATGATATGACGGTGTTCATTTCAACTGGAGGCAGAAGCAGGCGGAGGCTGAAGAAGTTTGTGGCGAACGGTGGATTGAGAAGAGATTCAAAGGGGGATCCTTGAGGCGTACAGGCGGGTCGTCGAGACAGGGAGCGTGCGGCACGCGGTGGCGTGAGCAGGTGGATGGCTTGGCGGAAAGGCGGGGAACACGGACGGAGCACTGAGGACAAGGAAGAACACAGAGGGAGGTCAGAAATATTGCGAGGACCGGGGTAGCTTACATGTAAGTTGCAAGCTGGTGTACCACGGGTGAACGTTGTTAATGCTCTGGCAGTGGAGTCTTGGATCTGGCAGGCTTCAATGCAGGTGATGACGAAGGCTGATTGACAAGAGGTGCGCGGCTGAGGTGGTGCTGATTACTGGGACGAGAGGCAGGGCAAGAGGGGCGCCACCCGAGCTCCAACAAGGGAACTGCAGGGCACAGCTCATGGCAATTTGTTTGCTTTCGACATGGTTGGTGAACTATTGAAACGTATCAAGTCCATTGAACAGCTCCCAATGCACTTTTGCAACAAGACAGAGAGCCGTGCCTTTTAGCGGTGGAGTGACTTTGCAAAAAGTGGAAAAGTCATGAAATGAGCAAGATATGACTTCATTGAAGAAAAAAGAACAGGAACATCTGACATGGCTGCATTTCTGAGAACGAGTAAGTTGTGTTAAGGGAAAATGTGTGCATTGAAGCATTTGAGTCAAAAGTCTTGAGACTGCAAAAGATACGCTGCAAAAAATAAGGATTATTGTATCGTTTGATTTGAAGAAAAGGACATTCCAATAGAACAGGAAAATCGGACAGAAATAGATTTCTTCAAGTGGTCAGTGATTCTCAAACTTTTGGACACCAAGTACCACCTCGAAAAAGATCCGATTACAGTACCACCATCACGAACAACGGTAATTATTTATTTAAAAAGTTAAAAATACAAATAAACTGCCCTTAACAAATGTGTGTGCTACTAGGTTAAAACAAAACAAACAAATTCCTCTCTCTCTCTCTCTCCTCTATCTCCGAGGGTGGGCGTTGACATCGTTTTTTTTTCGTTGGGGATTCTGTCCTGCCGTCAAAGATGAGTTGGCGGCCCGGGACGAGACTACTAATTCGGAGGAGTTATTCGGACGAGCCATTAGACTGGACAATCGACTGAGGGAACGGCAGCACGAGGGGGGCGGCTGAACGGCATATTTTTTTGGGTCCGCTTCCCCGGGACATTCTTTGTTTGCCAAGGAAGAAGCCGCCTGTGTTCCCCCAGCCGCCTCGGCGTCGACGAGGGAGCCGGGCCTGGCCGTGGAGTAGCCGATGCAACTCGGCGGGGGGCGACTGATGGAGACAGAACGTCGGAGACGCATGAGAGCGGGGGCGTGTCTGTACTGCGGCCGACCAGGACACAAGGTATCCACCTGCATGGCGAGACCTTCACGGGGAAGTGACGCTACGCGTTCCAAGCAGAGCGGCCAGGTGGTGGTGACAGCGCCTTCTGCCTCCGGAAAGAACGTCTCATCGTGTGAGTATTTTGATGAAGACTTGGTACCCAGTGAATTGAGAACTGGATCGAACAACAAGAGACTTCAATTGCCGGGCAAAGTATCGGGATTTGGCGGCAGTGTGAAGGTTTCCGCGTTAATTGACTCCGGAGCTGATGAGTGTTTTGTGAACTCCTATGTGATAGAGACTAAATTGTCCACTGTACAGACTTAGCAAACCGAGAAAAGTACTTGATTTGAATGGGCGTCTCCTGGTGGTTACAACACATATTACGGCTCCACTGTGTTTAAAGCTTTCGGGTAACCACATCGAATCGCGGCAATTTTTTGTAATGCCCTGTCAATCTGCTCCAGTTGTGCAGGGATTAACGTGGTTAAAACCTCATAATCCAGATATTAATTGGGATCAACGACAGATTGTGAATTGGAGCATATTTTGTCATTCTCATTGTCTGCAGTCTACCATGTTGACTACTACCCCCCGTGTTCAAGACGAGCACATCGATTTGGCTAATGTACCGGCTGAGTACCATGATTTGCAACTCATGTTCAGTAAGGATCGCGCCCAGTCTTTGCCTCCGCATCGTCCATACGACTGTTCCATAGAGTTGATTCCTAAGGCTCCACTACCATGTGCGAGGCTGTATCACATTTCCAAATCAGAGCAAAAGGCATTAAAGAATTATAATTCGACTTCGCTAGCTGCCGGGTTGATTCATCCATCATCGTCACCAGTTAGCGCCGGATTTTTCTTGATCGATAAAAAGGACGGGAACCTGCGACCCTGTGTCGATTTCCGGGGTCTCAACGACATCACGATAAAGAATAAGTATCCTCTCCCACTGTTGGACTCGCCGTTTGCCCCTTTGCAGTCTGCAAAGGTGTTCACAAAATTAGATCTGCGCAATGCCTATCACCTGGTGAGGATTAAGGAGGGAGATGAGTGGAAGACTGCCTTCAACACTCCATTAGGTCATTTTGAGTATTTAGTCATGCCTTTTGGACTCACGAATGCACCCGCTGTGTTTCAGTGTCTTATTAATGATGTGCTCCGGGACATGATAAATGTATTCTGTTTTGTGTACTTGGACTTTTTCCGTGATCTACGTAAACATCGCCAACATGTCCGCATGGTGTTGCAGCGCTTGATGGAAAACCGTCTTTTCTGAGAAGTGTGAGTTCCATGCGGAGTCGGTACAGTTTTTGGGGTTCATCATGGAGAAGGGCCAGCTTCGGGCAGATCCAGCCAAGATTCAGGCTGTGGTTGATTGGCCAACTCCAACGTCTAGGAAGCAGTTGCAGAGGTTTTAGGGTTTTGCTAATTTTTATAGGCGATTTATACGTGATTACAGCCTTAAGATGGGACCTCTGACTAGACTTACTTCCAATAAAATACCATTTGTATGTACCCCTAAGGCAGATGTGACTTTTGATCACATTAAACAATGTTTGTGAAGGCTCCTGTGTTAAATCATCCTAATCCTGACCTTCCTTTTGTTGTCGAGGTGGACGCATCTGATTCAGTTGTGGGGGCGGTCCTGTCCCAGAGGTCCCCTGTTGACCAGAGGCTGCACCCCTGCGCCTTCTTCTCTAGGCGCCTGAGCCCAGCAGAGGCCAATTACGGTGTGGGAAATAGAGAGCTGCTGGCCGTTGTCCTGGCGCTGCAGGAGTGGAGTCACTGGCTGGAGGGTACTAGGGGACCTTTTCAAGTTTTCATCGACTACAAGAACCTGTCTTACCTCCGGACTGCTAAGAGACTCAACCCCCGTCAAGCACGTTGGGCCCTGTTCCTTACCAGTTTCGATTTCATCATCACTTACCGCCCTGGGTTGAAAAACGGCAAACCTGACGCCTTGTCTAGGCTGCATGGCCCGTCTGCTGTTTAGCCTGTTGTAGAGACCATTCTACCTGGGACCCGGGTGGTGGGAGCGCTTCGGTGGGAGGTTGAGAAGAAGGTAGTGGAGGCGGGGAGGGACGTCCAGGCCCCGGGAGGTGTTCCTGATGGAAAGTTGTTTGTTCCGGTCGTTTTACGTCCAGAGGTGTTGAGGTGGGGACACACTTCTGGAGTCGCTTGCCATCCTGTGGTCAGTCGGACATTTTTTCTCATTTCCCAACGGTTCTGGTGGCAGGGACTACGCAGGGACGTTAAGGAATATGTTTCGGCATGCTCGGTGTGTGCCTGTAGCAAGATGTCCCATCGTCCTCCAGCTGATCTTCTTCGTCCACTGCCCATTCCTTCCGGCCCCTGGTCCTATGTCGCCTTGGACTTCATCACGGGCCTACCGCTGTCCGGAGGGAATTCGGTCATCCAGAGTGTCGTCGACAGATTCTCCAAGGGGCAGGGGTGTGCAGTATTTGGTCGACTGGGAGGGTTACTGCCCTGAGGAGCGTTCCTGGGTTCCCCGCTCTTGGATCTTAGATCCGACCCTGCTCCGGGCCTTCCACTATCTCCACCCGCAGAAGCCGGGTGGTCCGCCAGGGGGCTTTGAGGGGGGGATACTGTCATGGCACTGTGTTTCAAGTTGTTTTTCTTTGTGTTGCAGTGTCTGGGTGAGGGAAGGTGGGCGTTGACATCGGTGACGCACCTGTCATGATTGTAATCATCAGCCTTTTTAAGGGGCACTGTGACAGTTTGTGGGCGTCGAATTTTCACTCGTTTTTGCCCCCGTGTTTGCCGCCGTTCTGAACGCTGTCCAAATTTAGGTTCTATACGATTATACCACACGGACCTTTTGTCGTGTCTCCCTGCGTTATCTGTTTTTTGATTCTCTCTGGTTGTGAGCCCCTTTGGTTTGGTATGTCTCACCATCACACGCTCTGTCATTTAATAAAAATTGTTTGGACCTCTTACCTAGTCTCTTTTTTGGGATCTGCCCTTACAGCATTGCTGTCCGTGACACCTTCCCCTGGGCTCACCACCTGTGGGAGGGGCCAGAGGGGTCAGGTGCAGTGCGAGCTGGGCAGTGGCCGAAGGCAGGGAGCCTGGCGATGCGATCCCCGGCTACAGAAGCTGGCTCTAGGGACGATGAATGTCACTTCTCTGGCAGGGAAGGAGCCCGAGCTGGTGTGTGAGGTCGAGAAGTTCCGACTAGATATAGTCGGACTCACCTCCACACACAGCTTGGGCTCTGGTACCAGTCATTTCGAGAGGGGTTGGACTCTCTTCCACTCTGGAGTTGTCCACGGTGAGAGGCGCCGAGCAGGTGTGGGTAAACTTATTGCCCCCCGGCTTGGCGCCTGTACGTTGTACGAGAGGGTAGCCTCCCTCCGCTTTCGGGTGGGGAGACGGGTCCTGACTGTTGTTTGTGCCTATGCACCAAACAGCAGTTCAGCGTACCCACCCTCTTTGGAGTCCTTGGAGGGGGTGCTGGAGAGCGCTCCCGCTGGGGACTCCATCGATCTGCTAGGGGACTTCAATGCTCACGTGGGCAATGACAGTGAGACCTGGAAGGGCGTGATTGGGAGCAACGCCCCCCCCCCCCTGATCAGAACCCGAGCAGTGTTCTGTTATTGGACATCTGTGCTCGTCACGGATTGTCCATAACGAACACCATGTTCAAGCATAAGGGTGTCCACACGTGCACTTGGCACCAGGACACCCTAGGTCGTAGTTCGATGAGCGACTTTGTGGTCATGTCATCGGACATGAGATTCGCCCCGAGTTCCTAAAGGCTCTGGATGTTGTGGGGCTGTCCTGGTTGACAAGTCTCTGCAACATCGCGTGGACATCGGGGACAGTGCCTCTGGATTGGCAGACTGGGATGGTGGTCGCCCTTTTCAAGAAGGGGGACCGTAGGGTGTGTTCCAACTCCAGGGGGATCACACTCCTCAGCCTCCCTGGTAAGGTCTATTCAGGGGTGCTATAGAGGAGGGTCCGTCGGGAAGTTGAATCTCAGATTCAGACCCTGGCTGTGGAACAGTGGACCAGCTCTACACCCTCGGCAGGGTCCTTGAGGGTGCATGGGAGTTCGCCCAACCAGTCTACATGTGTTTTGTGGACTTGAGAAGGCGTTCGACCGTGTCCCTCGGGGAGTCATGTGGATGATGCTTTGGGAGTATGGGGTACCGAACCCCCTGATACGGGCTGTTCGGTCCCTGTACGACCGGAGTCAGAGTTTCGTCCGCATATCCGGCAGCAAGTCGGACTCGTTCCCGGTGAGGGTTGGACTCCGCGAAGGCTGCCCTTTGTCACCGATTCTGTTCATAACTTTTACGGACAGAATTTCTAGACGCCGGTTTGGTGGCCTCAGTATTGCATCTCTGCTTTTTACAGATGATGTGGTTCTGTTGGCTTCATCAAGCCGCAACCTCCAACTCTCACTGGAGCAGTTTGCAGCCAAGTGTGAAGCGGCTGGGATGAGAATCAGCACCTCCAAATCTGAGACCATGTTCCTCAGTCGGAAAAGGGTGGCATTCCCTCTTCAGGTCGGGGATGAGATCCAAATGGAGGAGTTCAAGTATCTTGGGGTCTTGTTCACGAGTGAGGGAAGAATGGAACGGGAGATCGACAGCCGGATCGGTGCAGCGTCTGCAGCGTCCTTCACATCGAGAGGAGCCAGATCAGAATCAGAATCATCTTTATTTGCCAAGTATGTCCAAAACACACAAGGAATTTGTCTCCGGTAGTTGGAGCCGCTCTAGTACAACAGACAGTCAATTTACAGAACACTTTGGAGACAAAGACATTGACAAAAATCAATTGTGCAAAAAGATGCAGAGTCCTCTAGCACTTAGAGCAGTTCGAATGACTAATATTGCAATAGACCGGTGCAATGACCATTGTGCAAGGGGCGCTGAGACTTCAAGGAGTGTATGCGGTTTAAAGTGACGAGTAGTGCGATAATCTGGGACAATGTTGGTTGTGCAAATGTTACAGATACTGGTGGCTGGGGCATCTGATTCGGATGCCTCCCGGACGCCTCCCTGGTGAGGTGTTCCGGGCACGTCCCACCGGGAGGAGACCCCGGGGACAAACCAGGACACGCTGGAGAGACTACGTCCGGCTGGCCTGGGAACGCCTCGGGATACCCCCGGAAGAGCTGGATGAAGTGGCTGGGGAGAGGGAAGTCTTGGCGTTCCTGCTAAAGCTACTGCCCCCGCGACCCGACCCGGATAAGCGGTAGAAAATGGATGGATGGATGGATCGATTCAATATCCCGAAGAGCTTTAATGCTGCCACAAATATAGATTTTAGTAGTGTAACATCTGTTTACTAACCATTAATAATTATCTTGTCTGATTAGGGTGAGGTGGCACGGTGGACGACTGGTTAGAGCAGCTGCCTCACAGTTCTGAGGACTGGGGTTCAATCCCCGGCCCCGCCTGTGTGGCGTTTGCATGTTCTCCCCGTGCCTGCGTGGGTTTTCTCCGGGCACTCCGGTTTCCTCCCACATCCCAAAAACATACATTAATTGGAGACCCTAAATTGCCCGAAGGTGTGAATGTGAGTGCGAATGGTTGTTTGTTTGTATGTGCCCTGCGATTGGCTGGCAACCAGTTCAGGGTGTACCCCGCCTCCTGCTTGATGATGGCTGGGATAGGCTCCAGCACGCCAGCGACCCTAGTGAGGAGAAGCGGCTCAGAAAATGGATGGATGGATGATTAGGGTGAGAAGCTCGGTCATCCGGGGGCTCAAAGTCAAGCCACTCCGCCTCTGCATTTAGAGGAGCCAGATTAGGTGGCTCGGGCATCCGGTTAGGATTCCTCTCGGACCTATCCCTGTTGAGGTGTTCTGGGCACATCACCCGGGAGGAGGCCCCGTGGACAACCCAGTACTGCGTCTCTCGGCTGGCCTGAGAACACCTCGGAATCCCCCTGGAAAAGCTGGACGAAGTGGTTGGGGAGAGGGAAGTCTTGGCTTCTCTGCTTAAACTGCTGCCCCCTGCAACCCTACCTCGGATAAGCGGAGGAGGATGGATGGATAATCCATCCATCCATCCATCCATTCATCCATTTTCAACACCGCTTATCCTGGTTAGGCTCGCGGGACGCTGGAGCCTATCCCAGCTGACTTCGGGCGAAAGGCGGACTACACCCTGAACTGGTCGCCAGTCAGTCGCAGGGCACATATAGACACGGACAACCATTCGCACTCCCATTCATGCCGTCACTGAGTGGGAACTGAACCCACGCTGCCTGCACCAAAGTCAGGCGAGTGTACCACTACACCATCAGTGACTTTGGATGGATAATCAATATCTCAAATGGTAAAATAAATATTACCGAAATACAAAGTAAAACAAATGTTTCTTTATAATGTGTCTTCAATGTAAAGTGAAAAGTAGACACATTAAATGCAAATTTAAGAGCTGTGTACCAAGCTTATTTAGTGCCAAACACAAATATACAGTGGTACAGAAAGTTTTCAGAGCCCCTTAAATTTTTCACTCTTTTTTATCTTGCAGCCATTTGCTAAAATGATTTGTTCATTTTTTTTCCACATTAATGTACAACCCCAATTCCAATTAAGTTGGGACGTTGTGTTAAACAAATAAAAATAGAATACAAAGATTTGCAAATCATGTTCAACCTATATTTAATTGAATACACGATAAAGACAAGATATTTAATGTTCAAACTGATCAACTTGATTGTGTTTTGCAAATAATCATGAACTTAGAATTTTATGGCTGCAATACGTTCCCAAAAAGCTGGGACAGGGTCCTGTTTACCACTTGTTACATCACATTTTCTTTTAACAACATTCAATAAATGTTTGGGAACTGAGGACACTAATTGTTGTAGCTTTGTAGGTCGAATTCTTTCCCGTTCTTGCTTGATGTACAGCTTCAGCTGTTCAACAGTCCGGGGTCTCCGTTGTTGTATTTTTCGCTTCATAATGCGCCACACATTTTCAATGGGAGACAGGTCTGGACGGCAGGCAGGCCAGTCTCGTACCCGCACTCTTCTTATGTTTAACGTCCTAACTTCATTGGAATTGGGGTTGTAAACACAGCACCCCATATTGACAGAAAAAAAAAGGAATTGTTGAAATGTTTGGCGATTTATTAAAAAAGAAAAACTGAAATATCAGTATTCAGACCCTTTGCTCAGTATTGAGTAGAAGCACCCTTTTGAGCTAATACAGCCAAGAGTCTTTTCGGGAATTAAACAAGTTCTTCACACCTGGATTTGGTGATCCTCTGCCATTCCTCCTTGCAGATCCTCTCCAGGTCTGTCAGGTTGGATCGTGAACATTGGTGTACAGCCATTTTCAGGTCTCTCCAGAGATGCTCAATTGGTTTTAAGTCAGAGCTCTGGATGGGCCATTCAAAAACAGTCACAGAGTTTTTCTGAACCCACTCCTTTGGTATTTTAGCGATGTGCTTTGGGTCACTGTCTTTTTTTAAGGTGAACCTTCGGCCCAGTCTGAGGTTCTGAGTACTCTGGAGAAGGTTTTCATCTAGGATATCCCTGTACTTGGCCACATTCATCTTTCCTTCGATTGCAACCAGTTGTCCTGTCCCTGCAGCTGAAAAACACTCCCACAGCAAGATGCTGCCACCACCATGCTACACTGTTGGGACTGTATTGGACAGGTGATGAGCAGTGCTTGGTTTTCTCCACACATGCCACTTAGAATTAAAGCCAACAATTTCTATCTTGGTCTCATCAGACCAAATAATCTTATTTCTCACCATCTTTGAGTCCTTTACATGTTTTTTAGCAAACTCCATGTGGGCTTTCATGTGTCTTGCACTGAGGAGAGGCTTTTCCGTCGGGCCACTCTGCCATAAATCCTCGACTGCTGGAGGGGTGCAGTGATGGTTGCCTTTCTAGAATTTTCTTCCATCTCCCGACTGCATCTCTGAGCTCAGCCACAGTGATCTTTGGGTTCTTCTTTACCTCTCTCACCAAGGCTCTTTCTCCCCCAGTTGCTCAGTTTGGCCAGACGGCCAGCTCGAGGAAGGGTTCTGATCGTCCCAAACGTCTTCCATTTCAGAATTATGGAGGCCACTGTGCTCTTAGGAACCTTAAGTGCAGTAGAAATGTTTTTGTAACCTTGGCCAGATCTGTGCCTTGCCACAATTCTCTCTCTGAGCTCTTCAGGCAGTTCCTTTGACCTCATGATTCTCCTTTGCTCTGTGAGCTGTAAGGTCTTATGTAGACAGGTGTGTGGCTTTCCTAATCAAGTCCAATCAGTATAATCAAACACAGCTGGACTCCAATGGAGGTGTAGAACCATCTTAAGGATGATCAGAAGAAATGGACAGCACCAGTTAAATACATGAATGGCACAGCAAAGGGTCTGAATACTTATGGCTGTGTGATATTTCAGTTTTTCTTTTTTAATAAATCAGCTAAAAAATGTCAACAATAAAGTTTTTTTCTGTCAATATGGGGTGCTGTGTGTCCATTGAGGAAAAAAAATGCAAAATGATTTTCACAAATGGCTACAATATAGCAATGGCTGCTCAATATTGCATCATTTTCTAAATTACAACCACATTGTGGAGGACTTGTCTGCTCAGTTGCCCTGCCATCGACTGGCAACCAGTCCATTGTGCACCGTGCCTTTCGCCTGATGTCAATAATAATATAATCTCCAGCTCACCTGTGAACCCGAATGAGTAAGTGCTATAGAAAGTGGATGGACTTCTCAACTTGGAGGCACCTTTTTATCATTTTAAATGCAATGCAGTTTTTGCTTGAGTCATAACCACATACTGTTTCTGCCGTTTAATTTCAGTCTTTCGGCACAAAACCCAAAAATGCAGAGTCCGAAAATGTTCAGAGGCAGAAAATTCGGTGCATCATTATATTATACAGTCTCTCAGTGACCAAGGGAGGCACACCAGAAGAAGCAGCACAATGAATTGAACCATTAATTTATGATGCACTAACTCTTTGTTAAATGGTATTAATCTGAGTTTTCTCTCCGCAGTTTGAACACACGGGACACCCTGGCTGGGCAGGTACGTGCAAGCCAGACGTTCTGATCAGACGCTCCAAACATTGATCCTGTCTGTGTGGAAATGATGACAGAACAACAGTTACACCATTGACTTTCACCGCAAACTTCGGACCCTTCAGTCTTCTGTCACATGGGGTACTGACTTCCCCTGCAGGAAGGTCATGAAGGCCATGTTGTAGTTTCCCCTCACTTTCTGCTCCATCGGCCAGCTTGCCCACCATAGGGGTGTTACCGGACGCAGTGCCAACGAGGAGTAAGCCGCTGTAATCCTTGCCAAATTGAAGGCATTCCTGGGCCAAGCCAAACTCGCACACAATAATAGCCAGCTCTGCCAACTGCTTCCACTTCTGCTCTGACTATTGTTGGAAGTGTGCATCTATTCCTTACCCTTATTGAACAACTATCGCCACAACTTCCTGCTGCGTATTCGTTGCTTTTCCAATGAAAGATAACCAAAGAATCAACCCAGCCCATAACCTAGCCCATCAGAGACACCTCGCGAGAAGAAACTCATTCATCCAGACGTTTCACCCTGTTCTCAATCGCTCTGCCTCGGTCAAATGGCATGGAAAGGTTTGCTGACAAGTGGTGCCATGGGAGAACGCTTTGTTGCCACCCAGAATGATGTCCAGTATTGTTGTGATGTCATGGTGAATTGTCATATTATGAATGTACAGAATGGACGGAGAATAAACCTATTTCAACTATCCATCCATCCATTTTCTGAGCCGCTTTTCCTCACTAGGGTCGCGGGCGTGTGCTGGAGCCTATCCCAGCTATCATCGGGCAGGAGGCGGGGTACACCCTGAACTGGTTGCCAGCCAATCGCAGGGCACATACAAACCAACAACCATTCACACTCACATTCACACCTACGGGCAATTTAGGGTCTCCAATTAATGCATGTTTTTGGGATGTGGGAGGAAACTGGAGTGTCCGGAGAAAACCCACGCAGGTACGGGGAGAACATGCAAACTCGACACAGGCGGGGCCAGGGATTGAACCCCAGTCCTCAGAACTGTGAGGCAGACACTCCACCGTCCACCGTGCCGTCCTATTTCAACCAAGTGGGAAAAAATTAAATAAATAAAATAAAATAAACATTGTTCCACGTTTTAGAATGGTTACATACAAGTGACCAGAATTAAGAATTTTTCAAGATACAAGCTGTTGTTGGGATCATTTTATGCTTTGACTTGTGAGCAAAAAACTCAACTTATTTCACAACAGGAAGCAGTTAGGCAGAGAGTGAACAATTCATCCATCCATCCATTTTCTGAGCCGCTTCTCCTCACGAGGGTCGCGGGCGTGCTGGAGCCTATCCCAGCTGTCATCGGGCAGGAGGCGGGGTACACCCTGAACTGGTTGCCAGCCAATCGCAGGGCACATCGAAACAAACAACCATTCGCAGTCACAGTCATGCCTACGGGCAATTTAGAGTCTCCAATTAATGCATGTTTTTGGGATGTGGGAGGAAACCGGAGTGCCCGGAGAAAACCCACGCAGGCACAGGGAGAACATGCAAACTCCACACAGGCGGGGATGGGGATTGAACCCCGCACCTCAGAACTGTGAGGCTGACGCTCTAACCAGTCGGCCACCGTGCCGCCTGAACAATTCATTTAAAAAAAATAATAATAATAAAATAAAAAATAAAAAAACAGCAAGCTTTTGGGGCCAATCAGCAAGTTTTAAAAACCGCTAACCGATCCGATCACAAGATGGAGCAATGTGTCCATTTACATGACTTGTTCATTTATTGTATATACCTGTGTACTGTATACGGAGTACTGTATCCATCCCTGTTGTGTACCGCTTATCCTCAGTAGGGTCGCGGGTGTGTTGGAGCCCAAATTAGCTCAAAATTATTCTCTTACATCTCAGACAAAAGTTAAAATAATGACCTCTAGGGGGCATTCACGGATTGGCCACTGACATAAGTTTAGGTCAGAACAACATTACATGACAGAAATAATGGGTGCGAACTTATTGTAATTAAATTACTTTATTGCATTTAAATTACTTTAAAAAAATACTGTTAATGACATGCTTACTCTAACTTTCTCAGCTATATGGATGGGTGCTGTCCAGAGTTTGTGTCCTTTTGACTTTTCCTTTGTTTTGTTTTTTTCTTCCCCCCGCCGCGTTGCTTGGACATGGCATGCTCTTCCTTGTGTACATTCTTCAGGTGCCCGATCAAATTTGTTGTGTCGAAGCCTTTAGATGACGTACCCCATGACGTAGTTCAGTTGTGCACAGACTGCAAATAACTTTCGTGTAGTTTGTCTGAGACACCGCAAAACAGACAAGATTGAAAAAACTTGACTGGCCGTCAGATTGTTACAGTACTTCGCCACAAAACACGTGACAAGGCTAAAAATAAACTAGCTTTTGGATTCAGACGCGACAGCGACACAGAGTTAAATGTCTTGTGCGGAGCCGATCATCGGCGAATGATGACATGAAAGCCAATCAGCATAAAATGCTAATTATTGTCCGATACCCATCACACCAACCAGATCGGCGTAAAGTCGACTTATTGACAACTCCAATTTTATTGATTTCATGCGAGAGCAGATGAAAGTATTTTATTAAACCAACGGCACCCCTGAAATCTCCACAGGTTTGTTTTGGGAGACTAAAACCTTATTTGACGGGTTGCATTATTTCCTATCAGGCGCATAGAAAAAAAAGCAAAGCATATTTATTTATATAGCGCATTTCATACACAAGGTAACTCAATGTGCTTTAAGTGATTAAAAGCATTTAAAAAAAAAAGAAAAAAACCTTATGAAAATAAAGGGGGAAAGAAAAAGAATAAATAAAGCTCAGCTTAAAGAATTAGAAGAACAGATTAATCACCTAAATAAAGTGAATGCAACACACCCGTCATTGGATAAATAAATGGTTATGAAATCATTTATTTATTTGAAGCAGAGGTACTTCGAATTTGGTGAGAAACCTCAAAAATTGCTGGCCAGACAACTGTGCAAGCTCCAGAATGATCGAACAATTCATAAAATCAAGTCTGAACTTCTCACCTCAGTTAAGGATAATGAACGCTGTAACGCTCCTGTGATGACCCAGTTCTTCCTTGGCCACAAATTTGGAAAAAGTCTTCACCAGAGTCTGCCAAAAAAGATTTCAAATGTTACATTTGAGCTGAAACAACAAACAAAGTTCGTTTAACATCAACAAAACACATTCTCATGCAATTTTATTTTTTTTAACCTCTGTTTCGTGGTTCCACACACAAACGCTGCCATTGCGTCCACGGCTCGGTTGGGTGAAGGTCCACGCTCTTTACACGGTCAGACCTGGCTGTCAGCCTCCGCTTAATGTCAAGCCTTAGTGGCTGGAAAAAAACGGGGTTAATACGTGTCGTTTCTGTGCAAACACGAGCGTTGCCACGACTTTAAAAAGCATTAAAGTAGACGTACAATTTATGACACTGATAGCAAGGCCACAAAACCACTTACCACTGATAAAATCACACGCCTCATTGAGTTGTTTTTATCTAGTGGCTCATAAACTTGACATCGTCATTCGACACATTAAAAACTATTTAGCAGCCAAGGTTAACACACACGTCGTCGTAAGATCTTCTGCACACAAAGCTAACTTAGCCGCTAAGCTAATACCAAGAATGCCTTGTTGGATATTTTCACGAAAAACAGACAAAGTCAGCACAGCAAGATGAGAGCAGAGGAAACAAAACATGATATACTCTACTTGATGTGTTCCTCACCATTTTTAATCAGTGTTTCGGCGACACGAAACCAAAAAAAAATGTGGAGCGAGGTACAAATGTGCCGATTTCAGTCAACGAAACTGGACGCGGACGTCGAACTTCCAGGAACTCATAATCTCGCGAGAGCTGGAAGCAAGAATGGTGGATGTGATGTTTTGGACAGCAGAGGAGAAGAGACTTCCACACAATATAACGTTTTTGCAAATAAACATATGCACGTTATGGTTATAGAGGAGCTAGTTTGAAACATGTTATAACAATAACGAGGATCTGGATTGTATTATTAAAACATTTGACCGTAGATTGTTGTCTTTCTTCGAACATACCCCGCCTCCCCCGATCTTTTATAAACAGAAAATAAGGACTGTAAAATTTTTTTTTTTTTTTTTTTTTTTTTTTTATAAAGTAAATTATTTTTTGGGCCCAGATGACCCATCAAAGATGTCCCCAGGACATTTTTATAGTTTCAAAGAGACATTAGCAACTTAAATGTAAAAAAAATAAATAAAACAAATAAATGAATAAATAAATAAAATGCACCTTCAAGTTAATTAAAGTCTCTCTAAATGTAAATATATGTTATTAGATGTATTTCTGTGCTGCTGCTTACAGGACAATAGGAGAAACACACACAATAGCTTTTGTTTTTTAAAACTGACCACAGACTTTTATGAACGCACGCACACACACACACATACGCGCGCGCACGACAGACACACTGATTAACATTCAGGTTGAGAGCAGCCGAAAACTGGTTTGATAAGGAGCTGCTGAAGGAGCAGTGTTCTCTGAAAAGGAGACGCAACAGAGAAGGAAGAGAGATCAGCGCGCGTTGCATGCTTTCACCCGACCGAGCTTTGTAAATTTGTTGTACTCAATAGACAAGTTTAGTGTATCAGGATTCTTATTTGGAAACAAGATCAGCACCAAACAAAAGAACCGGAGAGGATGAATTCCATCAACGACTTTTTCCTTGCGAGGCCGGCTGGGCAACTAATGGGCCTCGCTTGGGAATTCCTAACCATATCAATGGAAACAGTGATCATTTATTTTTTATAGTAATATTTATTACATTCCTACATCAATACAAAAATAAAGAAATAAATGTCACTCGTTTGGAGGGAACCTATAGGAGCAAAGCGAGGTACAGTGAACTTTCTGTCTGCCTTTTTTAGGTGTTAGGATCTTAACCTCGATGTCCAACTCTTAAATTGTTGCTTGGTGGAATTGTCCATCCATCCATCCATCCATCCATTTTCCGAGCCACTTCTCCTCACTAGGGTCGCGGGCGTGCTGGAGCCTATCCCAGCTATCATCGGGCAGGAGAACACGGGGAGAACATGCAAACTCCACACAGGCGGGGCCGGGGATTGAACCCGGGTCCTCAGAACTGTGAGGCTGATGCTCTAACCAGTCGTACACCCTACCACTGGTGGAATTGTATTGACAGTAAATTACATTTGAAAAAAATCACAAACTTATTTCTTACATAGAATAAGGTATTTTTTGTGTGAACAGAGAGCGAGCTAAAAATGTCAGATACACAGCTAATTGAATGAAAAATGTAAATGAATTGTTAAAAAGAATACTAATAAATTTTTAGGTGCTTGAGTTTTACCAATACACGATGAAGGTTAAATGTCATCTCTCTGATATGTTAAACACCTAAAAAAAAAAATTCCTTATAAATTATCAGACCAAGTAACCAATACAATAACCCATATATTTGCTGCCGATTGCATGAAGTATACAATACCTGCAATCCAATACTACAGCCAAAAATGATCATTATTTGTCATCATGGACATTTAGTGAAGGAACATTATTCTGTTGTGGTTTTTGTATTAGGTCTCAGTAGATGCAAGTATGTCAAAAACACAAGGAATTAGTCTCCGGTATTTGGAGCCGCTCTAGTGCGACAACGGACAGCCGTTTGACAGACAATACTTTGGAGACATAATCACATGAAACCAAAGTACGGAGAGTCACTGAGCAATGAAAGGTTACCGGTAACGCGGTCATGTCGATGCAAATTTTGTGTTATTTGTTTGGGGAGAATTGTGCAAATGATGCAGAGTCCTCTAGCAATTTAGAGCAATTTGAAATGACTGATCGAGCAATATACCAAGATGGTGCCTACCAGTGTGGTCATCTCGGTAACGCGCTCTCTAGTATTGTTTTTGTTTTTGTGTTTTTCGTCCGTTTTTGGAGACCTTACACGACTCACTTACACAAGGGGAGACCTGCTAACCATCAGGGAGGCTACTCCGGACTTTCTGTCACCAACTTTCGCAAATCCGCTCAGTTTTTTCCCCAAGTTACTCACCGGAGTGGCGTCCGCGGTTTTCGGCACATGGAGACGGAAGCGGCACCACAGAGGGAAACGGGCCGGCATTCAGGTGAAACTCCGCAAGAGAGGACACAGATTGGCGTTCCCGTCGATCCACCTCGCGAATGTACGCTCCCTACCCAACAAAATGGACGAGCTTCATCTTCTGTTAAAGACCAGTAAAGACTTCGACGTTCCGCGGACATGTGCTTCACGGAGACCTGGCTTTGAGACGATGTACCCGATGGCGCCGTCATGCTTCCCGGCTTCCACATTCATCGAGCGGACCGCGACATGGAATCATCGGGGAAAACAAAGGGCAGCGGGATATGCCTCTATATCAACGAAAAATGGTGTACGGACATCACGGTGCTCAGCACACACTGCAGCCCGCATTTGGAGTCGCTATTCTTAAACTGTAAACCATTCTACTCACCACGTGAGTTCGCATCATTCATCCTGGCTGGAGCCTACATACCGCCTCAAGCTAACACGTACGCCGCACTGCTAACGCTCGCCGAACAAGTCAACGAAATTGAAAAAAAACCACCCAGACTCACCCCTCATTATTCTCGGGGACTTTAACAAAGCTAAACTCAAACACAAACTCCCTAAATACAAGCAGCACATCGACTGTCCTACCAGGGAAAATAATACTTTAGACCACTGCTACACTACGGTAAAAAACGCATACCGTGCTATTCCTCAAGCAGTCCTGGGCTCGTCTGATCACTGCTTAATTCACTTTATACCGACGTACAGGCAAGAACTTAAATGTGCGAAGCCTACAGTGAAAACAGTCAAAAAGTGGACCAATGAAGCCAAGATGGAACTTCAAAGCTGTTTAGACTGCACAGACTGGAGTGTCTTTGAAAATTCAGCTGGCAGCCTGGATGAATATACAGACACTGTTACATCTATCAGTTTCTGTGAAGATCTGTGTGTACGAACAAAATCATTTCGCACATTCAACAACAACAAGCCGTGGTTCACTGCTAAACTTAAGCAGCTTCGCCAAGCTAAGGAGGACGCATATCAGAGCGGGGACAGGGCCCTGTATAATCGAGCTAGAAACCAGCTGACTAAAGAAATTAACATTGCAAAGAGAAACTATGCAGCAAAGTTGGAAAAACAGTTTAGCGCAAACGACTCTAAATCAGTCTGGCATGCATTTTGCCCACCAAGCGAACAGGTCTGCGGATGATGCAGTCAACATGGGACTGCACTTCATCCTAGAACACCTCGACAGTGCAGGGACCTACGCGAGGATCCTGTTCGTGGACTTCAGCTCAGCGTTCAACACTATCATCCCTGAACTCCTTTCATCCAAGCTTCTCCAGCTCAGCGTCTCACCTGCCATCTGCCAGTGGATTTACAGCTTTCTGACGGGCAGGACACAGCAGGTCAGGCTGGGGGAGGCCACGTCATCCACACGCAGCATCAGCACTGGGGCGCCCCAAGGTTCTGTCCTCTCTCCGCTGCTCTTCTCTCTCTACACGAACGACTGCACCTCAGCGAACCCGACTGTCAAACTCCTGAAGTTTGCAGATGACACCACTGTCATCGGTCTCATCAAGGACGGTGACGAGTCTGCATATCGACAGGAAGTGGAGCGGCTGGAGCTGTGGTGCGGCCGACACAACCTGGAGCTGAACACACTAAAGACTGTAGAGATGATCGTGGACTTCAGGAGGCATCCTTCGCCATAGCTGCCCCTCACGTTGTTGTTCCTGGGAATTACAATCTCTCAGGACCTGACAATCAAAACTGCTGAAAGGATTGTCGGTACCCCCCTACCACCATTGAGGACTTGCACGCTGCCAGAACTAAGACAAGGGCGTGCAAAATCCTCTCGGACCCAACGCACCCCGGTCACCAGCTCTTCCAGCTCCTTACCTCAGGTAGGCGCTACCGATCAATGCAAACTAGAACTAGTAGACATTCCAACAGCTTCTTCCCTCTTGCGATCAACTTCTTAAACACCTAACCTATAATTCCATTACAACAAGCTGGCAATTTTTTGACTTGAGTTCGTTGTCAAATTTCTGTGGGGCCAATTATGTATTACTCGTGCACTTACTGTACTTGTCTCGCCACGCTGCACTATTTGCATATCTGTTGTTGACCAATACTGGCCACTCATGCCAGAGTAGCATCTGCTCCATTTGCACACTGATTGAGGAGTATCTGTAACATTTGCACAACCAACATTGTCCCAGATTATCGTACTACTCGTCACTTTAAACCGCATACACTCCTTGAAGTCTCAGCGCCCCTTGTACAATGGTCATTGCACTGGACTATTGCAATATTAGTCATTCGAACTGCTCGAAGTGCTAGAGGACTCTGCACCTTTTTACACAATTGTTTTTTGTCAATGTCTTTGTCTCCAAAGTGTTCTGTAAATTGACTTTCTGTTGTACTAGAGCGGCTCCAACTACCGGAGACAAATTCCTTGTGTGTTTTGGACATACTTGGCAAATAAAGATGATTCTGATTCTGATAATCTGGTACAGTGACAATAACCCTTTATTGCTCAATGACCATTTTTTAGTCAATGTCTTTACATCCCAAAAGTGTTCTCTGTCAATTCTGTTGTCGTACGAGAGCGGCTCCAATTACCGGAAACAAATTTCTTGTGTGTTTTTTGGACATACATGGCAAATAAAGATGACTCTGTTTCTGAAGAGTTGGTGACCAGGATGTGGAGGGTCCAAGAGGATTTTGCATGCTCTTGTCTGAGTTTTGGCAGCGTGCAAGTTCTCAAATTCTCAAGTGTGTTTATTTTTCAAAATCTATGATCTGATCACACATTTGTAGTGTTGAGAATGAGTTCGCACCATCCACACAAAAAATCCAAAGTAGACCAGCCTACAATTGGAGAATAAAGATGACACGATCCACTCGAAGTATTTTTAAGCGGAAAAATATGATATTATTTAAATATAAAATGTTGCATTTCAGACAACCATGTGGCTTACGGCCATACTACCCTGAGAACGCCCATTGTGTGGTAGAGTGGCTGCAGGTGTGGGGGTTTGGCACAGCTGCACTCGTTAGTGGAGCATGAGCAGTACAGACAGCAGGAGTTCTGTGCTCCTCCGGCAACCTATTAGTTGTGTTTTTTTTTTGTTTTTGCTTTTTTTTTTGTTTTGTTTTTTTGTTTGTTTGTTTTTTGTTGGTGACCTTTTTCCTCCTCCCAGCTTCCGGCTGTGGAGGAGTGTTTTGTCTTATTGTTTTTCTCCCCTTCAGGTCGAATAGACAGATTGGTTGTTGGTCAGGACAGGCTTAAGGACATGAGGCAGGTGAACAAGATGGATTCGGGGTGAGGAGAAGGTTTGACTGCTTGCAGTGGTGTGGTGAATAAGAATGTCGAGACAAGAAGGTATGAGAAAGATTTAACATTGATTCTTGAAATTGACAATGGCGATGCCATTACACCAATGATGTTTATTAGGGGAACGGCTGAAGTATGTGGGAGCATTAGAGCATGCAGGGTGATTTCGAGGGATAAATATGAAGTAACTGTTAATACTGTTAATGCGAAGGAGAAACTGCTCGATGGATTTTGTATTGGGAGTGCCAGAATTCATGGCAGGGAAGTTGCCTCTGATGAGCTGGTTGTTTCTTTGATGGGGCTGCCAGCTTATATAGCGGATGATGATATCCTGGAGAAACGACAGGCTTGGGGAGTCTCAGCCGTCTCTGAGGTGAGGAGGAGAATGTGGCCGGGAACGGACATCGCGGACGGCACAAGGTTTGGAAAGGTGAAATTCACCACCACTGTACAGTCTATGCCTTACTCGGCTAGGTTTGTCACAGCGGCAGGTCCGGAGTACTTTCGTGTTATTCACGATCGACAGGTTAAAGTTTGTCGAGGGTGTCTCTCTCCCAGCCATGTGTACAGTGACTGTCCCGAGTTTCTGTGTCGGAAGTGTGGGGTCCAGGGGCATTATGCCCACGAGTGTCAGGTGCCCAATTCGCAAAGGTGTGCTACATGCAGGCAATATTTTCCTCTCTGTGTTTGTGAAAAGGGGAAATTGGATGGGGGGATGCCTTGTGCCTGGGCTGCTGATGCCAAGTCCTCCATCCTCCCTGTTTTGTCTGGATCGCTGGATGCTGGTCTAGGGGAATCAACTATGACACGTTTGCTGGTGGAGGCGCCTGTGACGGTGGGGGCTGGAGATATTGTTCCTCGCCCTACTCCTGAACGGGGGGGAGGGGAGGAAATCCCTATCCCTGATGCCTGGGTGGCAGAGGCTGAACCTGAGATGGGGGTGAGTGTTGGGCTGTCTCCACTCTCCGAGGCCGACGATTAAAAGTTCTAAGCGGAGGAAAGAGCAAATACAGTCTGTGTCTTCTATTCAGAAGGGAGGCA
This sequence comes from Phyllopteryx taeniolatus, assembly GCF_024500385.1. Classification (NCBI taxonomy): domain Eukaryota; kingdom Metazoa; phylum Chordata; class Actinopteri; order Syngnathiformes; family Syngnathidae; genus Phyllopteryx; species Phyllopteryx taeniolatus. The sequence continues at coordinate 190,714 of NW_026903217.1, forward strand.
CCTCACAGGGAGGCATCAGACTGGGCTCTCAGGAGGGGATGTTTCGATTGAGCGGCTGGCGCGTTTTTGCCGTGTCACAGCTATTGCCCCCTCGTTTCACCCGTTCGTCTGCCACCCGAGAACCAGTCCTGGAGTCAGATGAGGGCATTGAGTGTGATGTGATGAAGCGGAAGAAACGGCAATGCGAAGGCACTGGAAAGGTCGAGCTTAAAAAATTTAAGTAGACTCGACAAGTCCATCTTTTCTTTTTTGCTTATGATGAATTTTCTTCTGGTGTCAGCAAATGCCTGCGGTCTTCGTAGTGACCATAAAATTCACAACATTATGTGCCACACCAAGTGGGATATTTTGTGCTTGCAAGAAACTTGGTGGGAGGGCAAGCACATTAAAAAAATAGAAAATATGAAGCTGGGTTCGCTTCACGTGGCATTAGGCACATCAAGATCTTGTGGGGTTGCCATTTTGACGAAATGCGGCCCCTTAGGTTATCCCACCCTAGTGCATGCTGACAAACGGGAGATTCATTGTGGTAGAATATGATGGACCGTTGAAGTTCCGGTTGATAAACATTTACGCTCCCAATGTGAAGTTAGATAGGATGGACTTTTTCCCGCATGTATTCTCCTTTGTGACTGATAGAACCTTGTTGCTTGGTGATTTCAATATATATCTCAGTAAACTGCATGTCAGTGTAAATAATGTTTTTAGCAATGATGTTAGCAGGAATTGTCTTTTAGATCTGATGACCGGTAGTAATATGGTAGAAATCTGGAGGACTTTAAATCTAAGTCGGCCAGTTTTATCCAGGGCGCAGGTTGTCCAAAATGAACTGAAGCAATCACGCATCGATCTCTGTTTAACATCAGCCTCTCTTGTGCAGAATCTGGACAGGCCACTGTACACATGGTCGAGTCAGAGAGACCATGCGTTGCTCTCCGTTGACCTGGTACTTGGGGGAAGTCGGCGGACCGGCGGGCTTTGGGTGCTAAACAACTCCCTTCTGAAGGATGATTGCTACGTTTCCAGGGTGAGCGGGCTCCTTGGCTGGGTTGAGACGGAGCTTGAATGTGTTGACAACGTTATAGACTGGTGGGAGAGTTTTAAAACAAGGGTTAAAAAGATAACTATAAGCTACTGTAAGAAGAAAAACTGGTTCAAGAAATTGGAGGAGAGGGCCGTAAGAAATCGGTTACTGGAAATTATGACAGCTGCCGCGCATCAGCAGGGACCAGTAAACCCTGAGCTGTTCTTGCTGAGAAATAAATTGGAGACAATGGAAATTAAAAAACGTAGAAGTGCGGTCCTGAGGGCGAGGGCGCAATATGCAGTGGAAGGGGAACCCTCCACTGTTTTTTTCTTTGGACTCGAGAAAGCAAAACAGAGTAAGGCCTATTTTAATTATTTTGTGTCGAGAAGTTCAAATAAGGTGCTAACGGATGTAGGGGACATTTTGGAGGAAGTGGAGCGTCACAACGCACCTCAAGTAATAATGCTCTGGAGGCAGTTGGTGCTTTAAATAATGCTTTGACCCAAGAGGATATGGAATGGTGTGATGCGCCCATTTCTGAAGCAGAAGTTTTTAGCGCTATATTCTCTTTGAATAATAACAAACGCCCGGGGAGGGATGGAATAACTGCTGAATTTTACAAAGCGTTTGTAAGCCAACTCGCGCCCATATTGCATAGGGTTTTTACAAGTATGCAGACATTCGATCAGGTTGCCCCGACTTTCAGCGAAGGGATAGTCGCACTGATTTTTAAACAGGGGGACCGTACAAATCTTGGTAATTACAGGCCCATTAGTTTGTTGAACAGTGAATACAAGGTCCTAGCGAAAGTTTTAGCGAATGGGCTTTAAGTGCTGATAGGCAATATTATTTCAGAAACACAAACATATGGTATACCACGCAGGGAAATTGCTGACACAATTTTGACTCGAAAATATTTGATCAAAAAGATGAATGACACGCGTGGGATCCATGTATGCATTGATTTTGAGAACGCATTTGACAGAGTTGAGCATGATTTCTTATGGTTGGTTTTGAAGAAGTTTGGTTTTGGTCAAATCTTCAAAGGATGGATTTAGAGGTTATATTTGAGTGCTTTTAGTAGGATCAAAGTCAATGGGTTGCTGACGGGCCCTGTGAGGCTGGGTAGGTCGGTGAGACAGGGATGCCCTTTGTCCTCACTGCTTTACAGCCTTGTGGCGGAACCGCTGGGTGCCCTGCTCAAGCAGAATAATGATATTAGGGGTATTCTGACACCAGCAAACAATGAATTTAGAATTCTTCAATATGCAGATGACACAAATTTGTTAGTCAGGGATGTAGAGAGTCTTAAAATGGCTCTCCATCAACTGAATGTTTACTGCCAGGCCTCTGGCGCAAAGATAAATACTAATAAGACGACGATGGCTGTGTTTGGTGCGTCGCAGGCTACTACTAGGACCTGGGGTTTTCGTGAGGCCGGGAACAGCTACAAAGTTCTGGGAGTCTTGTTGGGTAACCTTGCGGAGGCATGTAATAGGAAAACATGGGAGAACATTTTGAATAAAATAGAAAGTCAACTTAACGTATGTAGGTTGAGAAATCTAACCCTGAAAGGTAAAGTCCTAGTGATAAACGCTTTGTGTATTTCGAAGTTGGTACATGCCCTGACTGTTACTGATTTGCCTGGTGACATTTTGAGTAAAATAAAGGTAATTTTCAGCCGTTTCATGTGGAAGAGAGAAAAGGGTCTGGTGATCATGCTACGCTGATAGGGGATCATGGAGCGGATGGTTTGGGGTTGATTGATATGGACACGAACAAGAAATCTTTGAGGCTAAAAATCAAAAAATGTTTGGAGTTGTCCTTCACAGCCCTGTGGAAGGACTTTGTTATTCCCACCCTGCGGGGGTTGGGGCATTTTGGTGACTATAACTTATGTCAAATGTTGCTGAGGTCATTGTTCCCTGCCCTAGATCCCTTTGAGAGGGAGGTTCTGGAGGCATGGTGGTCGCTCAGGCCATGGGTGAGAGCAGAGCCAAAGTCGCTGCAACAATTGCTGAAAGTTCCGCTGAGGTTCAACCCCGATCTCATGGGTGGAGGGCCAGGGAGTGGGGAGAGAATGTTCAGCGAGACCTTTGAGAGGGCATGAATAAGTACGATTGGGGATTTATTAGATGGGAGCGGAAACTATGAAATTGCCAGGGTTCGGACTCTGTTTCGGTCGCGGGGAGTCCTCTTCCGCAGAGCGGTTGTTTTGCGCTTGGCTGGAAGAATCAAGGAACCCATACTCTGGAATTGGGGGTCTTTTCTGGAGGGTTCATCCTCTGGAAGGGACCCGGGGGCGGAGCGGGATGTCGGTTTTGTGTTCTCTGTCAATTGACTATCTGTTGTCGTACGAGAGCGGCTCCAATTACCGGAAACAAATTCCTTGTGTGTTTTTTGGACATACTCGGCAAATAAAGATGATTCTGATTATTCGATAGCGCTTACCTGGGGGAAGGAGCTGGAAGAGTTGGTGACCAGGATGTGGCGGGTCCAAGAGGATTTTGCATGCGCTTGTCTGAGTTTTGGCAGCGTGGAAGTTCTCAAATTCTCAAGTGTGTTTATTTTTCAAAATCTATGATCTGATCACACATTTGTCGTGTTGAGAATGTGTTCGCACCATCCACACAAAAAATCCAAAATAGACCAGCCTACAATTGGAGAATAAAGATGACACGATCCACTCGAAGTATTTTTAAGCGGAAAAATATGATATTATTTAAATATAAAATGTTGCATTTCAGACAACCATGTGGCTTACGGCCATACTACCCTGAGAACGCCCATTGTGTGGTAGAGTGGCTGCAGGTGTGGGGGTTTGGCACAGCTGCACTCGTTAGTGGAGCATGAGCAGTACAGACAGCAGGAGTTCTGTGCTCCTCCGGCAACCTATTAGTTGTGTTTTTTTTTTGTTTTTGCTTTTTTTTTTGTTTTGTTTTTTTTTTTGTTTGTTTTTTGTTGGTGACCTTTTTCCTCCTCCCAGCTTCCGGCTGTGGAGGAGTGTTTTGTCTTATTGTTTTTCTCCCCTTCAGGTCGAATAGACGGATTGGTTGTTGGTCAGGACAGGCTTAAGGACATGAGGCAGGTGAACAAGATGGATTCGGGGTGAGGAGAAGGTTTGACTGGTTGCAGTGGTGTGGTGAATAAGAATGTCGAGACAAGAAGGTATGAGAAAGATTTAACATTGATTCTTGAAATTGACAATGGCGATGCCATTACACCAATGATGTTTATTAGGGGAACGGCTGAAGTATGTGGGAGCATTAGAGCATGCAGGGTGATTTCGAGGGATAAATATGAAGTAACTGTTAATACTGTTAATGCGAAGGAGAAACTGCTCGATGGATTTTGTATTGGGAGTGCCAGAATTCATGGCAGGGAAGTTGCCTCTGATGAGCTGGTTGTTTCTTTGATGGGGCTGCCAGCTTATATAGCGGATGATGATATCCTGGAGAAACGACAGGCTTGGGGAGTCTCAGCCGTCTCTGAGGTGAGGAGGAGAATGTGGCCGGGAACGGACATCGCGGACGGCACAAGGTTTGGAAAGGTGAAATTCACCACCACTGTACAGTCTATGCCTTACTCGGCTAGGTTTGTCACAGCGGCAGGTCCGGAGTACTTTCGTGTTATTCACGATCGACAGGTTAAAGTTTGTCGAGGGTGTCTCTCTCCCAGCCATGTGTACAGTGACTGTCCCGAGTTTCTGTGTCGGAAGTGTGGGGTCCAGGGGCATTATGCCCACGAGTGTCAGGTGCCCAATTCGCAAAGGTGTGCTACATGCAGGCAATATTTTCCTCTCTGTGTTTGTGAAAAGGGGAAATTGGATGGGGGGATGCCTTGTGCCTGGGCTGCTGATGCCAAGTCCTCCATCCTCCCTGTTTTGTCTGGATCGCTGGATGCTGGTCTAGGGGAATCAACTATGACACGTTTGCTGGTGGAGGCGCCTGTGACGGTGGGGGCTGGAGATATTGTTCCTCGCCCTACTCCTGAACGGGGGGGAGGGGAGGAAATCCCTATCCCTGATGCCTGGGTGGCAGAGGCTGAACCTGAGATGGGGGTGAGTGTTGGGCTGTCTCCACTCTCCGAGGCCGACGATTAAAAGTTCTAAGCGGAGGAAAGAGCAAATACAGTCTGTGTCTTCTATTCAGAAGGGAGGCACCTCACAGGGAGGCATCAGACTGGGCTCTCAGGAGGGGATGTTTCGATTGAGCGGCTGGCGCGTTTTTGCCGTGTCACAGCTATTGCCCCCTCGTTTCACCCGTTCGTCTGCCACCCGAGAACCAGTCCTGGAGTCAGATGAGGGCATTGAGTGTGATGTGATGAAGCGGAAGAAACGGCAATGCGAAGGCACTGGAAAGGTCGAGCTTAAAAAATTTAAGTAGACTCGACAAGTCCATCTTTTCTTTTTTGCTTATGATGAATTTTCTTCTGGTATCAGCAAATGCCTGCGGTCTTCGTAGTGACCATAAAATTCACAACATTATGTGCCACACCAAGTGGGATATTTTGTGCTTGCAAGAAACTTGGTGGGAGGGCAAGCACATTAAAAAAATAGAAAATATGAAGCTGGGTTCGCTTCACGTGGCATTAGGCACATCAAGATCTTGTGGGGTTGCCATTTTGACGAAATGCGGCCCCTTAGGTTATCCCACCCTAGTGCATGCTGACAAACGGGAGATTCATTGTGGTAGAATATGATGGACCGTTGAAGTTCCGGTTGATAAACATTTACGCTCCCAATGTGAAGTTAGATAGGATGGACTTTTTCCCGCATGTATTCTCCTTTGTGACTGATAGAACCTTGTTGCTTGGTGATTTCAATATATATCTCAGTAAACTGCATGTCAGTGTAAATAATGTTTTTAGCAATGATGTTAGCAGGAATTGTCTTTTAGATCTGATGACCGGTAGTAATATGGTAGAAATCTGGAGGACTTTAAATCTAAGTCGGCCAGTTTTATCCAGGGCGCAGGTTGTCCAAAATGAACTGAAGCAATCACGCATCGATCTCTGTTTAACATCAGCCTCTCTTGTGCAGAATCTGGACAGGCCACTGTACACATGGTCGAGTCAGAGAGACCATGCGTTGCTCTCCGTTGACCTGGTACTTGGGGGAAGTCGGCGGACCGGCGGGCTTTGGGTGCTAAACAACTCCCTTCTGAAGGATGATTGCTACGTTTCCAGGGTGAGCGGGCTCCTTGGCTGGGTTGAGACGGAGCTTGAATGTGTTGACAACGTTATAGACTGGTGGGAGAGTTTTAAAACAAGGGTTAAAAAGATAACTATAAGCTACTGTAAGAAGAAAAACTGGTTCAAGAAATTGGAGGAGAGGGCCGTAAGAAATCGGTTACTGGAAATTATGACAGCTGCCGCGCATCAGCAGGGACCAGTAAACCCTGAGCTGTTCTTGCTGAGAAATAAATTGGAGACAATGGAAATTAAAAAACGTAGAAGTGCGGTCCTGAGGGCGAGGGCGCAATATGCAGTGGAAGGGGAACCCTCCACTGTTTTTTTCTTTGGACTCGAGAAAGCAAAACAGAGTAAGGCCTATTTTAATTATTTTGTGTCGAGAAGTTCAAATAAGGTGCTAACGGATGTAGGGGACATTTTGGAGGAAGTGGAGCGTCACAACGCACCTCAAGTAATAATGCTCTGGAGGCAGTTGGTGCTTTAAATAATGCTTTGACCCAAGAGGATATGGAATGGTGTGATGCGCCCATTTCTGAAGCAGAAGTTTTTAGCGCTATATTCTCTTTGAATAATAACAAACGCCCGGGGAGGGATGGAATAACTGCTGAATTTTACAAAGCGTTTGTAAGCCAACTCGCGCCCATATTGCATAGGGTTTTTACAAGTATGCAGACATTCGATCGGGTTGCCCCGACTTTCAGCGAAGGGATAGTCGCACTGATTTTTAAACAGGGTGACCGTACAAATCTTGGTAATTACAGGCCCATTAGTTTGTTGAACAGTGAATACAAGGTCCTAGCGAAAGTTTTAGCGAATGGGCTTTAAGTGCTGATAGGCAATATTATTTCAGAAACACAAACATATGGTATACCACGCAGGGAAATTGCTGACACAATTTTGACTCGAAAATATTTGATCAAAAAGATGAATGACACGCGTGGGATCCATGTATGCATTGATTTTGAGAACGCATTTGACAGAGTTGAGCATGATTTCTTATGGTTGGTTTTGAAGAAGTTTGGTTTCGGTCAAATCTTCATAGGATGGATTTAGAGGTTATATTTGAGTGCTTTTAGTAGGATCAAAGTCAATGGGTTGCTGACGGGCCCTGTGAGGCTGGGGAGGTCGGTGAGACAGGGATGCCCTTTGTCCTCACTGCTTTACAGCCTTGTGGCGGAACCGCTGGGTGCCCTGCTCAAGCAGAATAATGATATTAGGGGTATTCTGACACCAGCAAACAATGAATTTAGAATTCTTCAATATGCAGATGACACAAATTTGTTAGTCAGGGATGTAGAGAGTCTTAAAATGGCTCTCCATCAACTGAATGTTTTCTGCCAGGCCCCTGGCGCAAAGATAAATACTAATAAGACGACTATGGTTGTGTTTGGTGCGTCGCAGGCTACTACTAGCACCTGGGGTTTTCGTGAGGCCGGGAACAGCTACAAAGTTCTGGGAGTCTTGTTGGGTAACCTTGCGGAGGTATGTAATAGGAAAACATGGGAGAACATTTTGAATAAAATAGAAAGTCAACTTAACGTATGTAGGTTGAGAAATCTAACCCTGAAAGGTAAAGTCCTAGTGATAAACGCTTTGTGTATTTCGAAGTTGGTACATGCCCTGACTGTTACTGATTTGCCTGGTGACATTTTGAGTAAGATAAAGGTAATATTCAGCCGTTTCATGTGGAAGAGAGAAAAGGGTTTGGTGATCATGCTACGCTGATAGGGGATCGTGGAGCGGATGGTTTGGGGTTGATTGATATGGACACGAAGAAGAAATCTTTGAGGCTAAAAATCATCAAAAAATGTTTGGAGTTGTCCTTCACAGCCCTGTGGAAGGACTTTGTTATTCCCACCCTGCGGGGGTTGGGACATTTTGGTGACTATAATTTATGTCAAATGTTGCCAAGGTCATTGTTCCCCGCCCTAGATCCCTTTGAGAGGGAGGTTCTGGAGGCATGGTGGTCGCTCAGCCCATGGGTGAGAGCAGAGCCAAAGTCGCTGCAACAATTGCTGAAAGTTCCGCTGAGGTTCAACCCCGATCTCATGGGTGGAGGGCCAGGGAGTGGGGAGAGAATGTTCAGCGAGACCTTTGAGAGGGCATGAATAAGTACGATTGGGGATTTATTAGATGGGAGCGGAAACTATGAAATTGTCAGGGTTCGGACTCTGTTTCGGTCACGGGGAGTCCTCTTCCGCAGAGCAGTTGTTTTGCGCTTGGCTGGAAGAATCAGGGAATCCAAACTCTGGAATTGGGGGTCTTTTCTAGAGGGTTCATCCTCTGGAAGGGACCCGGGGGCGGAGCGGGATGTCGGTTTTGTGCTGGTCGACGGGAGAATGTTTTTTGGTTTGTCGGAGTGTAGCACAAAACGACTTTACAGGGTTTTGATAGCCGGAGTGTTCCGGAGACCTGCAGCGGAACGCACATGGACACGGACAGTCCCTGCACTGACCATTACATTCATCTGGGCCAACATGTTCAATTGGTATACTGCACCAAAGGTCAGTAATACTGACTTCAAATTACGACACAGAATAATATTCCCTTGCACAACACTCAATGCTATTTCTCCTAACATTTATGGCAGGGACTGTATGGTGTGTAAAGAGGCACCCGAGGACTATGAAAATCTTGTCCTCGGGTGCAGAGCCGTCCGTGAGTTCCGTTCTAGGTTGGAGGATCTCCTCGCAAGGAGGCTGGGCCTGAGGCTTCCCCCCCCGGTGGCACGTGAGGCTGGTGATCATAATGTCGGGTTTTTCCTATTAGGTTTCGTATCATCATCTTTCTCGTCGTCATTATCATTGCAGGCCATCAATAGACCAGCGATCCGGTTACTTCTGGCCATTGCTCGTCACACGGTCATCGTCACGAGGAATATCTACTTGCATGACAATGGCACCAGCAATCATTGGGTGATCTTCAAGGCTCAAGTTGAATCCCACTTCACTCTCCTGCATGCCTGCTCTGCCAGCCGTTTTGTGGACTGTATAGCAAAAAACAATGGCCTTGTGAGAGTTTCGCCGACGGGTCACCTCACATTTTTTTTAGTTTTTTGATAACATGTACATATTGTAAATAATGAATTTTTTTATTAAAAAAAAAAAAAAAAAAAACGCCCGATCTCTTCCGGTCTCGGAAGCTAAGCAGGGGCGGGTCTGGATAATACTTGAATGGGAGACCACCTGGGAATACCAGGTGCTGTAAGCTTTTTCACTTTAGATTCTCGTGGAATCGTTTTCTTATCGGTGGTTGCCCTAAATTATAATGCAGTCATTCTCTCTCTTATGACTTACTGTCTCTTTATTCGGAGACAGAATCTTCACGTATGTTTTTTAAACATCAAGTTTTTCCTTTTCCGACAGTAAAAAAAAAAAAAAAAATCTATACACATACTTTTGACCACTTTATGCCACAAAACACACATACATACACACATAAACAAACAATAGTGTATTTCTTAACCCCTACGTGTATTATATTATTTTTATGTGTAGCCAATGATAATTTACAGACAAATGTTAACAATTTCACCAAGAATAAGTTTGCTTTACTTACTTTGCTTAGCTCCTTTTGATACTAGGGCATTTTCTTCAGCAACTGAGACAGTTCCTTCATTGTAGCCTGAAAGACAGTGATGGCAGTAATGATTGATTACATATGAATAAAATAAAATTAATTATGATTTTTATTAAGTATGATCAAAAATATTTTCATACCTCTTTGTTGGTATGTGTACTGTATGTCATTGTGTCTTTATCTACAGCACTGTGAAAAAGTATTGCCCCCCCTTCTCAGATTTTTTTTTTCATAGTTTCCCCACTTTGTTTAAGATCATCAAACAAATGTAAATACCCAAGATTACTCAAGTAAACATAAAATGCAGATTTTAAATGGTGATTTTATTTATTAAGGGGTAAAAAAAGCTATTCGAAGCTACACCTGTCTCTATGTGAAAAAGTAATTACCCTCTAAACCTAATAACTGGTTGAGCTAGCCTAAGCAGCAACAACTGAAATCAAGCATTTTCTATAATTGGCAATGAGTATTTCACATCTCTATGGAGATAATTTTGGCTCACTCTTCCTTGCAAAATTGTTTTAATTCAGCCACGACGGATTTCAAGGGTTTTGGTGGATTTGTCTTCTGTAACCAAATGTTTGTCTTCCACTAGCACTTCCAATTCAATCACTTGAAACTTAATTTTGTGCTCGCGGTTCTCTCCCAGGTTTTTCAAGGTGAAAACCATCAGAGCTACCGGCGCAAAACCCTTTTTCCTACAGCGCATGCTATCTGTTTGATTGCACAGTATACTTTACATAAGATGAAAATCTATTATTTCATCCATTATTTCATCTGTGCCTTTTGAATGCTGGCATACCAAAATCTACTGAAACTGTTGCAGCCAAATTGTGCACTAATTACTTTACTGCTTGTAATTCTTCCAAATTTGTGCGTGTGTGAAAGAAATATACTGTAAGACAGTCAAATGACAAGAAAGATTGTCCAGAGTAATGTTATTGATTTTCCTCTACCTTTTCTCCTGTTAATTTTTTTGCTGGCAGAAAATTCTTTAAGAGAGCGAGTCACAGCCCAATACAAAGAAGAAAAATGTAAATCAGAAAATCAGTTAAGAAATACAAAATTAAGCTTTTTGTACACGCTGCAAGAGTCCCAGTGGTGTAAGTTTAACATAGTCTTTACTGTTTCTTTAAAATATTGCACATTACCACTACCACATGTGGATATGTGGGTATTTACAACACAACTACTTACGTTGAAACTTCAGCAATGTGTTTATGTCTCAGAGTCAACCACAGGTCATCATCCTCATCCAGTAGTACGTCTTTTGTCCTAGTTTCCCCCATCCCACTGGTCTCAAACCTGGCACAGAAAAGTATACGATTATAGTTGTGAGAAACGAAAACACATACTGTACATGATAGGTATAAAGTATACTGTGTTCCACAACATAGAAAAAAACCCAGAAGGTATTAAAATTACAAACTGAAATATCATATATACACAAGTATTTCTTGATTAGAGTTCTCTAGTTTCTCAAGAACTAAAAACAGTTAAGGTAAACAGTTCCCTAGACTGATGCCTCCTTAGGGATGGGTTAAATACAGAGAAACATTTTGTTGTACATTGTAGAGTTGACAAAATAAAGCACCTTGGATAATTCCCACATCTCCAAAATGTGCATATTTCTACTAGGCATTTTTTGGAAATGGTTCATTAAGTAAGATGCTGGGCTTCATGGCAGACTAGCATGATAAAGTCATCGAGACACATGAAAGCCATATGCTGATCTGATGGCCTGTTGTGTGGTATTATGGGAGTGTTCAGTTTCAAGTGTCAAAGAAAATGGGTGAATACTTTTTCAATTTCAAAAGGGATCAATCAATTATTGTGTGTGTTGCTTGTAGATTGATGTGAAAATGTTCAAGCTTTTAGGGGATCAGAATTATTGTCTCTGAATGTGTGCGTGCATACATACTTGTAGACATCATTCTCAATGCCCAGCAGGTCGTAGGCCATTGCCTGAAGAGTGAGCTCATGTAGAAGTGGTGACACAGGATCAAATCCTCGGTCCAGGATGATTACTTGACTACGGCACTTATCTGGTCCCTGGAGGAACCCACCATAGAAACAAAAAACACTATACGGGGCTTTTACTTCATTAGCAGAGTAAATTCATATTAAAACAATTTAATCACCATTAATTGTATATATATATATAATCTATATATTTCTTTCTCCAAGGTGATGAGTTTTAGCAGTGATGGGTCCACCGTGATGACCGGGAAGACGAATGGTGTTACTGCACAATTACGTCATCACATCCTCACCTCACAAATGTTCATTCTATCGCCCATAGAATTGCACTTTGTTCATCACAGGCTGCTGAAGATAGCACAGCCCTAAAGCAGCACCAACTAATGCTAACGGATCTGTTTTATCACTTTAAATAGAGCAGCAAGCGGGAAGCATCTCTGCATGACATACAAATTATTATTGACAGCCCTATCCTCAAAATTCAGGAAATACATGCTGTACGTTGGCTGTCCTCCTATGAAACACTCACCACAGTGTACAGAAGCCTGGAAAGCACGTTTGTTTATCTATGAGCCCGGCATGGCCCATAAAGCAGCAGGCCTCAAGAAGAAGATGGCAACAGAACAATTTGTGGCCGTGACATGGGATACTATGGTTCCAGTGATAACTCTGTCACAGTTATTCCAGAAAGAAAATGTTGACGTGGCAATTGTCAGAGTTAAAATCGATCACTGCTGAAGACAAAACTGTGAAATGGATGGAAGATGGAACACTTCACAGCCAATCCTCTCCAAAGAAGCCCTCAGAATGTAGACTGGTCAAGGATGTTGTGCTGGCAGACCAGTATTCTACAGGAGAGATCCAGCCATTGTGGGCAGTGATCTCATAGATGAGAGGAGATAATTTCCCAAACATGATTCTGCTGGCACAATTGCCACTCACATCAGCAGTACATACAGCTGGATGTGAGTGGGGGTTTTCAGTGCAGAATAGAATCCTCACAAAACTAAGGAATAGACTCAACATCCAAACACACAAACTCATGAAGGTGCAGCTGTCAAAACAGGTGGATTTCAAGAAGGCTTTAGACTTGTGGAAAAAGAGTAGAGACAGAAGAATCTACAGATTGAAATACATACCGTACTAATTTGACTGAATTATATAATTATGTGGGGGGGGAAAACAGGAATTCAAAAGGATTTGAAATATATGTGCATGAATGAGAGGGGTGGTGGGGGAAGAATGAGGCTACAGGGAGAAGAGATGGCAAAGGTGGAGGACTTTAAATACTTGGGGTCAACCGTCCAGAGCAATGGTGAGTGTGGTCAGGAAGTGAAGAAACGGGTCCAAGCAGGTTGGAACGGGTGGAGGAAGGTGTCAGGTGTGTTATGTGACAGAAGAGTCTCTGCTAGGATGAAGGGCAAAGTTTATAAAACAGTGGTGAGGCCAGCCATGATGTATGGATTAGAGACAGTGGCACTGAAGAGAAAACAGGAAGCAGAGCTGGAGGTGGCGGAAATGAAGATGTTGAGGTTCGCTCTCGGAGTGACCAGGTTGGATAAAATTAGAAATGAGCTCATCAGAGGGACAGCCAAGGTTCGATGTTTTGGAGACAAAGTTAGAGAGAGCAGACTTCAATGGTTTGGACACGTCCAGAGGAGAGAGAGTGAGTATATTGGTAGAAGGATGATGATGATGGAGCTGCCAGGCAAGAGAGCTAGAGGAAGACCAAAGAGAAGGTTGATGGATGTCGTGAGGGAAGACATGATGGCAGTTGGTGTTCGAGAGGAGGATGCAGGAGATAGGCTCTCATGGAAAAGGATGACGCGCTGTGGCGACCCCTAACGGGACAAGCCGAAAGGAAAAGAAGAAAAGGATTTGAAATATAATCAGTTCTGCAGTGTTACAGACTTTCATATTATCGATAACATACGCATTATTTCTTTGCTTTGTTCTGCTAAAAAAATACCAAGGAAATAAACATGACAACAAACATAAGCCAGTGTGTGCTTTTTTTACTAGTATTTGTGTTTTGGCAATCATGTTCTTTTAAAGAATGATGATAAACTGCAGGGAATGATTGTTCCAGGGCTGGGAGTCATTGTTTCAAGACATGTGCATCCTGGTTTTCACATAGACAGTGTGTGTGTGTGTGTATATGTATATATATATATATATATACACACACACACACACACATACAGCGACTGAAATCAGTATTTAATGTCACAATTTTTCTCATTAAGTATACTGTATTTCCAAAGGTGCTATAGACCTGAAAATTTCACCTGAAGTTGGGAATAACGCAAGTAATCCATACATACAAAGAAAGTAGAACAAATAAGCTCATAAATTTAGTTGTGTGTCATAATGTGAAATGACACAGGGAAAAAGTTTGTCAGCGCTCAGAGTTGTGTGTCCCCACATAAAACACACAGACACAGACACACACGCACACATACACGCACGGGAAAGTTAACTGTTGAAAACCATAACTACAGCGGCAGACGTTATCAATCTTCAGGCAGTAGTCAAACTCATTTTCAGTGTCATTTGATTGAGTAAATATCTAACATCACAGTCTAGTAGCTCAAAGGTGGGCCTTATTTTACATTTTATTTCTCTTTTTCAAAAACCAAGAGGCAGCCTAAATTATTTGGCATCTGATTAAAAACAGTGACAAAGCCCAAATGCTTTCAAGTACATATATGGTGTTTTTTTAATTCATTTAAATTTGTCAGACCTTAACACATTTTCTGGGCCGCTGTAGTGGGTTGATGACTCCATACCTATGTGCCAAACGTTTAATATTCGTTTAAATGCAATTTTTGCAAACTGAGCCTGAGTCTGACTTATTTATCCATCCATCCATTTTCTACCGCTTATCCGAGGTCGGGTCGCAGGGGCAGTAGCTTTAGCAGGGAAGCCCAGACTTCCCTCTCCCCAGCTACTTCATCCAGCTCTTCCGGGGGGATCCCTGGGCATTCCCAGGCCAGCCGAATGATGTAGTCTCTCCACGGTGTCCTGGGTTGGCCCGGGGATGCTCCTCCCGGTGGGACATGCCCTGAACACCTCACCAGGGAGGCGTCCAAATCAGATGCCCCTCTCGATGTGGAGGAGCAGCCGCTCTACTGTGAGATCCTCCCGGATGACCGAGCTTCTCACCCTCTCTCTAAGGGAGAGCCCGGACACCCTGCGGAGGAAACTAATTTTGGCCACTTGTATCCGGGATCTTGTTCTTTCGGTCACGACCCACAGTTCGTGACCAAAGGTGAGGGTAGGAATGGAGATCGACCGGTAAATCGAGAGCTTCGCCTTTCAGCTTGGCTGCTTCTTTACCACAACGTACTTATACAAAGTCCGCATCACTGCAGACGCTGCACCGATCCGCCTGTCGATCTCCCGTTCCATTCTTCCCTCACTCGTGAACAAGACCCCAAGATACTTTAACTCCTCCACTTGGGGCAAGATCTCATCTCCGACCTGGAGAGGGTACGCCACCGTTTTCTGATTGAGGACCATGGTCTCAGATTTGGAGGTGCTTATTCTCATCTTAGCCACTTCACACTCAGCTGCAAACTGCTCCAGTGAGAGTTGTAGGTCACGGCTTGATGAAACTAACAGAACCACATCATCTGCAAAAAGCAGAGATGCAATACTGAGGCCACCAAACTGGACCACTTCTACGCCTCGCCTGCGACTAGAAATTCTGTCCATAAAAGTTGTGAACAGGGTTAATTCTCACTCCTTTCTATCCGTTTTCCTGCTCTGCGTTTCCACACACACTAAACACACGTCGCACAAAACTCTCCTTATGCACTACAAACAACTACCACACTGATATTATCCCCTTATCACTAATGTTTGTTTTCTATGTTCAATGTTTGTTTGCTACCCTTCTATGTACCCTGGCTTTGCTGTACTTAAATATAGCATCTTTATCACCCTCTTTAAATAACATTTGTCAACACAATACCAAAACATTTCCCGAAAACTGTCAAAACAACAACAACAAAGAATGCATAGTACCCAATCTATTTAAAATTGCAATACATGCACCCATTATAGGTCACACTAAACTCGTGTCATGGAATGTCAATGGCATTCGATCCCAGGAAAAGCGAATTAAAATTATGGAATATATCACTAAATTAAAAACAGACCTCTTGTTACAAGAAACGCACCTTATTGAGTCAGAAGAAAAATGCCTCATTGACTCTAATTTCACTCAGGCTATCTCAGCCTTTTATCTTCTTCTTCTTTTCCTTTCGGCTTGTCCCGTTAGGGGTCGCCACAGCGCGTCATCCTTTTCCATGAGAGCCTATCTCCTGCATCCTCCTCTCGAACACCAACTGCCATCATGTCTTCCCTCACGACATCCATCAACCTTCTCTTTGGTCTTCCTCTAGCTCTCTTGCCTGGCAGCTCCATCCTCATCATCCTTCTACCAATATACTCACTCTCTCTCCTCTGGATGTGTCCAAACCATTGAAGTCTGCTCTCTCTAACTTTGTCTCCAAAACATCGAACCTTGGCTGTCCCTCTGATGAGCTCATTTCTAATTTTATCCAACCTGGTCACTCCGAGAGCGAACCTCAACATCTTCATTTCCGCCACCTCCAGCTCTGCTTCCTGTTTTCTCTTCAGTGCCACTGTCTCTAATCCATACATCATGGCTGGCCTCACCACTGTTTTATAAACTTTGCCCTTCATCCGAGCAGAGACTCTTCTGTCACATAACACACCTGACACCTTCCTCCACCCGTTCCAACCTGCTTGGACCCGTTTCTTCACTTCCTGACCACAGTCACCATTGCTCTGGACGGTTGACCCCAAGTATTTAAAGTCCTCTACCTTTGCCATCTCTTCTCCCTGTAGCCTCATTCTTCCCCCACCACCCCTCTCATTCATGCACATATATTCTGTTTTACTTCGGCTAATCTTCATTCCTCTTCTTTCCAGTGCATGCCTCCATCTTTCTAACTGTTCCTCCAGCTGCTCCCTGCTTTCACTGCAGATCACAATGTCATCTGCAAACATCATGGTCCACGGGGATTCCAGTCTAACCTCATCTGTCAGCCTATCCATCACCACTGCAAAAAGGAAGGGGCTCAGGGCTGATCCCTGATGCAGTCCCACGTCCACCTTAAATTCTTCTGTCACACCGACAGCACACCTCACCGCTGTTCTGCTGCCCTCGTACATGTCCTGTATTATTCTAACATACTTCTCTGCCACTCCAGACTTCCGCATGCAGTACCACAGTTCCTCTCTGGGTACTCTGTCATAGGCTTTCTCTAGATCTACAAAGACACAATGTAGCTCCTTCTGACCTTCTCTGTACTTTTCCATCAACATCCTCAAGCCAAATAATGCATCTGTTGTACTCTTTCTAGGCATGAAACCATACTGTTGCTCGCAAATACTCACTTCTGTCCTGAGTCTAGCCTCCACTACTCTTTCCCATAACTTCATTGTGTGGCTCATCAACTTTATTCCTCTATAGTTGCCACAGCTCTGCACATCACCTTTGTTCTTAAAAATGGGCACCAGTACACTTTTCCTCCATTCCTCAGGCATCTTCTCACGCACTAGAATTCTATTGAACAAGCTGGTCAAAAACTCCACAGCCACCTCTCCTAGATGCTTCCATACCTCCACAGGAATGTCATCAGGACCAACTGCCTTTCCATTTTTCATTCTCTTTAATGCCTTTCTAACTTCCCCCTTACTAATCATTACCACTTCCTGGTCCACCACACTTGCCTCTTCTACTCTCCCTTCTCTATCATTTTCCTCATTCATCAACTCCTCGAAGTATTCTTTCCATCTACCTAGCACACTGCTGGCACCAGTCAACATATTTCCATCTCTATCCTTAATCACCCTAACCTGCTGCACATCCTTCCCATCTCTATCCCTCTGTCTGGCCAGCCTGTATAGATCCTTTTCTCCTTCTTTAGTGTCCAACCTGCCATACATGTCATCATATGCCTCTTGTTTTGCCTTTGCCACCTCTACCTTTGCCCTGTGTCGCATCTCAATGTATTCCTTTCGCCTCTCCTCGGTCCTCTCAGTGTCCCACTTCTTCTTAGCTAACCGTTTTCCTTGTATGATTTCCTGTACTGTGAGGTTCCACCACCAAGTCTCCTCTCCTTTCCTGCCAGAAGATACACCAAGTACTCTCCTGCCTGCTTCTCTGATCACCTTGGCTGCAGTGGTCCAGTCTTCTGGAAGCTCTTCCCGTCCACCGAGAGCCTGTATCACCTCTTCCCGAAAAGCTGCACAACACTCGTCCTGTCTCAGCTTCCACCACATGGTTCTCTTCTCTGCCTTTGTCTTCCTAATTTTCCTCCCCACCACCAGAGTCATTTTACACACCACCATCCTATGCTGTCTAGCCACACTCTCCCCTACCACTACCTTACAGTTGGTAACCTCCTTCAGATTACATCGTCTGCACAAGATGTAATCCACCTGTGTGCTTCTACCTCCGCTCTTGTAGGTCACCCTATGTTCGTGCCTCTTCTGGAAAAAAGTGTTCACTACAGCCATTTGCATCCTTGTTGCAAAGTCTACCACCATCTGTCCCTCCAAGTTCCTTTCCTGGATACCGTACTTACCCATCACTTCTTCATCACCCTTATTACCTTCACCAACATGTCCATTACAATCTGCACCAATTACGACTCTCTCTCTGTCTGGGATGCTCAGAACTACATCATCTAGCTCCTTCCAGAATTTCTCTTTCACCTCTAGGTCACATCCTACCTGTGGGGCATAGCCACTAATCACATTACACATAACACCCTCAATTTCAAATTTCAGCCTCATCACTCGATCTGATACTCTTTTCACCTCCAAGACATTCTTAGCCAACTCTTCTTTTAAAATAACCCCGACTCCATTTCTCTTCCCATCTACACCATGGTAAAATAATTTAAACCCTGCCCCTAAACTTCTAGCCTTACTGCCTTTCCACCTGGTCTCCTGGACACACAATATATCAACCTTTCTCCTAATCATCATGTCAACCAACTCCCGGGATTTTCCTGTCATAGTCCCAACATTCAAAGTCCCCACATTCAGTTCTAGGCTCTGTGTTTTCCTCTTCTCTTTCTGCCGAAGAACCCGCTTTCCACCTCTTCTTCTTCTTCTTTGACTTCGACTTCGACCCACAGTAGCTGAATTTCCAACAGCGCCCTGCAGGTTGACGGCGCCGGTGGCGGACGTTGTTAACCCGGGCCACGACCGATCCGGTATGGAATTCTTTGGATGAACGCTCATATTTGTTTGGCAAGGTTTTAAGCCGGATGCCCTTCCTGACGCAACCCTCTGCATTTATCCGGGCTTGGGACCGGCCTACAGTTTGCACTGACTTGTGCCCCCCATAGGGCTGCATTCTATCTCAGCCTTTTATAACAGTACATAAAGATGAGTCTCAATACTAGTTCATAAAATACTTATTTACAGCCGAGTGTGAAGCGGCTGGGATGAAAATCAGCACCTCCAAATCTGAGACCATGGTCCTCAGTCAGATAAGGGTGGACTGCCCTCTCCGGGTCGGGGATGAGATCCTGCCCCAAGTGGAGGAGTTCAAGTATCTTGGGGTCTTGTTCACGAGTGAGGGAAGAATGGAACGGGAGATCGACAGGCGGATCGGTGCGGCGTCTGCAGTGATGCAGACTTTGTATCGGTCCGTTGTGGTCAAGAAGGACGTAAACCGAAAGGCAAAGCTCTCGATTTACCGGTCGATCTATGTTCTTACCCTCACCTATGGTTACGAGCTGTGGGTGGTGACAGAAAGAACAAGATCCCGGATACA
The DNA here is from genome assembly GCF_024500385.1 of Phyllopteryx taeniolatus. Classification (NCBI taxonomy): domain Eukaryota; kingdom Metazoa; phylum Chordata; class Actinopteri; order Syngnathiformes; family Syngnathidae; genus Phyllopteryx; species Phyllopteryx taeniolatus. The sequence continues at coordinate 210,318 of NW_026903217.1, forward strand.
AGCGGCCGAAATGAGTTTCCTCTGCAGGGTGTCTGGGCTCTTCCTTAGAGATAGGGTGAGAAGCTCGGTCAGAGTAGAGCCGCTGCTCCTCCGCATTGAGAGGAGCCAGACGAGGTGGCTCGGGGATGTGTTTAGGATGCCTCCTGAACGCCTCCCTGGTGAGGTGTTCCGGGGATGACCCAGGACACCCTGGAGAGACTACGTCTGTTGGCTTGCCTGGGAACGCCTCGGGATCCCCTCGGAAGAGCTAGAGGAAGTGGCTGGGGAGAGGGAAGTCTGGGCTTCCCTGCTGAGGCTGCTGCCCCCGCGACCCGACCTCGGATAAGCGGAAGACAATGGATGGATGGATGGAGTACAGTAGCAGATCCAGAAGGCCGATAAATAATTATACAGGCTACAATATTGAACAAACATACAATTGTCAATATACACGCTCCTAATAAAGATGACACAGCCTTTTTTCACACTTGGTTAATTTGTCAACCAATTCTACAATTATCATGGGTGGTGACTTTACCCTTATGCTAAATCCCCTTATATATTGCTCAAATCTAAAAAATAGCAATTTGCCACAATGCGCCAATATATTAGAGCAGGATATGGACAACTTTGGACTTGTTGACATATGGAGGCTGAAAAACTGTTCAAAAAGAGAATACACATTTTTCTCGTTGGTTCACTGCTCTTTCTCAAGAATAGATTTTTTTTCTCTCAAACAATTCGGCAGCACAAAGGATTACCTCCAAAATACATCCAATCATCATCAGTGACCACGTACCAATTTCTCTCAATCTAAAAATTTAGTCAAATCTGGGACCCCTACCAACATGGAGCTTTAACACGTCCCTATTGAAGGAACCTGTCTTTGATTCTTTTGTGAGGAAAGAATGGGACGAGTTTTTGAAATTAAATGACTCCCCAACTATATCCCCATCTCTGTTGTGGGAAACTGGGAAAGCTGTAATGAGATGTCGAATCATATCATACTTTTCGTCCAAGAAAAAACAAGAACAAAATTTAGAAAGTGAAATTGAGGAAAAAAATAAACATCTCACAGAAGAATATGCAATTAATCCGACAGATACGCTTACAAACCAACGTCAAAAGGCAAAACATCAATTAGACGTCATCTTATCAAAAAGAACAGATTTTCTACAACAGCTGAGATACACTAACTTTGAGTGCAATAATAAATCAGGCAAATTTCTTGCGAACAAACTTCAGCACAATAAAGACAATCACAGCCATTCAAGATTCAAATGGTAGCTGTACACAGTCAACGCTAGAAATAAATGAAATAATTGAAATTATTATAGCAGCTTATATGCATCTTTGAACAACCCAGACCAAAATGAAATTGAAACTTTCATTTAAGATCTAAACATTCCTCAATTAAATACAGAAATTAATGACAGTCTTGATGCTCCTTTAATCATCACAGAATTACATCCATCCATCCATCCATCTTCTGAGCCGCTTATCTTCACAAGGGTCGCGGGAGTGCTGGAGCCTATCCCAGCTATCATCGGGCAGGAGGCGGGGTACACCCTGAACTGGTTGCCAGCCAATCGCAGGGCACATACAAACAAACAAACATTCACACTCACATTCGCCCCTATGGGCAATTTAGAGTCGTCAATTAACCTACCACGCATGTCTTTGGGATGTGGGAGGAAACCGGAGTGCCCGGAGAAAACCCACACAGGCACGGGGAGAACATGCAAACTCCACACAGGCGGGGCCGGGGATTGAACCCCGGACCTCAGAACTGTGAAGCAGACGCTCCAACCAGTCATTCAACGTGCCGCCCAGAATTACATAATGCATTAAAAAATATGCAATCGGGACGAGTGCCTGGCCCGGTTGGAATCTCTGTCGAATTCATTAAACATCCATCCATCCATCCATTTTCTGTACCGCTTATCCTCACAAGGGTCGCAGGATTCATCAATCATTTCTGGCCAATACGAGCGCCTCTATTTTTCAGAACAGTCAAGGAGATAAACAAAGGTCAAATAAATAGCCATATGAACACAGCTCTCAAATAAATTACGACTAAAGTCAGGCAAAGACCCCACTGTCCAGGCTAATTAGCAGCCCTTATCACTGATTAATGTACAACCCCATTTCCAATGAAGTTGGGACATTGTGTTAAACAAATAAAAACAGAATACAATGATTTGCAAATCATGTTCAACCTATATTTAATTGAATACACTACAATGACAATATATTTAATGTTCAAACTGATAAAGTTTATTGTTTTTAGCAAATAATCATTAACTTAGAATTTTGTGGCTGCAACACGTTCCAAAAAAAGCTGGGACAGGGTCATGTTTACCATTGTGTTACATCACCTTTTCTTTTAACAACATTCAATAAATGTTTGGGAACTGAGGACACTAATTGTTGAAGCTTTGTAGGTGGAATTCTTTCCCATTCTTGGTTGATGCGCAGCTTCTTCTGTACACTTAAAGAAACCCTGTAAGGAACCGTCCATCTCTGAGACTCAGAAAGCTGTAGCAGACCTGACTGACAAGAAAAAGGCAAGTTGCATCTGTCTGGTTAGAATTTGTCCTGCAAGGACAGCAGATAATTTGTCAGTGCAGCACATTCAGGAAGTCTTCTGTGTTGTATTCTATTTTTACTTGTGCTGTTTTCTAATCTATATATGTACTATTGTATTAATTTCTGGGTCTTCAGTCCCACCATGATGTTTGTTGTGCTGTTGTCTCTGCTTTGGACCACTGTGAAAACTGTAGAGGGCCTGTCAACAGTCTGAAATGGCTTGGCTTGACATGTAGACGTCAGTATCTGTGTTACACATGTTTTCAGACATTTGTAACTAAAAAAAAAAGCTTTTTAATGTAGTCACTCACATTTGTTTAAATTTATATTGTACTTTATTACAAAGTTAATGAAATGCTATTTGCTAATTATTTTCTCTGTCATTGTGTTTTTAGTATGTTCCAGGTCCTGGCACAAAAGCTGCTTTGTGAGGAATAATTCTTTCACGGTATGTTTCATTCCATGGATGTGTATGTATATTATGGTATTTATGTGTCAATTTTTATAATTTTTTTTTGCCAAAGGACATTCAATCTTCCCGTGCTGATCGTTCCACACTTCAAGTAGTGGGGGATTCAGCTCTGATGAAGAGTGTGCACCTCAGACTGCAAATATTGATTGTGATTATAGCCTTTCAACCATCAATGGTCTAAAGCCAGCACACCATATATGGCACCATCTACATCAGAGTCTTCTAAGAAGAGGAAAAGGCATCTGCTAAAACACACAAACTGCCGGGAGGACACAGCAGTTTTTAGGAAGAAACGGTAATAGAGTTTCATTTTCCTGATAAAGTGGCAATCGTGGAGACGGCACTAAACTCTGATTCTTCTTCCACCCACAAAATTTACTGTTATGTTTGCAAGAAACCTCAATCCAAAATTGGCCGTCACCTTAAAATGCATGAAAAAGCAGAGCCTGATATTGCCAAAGCATTCTTGCTCCCTAAACATTCTAAAGAGAGAAAACTCCGGAACGAGGGTAATTACAAACATAACCAAGAGGCTATGAAAAATGAGAATGGGCCAATAAAACTGAATAGAAGACCAAGAAGATCCATCCATCCATCCATCCATTTTCTGAGCCGCTTCTCCTCACTAGGGTCGCGGCGTGCTGGAGCCTATCCCAGCTATCATCGGGCAGGAGGCGGGGTACACCCTGAACTGGTTGCCAGCCAATCGCAGGGCACATACAAACAAACAAACATTCACACTCACATTCACACCTACGGGCAATTTAGAGTTGTCAATCAACCTACCGTGCATGTTTTTGGGATGTGGGAGGAAACCAAAGTGCCCGGAGAAAACCTACGCAGGCACGGGGAGAACATGCGAACTCCACACAGGCGGGGCCGGGGATTGAACCCCGCTCCTCAGAACTGTGAGGCAGACGCTCTAACCAGTCGTCCACCGTGCCACCAAGAAGATCAAATGTCTTAATACCAAAACATGTGGATTGTGTATATTGTAAAGGCATGTTTGTTCGCAAGGAACTGTGGCGCCACTTGCGTCGATGCCCTTCAAAGGCCATGACAGACACAGAAGCTACCGGTAGAGCCAAAGTCGTAGCTCTGGCTGATGTTGCAGAGTCAACATTCTCTCAAGCAATTAGCCCTGGTGTCTGGAAGCTGACTGGATATATGAAGCAAAATGAGGTAGCATCTGTAGCGCGAAATGATTTCTTGAAACTGCAACTTGGACAGTCTCTCTATAACAAGCATGGAGATGATCCAACAAAATTTGAATACATCAGACAGAAAATGCGGGAAATGGCCATTCTTTGCAATGTGTTCAAAAGAAAAGTTCAGATTTCTGATCCTCAGACAAAAAAAAAACAAAAAACCGTGACAGTCCAGATGTTTGTTTGTTTGTTTTTTAGGAAAAAGGAAAAGAAAGGAATTGGCCAGGGATGACACCAACAACTCTAAAGGTAAATGTAATAAAGCCATGGTGCAATTATTTTTATACATTCATTTATTGCATTCATACTAAATGAGGGTCTGCTGGTCCATCTGATAGTTTCCATCTTGACATTAAATTTTTTTATTCCTCCAAACAGAGTGAAACTACATGCGATAAGTGGACAACCTCCCCCCCCCCCCCCCCCCCCCCCCGTTCATTGAGACTGTTGAGAATCAGGGGAAGAGTCTAGTATAATTTTGAGTCTAGTATAATTTTGACTGTGCATTTACATAATGGAGAAGGCCGTAAGAGAGAGACTGCATATTGCACGAGGCACCAGCATAAAAGTTGATCATTTAAATATGCAGAGCTACCTACAGGATGGCTCAGGATTTAATGCACAAGTTTTCATACCTCAGTACACTGTTGAAGGGGAAAAAAATCAGTTATGAAGTACATGAGTGTGATGTTGATAGTGAGTTGAGCCTGGAGCTTCATACCCAAGAAGAATCCAGACTGGAGTTGCTTCCAAAGGTACTTTAAAAACTACTGTGTGAAAGGTATGAAAACATATGCAAATGTCTTATTTCACACATTTCCTACTAGAGATGTCTGCCATGATAAGGACTTTTGTAAAGTAACCCGACAAAAAGAAAAAAAAAAACATGCAATTTGCAGCTTTTGGTTCTGTATCATTAAAAAGAAGTGCCGTTAATTACCATAAATTAATGGTGTCAACACGACAATCAATGGAAATGGCTCAAAGTTACCTAAACTGACATTCGTATGCAAATAGGGGTGTGGACAGTCTTAAAATGTTGATTTTTAGAAACGGAGGCTTGCTTTCAGTCTGACTAAATCTAATTATCTTCAGCTACTCAGACTTTAGTTGGTAAGATACATAACGATTTGGATTGTTTTACTTTTATTTCCTTAGGAAAAAGGAAGAAGATAAAATTGTCCCAGAATGAGGGCAAAAAATCCAAAGGTACTGTATATAGAAATGTTTCAGATGAATACTATTTTCTGTTTAAGTAGTGGGTTCGTTATTTTACTCTTAGGGCTGATTTACTCAAGGTCTGCATGTGGAAAAACGTGCGCAAACTTGACATCACCCGCATAAAATGTGCAAGCTGATCAAACGTGGCACACTGTTTTTGCATCTTTCAGATATGCAGGATAATACGTACTGTTTATTTTGCACGTTTGCCTTAATGAATATGCAATATGGAGCGTTTTAACCACCATATGCAAAATACAGGGGGGAGAAAAAGAAAATGTTAATTGAGCACACGCATTGTAATTTGCCAACTCAAGGCAGTTTCAGTGATTATTGTATTGATAAATTATAAGTTTGAAGGGAAACTACATATTAAACTGCGCACAGATAGCTGCTGTTGTTGTGGTGAGGAGGAGACAGAGGCACAGTGACAGAATACAGAGAACAGGTTTTTTTTCCACCAGTGTTAACATTTTTGGAATGACAGGTGAAAATAGAAACATATCTGGAAATTAATGATGAACTTTGGAGGACTGTTTTTGTGGGTAATTATATTGTGTTTACAGTGTCATTTAGAAAAAATATGGCCATGTTTGATTTGATAAATAAATGACATCTTCCAGACAAAACAGTTGATTTATTGTGCACTTGTTCTTAGACGGGTATCAAACTCCTTTTTGTCATGGGCCACGTAGTTGGTTCACCACATAGGGCCATTTGTGACTGAAACCATAACTTTGATTCCTTTTCATAGTACTACATATACACAAATTAAGGGATTAGTAGTTTTGAAATCAGAAGTTAGTGTAAAAAGGAGTTTCTTTAAAAAAAAGTCTGAATTTTTGGTACAGATTTCGGCAAGAATCATGGACGTGATGATTTGCTTTTGTGGGCTACAAAATGTGTCAGGCTGGATCTGGATTTTTCCCTTTACATGGTCCAGTTCAGATGTAGCTCATGTTCTGTTTCCAAAGCCAAACTATATTAACAGCATGTAAAGTTTTCCAGATATGGTTTGGAGTCTCACAATCATTTCTTTTGTTTAGGAAAAACTAATCAGTTGGACATTCAGGGTGAGGTAACCAGCTCCAAAGGTAGGACTCATCCATTCGTCCCTTCATTTTAAACTGCTTATCATTAAGTCACATTTACAGTAGTGCAGCAGGTGTGACCAATAATCACTGTTCTAACTGTAAAGAAATGGGGTTTAGAAAATTTGTTGGATAGGTTTATTTTTTTTTACAGTTTGGAAACTTGCAATTAGTCTATTTTCAGTGTCTTGTTGCAACCTTAAGTTACTGTTTTTAACAAGTCTTATTGGAAGTGTTTTCAGAATACTATTAGTGCAGTTCAAGTCAGTACTTTGTGGTGTCATTGTTTTTATACTACATATAATCTTAAGAATATGTAATTTTGATATATAACTGGTTCTCAAATTCACTTCTTGAAGGTCCTTATATACTATTTTAGAGGTTACTAGTCTGAAACAATTTTCAATAATATACCGGTAATTAAAAAAAAATAATAATAATAATTAGAAAAATAATAATATATATATATATCCATCCATCCATCCATTTTCTACCGCTTATCCGAGGTCGGGTCACGGGGGCAGTAGCTTTAGCAGGGACGCCCAGACTTCCCTCTCCCCAGCCACTTCATCCATCTCTTCCGGGGGGATCCCGAGGCGTTCCCAGGCCAGCCGAAGGATGTAGTCTCTCCAGCGTGTCCTGGGTCGTCCCCGTGGTCTCCTCCCGGTGGGACGTGCCCGGAACACCTCACCAGGGGGGCGTCTGGGAGGCATCCGAATCAGATGCCCCAGCCACCTCATCTGGCTCCTCTCGATGTGAAGGAGCAGCGGCTCTACTCTGAGATCCTCTCGGATTACCGAGCTTCTCACCCTATCTCGAAGGGAGAGCCCGGACACCCTGCGGAGGAAACTCATTTCGACCGCTTGTATCCTGGATCTTGTTCTTTCGGTCACGACCCAATGCTCGTGACCATAGGTGAGGGTAGGAAAGTAAATTGACCGGTAAATCGAGAGCTTCGCCTTTCGGCTTAGCTCCTTCTTCACCACAACGGATCGATACAAACTCCGTATCACTGCACACGCTGCACCGATCCGCCTGTCGATCTCCCGTTCCATTCTTCCCTCACTCGTGAACAAGACCCCAAGATACTTGAACTCCTCCACTTGGGGCAGGATCTCATCCCCGACCTGAAGAGGGCACGCCACCCTTTTCTGACTGAGGACCATGGTCTCAGATTTGGAGGTGCTGATTCTCATCCCAGCCGCTTCACACTCTGCTGCGAACTGCTCCAGTGAGAGTTGGAGGTCACGGCTTGATGAAGCCTACAGAAACACATCATCTGCAAAAAGCATAGATGCAATACTGAGGCCACCAAACCGGACCCCCTCAACGCCTCGGCTGCGCCTAGAAATTCTGTCCATAAAAATTATGAACAGAATCGGTGACAAAGGGCAGCCTTGGCGGAGTCCAACCCTCACCGGAAACAAGTCCGACTTACTGCCGGATATGCGGACCAAACTCTGACTCCGATCGTACAGGGACCGAACAGCCCGTATCAGGGGGTTCGGTACCCCATACTCCCGAAGCACCTCCCACAGGACCCCCCGAGGGACACGGTCGAAGGCCTTCTCCAAGTCCACAAAACACGTAGCCTGGTTGGGCGAACTCCCATGCACCCTCGAGGACCCTGACAAGGGTGTAGAGCTGGTTCACTGTTTCACGGCCAGGACGAAAACCACACTGCTCCTCCGGAATCTGAGATTCGACTTCCCGACGGACCCTCCTCTCCAGCACCCCTGAATAGACCTTACCAGGGAGGCTGAGGAGTGTGATGGCCCTATAGTTGGAACACACCCTCCGGTCCCCTTTCTTAAAAAGGGGGACCACCACCCCAGTCTGCCAATCCAGAGGCACTGTCCCCGATGTCCACGCGATGTTGCAGAGGCGTGTCAACCAGGACAGCCCTACAACATCCAGAGCCTTGAGGAACTCCGGGCGAATCTCATCCACCCCCGGGGCCCTGCCACCAAGCAGCTTTTTAACTACCTCGGTGACCTCAACCCCAGAGATAGGAGAGCCCGCCTCAGAGAACCCAGACTCTGCTCCCTCATGAGAAGGCGTGTCGGTGGAATTGAGGAGGTCTTCGAAGTATTCTCCCCACCGGCTCACAACATCCCGAGTTGAGGTCAGCAGAGCCCCATCCCCACTATACACAGTGTTGGTGGTGCACTGCTTCCCCCTCCTGAGACGCCGGATGGTGGACCAGAATTTCCTCGAAGCCGTCCGGAAGTCTTTCTCCATGGCCTCACCGAACTCCTCCCATGTTTTTGCTTCAGCGACCACCAAAGCTGCATTCCGCTTGGCCAGCCGGTACCCATCAGCTGCCTCAGGAGTCCCACAGGCCAAAAAGGCCTGATAGGACTCCTTCAGCTTGACGGAATCCCTCACCGTTGGTGTCCACCAATGGGTTCGGGGATTGTTCGCCACGACAGGCACCGACCATCTTACGGCCACAGCTCCGGTCGGCCGACTCAGCAATAGAGGCGCGGAACATGGTCCACTCGAACTCGATGTCCCCCGCCTCCCTCGGAACATGAGCAAAGTTCTGTCGGAGGTGGGAGTTTAAACTCCGTCTGACAGGGGATTCCGCCAGACATTCCCACCAGACCCTCACAATACGTTTGGACCTGCCACGTCGGACTGGCATCTTCCCCCACCATCGGAGCCAACTCACCACCAGGTGGTGATCAGTTGACAGCTCCGCCCCTCTCTTTACCAGAGTGTCCAAGACATGCGGCCGCAAGTCCGATGACACGACCACAAAGTCGATCATCGAACTGCGACCTAGGGTGTCCTGGTGCCAAGTGCACGTGTGGACACCCTTATGCTTGAACATGGTGTTCGTTATGGACAATCCGTGATGAGCACAGAAGTCCAATAACAGAACACCGCTCGGGTTCTGATCGGGGGGGCCGTTCCTCCCAATCACGCCCTTCCAGGTCTCACTGTCATTGCCCACGTGAGCATTGAAGTCTCCCAGCAGAACGATGGAGTCCCCAGCGGGAGTGCTCTCCAGCACCCCCTCCAAGGACTCCAAAAAGGGTGGGTACTCTGAACTGCTGTTTGGTGCATAAGCACAAACAACAGTCAGGACCCGTCCCCCCACCCGAAGGCGGAGGGAGGCTACCCTCTCGTCCACCGGGGTGAACCCCAACGTAGAGGCGCCGAGCCGGGGACCAATAAGTATACCCACACCTGCTCGGCGCCTCTCACCGTGGGCAACTCCAGAGTGGAAGAGAGTCCAACCCCTCTCGAGAGGACTGGTACCAGAGCCCAAGCTGTGCGTGGAGGCGAGTCAGACTATATCTAGTCGGAACTTTTTGAGCTCACACACCAGCTCGGGCTCCTTCCCTGCCAGAGAGGTGACATTCCACGTCCCTAGAGCCAGCTTCTGTAGCCGGGGATCGGATCGCCATGGTCCCCGCCTTCGGCCACCGACCAGCTCGCACTGCACCCGATCACTATGGCCCCTCCCACAGGTGGTGAGCCCATGGGAAGGGGGACCCACGTTACCCTTTCGGGCTGTGCCCGGCCGGGCCCCATGGGTTCAGGCCCGGCCACCAGGCGCTCGCCTTTGAGCCCCACCTCCAGGCTTGGCACCAGAGGGGGGTCCCGGTGACCCGCGTCCGGGCAAGGGAAACCGGAATCCATTAATTGTACTCGTCATAGGGGTTTTTGGAGCCGTGCTTTGTCTGGTCCCTCACCTAGGACCTGTTTGCCATGGGTGACCCTGCCAGCGGCATAAAGCCCCAGACAATTTAGCTCCTAGGATCATTGGGACACACAAACCCATAGATTAGATTAGATTAGATTAGATTAGATTAGATTAGATAGATAGATAGATAGATAGATAGATAGATAGATAGATAGATAGATAGATAGATAGATAGATAGATAGATAGATAGATAGATAGATAGATAGATAGATAGATAGATAGATAGATAGATAGATAGATAGATAGATAGATAGATAGAGAGAGAGAGAGAGAGAGAGAGAGTTCCCTCCAAACGTATTGGAACAGCAAGGTCAGTTCCTTCGTTTTTGTTGTATACTGAAGACATTTGGGTTTTGATCAAAATATGAGACAAGTTCAGAATTCCAGTTTTTATTTCATGGTATTTACATCTGAATGTGTTAAATAACTCCGGACAGAGCACCTTTTGTTTGAACCCACCTACTTTTCAAGCGAGCAAAAGTATTAGAACATGTGGCTGATGGGCGTTTCTAGTTGCTCATGTGTTGCCTTGATTGCTGAAACAGTAGTGCTTGTTTTTAGCTTTGGGTTTCATCTGTGAAAACTGCATTTGCTGTTGAGCAAACATGAAGACCAGACAACTGTCTGGGAGAAAAGCAAACCATTTTGAAGCTGAGAGAAGAGGGGAAAATCAATCAGAGCTATTGTACAAACATTGGGCATAGGCAATACAACAATTTGGAATGTCCTGCAAAAGAAAGAAACTACTGGTGTACTGAGCAACACACATCGAACAGGTCGGCCAAGGTTATCAACAGCAGTTGATGACAGATAATTTATGACAGCTGTGAAGAAACACCCAAAGAATTTATGACAGCTGTGAAGAAACACCCAACGACAACAGTCAGTGACATCACTGCCAACCTCCACAGGAGGTATCACAATCCACTGTTGAAGACTTGACAGAAGAAACATAAAGGCCATACCACAAGATGCACACAACTCATCAGCAAAAAGTGTCTGAAGGCCAGATTGGACTCTGCAAAAGTACAGAGATGAGCCACAAACATTTTGGAACAAAATTTTATGGACTGATGAGCCGAAGATTAACCTCTACCGAAGTGATGGAAAGGCTAAAGCAGGGAGGAAAAAAAGATCTATGTGTGATGCAGAACAAAAGCTCATCTGTGAAGCATGGTGGAGGTAATGTCATGGCTTGGGCTTGCATGGCTGCTTCTGGAAGGGGCTCAATAGTCTTTATTGATGATGTAACTCATGATGGTAGCAGCAGAATGAATGAATGAATCTGCCAATTTACGGACAAAATGCATCCAAACTAATCGGGAGAAGCTTCATCATGCAACAAGACAATGACCCAAAACACACTGCCAACACAACAAGTAAAAGGGGTAAAAGTGGAAGGTCTTAGACTGGCCAAGTCAATCAACGGACGTTAACCCAGTAGAGCATGAATTTTACCTCCTGAAGAGGAGAATGAAGGGAGAAACCTCCAGAAACAAACAAGAACTAAAGTAGGCCACGGTAAAGGCCTGGAAAAGCATTTAAAATGAAGAATGCAACACTCTGAAGTCATTGGGTCCCAGGCTTGATTACAGCTATTGCAAGTAAGGGTTCTGCCACCAAATATTAGGTTAATCACCAAGTTGTCTGTGCCAATACCTTTGCTCACTTGAAAAGTGGATGGCTTCAAACAAAACGTGCTCTGTCCGGAGTTGATTAACACATCTATATGTCAATACCATGAAATAAAAGCTGGAATTCTGACCTTTTGTCACATCTTTTGATCTGAAACCCAAATGTGTTCAGTATACAACAAAAACAAAGGAATTGACCTTGCCGTTCCAATACTTCTGGAGGTGACAGTATATATATCTTAATTACCACACTTCCCTCTTTCACACATTGGCGGGGTGGAGGTGGGGGCAAAAAGAGTCTTTGGTCTTAACATGCTGACATTAATAAGAATTGCCACATGGCTAATACAAATACTGCATGTTTTTAAACCAGTCAACCCAAGACGGTGTACGAAAAGGCCATGGAGCAAAAATGAAGTTGATGCTGTGATGAAACACTTCAAAGCACAATTTTTACAGGGACACCTTGCAACAAAGTTGGAGTGTCAGCAATGCAAGCTTGCTGAGGACCCTGTTTTGAAGGCTAGAACTATTCAAAACATACGAGATTTTGTGAGGAACAGGGGCTTGACTTTCAGAAAGAGAGTTGGCATGAGTCCGTAATGGTTACAGTACCGGTTTCAGTACTAGTTTGCAGTTTGTACAACCCTGTTCAAAAAGAAAGTTTCATACCATTTTACAGCTGTAAATTTTATTTTTCCTTGGTGCATTGTTTTTGTATCTCTGCACTGTTTTATTTTATAAAATGGATTTCTAATCCAAGCAGGTTTTTTGCAAACTGAATGTTGCTGCTCAGTTGTTTGAAGTACAGTAAATGCTATATTGCCTTTTTCCTCTGTGCTTTGTTGTATTTTAATTTTCTTTATTATAAATTTGTTTTAAAAAAACAACAGTGTACTGACATTTTTCTGCAGACTTAACATTCTTCTTTTCCTTTCGGCTTGTCCCGTTAGGGGTCGCCACAGCGCGTCATCCTTTTCCATGAGAGCCTATCTCCTGCATCCTCCTCTCGAACACCAACTGCCAACATGTCTTCCCTCACGACATCCATCAACCTTCTCTTTGGTCTTCCTCTAGCTCTCTTGCCTGGCAGCTCCATCCTCATCATCCTTCTACCAATATACTCACTCTCTCTCCTCTGGACGTGTCCAAACCATTGAAGTCTGCTCTCTCTAACTTTGTCTCCAAAACATCGAACCTTGGCTGTCCCTCTGATGAGCTCATTTCTAATTTTATCCAACCTGGTCACTCCGAGAGCGAACCTCAACATCTTCATTTCCGCCACCTCCAGCTCTGCTTCCTGTTTTCTCTTCAGTGCCACTGTCTCTAATCCATACATCATGGCTGGCCTCACCACTGTTTTATAAACTTTGCCCTTCATCCTAGCAGAGACTCTTCTGTCACATAACACACCTGACACCTTCCTCCACCCGTTCCAACCTGCTTGGACCCGTTTCTTCACTTCCTGACCACACTCACCATTGCTCTGGACGGTTGACCCCAAGTATTTAAAGTCCTCTACCCTTGCCATCTCTTCTCCCTGTAGCCTCATTTTTCCCCCACCACCCCTCTCATTCATGCACATATATTCTGTTTTACTTCGGCTAATCTTCATTCCTCTTCTTTCCAGTGCATGCCTCCATCTTTCTAACTGTTCCTCCAGCTGCTCCCTGCTTTCACTGCAGATCACAATGTCATCTGCAAACATCATGGTCCACGGGGATTCCAGTCTAACCTCATCTGTCAGCCTATCCATCACCACTGCAAAAAGGAAGGGGCTCAGGGCTGATCCCTGATGCAGTCCCACGTCCACCTTAAATTCTTCTGTCACACCGACAGCACACCTCACCGCTGTTCTGCTGCCCTCGTACATGTCCTGTATTATTCTAACATACTTCTCTGCCACTCCAGACTTCCGCATGCAGTACCACAGTTTTTGGATGAACGCTCATATTTGTTTGGCAAGGTTTTAAGCCGGATGCCCTTCCTGACGCAACCCTCTGCATTTATCTGGGCTTGGGACCGGCCTACAGTTTGCACTGACTTGTGCCCCCCATAGGGCTGCATTTGCGTGGTAGGTTGATTGAAGACTGTAAATTGCCCGTAGATGTGAATGTGAGTGTGAATGGTTGTTTGTTTGTATGTGCCCTGCGATTGGCTGCCGAATGGTTCAGGGTGTACCCCGCCTCCTGCCCGAAGATAGCTGAGATAGGCTCCAGCAGCCCCCGACCCTAGTAAGGATAAGCGGTAAAGAAAATGGATGGATGGATGGATTAAAAACCTCAAAACTAAAAGAATGGGTTTAACCAACCTGCTGTGCACTAAAGTACAAGGTGCACTGATCAGATCCCAAATCCCGAATAGTGCCCCCTTTTTTAAAAGTCAGACATTAACAGTACGGAGCAAGGTAAAACAGACTGTGTACACAAACTGTGTGAAAACTATTACAATAACCGAAATGACTGTGTGAGGACATACAGATAGGGAGGACAAACCCCTGAGTAGAAGATTTTGTACAAGCCGCCCCTAAATAAAACAGATAGGTGATCTACAGTGGAGGATTGTGATCTACAGTGGAGGATTTTGTATGATGCTATTGCAACAAATGCATTTGATGTTGTCATCCTGCTATTTTCAAGTGTCCATTCTATGCTTTGCATGAAAATGTTTTCCATGTCTTTGTTTAGTGTAAGAGACTAAAATATTTCTTTACTCTTCTTACAAATGTTTTCACCTTTTTGGTGCAGTTTTCTTTGGCCATATGTGGGGCCAAATACAGGAAGGAAGATAAATTTAAGAGTCAGGGAAGCCAAGTTGACTATTTATCTCAGTCGAAGAGACAACATGTCTCTTGGAGGTGTAACGTGAAGGCGATGGTGTAAGGTGGTCGACGGGCGAATGCGCTGCAAATGGCCATATGCGGCATAATGTAGCAGGAATGAAGCAAAAAAAACACACACAAGCACATAAAAGAAAAAGAAAAAGGCTGCAAGATAAAAATAATGCAATCATAGAAACCAAAATAAAAACCGCTGCAAGATAAAAATGCTGCTATCACAAAAAACAACAATGTACGAAAAGTGCTGCAAACACACACAAAAAACCCACACAAATACCAAAACAACTGCCTGAGAGAAATGCTGCAAACACACAAAAAAAAACACACAAATCCTAAAATAACTATGAGAGAAATGCTGCAAGTTCACGCCACACAATGGAAGTCCGCTGGGCTACTCGGGGGCGCGACCTACGGGACGGACCAGTCCTGTGAGACCAGAGGCACCACAGATATGTATAAATAGATATGACACCCACATTCTGGGCTCCATGCCATATATATACATACACACCTACACCTACACCCACACACGCACACACACACACACACACATACGTGTAAAAAACAAATAATAATCATCCCTGAAAACACCATAGTCACACCACAGCCTCAGCCTTGTATTGTGACATTATCATTTGTATGAACCCTAATTTCAGTCGATGAATATCTGGACATTGCTTAAGCTTTATTCCCAACCCATTCCACAATGTGACCCCACATATCGATAAACCCAAACATTTTCTGGTTATTATTACTGCTTGGACTTGAAAGTTTCCACATCCCCTCAAGTTGTAGCCTCGCTCCCACTCTGTAAATAGTTTTTGGATATTACCCGATAATGTTTTTATTGGTTTTATAAAGTATTTGTGCAGTATAAAAGTTGATGAAATCAAAATTGTTTAATATTCTTGATTACAAAAAGAATGTATTTGTGTGATCAAAATATCCAACCTTGTGTATGGTTCTATGGTAACTCCACGTATATGTAATTTAAAGAGTGGATGAAGAGAAGTTTTGTAATTGTTACCCCCCACTTCAAAACAGGCGGTCAAATATGGCAAGACCAGTGTACACTAAAGTATATATAGTGCATTGTAGTCCAAGAAATGTTCTGCTTTTTTTATGACTGAAATAATTTTGAATGTTTTAGTTTGTATGTGCGGCACGGTGGACGACTGGTTAGAGCGTCTACCTCACAGTTCTGAGGACTGGGGTTCAATCCCTGGCCCCGCCTGTGTGGAGTTTGCATGTTCTCCCTGTGCCTGCGTGGGTTTTCTCCGGGCACTCCGGTTTACTCCTACATCCCAAAAAAATGCATGGTAGGTTAATTGAAGAGTCTAAATTACCCGTAGGTGTGAATGTGACTGTGAGTGCAAATGGTTGTTTGTTTATGTGTGCCCCACGATTGGCTGGCAACCAGTTCAGGGTGTACCCCGCCTCCTGCCCGATGATAGCTGGGTTAGGCTCCAGCACGCCCGCGACCCTTGTGAGGATAAGCGGCTCAGAAAATGGATGGATGTGTAAAAAAGTAAACACTTTTTTAAAAATATGTGATGTGGTGGGACCACAATGCCTGATCTGCAAGGTGGTGAGGGATTACTGTATTTGTTGTTTATTAAGTGCTTCACCTTATTTCCACATTAATGAATTTGAAGAACTTCAGATTAGTCTTGACAGACATTCCCGAGTCCAGACAGTCTGAGACAGAGAAAAACCAAGTAAAAATGAGTCCAAAAAAACTCCAAGACGAGAGTCACTTCTAAATGAGCCCTCGAGACTAAGAGCTGTCTCAAATACGATAACTGTCCATTTCAAATGTAAATTTTTACTTACATACTCCCTAAATTGTTTTCTGAAAAAATGTTATTCTGAACACGTTCCACTGCAGCTCCTTGTATTGTGAAATTTGTAGAGCCCTTAAGCCTTAAATTACATGCTATGTCAGAAATGGTTTTCACATGCACTACCTTTTGTACTTTGTGAATAATGTGACCGTATGATTATTTACAATTCTTAATGTACAAAAATCTTGTTTTTAATTCCATTTAGGTTTGTACCATCAAGGTCCTTTCCCTTGTGGATTAGCCTGACAGTGATGAACCTGATGAGGATTTGAAAGACAAAGTTGTTCAACTGCAGAGGAAGACGGAAAATATTCTGGTATGATTCAGTGGTTCATTCCGTTCTCTTTAGCCTAAATAGAAAGTAAACAAAACTAGATATAGCTAGCTATAACTTGAATACCTTTTTGAAGCCGGATACAGATTAATCTTCAGGTATATGGTTTAAAATCAATAATGAGGACAGCATAACAGACCATTCCACTGTGCTATCAGATGATGCGATTGTTCCGAAGCTGAGAAGGACAGAAATGCATTCTGGTATGGTGTTGACACTTTTAATATAACTTGTTGACAGACTATTGTCACCTTGTGTTTGATTTGAAAAGAATGAACAAAAATGGGTAACCATGATATATCTCCTCCTTTGTAGATGAATAAACTACCAGCTTTTTCTGATTCTCTCTATGATTCAAGTGATGATGGTTCAGAGGGCCTTTCCACTTCTAATTCTGAAGTCCTTATCACTTAAAGGTAGAGTTGTGAAATATGAACATATCGCCGCCTAAAAAAATCTAATCCTTACTTCTTGTACTATTCTGAAATAAAGACGTCATTCTCCAACAAATGACATATATTGTTTGGTATTGTCTTGCTGAAATAAGCAGGGGTGCCCATGAAAAAGCTGTTGCTTGCATGGCAGCATATGTTTCTCCAAAACCTGTATGTACATTTCAGGATTAATGGTGCCTTCACAGATGTGTAAGTTACCCATACCATTGGCACTAACACAGCCCCATACCATCACAGATGCTGGCTTTTGAACTTTGCGTCCATAACAGTCCGGATGGTTCTTTTCCTCTTTGGCCCGAAGGACATAACATCCACAATATCCAAAAACAATTTGAAATGTGGACTGGTCGGACCACAGAACACTTTTCCACTTTTCATCAGTCCATCTTAGATGAGCTCGGGGGCGTTTCTGGGTGTTGTTGATAAATGGCTTTTGCTTTGCATAGTACACTTTCAAGTTGCACTTACGGATGTAGCGCCGAACTGTATTTACTGACATTGGTTTTCTGAAGTGTTCCTGAGCCCATGTGGTGATATCCTTTCCACATTGATGTTGGTTTTTGATGCAGTGCCGCCTGAGGGATCGAAGGTCACGGGTTTTCAATGTTGGTTTTCAGCCTTGCCACTTACGTGCAGTGATTTCTCCAGATTCTCTGAGCCTTTTGATGATATTATGGACCGTAGATGATGAAATCCCTAAATTCCTTGCAATTTGTATGTTGAGGAACATTGTCCTTAAACTGTTCGACTATTTTCTCACACACTAGTTCACAAAGAGGTGAACCTCGCCCTATCTTTGCTTGTGAATGACTGAGCAATTCAGGGAAGCTCCTTTTATACCCAATCATGGCACCCACCTATTCCTAATTGGCCTGTTCACCTGTGCAATGTTCCAAACAGGTGTTTGATGAGCATTCCTCAACTTTCTCACTCTTTTTTGCCACCTGTCCCAGGTTTTTTGGAATGTGTTGCAGCCATAAAATTCTAAGTTAATGATTATTTGCTAAAAACAATCAAGTTTATCAGTTTGAACAATAAAAGTATTGTCTTTGTGGTGTATTCAATTAAATATAGGTTGAACATGATTTGCAAATCATTGTATTCGGTTTTATTTATGTTTAACACAACGTCCCAAGTTCATTGGAATTGGAGTTGTACACACTGTATGTATATATATATGTGAGAGTGTGTGCATAAGTGATGCAAGTGTTCCTGAGAAAAAGTTGATTTTGGAGATGCTGCTTTACGTATTAGGTATATTTATTGTTTTCAGTGTTATTTATCAAAGTACTTTGGAGAATTTGTTCTGGGGGTGTACTGTTAAATAAATTGTAGAAGTTATCATTTATTTGCTTAGCTTGCATTAGTATTATGGACGATTTTGATGGTTGCTTGCTGACCGTGAGAGAAAGGAAGATGTCTCGCCTTCAAGAAGATGACTCAGCAGGAATCATCAGAGAGAAGGGCGCCTTGACCAAGGACGTGGCCGGTGTTGGTCTCATGTCTTCACCTTGAAACCCTCCCCTTAGTGTGTTGTGTCTTGTAGCTTAGTATGTTATGTCTTGTAACTTAGATACCTCCTTATTTCAAATAAATACAGGAGCGACGGGAGAGATTGTTTAGAGCGTGATGGGAGGCTGTAATCTGAACAATCTCGCCATACGTCCTCTTCATGAGCAAAAGAAACCAGCTTCTTCATTCCTTTTTGTGTCTATTTTTATAGGTGTTGGGCGAGATAGATCCAACATGTACCTTAAGTCATTATTAGTAATAAGATAAATCATTTAGAGGTTGTTTTTTTTTTTTTTTTTTTTTTTTTACATTCTTTTTCTTTCTTCTAAAGATTCCAATGAATAACCTTGGATATGACTTCTCAAGTTCAGATAGTGAAGAGGAGTATATTCCAAAACCCGAGGAGTGGACAGATAGTGACTGGAGCATCAGAGTTATCTCTGGAAAATGATAAAATGAAAAGAATTGCATCTACTAATAAGAGCAAATGCAAACCTTCCAGTCAGAATCAGTTCAAATCTTCAAGCCCGACTTCCAGTCAGAGGAGAAGCTTTGAAACAAGCCATGACCCTAAACTAAAATTTCGTGCTCGCAGACATGATGCTAACAAGGAGCTCAGTGTTTCAATGCACCACCAAGAAAAGGCATCTGTCTTTGTCAGTCCTGTTATGAAGAAGCAGAATGGTTCAAGAGGATATGACAAAAAACATCACTGCCTGTTTTGTGAACAAGTAGTTCAGAAAATATCAAGGTACTTGTGGCGTCAACACACCGATATGGTTGATGTTGCTAAAGCGTTTCGTTTTCCAAAAAACTCAAAAGAAAGGAAGCTGCAGTTGGATTATATACAAAACAAGGGGAACTTTAGTCATAATACTGAAGTATTGGCGAGGGGAAAAGGCAAACTCATACTGTCCAAACAACCAAAGGAAAAAAAGGAAGGGCACGAATTTGCGCATTGTGTGTACTGCTATGGATTGTTCACAAAGAGTAATGTGGCCGTATTTTAAGATCTGCAAATTCAAGCCTCGGGATCAGAAATCGATACCAGGTAAAACAAGAGTCCAAGCATTGTGTGCTTTTGCTGAGCCTGCCCCAGCAGGACTTAGTGGTACATACTGGAAGTTATTGAATGACATGAATCAAGACAAGATTGCAATTGCTATTAAGGGAGACCACTGCATTCTCGAGTATGGTTACAGACTGTTCAAGAAAAATGAAAGGGTAACCAGCCAATACCAGCATATACGTCAAAAACTGAGAGACCTTGGCAGACTGCCAAAGAAGTTACACCCGTGAAGACTGTTAAAGAACTCGTGAAACCTGAAATGTATGGTAATCTTGTCACAGCTGCAAGACGCGTGGCTGGATTCAGTGATAGAACTGGCGGTATCAATGTCCATCTCTTGCTCGCAAAGTTGGACACAGCATGCATTCTTTGGCCATGTACATTAAATCTGAAGGAATGAAGAAAAAAGATAAAGAAACTGTCAATGATGATGATGAATTCATAAAGCTCTGCAAAGAAAGTTGGAAATTTGACATAGCAAGCCAAGCGCTAACTCAGCTCGACCAGTCCAAATGGAATGCCCCTCAACTCTTACGGTTCACTCAGGATGTCCAAAATCTTCATTTCTGCTTGTCTGAGAAACAGCAGGAACATCTGAGTGCCCTGAAAGAAGAGGTTTCATCCTCAAACTGGAAAGACCTAGCCAAGGTCACCCAGGTGCAAGTTATCCTCTTCAGCCGCCGGAGAGAAGGAGAGGTATCTAGAATGCACTTGTCTGCTTACCTGTCAAGAGACACATCAGACATGCACGAAGATGTTAACTTGGCCCTTACACCACTGGAGCAGAAACTTTGCCAATATTTTGTCCGGATAACCATTGTAGAAAAGAGAGGAAGGAAAGTTCCTGTTCTTCTCACCCCACTCATGAAGGAATCGCTCGATACTCTAATCGAGAAGCGAGAAGAGTGTGGTGCTCAGAATGAAAATAGATTCTTGTTTGCATTGCCACATTCCGTCCATAACATCAGGGGTTCCAAATTGCATGAGGCAGTGTGTACAGGAATGTGATAATATAAAAAATCCAAAAGCACTAACTTCAACAAAACTGAGGAAACACATTGCTACCCTTTCGACCCTTCTGAATCTCAAGTCTACAGAACTTGATCAATTGGCTGATTTCCTTGGCCATAACATCGCTGTTCACAGAAAGCACTACCGCCTTCCAGAGGGCACCATCCAGCTTGCGAAGATCAGCAAGGTTCTCCTGGCATTGGAAAAGGGACATCTTGGGGAATTCCAAGGGAAGAGGCTGGACGAAATTCACATTGATCCAAATGGTATTAAGTCTTATATTATAATGTAATGAATAATGTTGTTGTCCATTTATAAATCTTGCTTTTCCCAAATGTAGGTATTAGATCTTAAGATACTGGTGAAGAGGGCAAATTCATAATCGTAATACTAGACTCTCACCACACATATTATGCTAAGCTATATAAGCAGTCCAGCTTTTTATCGTGCTTTTGTATACTCTTCATTGTCAGAGGTTGATCTTAAGTTTCAGCTTTGCAACTCTTATATTTTATGACTTCCCATTGTAGACACTGTTGATGTGGCGTTGGTATCTCAAGAAGATATGGAAGGTATGTGTTTATTTTTGGTTTAATTTAGTTGAGTTTTAATCTGATATACACGCAACCTACTTCCGCATTTGGCAAAACGGGTAAGAGCCCTTCCTCCCCACTCAGGGGAATGGCAAAGCGGACTGTGACAGCAGCCGTGAGAACTTCAAACATCTAAAATGTCTATTTTTAACACAAACTGTCACCACAGAGCCACCACAATATTCGATGTTTAAGCTTCATTCGTGTTAACATATATCACATCATATTTGTATGAATAAATGATATACTGGACATGTATTTAACTTTGGTACGAAGACACCAGCCATGAAGAAATTTTTTTGGGAGAAAAATTCGGCTTCAAACAATCATGTCATCAATCAATCCAGTTATGCTCATTAGCGTAGCATACTCAGGATGTTGGCGATCGTTTTTGGTCACATGACGTTCCGCATACAGCGGATTGGTCGTGAACCAGCCTCTATTTTGTATTCTCTACAATTAGTAGAGACAAGAATTCTATCAATTGATCTCTAATGGCCAGACAGTATTTAAAATCTATCGTGGACGGTCCAAAATGCATTGGCGCATGTGCATTAGGGAGTGTCGAACTTTGCTTTGACTAAACTGTTCATAATCTGGGGGCAGTGTAAAGGACACAGCGAAAAGGAGTTGTTTAGTCTCGTAATTATACATTGGTGTGTTTTGGGCGTGATACTGTATGAGTTAAATCATCCATCCATCCCATCCATCCATTTTCTGAGCCGCTTCTCCTCACTAGGGTCGCGGGCGTGCTGGAGCCTATCCCAGCTATCACCGGGCAGGAAGCGGGGTACACCCTGAACTGGTTGCCAGCCAATCGCAGGGCACATACAAACAAACAACCATTCGCACTCACATTCACACCTACGGGCAATTTAGAGTCTCCCATTCATGCATGTTTTTGGGATGTGGGAGGAAACCGGAGTGCCCGGAGAAAACCCACGCAGGCACGGGGAGAACATGCAAACTCCACACAGGCGGGGCCGGGGGTTGAACCCGGGTCCTCAGAACTGTGAGGCTGACGCTCTTACCAGTCGGCCGCTCCAATATTGCATCAGTTGCCCTGCCATCGACTGGCAACCAGTCCATTGTGCACTGTGCCTCTCGCCTGATGTCAATAATAATAATAATCTCCAGCTCACCTGTGAACCCTAATGAGTAAGTGCTATAGAAAGTGGATGGACTTCTCAACATAGAGGCACCTTTTTATCCTTTTAAATGCTGACCGCGGCGGCACGGTGGAAAAACTGGTTAGAGCGTCAGCCTCACAGTTCTGAGGAGCGGGGCTCAATCCCCGGCCCCGCCTGTGTGGAGTTTGCATGTTGCATGAAGGCATTCCTGGGCCAGGCCAAACTCTCACACAATAATAGCCAGCTCTGCCAACTGCTTCCACTTCTGCTCTGACTATTGTTGGAAGTGTGCGTCTATTCCTTACCCTTATTGAACAACTCTCGCCACAACTTCCCGCTGCGTGTTCGTTGCTTTTCCAATGAAAGATAACCAAAGAATGAACCCAGCCCTCAACCTAGCCCATCAGAGACACCACGCGAGAAGAAACTCATTCATTCACACGTTTCACCCTGTTCTCAATCGCTCTGCCTCGGTCAAATGGCATGGAAGGGTTTGCTGACAAGTGGTGCCATGGGAGACCGCTTTGTTGCCACCCAGAATGATGTCCAGTATTGTTGTGATGTCATGGTGAATTGTCGTATTATGAATGGATGGAGAATAAGCCTATTTCAACCAAGTGGGCAAAAAATAAATAACTAAAATAAAATAAACATTGTTCCACGTTGTAGAATGGTTACATACAAGTGACCAGACTGACGAATTTTTCAAGATACGGGCTGTTGTTGGGATCATTTTATGCTTTGACTTGTGAGCAAAAAATTGATGCGAGCGCTGTGTGGTGGCAGTGAACTCAACTTATTTCACAACAAGAAGCAGTTAGGCAGAGAGTGAACAATTCATTTTAAAAAAATAACAGCTTCAAGCGGTTTACCGCCTCTTCGAGTTTAAGTTTACTGTCAACCTAAACAAAGTTACACATTATATATGTATTATATATTTAAAATAACCAAATAGCTTTGCTGCAGGTGAATCTGTTTAGATTAATGCAAATGATGTACAATATTTGAATACAGACGGTGACGCAACAGATATAGATGGATAATATAATGATACAGGAAGTCCTCGAGTTACGACGCACTCGACCTGCGACGTTTCGACTTTACGACACCCGTCCCTCGTCCGCCATTTTGTCCCAGCACCATAGTGTTTCTGCTTAGCTAGTGCATAGTGCTTGTCTGTGTTTGTGCGCCGGGAGTATGTTTTCTTTTTTTCACACATCAGTAATGGTAAGTACAGCATCTTATTTTTTTATTTTAATGTATTTTTGTTTCTTTATACGAAGCGTTAACCTTTCCTGCTACTGTCACCTGACCGTGGTCGGGAGATGCAGGGGTTAACGCCCTTCTCTCGTTGCACAGCTGAGGTGGGTGGCGGCAACAATAAAGGCACGAAGCTCCGATTTGCTGCTTTAATGGCTTTATTAGCTCCTCTGCACATTCAACGTCAACGGGTCCTCCGCTAATCGCGACTCTTCCTCGGTCGCCGTCACTACACTTGCCACTGTACACACTCGCACCAGCGCGCACTCCTTCCTCCTTCACAGTCCCGCCGGACGACGCCTGCGCAGTCCCGTCTCACTCACACATCGACGCACACGCCCACACACACTGAGCTTGCTGTCACAATCACGTGGGACAATACCCATCACAGAAGTATTTCGCCGTAAATTTGAAATCCGACTTACACGTCACCAGCGTAGGAACTGAACTCGTTTGTAAATCGAGGACTTCCTGTACTCGCAGGCATATATTCTTCATTCTATGCAACAAATGACTGATATTACTGCAGTTTACTGAGGAGTTTTGACTGGCACCATGGACAATATATCCGTATGTCTGAAATATACTGCTCCCAGGTGGCCGTGGTGCAAACACCAGAACTGGCACAATGTCCATTAAATTAAAGCAAAAGAAATGTGTCAAAATGTATTTTAATTCCACATTAAATTTTTTTGTTTTGTTTTCAGAGAAACATGGATGTATTGATGGCATTTTCGTTAATTTGTGTAAAGATGACTGAAGAGATAAAATATTGAAAGATGATTTGAGATACAAGTATGTGAACTTACGAACATGGTCACTAAATGAACTGAACTCAAGGTACCACTGTATTCTTAAAAAAGGACTCAAGTTACCTCTGCTTCTACAGCCCACTGGTAGGCAAGCTTCAATTTTCCCAGCTGCAAGACCAGCTCAAACCTGTGCTCAGGGTCTGTCAACAGTGCTAACACCTGCTGCTTGAAACCCTGAAGACCCAGAAGACAAAAAAAACCTAATAAGCACAGAGGAAGCCATCAATCGGTCGAACAACTAGGAATCAAAGAATGTGTAATGACAGGCCAATAATGAACTAAGTTCAGACCTGTTTTTCCAGGAAGTGGGCCACTCTGGTCCGTTGCTCTTTAGATATTGTGGGAGGCACCTTCTCGGCCACTCCAAAGTCCCTTCTCATGGCAGCAGTCTGGTCCTCAAGGACTGAGCCCAGCAGGGAGTAGCTGACGATGTTGAGCTCCTTGTCTCCCAGGTAGAGACTGTTATCTTTGGGGATGTAACCCAGTCACTACATGGTTCTGCACGGAGAGGGGACATCTTAAATGATGGCTCATTTCTGTGTTCTGCTATTACTTTACATACAACTGGAGCTGACTTGAAAATAAGTTTAAGGTGACTTGAATGCAATCATAAATATCTGACCTGTCCAAGTGAGCAAGAGTGACAATCTCTCCCTCGACAACGTAGTTGAGTCTGTTCACAGAGCTTGTGTAGATGAAGCAGTCACCAACCCAGAGTCCAGTCCTCACAATCTCCTGGATCTCTCCCTGGACCTGAACCAGGAGAAAATCCATGAATTTACAAATGTAATGTGGTATCATTGTGTGAGAGTTAACACACGTTATGAGAACATTTTCACAATACAGTGAGTATTTCCACTTTTAAATATTTCTTGCACTGTACGCTCATTTAATTGTACTTTTTTTTTTTTTACCTCTTTGTATTAAATGTTTATAAGCTTGTTTTTTTTCTTTGTTTTTAAAAGCTTTTAATCATGTAAAGCACATCGAGTTACCTTGTGTATGAAAGGCACTATACATGTTTGTGCACATTCCGCGTACCTCCCGTTGGGGTTGTACTGGATAGTTTGAGGGTATATCTCACAGCTTCCCATGTCTTTCACCGCCAGTGGGAGCCTCTCTCCTTGATCTCAGCACCCCCCATTTCCTTCAAGTTGGCCTGCTGTATTTCACAGTGCTTTGGCCCAAATAATCTTGGCGCTTGTGTCCATTGACATGGCCGGCTCCTCGCGGCCCACCTGAAGAGAAAACAAACCGATCGAGAATAATTTTTTTGTATGCATGAAAGCAATGTCCAGACTGCTTTTATATCACCCGTTTGTGGTAGCTGTGGATGAGGCTCTTTATTTTCTCTGATGGTAAAAGTGCCTATTCTTCTTGGAAAAAGGCCTCCAGTTCCTGTAAATTATTGGGCTGTCTTGTATGAACTGCACACTTGAGGTCTCCCCAGAGTGGCTCAATGATATTGAGGTCAGGAGACTGAGATGGCCACTCCAGAACCTTCACTTAATTCTGAGACATTTCGCGACTCACTTACACAACGGAAGACTTGCTAAACATCAGGGAGTCTACCCTGGACTTTCTTTCACCAACTTTCACAAATCCGCTCAGTTTTTCTCCCCGAGTTACTCACCAGGGGGGCGGCTGCGGTCTATGGCACATGGAGACGGAGGCGATGAAGAGGGAACAAGTTATCTGGGCCAAAATATAATGCAAGACGTGTGACAACCTGCCACACAGCCTTCTACCGCCACCATTTCGAACCACGGTGAAATACAACCATGCCGAACCGACCTCGTAAGGAGACTGACAGGAGCCCAGGAGCCGCCTCGGACAGCCCTGAGAGAGAAGCCCCAAGTGGTGAGCCAACTGTTTTGGAAGCTATTGCCTCCCCTCCACAGTACGCTCACTCAAGCCTGAGTTTGCGGGCATAATCGACAAAAGGATCAACTCTCAGCGACCATTAAGGGTGAACTGACAACTTTAAAACGCGAAACCAACAACGCTATATCTGCCGTTAAAGCTGATGCTACTGTACATGCTAAGAAACTATCGTACTTGGAGCGGAATGCCTCTGCTGCGGCCGATAATATCACAAGGCTGGAAGAAGTAGTCGGGCGCTTGAATAAAGTGGTGGATCAACTTTCTGACAAATGAACCGATCTCGAGGGGCGCAGCACTAGACAGAACTTGCGGATTAGGTATGTAAAAGAGGGAGCTGAGAATGGGAAGACACCCGTGGACTTTGCTGCACAACTTTTGAAAGACGCACTCTCTCTGGAAGACCGTTTGCTTATTGACAGATGCAACAGAGAACTTCGGGCTCGCCCAGGTAATGACGAGCCACTGAGCCCTCTCATTCTAAAATTGCACTATATCCATGAGCTGGCAGAAATCCGACCGAAATCGGCTGAATCAAGGTAGATAATGTTTAATGGACAGAGGATGCTGATATTCCTCGATTGTCCTCCGGTAGTCGTGAAGCAACGCGCTATGTTTAAGAGGGCGAGAGTGCTGCTGAAAGATAAATCGAGAGTGAGGTTTGGTTATCAGAACCCTGCAAAGCTACGGGTCAACTGTCAACAACAAGAAACATTTCTTCACGGATCCGGACTAGACAATGGAGTTTGCTGAACAGCGATTCAGAGCTGCCCCCACGGACTGACGGTCGGTATGCGAATCACTTGGACAGGGACAAAATGCTGATGGGAATATTTCTTGAACTATGATCGTTCCCTGCCCATTTTGACATGCTACATAACATACTTTGGAGTTTAAACAACTTACCTGCTGTTGCGGTGGCTGAGCAGGTTGTGTCATATATTGCCAGAGGACTAGTTATTTAATTCATATGTTAATTAGATTATTTGGTGGTTCCTTGTTGTTTGTTTTGCACCGCACAAAACACCAACTGAACTTACTATTGAATGGAAATATTAGGTCCATGCTGTTTATTTTATATATTTATTATTAGTTATTTATTCACCTTTTTTATGATCCAGATAGGAGCCTGTTTTTTTTGGTTTTGTGTCGATTAATTTTTGGTCGATTTATTTATCCATTTACCTTCCCTTATAAGGTAACTTTAATTACTTATGACATGGACCTTTTCAACAGGTAATCCTGTTGTACCATTTTATGTTTGTGTCAGGTGGGTGGGAATTCTGCTCTAAGGAAAATATTGTAGGGGTTTCCATGGAAACTTGTAAGATCTGCCAGGTTTCTTTCCCGAACGCATGACAGTGGTGTAGCTCTTGGTGGCGGACGAGGGGGCCTCACCTTTACCTCCTGGAATGCGAAGGGGCTGAACCACCCATTAAAGAGGGGTAGAGTACTGGCTCACTTGAAGTCTTTGTCCTCAGATATCATGTTCCTCCAAGAAACCCATTTAAAGACTACCACCCAAGTTAGATTAAGGACGAGGTGGATCGGACAATCGTACTATTCCTCTTTTTCTACAAACTTACTGTAATTAAATTACTTTATTGCAATTAAATTACTTTAAAAAAATACTCTTAATGACATGGTTACTCTAACTTTCTCAGCTATATGGATGGGTGTTGTCCAGAGTTTGCGTCCTTTTGACTTTTCCTTTGTTTTGTTTTTTTCTTCCCCTCGCTGCGTTGCTTGGACGTGGCATGCTCCTCCTTGTGTACATTCTTCAGGTGCCCGGTCAAATTTGTTGTGTTGAAGCATTTAGATGACGTACCACACAACGTAGTTCAGTTGTGCACAGACTGCATATAACTTGCGTAATAGTTTGTCTGAGACACCGCAAAACAGACAAGATTGAAAAAACTATATTGGCCATCAGATAGTTACAGTACTGCGCCACAAGACACGTGACAAGGCTAAAAATAAACTAACTTTTGGATTCATACGCAACTGCGACGCGGAGTTAAATGTCTTGTGTGGAGCCGATCGATGACGTCATTGACCGGATCAGCGAATGATGACATGAAAGCCAATCAGCATAAAATTATAATTATTGGCCGATACCCTTCACACTGATCAGATCGGCGTAAAGTCTACTTATTGACAACTCCAATTTTATAGATTTCATGCGAGAGCAGATGAAAGTATTTTTTTAACCCAACGACACCCCTGAAACGTTGGCAGGTTTGCTTTGGGAGACGAAAAGCTTATTTGACGGATTGCTTTATTTCCTATCAGGCGCATAGAAATAAAAAGCAAAGCAAAGCAAATTTATTTATATGGCGCATTTCATACACAAGGTAACCCAATGTGCTTTAAGTGATTAAAAGCATTTAAAAACTGAAAAAAACCTTGTGACAAAAAAGGGGAGGAAGAAAAAGAATAAATAAAGCCTAAATAAATAAACCTAAATAAAGTGAATGCAACACACCCTTCATTGGATAAATAAACACATTTTGGAGTTGAGACTTCAGTATAATCAGATTGTTTCTGCTGAGGTTTTGAAATCATTTCTTTATTTGAAGCAGAGGTACTTCAAATTTGGTGAGAAACCTCAAAAATTGCTGGCCAGACAACTGTGCAAGCTCCAGAATGATCGAACAATTCATAAAATCATGTCTGAACTTCTCACCTCAGTTAAGGATAATGAACGCTGTAACGCTCCTGTGATGACCCAGTTCTTCCTTGGCCACAAATTTGGATGCTCTGACAGGAAGGTCACAGACCTCAAAAGTCTTCACCAGAGCCTGCCAAAAAAGATTTCAAATGTTACATTTGAGCTGAAACAACAAACAAAGTTCGTTTAACATCTACAATACACATTCTCATGCAATTTTATTTTTTTTAACCTGTGTTTCGTAGTCACACGCAAACGCTGCCATTGCGTCCACGGCTCGGTTGGGTGAAGGTCCACGCTCTTTACACCGTCAGACCTGGCTGTCAGCCTCCGCTTAATGTCAAGCCTTAGTGGCTGGGGGGAAAATGGGGTTAATACGTGTCGTTTCTGTGCAAACAAGAGTGTTGCCACGACTTTAAAAAGCATTAAAGTCGACGTGCAATTTATGACACTGATAGCCAGGCCACAAAACCACTTACCACTGATAAAATCACACGCCTCGAGTTGTTTTTATCTATTGGGTCATAAACTTGACATCGTCATTCGACACATTAAAAACTATTTAGCAGCCAAGGTTAACACACACGTCGTCGTAAGATCTTCTGCACACAAAGCTAACTTAGCCGCTAAGCTAATACCAAGAATGCCTTGTTGGATATTTTCACGAAAAACAGACAAAGTCAGCACAGCAAGATGAGAACAGAGGAAACAAAACACGATATACTTTACTTGATGTGTTCCTCACCATTTTTAATCAGTGTTTCGGCGACACGAAACCAAAAAAAAATGTGGAGCGAGGTACAAATGTGCCGATTTCAGTCAACGAAACTGGACGCTGACGCCGAACTTCCGGGAACTCATAATCTCGCGAGAGCTGGAAGCAAGAACGGTGGATGTGATGTTATGGACAACAGAGGAGAAGAGACTTCCATACAATATAACGTTTTTGCAAATAATCATATTCACGTTATGGTTATGGAGGAGCTAGTTTGAAACATGTTATAACAATAACGAGGATCTGGATTGTATTATTAAAACATTTGACCGTAGATTGTTGTCTTTCTTCGAACATACCCCGCCTCCCCCGATCTTTAATAAACGGAAAATAAGGCCTGTAAAATTTGTGTTTGTGATTGTTGTTTTTGAAAGTAACAATTAAATTATTTTTTGGGCCCAGATGACCCATCAAAGATGTCCCCATGTATTTAGTTTCAAAGAGACATTGGCAATTTAAATGTAAAAAAATAAAAATAAAACAAATAAATGAATGAATAAATAAAATGCACCTTCAAGTGAATTGAAGTCTCTCTAAATGTAAATATATGTTATTAGATTGCATTTCCGGCAGCACGGTGGCCGACTGGTTAAAGCGTCACAGTTCTGAGTACCCGGGTTCAATCCCCGGCCCCGCCTGTGTGGAGTTTGCATGTTCTCCCCGTGCTTGCGTGGGTTATCTCCGGGCACTCCGGTTTCCTCCCACATCCCAAAAACATGCATTAATTGGAGACTCTAAATTGCCCGGAGGCATTACTGTGAGTGCGAATGGTTGTTTGTTTGTATGTGCCCTGCGATTGGCTGGCAACCAGTTCAGGGTGTGCCCCGCCTCCTGCCCGATGACAGCTGGGATAGGCTCCAGCACGCCCACGACCCTAGTGAGGAGAAGCGGCTCAGAAAATGGATGGAGGGATGGATGGATAGATGTATTTCTGTGCTGCTGCTTACAGGACAATAGGAGAAACACACACACTCACTTTTGTTTGTTAAAACTGACCACAGACTTTTATGAATGCACGCACGCACACACACACACACACACGCGCACGACAGACACACTGATAACATTCAGGTTGAGAGCAGCCGAGAACTGGTTTGATAAGGAGCTGCTGAAGGAGAAGAGTGTTCTCTGAAAAGGAGAGGCAACAGAGAAGGAAGAGAGATCAATGCGCGCTGCATGCTTTCACCCGACCGAGCTTTGTAAATCTGTTGTACTCAATAGACAACTTTAGTGTATCAGGATTCCTATTTGGAAACAAGATCAGCAACAAACATTAAAAGAACCGGAGAGGAGGAATTCCATTAAGGACTTTTTCCTTGCGAGGCCGACTGGGCAACTCCTGGGCCTCGCTTGGGAATTCCTAACCATATCAATGGAAACATCCATCCATCCATCCATTTTCTGAGCCGCTTCTCCTCACTAGGGTCGCGGGCGTGCTGGAGCCCAGCTGTCATCGGGCAGGAGGCGGGGTACACCCTGAACTGGTTGCCAGCCAATCGCAGTCAATGGAAACAGTGATCATTTATTTTTTACAATAATACTTATTACATTCCTACATAAATACATATATACAAGAATAAAGAAATAAATGTCACTCGTTTGGAGGGCACCTATAGGAGCAAAGCGAGGTACAGTCAACTTTCTGTCTGCCTTTTTTAAGTGTTAGGCTCTTAACCTGGATGTCCAACTCTTAAATTGCTGCTTGGTGGAATTGTATTGACAGTAAATTACATTTGAAAAAAAATCACAAACTTATTTCTTGTATAAAATAAGGTCTTTTTTTTGTGAACAGAGAGCTAGTTAAAAATTGCAGATACACAGCTAATTGAATGGAAAATGTAAATGATTTTTTTAAAAAGAATACTAATACATTTTTAGGTGCTTGAGTTTTACCAATACACAATGAAGGTTAAATGTCATCTCTCTGATATAATGTTAAACACCTAAAATAAAATTCCGTATAAATTATCAGACTGAAAAGTAACCAAGAGGCAAGACTGACCCATATATTTGCTGCCGATTGCATTAAGTATACAATACCTGCAATCGAATACTACAGCATAAAATGATTATTATTTGTCATCATGGACATTTACTGAAGGTACATTATTCTGTTGTGGTTTTTGTATTAGAACTCAGAAGATGCAAGTATGTCAAAAACACACAAGGAATTAGTCTCCGGTAGTTGGAGCCGCTCTAATGCGACAACGGACAGCCATTTGACAGAAAATACTTTGGAGACATAATCACATTAGACCAAAGTACGGAGAGTCACTGAGCAATGAAAGGTTACCGGTAATGTGGGCATGTCGATACAAATTTTGTGTTATTTTTTTTCTTTTGGACAATTGTGCAAATGATGCAGAGTCCTCGAGGAATTTAGACCAATTTGAAATGACTGATCGAGCAATAATCTGGTACAGTGACAATTGTGCAAAACGTGTAGAGACTTCGAAAAATTTAAGCAGTATAAAGCGAATCGTAGTGCGATAATCTGGAACAGTGTCCATTGTGCAAATGGTGCAGATACTTCTCAAGCACATGTGTGGCCAGTATTGGTCAACAACAGATATGCAAATTGTGCAGAGTGGCGAGACTACAACAGTGAATGCATGAATAATGTATAATTGGCCCGACAGAGATGGGACAACAATCTCAAGATAAATTGGCAGCATGTTACAATGCAATTGTAAGTGAACTGTTTAAGAAGTTTACGGTAAGCGGGACGAAGGTGTTGGAATGTCTGCTAGTTTTGGTTTGCATTGTTCGATAGCACTTGCCTGAGGGAAGGAGCTGGAAGAAGACAATTATATATTACTCGTGCACTCACTGTAGTCGTCTCGCCACGCTGCACTATTTGCATATCTGTTGTTGACCAATACTGCCCACTCATGCCAGTAGCATCTGCTCCAATTGCACACTGATTGAAGAGAATCTGCAACATTTGCACAATAAACATTGCCCCAGATTATCGCACCACTCGCTTGAAGTCTCGGCGCCCTTTGCACAATGGTCATTGCACCGGACTATTGCAATATTAGTCTTCGAACTGCTCTAAATGCTAGAGGACTCTACATCTTTTTGCACAATTGTCGAAAAAAATGTACCGGCATTACCAGATAACTCGCAACCATTTATTGCTCAGTGACTGTTTTTTGTCAATGTCTTTATGTCTCAAAAGTGTTCTCTGTCAATTGACTGTCTGTTGTCGTACTAGAGCGGCTCCAAATACCAGAGACAAATTCCTTGTGTGTTTTTTGGACATACTTGGCAAATAAAGATGATTCTGATTCTGATTTGCTACCAGTGGGCCTGGCACCGCTTTGCACGGCAGCAGCCCCCCATTGGTTAATGAATGTGTGAGTGGGTGAATGGGAGGGTTTGTGAAGCGCTTTGGGGACTGTGATATTGTAGAAAAAGTTCTATATAAGTGCAGTCCATTTATCATTTTGTAATAAGTGAGATTCTGCAGTTTCGAAAAACCCTGTTGAAATACACCCAAGGCATGGTTTTATTGCATTTACGGGACTCAAAACCTTTTTAAAGTCTTTATACAAACCCATTTAAACACAATATATCGCAAGAGCATAAGAGTAATAGAAAAAAATATGATACAAACAGTACAAAAATTAGAGCAAAAACTGCAATAACACAAAAAAAGTCCGCGATAGAGCCGGACCGCCATAAGTGAACTGCGATATAGCGGGGTTTACTGTACTTGGTTACTTCCCACAATCACATTTTCGGACTGAAGACTGATTTCAGTTGGCATGAACAAATGTTTACTCAACCAGGCTACAAGACACAAAAATTCTCCTTCTCCTCTTTTGGTTCACGAAGTTCCTCCTCGTACTCTGCTTCCTTCTTGCACACAATTTCATACGACGATCCCAACATATTATTATGTGTTATGTATTACTATGTTAATTATAACACAACAAATAATATGATGTAGGATGTTTTTTTTAGTTATTAACATTAGGGGTTTCCATTATGTTGGGAACTGTCATGGAAAGACCTGACCGCATTGACAGTGTTGCATGACTTAGCGTAACGCAGACATTTAAGGTGAACGTAACAAATACAGCATTCTGAATTGGGTTTAATACCACAGGCAAAACTGCACACAAACTAGCCAGGAGTTGAACCTTAAATCTTGTGATCCGTAGTCAGACAGGTAATCCATTGCGCCAGTAGCCCCATGAAAGTATAGGGCCTTCTGCAAGCCCCTGTGGATGATTTTCACTGTCCCACGTAAACTATTCAAACAGCAGCACTAAAAATGGCAATTGCAGGGCTTCATTCCTGCCGGCGCGATCCTTACTGAACATTGGCGTTGGAATTTTGGCATATCCGAGGACACTTTTGATGATCTTTGCTCTCAACTGGCTGCTGAAACCTTAGACTGACAATGGCAGGCTGGCCACCCAGCGGTTCATGTACAATAACGAATCAAGCAGAGCCAGAAGAACAGCTGAGCATGGATTTGGAAGACGAAAGGGCAGGTGGAGATGCCTGTTAAAACGCAATGACTGCCACCTGACCAAAGTGAAGTCTATGGTCGTAACGTGTGTTGCATCATCTGTCTGAACCCTTGGACCCTCCGCATACCAGTCACCAGCTCTTCCAGCTCCTTCCCTCAGGTAGGCGCTACTGATCAATGCAAACTAGAACTAGCAGACATTCCAACAGCTTCTTCCCGCTTGCAATCAACTTCTTAAACACCTAACCTACAATTCCATTGCAACATGCTGGCAATTTTTTTGTCTTGAGTTTGTTGTCAATTGTTGGGCCTATTATATATTACTCGTGCACTCACTGTAGTAGTCTCGCCACGCTGCACTATTTGCATATCTGTTGTTGATCAATACTGGCCACTCATGCCAGAGTAGCATCTGCTCCATTTGCACACTGACTGAGTAGTATCTGCAACATTTGCACAATCAACATTGTCCCAGACTATCGTACTACTCGCTTGAAGTCTTGGCACCCTTTGCACAATGGTCATTGCTATATTAGTCATTCAAACTGCTCTAATTGCTAGAGGACTCTGCATCTTTTTGCACAATTGTCCAAAAAAATAAAATAAATAATTGTACCGGCATTACCAGATAACGAGCAACCCTTTATTGCTCAGTGACTGTTGTTCTCAATGTGTTCTTTGTCAATTGACTGTCTGTCTTCGTACAAGAGCGGCTCCAACTACAGGAGACAAATTCCTTGTGTGCTATTTGGACACACTTGGCAAATAAAGATGATTCTGATTCTGATTTTACATTGTGGGGAAGGACCAGTTTAGGGTGTACCCCGCCTCCTGCCTGAAGATAGTTAGGATAGGCTCCAGCACTCCCGTGACCCTTGTGAGGATAAGCGGCTCAGTAAATGGACAGAGGGATGGATGGACTAAAATGTTGAGTCATATGGTTAGGAGAGTCAGTTGAGTTAAGGTTCATTGGATATAATAAAAATAGGCGAGTTATCCACTCAACTTCCATGACAGAAGCCAGAAGGCTCTTTTGTGTGTGTGTGCGTGTGCATCTGTGTGTATAAGTAAATCGAGTAATAAACAATCAAAGTACAATCTCATCGTATACTGTACATGATAGGTGCCCCTGTTTATAGACTGCTAAGAGCTTTTTATTCAGCATTTATTATCATGGAATGTCATCCATCCATCCATTTACTGTTCCGGTTATCCTCACTCGGGTCACAGGTAAGCTGGAGCCTCTCCCAGCTGACTCTGGCCGAGAGGTCGGGTACATCCTGAACTGGTCGCCAGCCAAACGCAGGGCATAAATAAACAAACAAGCATTCACACTCACATTCACACCTATGGGCAATTTAGTCTTCAATGAACCTACCATGCATGTTTTTGTAATGTTGAAGGAAAACCGAAGTACCCAGAGAAAACCTACGCAGGCACAGGGAGAACCTGCAAACTCCACACAGGAAGGCTGGATTTGAACCTGGGTCCTCAGAACTGTGCCGCTGGAATGTCACGCATTATGTAAATATGTAACTTTCTCACATTGTACAGATTCCGAGTGAATAATTTCGATTGACAAAGTATTGACAGTTTAATTTTTCTTTACCGTTTTGTGTTTTCGATACGCATTTACGACTGATCGGGGGCTGTTCCCCGCAGCATCTGAAAGCACATTAGAGCATCGGAATGATGTGACGCAGTAGTTCCGACCCAGTGGACGAACAATTTTGGCGTATCCGAGGACACTTTTGATGATCTCTGCTCTCGGCTGGCTGCTGAAAGCTTTGACTGACAATGGCAGGCTGGCCACCCAGCAGTTCATGTACAATAACGAATCAAGCAGAGCCAGAAGAACAGTTGAGCATGGATTTGGAAGACGAAAGGGCAGGTGGAGATGCCTGTTAAAACGCAATGACTGCCACCTGAGCAAAGTGAAGTCTATGGTCGTAACATGTTGTGTGTTGCATCATCTGTGTGAACTGAATGGTGATGCCTTCCCGATTCAATGGGGAAGCCCCCTTGTTTTAGAAACCTCCAAAAATTGTGCATGAAATATTCCAACGAAGTCATGTAAATTGAGTAAAACTGTTGAACTTTTATAATGCAGCATTGCCCACAACCCTTTTACATTTATATGAATAAAAATTAAGATGAGAAATATTGGTCACAGTACGAGATATTTACAATGTTATATTGAATGTAACTTCACACAGTGCCTGTAAATAAACAGAATACTCTTCAAAATGGGGAATATTTCCTAAACAAGTGAGAGAGAAGTAAACCAATCTGCTCTGTGAAGCACAATTAGAGGCTGCAGAATAAAAACAGCGTC
This sequence comes from Phyllopteryx taeniolatus, assembly GCF_024500385.1. Taxonomy (NCBI): domain Eukaryota; kingdom Metazoa; phylum Chordata; class Actinopteri; order Syngnathiformes; family Syngnathidae; genus Phyllopteryx; species Phyllopteryx taeniolatus. The sequence continues at coordinate 247,232 of NW_026903217.1, forward strand.
CAGTTGTTGACGTTGTGGCTCGTTCTCCTCTTTCGGTCCCCAGTTCCTCCTCGTACTCTCCTGTCTTTCTTGCACACATTTTCACAACACTTTCCATGAGCGGAAACAGAATGCACATTCATTCAAGAGCTGCTGTCGACAACTACTCACGCCAGGCACTCCACACACAGACTGCCTGACTTGAGCCAACATTCAAGCTTAAATGTCCCTTTGCTCTTTCATCTGAAATGATCCTTTTTCCTTCATCTTTCCTGACGTCACAACAGCCAATCACCAGGCACAAGCAACTCAACATCAAATGACGTCCATAATCTCAACGCTGCAATAGTAAAAGTAACATAATATTATCATAAGCACTTTTTTTTCTATATTCTATTTTTTTTTTTTACATTTACTTTCCATCATATTAATTTCCCTCGCTGGCCTTGTTGGTGGCACACCAATGACGTAGGGAAATGACGACAAAGAAATGAGGCAATTTTTAGAGCAATGGGCTCAGCGCGGTTGGGAAACGCTAACAATATTATTTTGCGTAACTGTAGCATTCAAAAGTCATACAATAATTACTGTGTAAATCAAAACAATAATAAAAATTGCTGCAAATGATAAAAACAAGGCTATCAAACAAAACTTATTGAATTTCATGCAAAAATATGACAGAGATTATCTAACTCAAGCAAAAAAAGAAAACTATTACTTGCTCTGGAAATATGTTTTGCTTGCGATGACACGTGTGCGCTACTCAGCTTTTGGGCAAAAAAGAAAAAAGGAAAAAAAAAGCCTTATGAAGGTTTGAGGTTTTCCTTCAATTTGTGCCAGAACAGATTCGGAGTCTGTGAGAACAACAGTGACATCTGGTGGACAAAAGAAGTCACGGCAACCTACATCACTAAACTGTGTGAAACAAGACTGGTTATCTTATCAGGAATAAAAGGTCAAATACGATGTTGGTCGATGTAGTATTTACATAAGTCCATTTGTGTCCATTTAATTTAATTTAATTTAACATGGGAATGCATTACAATGCTATGTGCAATTGACTTTGGAGATCCCCCACCAGCGTGCCAACTCACCTGTGTCAATACTTATGCAATATTAGGGATTCATTGAAGATGTGTCAGCCTCACCCAGCTGGATCATTTGAGTCTGGGGCAATGGACTTCAGAAGTATGACTGGCACAAACTAAAGTTTGAACCAACCATTGGGTCATTCCAGAATTGGAGGACATTTTACATCCCACCCATCAAATTTTAAATATTCCACATACAAAATACTAAAACATAACGTTTCTGAGTAAATTTGCTTGTCCCGAGACAAATCTAAAACAAACTAAGAGAAAAAAATGCTTGAAAATTAGTTTTAAAAATACCAAATAAGTCTGGAGTACTCAATAAATTGCCATTTTCCTCGTCCCACCGCCTAGTGACCAAATTGAATATCAAATAAAACAGTTCAAAGGAAATTTTATGAATTTCTGCCTCACAGTTCTGAGGACCAGGGTTCAATCCCTGGCCCCGCCTGTGTGGAGTTTGCATGTTCTCCCCGTGCCTGCGTGGGTTTTCTCCGGGCACTGCGGTTTCCTCCCACATCCCAAAAACATGCGTGGTAGGTTGACTGAAGACTCTAAATTGGCCATAGGTGTGAATGTGAGTGTGAATGATTGTTTGTTTCACTGTGCCCTGCGATTGGCGAGCAACCAGTTCAGGTTGTACCCTGCCTCCTGCCCGATGATAGCTGGGATAGGCTCCAGCACTCCCACGAACCTAGTGAGGAAAAGCGTCTCAGAAAATGGATGGATGGATGGATGGATGAAATTTTAATTTCATTTTTTGGGGCATTATTTGTTTCCTTGGTTTTTCTTGTAACTGTGCAAACGTTTGTTTTAATAAACATATTATTTCAAATAATAATTTTTATTCATGGAACGTGTGTCCCACAACATGGACCCAACCCTGTTATCATAACCTTTTTTGCACGGTAGAAGAAGAAAAAAGGAGTGAATCACATGATACGCTGGACTTGACACCATGAGTAAGTATTGCACCAATCACGACTCTCTCTCTGTCTGGGATGTTCAGAACTACTTTGTCTAGCTCCTTCCAGAATTTATCTTACACCTCTAGGTCACATCCTACCTGTAACCACTAATCACATTATACATAACACCATCAATTTCAAGTTTTAGCCTCATCACTCGATCTGATATTATTTTCACCTCCAAGACTTTCTCAGCCAACTCTTCCTTTAAAATAACTCCGACTCCATTTCTCTTCCCATCTACACCATGGTAAAGTAATTTAAACCCACCTTCGTGTTCGACCCACAGGAGCCGAATCTCCATCGGCCCCCTTCAGGTTAGTGGTGCCGGGGCAGACGTTAACCTAGGCCACAACCGATCAGGTATGGGATTCTTTGGATGAACGCGCATATTTGTTTGGCAAAGTTTTAAGTCAGATGCCCTTCCTGACGCATCCCTCTGCATTTATCCAGGCTCGGGATCGGCCTACAGTTTGCACAAGCTTGTGCCCCCCCATCGGGCTGCATTAAGAGAGGATCAAACCCAGGGCAACCCAAATTATAGTCAATGTCTTACAACACTTGACCAAACAGGCTAAAGTATTAATGTTCCCTGACCAGGAATCACACCCAGGCTGCGGCGGTGAGAGCACCAAATCCTAACCACTAGACCACCAGGGACTTCTAGTGTAACCAACTATTGTTGTTAATCTAGACAAGCCCTAAGAGTGTCGTCAAAGTTCAATACTTTAGTCCTTTTGTATTGCAAGCACTGCACTTGGCTGGCGACCAGTTCAGGCTGTTCCCTGCCTCCCGCCCGAATTTAGCTGGGATAGGCTCCAGCATGCCCACGACCCTTGTGAGGATAAGCGGTATGGAAAATGGATGGATGGATGTATTGCAAGCATTGTTGATTCTTGTTGTCTCTGTGACCTGACTTTGTGAATTATACTTAAAGCAATTAAGGGATACTTACATATTATTTGATATGTGAACAAATGAGCGGGTTTACTTTGATATAAGAAAGCCTAAACCCTCCAAGTGGGTGTGTGTGTAATTTATGGCATTTTCTGACATGGATTGCCTTTGTGTATTAATAACATAACTCTTACTATGATTATTATTGTTTTGTTATTATTAGCAGCAGCATCGGGGTTTGGGGTCACTAGCAGAGGGGATTGTGGGACTGGGTGACCCCATAGTGGCAGTGAAGAGGTGTGGTGCTGGTTTTGGAGAACAAGGGGGAGGAGGAAGATGTGGGGGTTTTATTGGGGGAGAAGGAAGTGAATGGAACAGGAAGCAGCAATAACCCGACCGGTAGAGATGCCGTGTGTAAGCTGGCGGCGTTTCTGGGTGTTGTTGATAAATGGCTTTTGCTTTGCAGAACTGTATTTACTGACACTGGTTTTCTGAAGTCGGCACGGTGGTTGACTGGTTAGCACATCTGCCTCACAGTTCTGAGGACCGGGGGTTCAAATCCCGGCCCCACCTGTGTGGAGTTTGCATGTTCTCCCCGTGACTGGGTGGGTTTTCTCCAGGCTCTCACATCCCAAAAACATGCGTGGTAGGTTGATTGAAGACTCTAAATCGTAGTGTGAATGGTTGTTTGTTTCTATGTGCCCTGAGATTGGTTGGCGACCGGTTCAGGGTGTACCCCGCCTCCCGCCCGAAGGTAGCTGGGATAGGCTCCAGCAGCCCGAGACCAGTGAGGATAAGTGGTAAAGAAAATGGATGGATGGATGGGTTTTCTGAAGTGTTCCTGAGCCCATGTTGTGATGTCCTTTGCACATTGATGTCGGTTTTTGATGCAGTGCCACCTGAGGGATCGAAGGTCACGGTCATTCAATGTTGGTTTTCAGCGTTGCTGCTTCCATGCAGTGATTTCTCCAGATTCTCTGAACCTTTTGATGATATTATGGACTGGAGATGATGAAATCCCCCAATTCCTTGCAATTGTACATTGAGGTACATTGTCCTTAAAGAACACTTCTTTGATGACGCCGTAATAGTTCCGGGCTTCCAACTACACCGAGCGGAACGCGTCACGGAGCTATCGGGGAAAACCAAAGGTGGCGAAATATGCTTCTATATCAATGAAAAATGGTGTATCGACGTCTCGGAGCTCAACACACACTGCAGCCCGGACTTGGACTCGCTGTTTTTTAACTGTAAGCCAGTCTACTCAACCCACGAGTTCGCCTCTTTCATCCTCGCCGGTGTCTACCTTCCTCCCCAGGCTGAACACGAACACATCACTGCTAACGCTCGCTGAACAAGTAAACGAACGTGCCCAGCTTTTTTGGAACGTGTTGCAGCCATACAATTCTAAGTTAATGATTATTTGCTAAAAACAATAAAGTTTATCAGTTTGAACATTAAATATCTTGTCTTTGTAGTGTATTCAATTCAATATAGGTTGAAGATGATTTGCAAATCATTGTATTCTGTTTTTATTTATGTTTAACACAACATCCCAACTTCATTGGAATTGGGGTTGTAGAACTTGTGGTCCCCACTCCTTACTAGTCGGTAGCGGATAGAAGAACACTTTACCTCACGCTTGATCTCTGCTTAGCGAAGTGTTGATCACAAACGTGTCTCTTTGTTAGCAAGCTAAGCTAAGCTGAGCTAAGCTAGGCCGAGAAGCTTCAACGTGGCCGAGAAGAGTCCAACCGGACACAAAGATTGCATGAATGATGTTTTATTCAAAAGTAGTGATCAGGGGCGTCCCGCGTCGAGGATTCACAACATTCAGTCCAAATTCCGGCAAATTTGCTGAAGCACGATTGAAGCATGGCGAGAAGGGAAAGGAGATGTATTACCCATGATCGTCTTCATCTTCTTCTTCTTTTTCTTCTTGTTTGTTGGTGTGTGGCATCAAACCTTCAAGATGCATTACTGCCATCTACTGTGTTGGAGTGTGGGTCAGAGTACGTCTATACAGATGTATAGTACGAGGGAGCAAAATAAATAAATAAAACTAAATCAACTTTTAGACTATATTCTCTTTCTCAATCCTGTTTCATTTAAAAACTGAAACAAGCCTTTGATCTTAATTTCTTCCGTGTTGAGTACATTTCTAAGATCAAATACTGGAACCCCACTTTACTTCAACTAATCTCTTAGCATCCCTTAATTTATTTCATGCCTTTGACAATAACAAATATCATGTTCAACACTCTCCTCCTCCACTCCACATTCACACAAATCCGTACAATGCTTCCCAATTAAATGCATTGTCCCATTGAGCCCTGTATGTCCTCATCTTAATCTTGTTATGATTGTGTTTCTCCCCACTGCTTTCATGCCCCCTACCGTCTGCTGAATTTGAGAGAAATGCCGTCCTGTGTGACCTCCATTCCAAAGTTTTTACCATTCTGTTTTTCACATCAGCCTTGCCTTCACCAATCCCAAAAGAAAAAAACTTTTGCAAACTAATCATCTTTTTTGTGGTGCGGCCGACACAACCTGGAGCTGAACACGCTCAAGACTGTAGAGATTATCGTGGACTTCAGGAGGCATCCTTCGCCACAGCTGCCCCTCACGTTGTCCAGCTGCCTTGTGTCAACCGTCGAAACCTTCAAGTTCCTGGGAATTACAGTCTCTCAGGACCTGAAGTGGGCGACCAACATCAACTCCGTCCTAAAAAAAGGCCCAGCAGAGGATGTACTTCCTGCGGCTTCTGAGAAAGCACGGCCTGCCACCGGAGCTGCTGAGACAGTTCTACACAGCGGTCATCGAATCAGTCTTGTGTTCTTCCATCACAGTCTGGTTTGGTGCTGCTACAAAAAAAGACAAACTCCGACTGCAACGGGCAATCAAAAATGCTGAAAGGATTGTCGGTACCCCCCTACCCACCATTGAAGACTTGCATGCTGCCAGAACTAAGACAAGAGCATGCAAAATCCTCTCGGACCCTCCGCACCCCGGTCACCAGCTCTTCCAGCTCCTTCCCTCAGGTAGGCACTACCGATCAATGCAAACTAGAACTAGCAGACATTCCAACAGCTTCTTCCCTCTTACGATCAACTTCTTAAACACCTAACCTACAATTCCATTACAAAATGCTGGCAATTTTTTGACTTGAGTTTGTTGTCACATTTCTGTGGGGCCAATTATGTATTACTCGTGCACTCACTGTAGTTGTCTCGCCATGCTGCACTATTTGCATATACTGGCCACTCATGCCAGAGTAGCATCTGCTCCATTTGCACACTGTTTGAGGAGTATCTGTATTTTCACAACCAACATTGTCCCAGATTATCGCACTACTCGTCACTTTAAACTGCATACACTCCTTGAAGACTCGGCGCCCTTTGCACAATGGTCATTGCACCGGACTATTGCAATATTAGTCATTCGAACTGCTCTAAGTGCTAGAGGACTCTGCATCTTTTTGCACAATTGTCAAAAAAATAATAATAACAATGTACCGGCATTATCAGATAACTAGCAACCCCTTACGACTCAGTGACTGTTTTTTGTCAATGTCTTTATGTCTCAAAAGTGTTCTGTAAATTGACTGTCTGTTGTCGTACTAGAGCGGCTCCAACTACCGGAGACAAATTCCTTGTGTGTTTTTGGACATACTTGGCAAATAAAGATGATTCTGATTCTGATCTTTTTTCATTCACCTTGATTCCTTTATGTGCTGGAACCCACATAAACCTGATGCTCGTCTCTAATTAACTTAATCTATACAATATCTCATCATTCACAAAAAGAACACATCTGACCTACTTTGCGATACCATGCTTTTTTAAGGACAATAATGCTGATAATGAATCTTGAAGGGAATATAGAATACTTTATATTCTAATATGTAATTATATATGTAATAGAATATAATATAGAGTTTCAAGGTCTAACTAGTTTGGAAGAAGATTGGATTACAGTATAATCAGAAAAGGAGGTAGGAGTTTTTATTGCAGGAAAACCCCCAGCACGGGGTATTTGGAGACAGATGTCAAGGAAGAAAGGAACTGCGGGGAGCCACTATAAACATTGAGTGCAGGAGACATTGGCAGGCGACACCTGGAGGCGGCGTCTGGAGCCAGATCAGATGGTCCGCAGAACAACGATGACGTCAGATTACGGACCAATCAGACGACAACGATTCCATACTGGCCTGTTTAAAAACATTGTATAAAGTCTGGGGTAGAGTCAGATAGTGTTCTTCGACTAATTTATCTGCAAAGGATAAGATAGGGTAGTTACGAACGCAGAGCTCTCCAAATGTACAGACTCCTCTGTCAGGAATAAATTGGTTGGTTTTTATACATTGTTGTGAACGAAGTTCTTTCACGAAAACGAGCACGCTTGGAACCACAGGAGTTAGGAGATTTTAAAACACAGGTTCCTTCAAATGGTGACCCTGATGTGATCCTGAAAGGACATTAGATAAAAAGACAGAGGAGCGGACAGGAATTCAGTTGGACTACAAATCTCCCCGGTGCACCGAAATAAAAAAGGTGAGCAGAAGCCTGTTTGATAATATCACGAATTCTGCACATTGGAAATTGCGAAATTTGGGAGACTTGTGGTACAGTTGTTTTGTTGTCAATAGTTAATAAGACGTTGTGTTGTTAAAATTGCATAATTAAAAGTCAGGGTAACTGAGGACCTGACGTCAGGGTAACAAGGTACCTGACAGACCAGGATCAGTGAAAATCCTGGAAGTAGGGTAACAAGGTACCTACTTGTCCCGTCGTAGACTGACTTGAAATCGGACGCGGTTTTAAATTGTAACGTTTCGGTAGATGGGGATTTTGGGACCCCCAAAAACCGATTTAGAATAAGATGAGTGTGCTACCAAAACTCGGGGTTGTGAATTGGACAGTCGAGTGTCGAGGTAATGAATGTGATATGTGTCAGATTTGTGGATTGAAAGAGAAAGGCAGAAAAAGAAACAAACAGGATTAAGAAGTGTGTGGGCAAAGTGGAAAAGAAAAAGGAATGTAAGTTGTTTTACGTAACAGAGAGGTTATTCTGAAAGGGAAACAAAGAGGAAGGAAAAGTTGGATGCTGCAGGGTGGAGAGAGAAAAGAGATTTGAATAAGAAAATAGAAGAGAATGAAAAATTGAGGAGAAAAATTTATGATATTTGTCTGGTGTGCCCTGCCATGGCAGCTCTTCAGCGAAGAAAAAAAGAGCGACAAATTCCCCCGCTAAATACAATTTACGGACCTTTCCGAAAACGGCTCCAGTGACGTCACTATAACCAGCATTGCCGGTCAAGGGAGCGGCTCAAATGGCAGACCATTTGTAGAGGGGAAATAAAACTCCTATCAATTCCGCGCGAGCCCGCATTCAAAAAGGTGGGTAAATATACAAAAATTGTCTTTAAAAAATTTTTAGTTTTTACAGAAACGGCTGCCCAGACTTCCGGACTTCAAACCTCTCATGGATCCCAGTTCTCACTTCGAAAATTGCATAAGTATTTGGACAGATAAGACAGGATCACATCAAATGTTATTTATAGAATAGCTGTACTTGACACCTTGCCAGTTGAAGTTAGGAATGAACTTTTTAAAGACCCTGACCTCATGAAAGGGGGAGATAGCTTTTTTAATCATCATGTGTCACACCATTTGAAACTTTTTGTCGACAGACAACACAAATCATCAGACGAGGTAAAAGATATGCAGGAACAACTTTTGAAGTTGCAATTAGCCCAAGCCCGTAAATTGGCCACTGACAACAAACAAGAGGAAAAAAGGACAGAAAAATGGAAGCAGAAAAACAGATGTGGATGGCGCAGGGGTCAACGAGGAGACAAGGCGAAAGTCGTGACAGGGGATTCACCAACGGGGGCAGGGGAGGCGCTCGCCGACCTCCACCTGACCAAGCATGCTTCAATTGTGGTCAGTATGGACACTGGTATCGCCAATGTACTGTTTCCCCAATGATTCAACAGCGATCTCCAGGGGAACCCGGAGAGGCCACACCTCAAAGAGGAGGCTACAGAGCTCCACGAGGGAGAGGTGGACGCGGCCCGGCGCCCCGGCAACAGCATCCGCAGCAGGCTCCATAGCAACAAGAGCCATCTCGCCAGTACTACTGCGATGAGGACTGGTCCGAATGCCCAATGAGCCCGGAGCCAGGGGACGGAGGAAAGACAGAACCTCTGAACCCCGCTAAGGGAAGACAACCACCTGAATGAGCTGTGCAGGGGTGCCCATGAGTCTGCCGATTACGACACCATTAAAGACTGAAATTGCTGGACAGTTTGTCCTCATGAAAAGAGGGGCTCCAGTGGACCTGATGGGCAGAAATCTGCTTATCAAGACCAGGGCTACCATCCTTTGTAGCCCGGATGGACTGACGATACGTTTCCCCGATGGGACCATGATGAACTGTGGACAGAAGTTGTCCTCCGGATGGAACATGATACAACATGAACTTCCGGAAGCAACTGCTGACATATATTGGGCCCGACTAAAACCTGAAACAAAGGAGGGAGGCGGAGTTTACTCGGCCTTCCTGCGGTGGAAGTCCTGGATCGACTCTCTTGCCCCCTATCGTCCTCCAATTGATCCTCTCCATCTCACACTGTTTTATGATAAAAATGACGATTTGGTTTACAGAGAAGGTTTTGAGCCAATACAGGAGGAAAACGGGATGCTCAATAAGTAAAAGTATTTACATAGGGAAGCAAGGTGTGGCAGCGGCCTCCACCTTGACGCCAGAGCAGAGTGAGTGGTTTATGAGTTTGACATCTTTTCCACACTTGCACTAGGTCATAAAGTCTGAGAATTGAGACCCATGGTGAGAAAATGCCATTTGGCAAATGATTGGCAACAAGATCAAATACCTAATGTGTTGTACTCTCCCAGTACTGAATGTTTTTGTATTCAAGGTACCATGGTGGACGGAGGGGTGTTGGAGCATGTGACTTTAGCGCGATTCCATGGCAGAGAACTCTTGGACCATGAGGACGCCGCACAGTTGTTGAGCTCGCTGCCGGACTCATTGTGGTCCGAGGGTCCTGCAGACGGGGGTCTGTGTACATCCGTGACTCCGGTAACATTCGAGGTAAACCCGACTGCTTTTGTTAACGTGCCGTAGTATCCTTGTAAACAAGAGGCCATAGAAGATATCGCGGAAACCCAAATTCTGAAATCCCAACGCTTTGGTCCATAAATGATCAGAATCAGAATCAGAATCATCTTTATTTGCCAAGTATCTCCAAAACACACAAGGAATTTGTCTCCGGTAGTTAGAGCCGCTCTAGTACAACAGACAGTCAATTTACAGAACACTTTGGAGACATAAAGACATTGACAAAAAACAATTGTGCAAAAAGATGCAGAGCCCTCTAGCACTTAGAGCAGTTCGAATGGCTAATATCGCGATAGTCCGGTGCAATGACCATTGTGCAAAGGGCACTGAGACTTCAAGGAGTGTATGCGGTTTAAAGTGACGAGTAGTGCGATAATCTGGGACAATGGTTGTGCAAATGTTACAGATACTCCTCAATCAGTGTGCAAATGGAGCAGATGCTACTCTGGCATGAGTGGCCAGTATATGCAAATAGTGCAGCACGGCGAGACAACTACAGTGAGTGCACGAGTAATACATAATTGGCCCCACAGAAATGTGACAACGAACTCAAGTCAAAAAATTGCCAGCTTGTTGTAATGGAATTATAAATTAGCTGTTTAAGAAGTTGATTGCAAGAGGGAAGAAGCTGTTGGAATGTCTACTAGTTCTAGTTTGCATTGATCGGTAGCGCCTACCTGAGGGAAGGAGCTGGAAGAGCTGGTGACCGGGGTGGGGAGGGTCCGAGAGGATTTTGCATGCCCTTGTCTTAGTTCTGGCAGCGTGCAAGTCCTCAAGGGTGGGTAGGGGGGTACCGACAATCCTTTCAGCAGTTTTGATTGTCCGTTGCAGTCGGAGTTTGTCCTTTTTTGTAGCAGCACCAAACCAGACTGTGATGGAAGAACACAGTACTGATTCAATGACTGCTGTGTAGAACTGCCTCAACAGCTCCGGTGGCAGGCCGTGCTTTCTCAGAAGCCGCAGGAAGTACATCCTCTGCTGGGCCTTTTTGAGGACGGAGTTGATGTTGGTCGCCCACTTCAGGTCCTGAGAGATTGTAATTCCCAGGAACTTGAAGGTCTCGACGGTTGACACAAGGCAGCTGGACAACGTGAGGGGCAGCTGTGGCGAAGGATGCCTCCTGAAGTCCATGATCATCTCTACAGTCTTGAGCGTGTTCAGCTCCAGGTTGTGTCGGCCGCACCACAGCTCCAGCCGCTCCGCTTCCTGTCGATATGCAGACTCGTCACCGTCCTTGATGAGGCCGATGACAGTGGTGTCATCTGCAAACTTCAGGAGTTTGACAGTCGGGTTCGCTGAGGTGCAGTCGTTCGTGTAGAGAGAGAAGAGCAGCGGAGAGAGGACACAACCTTGGGGCGCCCCAGTGCTGATGCTGCGTGTGGATGAGGTGGCCTCCCCCAGCCTGACCTGCTGTGTCCTGCCCGTCAGAAAGCTGTAAATCCACTGGCAGATGGCAGGTGAGACCTCTGAGCTGGAGAAGCTTGGATGAAAGGAGTTCAGGGATGATGGTGTTGAACGCTGAGCTGAAGTCGACGAACAGGATCCTCGCGTAGGTCCCTGCACTGTCGAGGTGTTCTAGGATGAAGTGCAGTCCCATGTTGACTGCATCATCCGCAGATCTGTTCGCTTGGTAGGCAAACTGCAGGGGGTCCAACAGGGGACCTGTGACACTCTTGAGGTGGTCCAGCACAAGACGTTCAAAGGACTTCATGACCACAGATGTCAAAGCGACAGGCCTGTAGTCATTCAGACCCGAGATTGCAGGTTTCTTGGGGACTGGGATGATGGTGGAGCGTTTGAAACAGGATGGAACTTCGCACAGTTCCAGAGATCTGTTGAAGATCTGAGTGAAGACTGGAGCGAGCTGGTCCGCGCAGACTTTGAGGCAGGATGGGGACACGTGGTCCGGGCCTGCCGCTTTGTTAATCTTTTGTTGTTTGAAGATGCGTCTCACATCCTGTTCATGGATGGTTAACGCAGAGGTCAGAGGTGTGATTGTGGTCGCGGGTGCGGCCGGGTTGGTGTGTGGTGTGAAACTGTCCTTTTCAAATCTGCAGTAGAAGGTATTCAAGTCGTTGGCTAGTGTGCTATTGTTCTCAGCTTGGGGGGATCGTCGCTTGTAATTAGTCAGCGATTGGAATGCATGCCAGACTGATTTAGAGTCGTTTGCGCTAAACTGTTTTTCCAATTTTGCTGTATAGATCCTCTTTGCAATGTTAATTTCTTTGGTCAGCTGGTTTCTAGCTCGATTATACAGGGCCCTGTCCCCGCTCTGATATGCATCCTCCTTAGCTTGGCGAAGCTGCTTAAGTTTAGCAGTGAACCACGGCTTATTGTTGTTGAATGTGCGAAATGATTTTGTTGGTACACAGACCTCTTCACAGAAACGGATATAGGATGTGACACTCCAGTCTGTGCAGTCTAAACAGCTTTGAAGTTCCATCTTGGCTTCATTTGTCCACTTTTTGACTGTTTTCACTGTAGGCTTCGCACATTTAAGTTCTTGCCTGTACGTCGGTATTAAGTGAATTAAGCAATGATCAGACGAGCCCAAGGCTGCACGAGGTATAGCACGGTATGCGTTTTTTACCGTAGTGTAGCAGTGGTCTAAAGTATTATTTTCCCTGGTAGGACAGTCGATGTGCTGCTTGTATTTAGGGAGTTCGTGGTTGAGTTTAGCTTTGTTAAAGTCCCCGAGAATAATGAGGGGTGAGTCGGGGTGTTTTCTTTCAATTTCGTTGACTTGATCGGCGAGCGTTAGCAATGCGGCGTTCGTGTTAGCTTGAGGCGGAATATAGACTCCAGCCAGTATGAATGATGCGAACTCACGTGGCGAGTAGAATGGTTTACAGTTTAAGAATAGCGACTCCAAATGCGGGCTGCAGTGTGTGCTGAGCACCGTGACGTCCGTACACCATTTTTCGTTGATATAGAGGCATATCCCGCCGCCCTTTGTTTTCCCTGATGATTCCATGTCGCGGTCCGCTCGATGAATGTGGAAACCGGGAAGCATAACGGCGCCATCAGGTACAGCGTCGCAGAGCCAGGTCTCCGTGAAGCACATGGCCGCGGAACGTCCGAAGTCTTTACTGGTCTTTAACAGAAGATGAAGCTCGTCCATTTTGTTGGGTAGGGAGCGTACATTCGCGAGGTGGATCGACGGGAACGCCAATCTGTGTCCTCTCTTGCGGAGTTTCACCTGAATGCCGGCTCGCTTCCCTCTGTGGCGCCGCTTCCGTCTCCATGCGCCGAAAACTGCGGACGCCGCTCCGGTGAGTAACTCGGGGAAAAGACTGAGCGGATATTCGAAAGTTGGTGACAGAAAGTCCGGAGTAGACTCCTTGATGGTTAGCAGGTCTCCCCTTGTGTAAGTGAGTCGTGTAAGGTCTCCAAAGACGGACGAAAAACACAAAAACAAAGACAATACTAGAGAGCGCGTTACCGAGGCGACCACACTGGTAGGCGCCATCTCAATTATGAAACCCTCCGCTCAAGCTGCAGAACTGCTGGCCAGGTGCAGGGCACTAGAGTTATCTGAAGGTCAGAGTGTTACTATTTATTAATGGTGCTGAAAAAAGTAGCAGGCTAATAAATGGATGCTGAAGGAAAATATGTTGTTAAACGGGATCAGTTAATTGACTTTCTCCCTGCAGTAACAGTTGATGTGGTGCGTGACCTCCAGGAGGCGGCGCTGAAGGAAGACAAGCGTAAGTGGCAAGAGACAGGTGCTGAGTATGATGACAAGGAGAAGCTGTGGTTTGGCCCGAAAAGAGGACCTAGGAGACTGATGTTACCTGCAGGAAAGTTATGTGTCAATGCTGAACAAGCTGCACTTTTGGTGGCACCTTGATCTTCTGCGTAAGGTAAAAGATTTTTGTGTTTTTTGTGATATATGTCAAGATTTCAGTGTTTGCCCTACAACGAAGAGGGAATTGCAACACACTGAGATAGGCCCGAATTTATATGGTGGCAATGGTGGTCCCAGTCCAAAGCATAAGGTACTTATTAATAATTGTCGGCACTTGTGCAAAAGAAAACGTGCCGTCTGTCGACAAAGCGCTGGTTAACCATTATATTCCGACGTATGAGCTTCCACGAGTAATCAGATCGGACAAGTGATTCTACTTTTCCCAAACATGTCCTGCGCAAGCCTCTATTGCAAAAAAAAAAAAAACGTGGACTAAGTGTGAATGGTATAAATATTCGGTGCGATACGTTTTATAAATTGTGTACACAATATAAAGTAAACCTTAGAACTTCAATGAATAAAATTATATGACTATATATGTAAAAAGGTAAAAAGCGCTTCAAAGGGTACCCATTATATTTATTAACTAAATAACTAAGGCATACATATTGTATGTATAAATAGGTATGCATATGATATTCTGGAAGATAAATTAAATAATAGATCATAGATGTGATCAAGCAAGAGTGGTATCGTGACTTTTTATTTCCGGGTCAGCAGAGCGGACCAGAGCGGCTCTGCGTGCCTGGCATAAAAGCCTGAAAACAGTACGGGAGGTTTTTGGGGTAAGAAAACGCTTCGGAGTTTGAATAAATGACGTGCAAGTTGCTATCTGAGCTGGTGAATGGGATTTGAGAGTGGTGGTACGGTGGGTGACTGGTTAGAGCGTCAGCCTCACAGTTCTGAGGACCCGGGTTCAATCCCCGTCCCCGCCTGTGTGGAGTTTGCATGTTCTCCCTGTGCCTGCGTGGGTTTTCTCCGGGCACTCCGGTTTCCTCCCACATCCCAATAACATGCATGGTTGATAAATTGGAGACTCTAAATTGCCCGTAAGTGTGAATGTGAGTGCGAATGGTTGTTTGTTTGGATGTGCGCTGCGATTGGCTGGCAACCAGTCCAGGGTGTACCCCGCCTCCTGCCCGATGACAGCTGGGATAGGCTCCCGCACGCCTGTGACCCTAGTGAGGAGAAGCGGCTCAGAAAATGGATGAGTGCTTAAAAGAGCACTTGAAGTGGAGGTGCACCAAATGGTTTATGACAGTTGGTTGGGGAATAATATCAATGTTGGGTGACAATTGCCGACTTGTCCCTTCTCTGGAGTATGTATACAGCAATTATGTAGTCCATCCCTTTGGCACGGGTATCTTTTGCAGAGTTGTGATTAATTTATATAAGGGTTTGTTTGCAGGTCTGGTCAGGGGCCTCTCCGACGGAAGGAGACGACCTGCTGGTTTGTGTATGGGGTTGTGTGTGGATACTGTGTTTTGGTGTTAAATTAGTCATTAAACAAAGGGGGAAATATGTACATCCTGTATGTTTGGTCAAAGAAGGTTATAATCATGACTCTGGTGATCTCCCTGATTATAGTTACAGGAATCTATTTTGGAATGCCTTCAATACAAGGAGAAAGAGTGACCAAGAGGGCCGTGAAGCCAACAGGGGCCCTAGAATTGAACTACACATTGGGGGAAAAGACGGTATACCAATTTGAATTGTGTAAGGTGGTAAATTGTGCACGCTGGGGCGACGCGGCGGGATACGATATTTACTTTTTATGTAAATATATTTTTATGTAAATTTTATGATATTACACTTTTTATGGATTATTATGATGCGGCCCGATTAAGTAAGATGAGGTCTGATTTGTGGTGGATGTGTGGGGATGGTCTGTTGTGGGACTTCCTGCCCGGGAATGGACAGGCACTTGTGCATTGGTCTCTATGATTAAGCCCCTCTCTGAGCAGGAAATCACTCAAATGACGGATTTCACCTGGGAGCGTGACTGGTGGGGTAGCTTGAACCGTTTCCGCCGTATGGTCAGTGGCTTCAACGTGGGTGGAAATGCTTGGGAAGAAGGTGAGGACCCCACCTACCTGGATGCCATTGGAATTCCCAGAGGTGTCCCGGATGAGTATAAAGCTCGCCGTCAAATTTTCGCAGGTCTTGAGAGTATTTTTATATGGGTAACTCCGAATAAAAATGTGGATTTCATAAATTACCACCATTACCAAATTCAAAGATTGGTGAATTTCACCTACCAACTAGCGGAGGGCATCCATGAGCAACTATCAGCTACATCTCTCATGGCATTCCAAAATAGGGTTGTCCTTGATAGTATGTTAGCGGAAGAAGGGGGTGGTGCCTGCTCTCGAATAAAGGGTCATTGCTGTACAATTATCCCCAATAATACGGCGCCGAACGGAAAGATCACCAGAGCCATGAAAGGTTTGCAAGCCATGTCTGTTAAACTTAAATCAATGTCTGGAGTGGAGGACAACCCATTCTATAGCCTGCTTAATAGGATGTTTGGTAAATGGAGAGGTCTCATACTGACTTTGGCAACTACCATCATAATTGTCATGGCTGTGCTTGCTATTTGTGGATGTTGTATTATCCCTTGTCTCAGGAACCTGGTTCTCAGAATTGTCCTCAAGGCCTTTGTGGGTAAGGACCCCTACGGCCAATATCAGCTGCTGTCCCTGGACGAGGACAGGGTGGCCATGGAATCGCTCGCTCCATTGAACGATACCGGTGTATCCTGTCTTTAAATTTTTTTATTTAAATTTTTTGTTTTGCTGTGCTTAGATGAGGTTAATTGAATATTGTAGTGAAAAAGGCAGTAGGTATAGGGGTTGTTGATCTTCTGATTATCAGAAGATCAACTTGGGGGATTGAAGGGAATATAGAATACTTTATATTCTAATATGTAATTCTATATGTAATAGAATCTAATATAGAGTTTCAAGGTCTAACTAGTTTGGAAGAAGATTGGATTACAGAATAATCAGAAAAGGGGGTAGGAGTTTTTATTGCAGGAAAACCCCCAGCAGGGGGTATTTGGAGACAGATGTCAAGGAAGAAAGGAACTGCGGGGAGCCACTATAAACATTGAATGCAGGAGACATCGGCAGGCGACACCTGGAGGCGGCGTCTGGAGCCAGATCAGATGGTCCGCAGAACAACGATGATGTCAGATTACGGACCAATCAGACGACAGCGATTCCATACTGGCCTGTTTTGAAACATTGTATAAAGTCTGGGGTAGAGTCAGATAGTGTTCTTCGACTACTTTATCTGCTAAGGATAAGATAGTGTAGTTACGAACCCAGAGCTCTGCAAATGTATAGACTCCTCTGTCAGGAATAAATTGGTTGTTTTTTACACATTGTTGTGAACGAAGTTCTTTCACGAAAACGACCACGCTTGGAACCACGGGAGTTAGGAGATTTTAAAACACAGGTTCCTTCAATCTGAACAGACTACAACCCGCTTTAACCTGTTTTGTTCAACCAACTGTTTCGTGATTGCTGATTCGATTCAAGGACGATATTGGTTTATCTAGAACAGGGTTGTCAAACTCATTTTAGTTCGGGGGCCACATTCACCCCAATTAGATCTCAAGCGGACCGGACCACAATATTTGTGGCTTAAAAATCCATAAAGGACTATTAAAAATTTCCCCATTGTTTTGGTCCAATAATTCCAAGTACTTAGGAAAAATATTCACATTTATTCATTATTGTCTTGTTGCAAATCATATGAGCAGTCTGAAATTTTTAACCCAAAATTATTTCAACAGTATTATGAATGAGTGAGCGTGCGCCATTCAGTTATGCATCTTGTGTATATGTATACATTAAAATTTCAGTTGTGGCTGTGCATAGGGGAATAAAAAAAGCTTCCAACAAACCAGCCTCTTTTGAAGGGAAGTTTTTAACTGAAAATTGTGTAATATTCAATGTCTTAACACATTTCTACAGGAGGTATTTATTTTCATAGAATT
Organism: Phyllopteryx taeniolatus; assembly: GCF_024500385.1. Lineage (NCBI taxonomy): Eukaryota > Metazoa > Chordata > Actinopteri > Syngnathiformes > Syngnathidae > Phyllopteryx > Phyllopteryx taeniolatus. The sequence goes on from NW_026903217.1 coordinate 265,061, forward strand.
GTAGTGTGAACATGGCACACCATTTTATATGAGTGTGCTCCTGAAACTTGGCATCGTTTGGCCTTCACAAGTGCAACAACAATGTCTTAAGTGTTGTCAATGCACCCTCCAGTGGAATTTCCAACCAAAGTTACTTTTTATTGAAAAATAGCAGTGAATGTCTTCTCCATACTCACGGGCCGAATTGGAGCCCCTGGCGGGCCGGTTCTGCCCCACGGGCCGTATGTTTGATCGAGCAGAACCCATTCTCCATCTTCTTAACCTCTCATTACGATCAAATGAATTCCCACAAATGTGGAAGATGGCAGTCGTCCCACCCGTCCACAAATTGGGGATGGAGACAGCCAGCAACTAAAGGACCATTGCCATCCTTCCACTTGTCTCCAAAGTGCTGGAAAAGATTATTGTTGAGCAACTAATTTACCTGCAATGACACTGATTTTAAAAATCAAGTCCCCATCAGGGAATCAAACACTGATCTTCCGTGTGACAGGCTGAGATACTGTCCACTATACTAACGAGGAGTCCTTTACTCTACCTTCGCCTCGTGTCAAGCACATGTCAATGAACCTGACTGCATCGACAATGCCAGCTAGCGAGGTGGTTTGCTTGTCCTGCTAACAGATAGCATGAGCGCAACAGTTTCAGTCGTGGAGTGGTTATTATGCTCGCTAAAGACGCGTAAGGTCCCTGTTTGGAAACATAATGATGGGCTTTTTTGTTTTCCCGCAAAGAAGAGCTCCACCAAAAGCTAAAGAGAACATGAACTTACCTCCCCGTCTAGGAACAGAACCCTGGTCTCCCACATGACAGGTGTAGACACTGTCCACTACACTAATGAGGAGTCTTTTGACCTACCTTCACCTATTGTCAAGCACACGTCAATGCACCGGAACGCATGGGCAATGCCAGCGTGCGAGGCGGTTTGCTGGTCCTGCGAACAGATAGCACGAGAGCAACAGTTTCATTCGTGGAGTGGTTGTTATGTTCGCCAAACACGCGTAAGGTCCCTGTTTGGAAACATAATGATGGGCTTTTTTGTTTTCCCGCAAAGAACCCCACCAAAAGCTAAAGAGCACATGAACTCAACTCTCCATCTTTTCTCACACCCGGAGAGAAACCTTGTTCTGTTCGACTGATCGACTTTGATTCTCAATAAATATCCATGAAAATACTAAGAAACCACAGCTGCAGCTAAAAAAAGTACACTGTGACAAAATAAAACTGTTCCGGTATAAAAGAGATACAGATCCTCCTTTCTGCTTGACCTAACAGCTGGACAGGACAAAAAAAAAAAAAGAAAAAAAAAAAAGAAAAGGTTGTTGTATCTGGTATGTATTTTTATGTTACTTGATTACAGCTCTCTGTTGTTACTTACCATGAACCAAGTTTGGCATTGCATCACGCACAACCACTAACCACTTGTGATTCTAATTCACTGATTGACCAACGGTGTTTTTTTTCTGTCAGAGGAGACATGCAAAAAAAAAAAAGCAGAAGGGCCTCCGACACACCTATATGAGAGAGAGGAACGAGGCGGAGTAAAGACGTTGCTTGGCAGGAGGGTCCCAGAAATGGTGACAGTACTTTGTGGTCCTGTTTTTTCTTGACCCTTTTGTGTCCCCGATACGAACAACTGGTAATATGGGATCAGGGCTTGAGGAAGGCAGAACCGCAGACGAGGTCCCAGAGGCGGCAGCAGCAGGCCCGTCAGGGTTCCACAGAAGAAGTTAGTCATCCACAAAAGACACTCACTCTCACTCACTCTGTACCTCTCAAAGGTACATATATGTTGTTGACCAATACTGGCCACTCATGCAAGAGTAGCATCTGCTCCATTTGCACACTGATTGAAGAGTATCTGCAACATTTGCACAATCAGCATTGTCCCAGATTATCACATGACTTGTCACTTTAAACTGCATACACTTCTTGAAGTCTCGGCGCCCTTTGCACAATGGTCATTGCACCGGACTATTGCAATATTAGTCTTTTGAACTGCTCTAAGTGATAGAGGACTCTGCATCTTTTTGCACAATTGTCAAAATGTTATTTTTAAATGTACTGGCATTACCAGATAACTAGCAACCCCTTAATGCTCAGTGACTGTTTTTTGTCAATGTCTTTATGTCTCAAAAGTGTTCTCTGTCAATTGACTGTCTGTTGTCGTACTCGAGCAGCTCCAACTACCGGAGACAAATTCCTTGTGTTATTTGGACATACTTGACAAATAAAGATGATTCTGATTCTGATGCGTGTGGTGTGGTTGAAAAACGGCGGGCAGGATTGAATTTTTTTCTCTCATTCATGTAAAGCGCTTTGAGACATGAATGAAAAGCACTGTATCGTTTGATTTATAATAATAAACTCTCATTTTTGTCACAGATGAGATACATCCGTGAGGTTGGGGGTGGGGCGTGGAGGGGTGGGGCACGTGGCGGAGAAGCCCATCAAGACCGCCAAGTATGTAGAACATTTGGATATCGTGATTTTCTTTGTCTGTGCTATGATTTAAATATCTTAACAAATCTAAATCGATCAAATGGTTTTGTATCACAGAATATGCTGTTTCCATTGAATAAATTTTTGTCATATGTCATGTATGCCGCCATGACAGGGAAGAGAGGGAACGGGAGATGCTCAATTATTTTGAGCGTGTCTCCACTGCGCCACCCTCTGGTACCAGCCCCTGCACCCCTGAGATTTTTCTTCAAAGCTTGCTTCCTTTCCTCCAACAAGTGCCACCCGGGGAAAAAAAGTCAAATTTCAGACATAAATTATTACACGAAACATCACAAACCTAATATGATTGAATTGGTGACATTCATTCCAGGAAAAGAAGCTAGCTTTTTGTTATGTTGATTTAATTTCTACATTTCCCTAAAGTTTTTCAAGTGTTATAAATTAAATGGTCACTGATGGTGTAGTGGTACACTCGCCTGACTTTGGTGCAGGCAGTGTGGGTTCAGTTCCCACTCAGTGACGGTGTGAATGTGAATGCGAATGGTTGTCCGTGTCTATATGTACCCTGCGACTGACTGGCTACCAGTTCAGGGTGTAGTTCGCCTTTCGCCCAAAGTCAGCTGGGATAGGCTCCAGCGTCCCGCGACCCTAACCACGATAAGCGGTGTTGAAAATGGATGGATAGATGGATAAATTAAATGCACTATGTTACATCATGGCGGCACGGTGGACGAGTGGCCTCACAGTTCTGAGGAGGGGGGTTCATTCCCCGCCTGTGTGGACTTTGCATGTTCTCCCCGTGCCTGCGTGGGGTTTCTCCAGGCACCCCGGTTTCCTCCCACTTCCCAAAAACATGCACGTTAATTGAACAGTCTAAATTGCCTGTAGGTGTGAATGGTTGTTTGTTTGTATGTGCTCTGCGATTGGCTGGCAACCAGTTCAGGGTGTACCCCGCCTCCTGCCCGATGACAGCTGGGATAGGCCCCAGCACGGCCGCGACCCTCGTGAGGAGAAGCGGCTCAGAAAATGGATGGGTGGATGTTACATCATCCTCTTCTTGATTTATTTTTAAAACGAAAAGACAGTTAACACATGTACACAAAATTGTGCCAATTGAGTTCCAAATATTTGCCCAAGGCCAGCCCGATTTTGACGTGGCCTCAAATATGTCTCCCATCCACATCACATTTAGAAGGTAAAAAGGACATCCATCCATCCATCCATTCTCCTCACAAGGGTCGCGGGTGTGCTGGAGCCTATCCCAGCTGTCATCGGGCATGAGGCGGGGTACACCCTGAACTGGTTGCCAGCCAATTGCAGGGCACATACAAACAAACAACCATTCACACTCACATTCACACCTACAGGCAATTTAGAGTCTCCAATTAATGCATGTTTTTGGGATGTGGGAGGAAACCGGAGTGCCTGGAGAAAACCCACGCAGGCACGGGGAGAACATGCAAACTCCACACAGGCGGGACCGGGGATTGAACCCGGGTCCTCAGAACTGTGAGGCTGACGCTCTAACCAGTCGGTCACCGTGCCGGAGCCACAGCTAAACAGTTGTAATCTGTGAATACAGTAATTTGGTTCATGATAATTATTTCACTACAATAAATCAACCAATGTAATCAGAGGAATGTGAAGTGGATAAACTGGAAAGTGAAATTAAACAAATGTTTGTGACTCATGATAATCCCAATCCTCAGCAGGCCAGATTCAATTATGGCAAGGGTCCCTGTATAGTGAGTACATGACAGTGATATCTGCTTTTATTGTATCATTCATGATACTGTGCTGTAATTCACTATATATTTGCCATATAGAAGCTTTATTAGCTCACAATTACTGACTAAAAAGACACCACAGTCATCGCCCTCATCAAAGACGGTGACGAGTCTGCATACTGACAGGAAGTGGAGCGGCTGTGGTGCAGCTGACACAACATGAGTATGAGTGGGTCTTAAAAGAGCTGTTTTGGGTGTGCTTGAGCATCACTCTGTGTCTTGGTGTGGGACAGTTCCCTCTGCTGAGAAGTAGGGGCCAAAGGCCCGCCGAAACCTGACAGTCTCTCTCGTCGAGTTGTTGGCAGCAACTCCTCCCAGACCTGGTAGTGGTTCCACCTCTCCAACCTGGATGCTTCCCGCAGACGCCTGGGAGGTTTTTCGCATGAAGATGTGGACAACACAGGTGGCCTTCCCACAATTCCCCGCAACTTTATGATGCACCTCCATTGCACGCCTCTTTTCACCCCAAGGCAGAGAGGATCCCGAAGGCATTCTCCACCACCATCTATGCTCGGGAGAGACGGTAGTTGAACATCAGTCGCTCGTGCGGAAGGATGCGTACAGGGAATGGCCTCAAGAGATGTCTCCGGAGTGGAAATGCCTCATCTGCCACAAAGACATGCGGCTGGGGTCCTCAGTGGTCAGCTCCTGGTAACGGCAGTTACTTTTGGAGGGTGCCATAGCGCAGCGCTTTACCCAAGGCTGAGTTGACCAGAATCCCTCCATCACTTGTCCGTCTGTAGCGCTCGACATCAACCACTCAGAAACTATAAGTAGCATCCACAACTCCCAAGAGAACCAACAAGAATGTTCCTTTGTAGTTGAGGAACTGGGATCCAGAGCTTTTGAGGACCACGTGCTTCCCATCCAGTGCTATACAGCAGAGAGGAAAATCCCACAACTCCTCGAATCTCTCCGATTTTCCTCCACTCAGCTATGGGCTCAGCTATGAACTCCCCCGTGGCAGTCCCAAATGGCTGCTGCCACATCAGGGACTATCATGGTCTGGGGTTCCATTTGTAAAGCGGCTTGCTCTGAAAATAACAGCAGCATTTAGTCTTATTTAGCTTCAAGCAGTGTTTAAAAAAGATGTGAATTTTCGAGAGTCACTTTTCTGCACATTTAGAACAATATTTGTCAACTTTATCGTTAAATGCAACTATTAAATGTTATACCTAAATCATAAACCTAATTGAAATTATTACTTTTCAATGTTAAATATATATCTAAATATAAAACTTAAATCTAAATGTTAATTTATATCCAAATGTTAAATGTAAACATAAATATAAATATGAAATTTAAATGTTAATTTATATCCAAATGATAAATGAAAACATAAACATAAATATAAATATATATCTAAATATAAATGAGTTCTGAGGACTGGGGTTCAATCCCCGGCCCCGCCTGTGTGGAGTTTGCATGTTCTCCCCGTGCCTGCGTGAGTTTTCTCCGGGCACTCCGGTTTCCTCCCACATCCCAAAAACATGCGTGGTAGGTTAATTGAAGACTCTAAATTGCCCGTAGGTGTGAATGTGAGTGCGAATGGTTGTTTGTTTGTATGTGCCTTGCGATTGGCTGGCAACCAGTTCAGGGTGTACCCCACCTCCTTCTCGAAGATAGCTGGGATAGGCTCCAGCATGCCTGCGACCCAAGTGAGGAGAAGCGGCTCAGAAAATGGATGGATGGATGGGATGGATATATATATATATATATATATATATATATATATATATATATATATATATATATATATATATATACACACACACACACACACACACACACACACACACACACACACACACGCACACGCACACACACTAGGTCTGTATCCATACACCAAGTTAACGATTCGGTAAATATCATGGTTTCGATACACAATTTTTGGGAGGGTTATAAGAGAATTTTAAACAAATATGTCTTTATTCAGAACACTTAGATAAATGGTTATAATATATACATATATATTATAAATATCCATCCATCTATTTTCTGACCCGCTTATCTTGTCGAGGGTCGCGGGTATCTCAGCTGACTAGACTATTGGACTATTTTGGAATTAGTACATAGAGTAAGAGATCGAATTGATTTGATCGTTGGTGGTAAAAGAATACGAATACTAGAAATTAAATAACAAAATATGTAAAAATGAAGACACTTTTGTCTTTTCTGTTTAAAAATAAACACACCCAACTCAGGTCACACTCCATCCATCCATCCATCCCTCCATCCATTTTCTGAGCCGCTTCTCCTCACTAGGGTCGCGGGCGTGCTGGAGCCTATCCCAGCTGTCATCGGGCAGGAGGCGGGGTACACCCTGAACTGGTTGCCAGCCAATCGCAGGGCACATAGAAAAAAACAACCATCCGCACTCACAGTCATGCCTACGGGTAATTTAGAGTCGCCAATTAATGCATGTTTTTGGGATGTGGGAGGAAACCGGACTGCCCGAAGAAAACCCACGCAGGGATGGGGAGAACATGCAAAATCCACACAGGCGGGGCCGGGGATTGAACCCGGGTCCTCAGACCTGTGAGGCTGACGCTCTAAACAGTCAACCACCGTGCCGCCGGGTCACACTCCTTTTATTAAATTTTTTGGTCACACTTTTTGCCAGAAAATGCCCTGGCAGTCCCAGTCGCAAGCACCGCTACTGTACTTAGTTTGCATCAGAACTTAGTGATTTGAGCTGTGGCCGTTGTACGTTGCCATCCGCACACCGCTGTGATCGGTCGCCGGTTCAAATAACCAGTGTTTTTTAAAATTTTTTGTGTACAAGTTGTCACATGATTGTTAAGTTAGATAAATATGCTTTCAAATAACGTAACGAAATAATACTGTTGCCAGTGTGCGTATATGAAGTGCATTGCAGTATTATTATGGTCGCCATTTTCACATGCATGACTCAACACAGGTACAATGCAGAAATGTGTAAATGAATTTGTGTTTATTACTCTGTCAAAATCACTATATAATCACAGTTGGTTCAGTACGGCATTTGCTCAAAACATCGTGATCGGACATTTAAACAGCAGTAGAAGCAAGTCCTCTGTAACAGACATAAAGACATTGGTACACAATTGAAAACTTGGACACTTGTACAGTTGAACAATTTTGATGTAGTGGTTTGAAAAAGTGATTGATCTGGAGACAGTGATGTAAATTTGGTGTGAAAGGTGGGGGAATGACAAATGGAGATGATTTCCCCCCCCCCCCCCCCAATTTTAAATGCATCAATAAGTGTACCTTGAGGGTCACATGGACAACAATTAAGTATAAATGAACAGCATAGAGCAGTGGTTCTCAAATTGTTGAATGGTGCGGGTTCCCTCTAGTGGTACCTGAAAAAAAATCACAATTAATATATTCAAACTGCGTATTGTCACAGCGGTTTCAACTTTTCTTAAACACAGTTTAGTACTTCTGTTAAGCACACGCACGCACACACACACACACACACACATTCTGTACAATTTGGTCCAAATAAGATGCATGCAGTTAGGATGGTGCGGCTGCATGGGCCAAGGCCTGTGCCCATGCAAACTCTTTATAAAAGGTATGTACGGGTTTTTTCCGCAACTGTACTCATTGTTCAGCTTCAAACATGCATTCTCAACTAATATGTATTTTTTTAACTATTGCAGGATGAAGTCACTAAAATTCGCAATCTGGAGAGAAGCCGAGTAGTAGTTCACTCACCTGAGTTCCCGTTTGAATGCATTTGGGATGACATTGAACAGCACCGAGCATACTGAAATAAATGTGAGTTCATAAATGACTACATTGGGGCCACTCAAAAGGCAATGGCCTATTTCTGGTCCCCATCTGTTAAGGCCCCTTACATGATCAGCCGAGATCGGGCATTCTCTATGTAGCATGGCCGAAAAGTAGGGATGTCCCAGGGAAAACCACCTAATTTTAGCATTACCACAACCATATTATTGACACACATTTTAAACGATTGCATAAGTGTACTACCACTGTATAAAAGTATCGTTTATGATTATGCACACTATTTTACAATGTTTTTGCGAGCAAAACAAACCAATTTACCTATTTAAAATTATAGTCCCAAACAGAGCATGGATAAATGATTACTCACCCAATTACTACACTTCATTTTAACAATAGTTTGTTTTCCTATAAAATCCTCTTTGAAGGAGTCTGGGCTTTTTAACTTTTGGACATATCTTTATATGTCAACACTACAAACAGGGTTTGGAGGGTAACTGTTACTTTAAAGATCGATGGGCAGAGAGATGGATAGATTTGATTGCTAATGAATAGATAAATAGACGGACGGACGCATAGTAAGCTTACCTTTGCATATAACTGTTATAAAAAGTGAAATGAAAACAAGAGACAAATAAAGTAGAAAATCTTTGAAGTTCGGGGTAAACAGATACTTTTACTGCCCACATCAGCAAGTGCATGGATGATGTCACCACCACGAAGTTCATCATTGTCTGTGCTAATCAGAAGCCATGGCTGTTGGGGGAGGTCTACAGACTACTGAAGGTCCGCAACACGGCTTTTAGATCTGGGAATGAGGAGGGCCTGAGGACAGCCAGGGCCAATTTGTCCCGTGGCATCAAGGAGGCAAAGAGGGAGTACTCCAGGAAGATCGCCCACCGCTTCAGTGACAGCAGTGACACCAGGATTCTGTGGCGTGGTATTCAGACCATTACGGACTATAAACCCACACCACAGACCTGCGACAGCTCCACCACCCTGCCAAATGAGCTAAATGACTTCTTTGCTCACTTTGAGGCACACAACAGCACTCCTGCACAAAAGACTACCCCCCCCCCCCCGGTGACCAAGTGCTGACACTGACCTGGGACAGCGTGAAAAGATCTCTCGACAGGATCAACACACGAAAAGCCCCGGGCCCAGCTAACATACATAGTCGTGTTCTGAGGGACTGTGAAGCTGAACTCACAGATGTCTTCACAGACATTTTTAACACCTCCTTGAATCAGGCTGTTGTCCCCACGTGCTTCTAAGCCCCCACCAACATCCCAGTCCCAAAGAAGTCATCTCCCTCCTGCCTCAATGACTACCGTCCAGTGGCGCTCACTCCCATCCTGATGAAGTGCTTCAAGCGGCTAATCATGCACCACATCTTGTCCTCCACCCCCCACCCCCCGACTCCTTGGACCCCTTCCTCACCTGCAAAGTCCTCCGCATAGCGGGGGATGCCACCCATCCATCACACAGCCTCTTCAATCTTCTGCCATTAGGCAGGAGACTGCGGAGTCTCTGGCCCAGGACGAGCCGACTCAGTTTTATTCATAAGGCCTCTCAGGAATCTGAACTCTCTGCCCGCTCTGCCCCCTCAACCTCTTCTGTCCTTTGGCCACCTGAACTCTGACACCCCACAAACATGCACATGCACATACATTCACGCACCGGTTACCGATCGCAGCCGATTTCCCAGATCGGGTCCCGACATATGTCGGGAACGACAAAACTTCTTGTAGTGTGACATAAGCCACGACAAACGATTTGGCCCTATGACGCCAATGAAGTCTGGCAAATTTGATTTTTTTGGGGGATATCTTCCGTGCAGTGTGACATATCAACAAAAACTCTCCGACAGCGCAACTTGACGGGGACCAGTAGGCTTGCATATTGTGACCGGCGCATCGCCTCCCGTACTTGCCGTTGTCAACATACTTGCGCGCTGTTGTTAATATTTATTCTCACGCACAAACCAATGTTTACTGAAGCTTTAGGGTATGATTCCACGGAACGCCGGCATGTTTACGTACAACTGTATGTGCTTGCGTTTGCTTGGGTACATAACATTTTGTTGCCTGCTTGCGAGCCGTATTGTATGAAAAGTACGTGAACATACCTCAAGCAATCCTTCAATGAACGTTCTCTCCCGAGCACCAGTGACGAACAGGTTTTTCCACATTTTGTCCCCCCATAGTCACTCACACGCACAGGCATACACAGAAACAAGACATTGACGCGGTGCATTGTTGTTGTCGTCACCATTGTAACGAGTGTGTCCCGTCGCGTTGACCGGTGACAAGTTTTCTGCTTCCACCTCTCGTACAGTGTTTGATCTGACAAGATAGAGCCCAGTGATGGTAAAAGACGGGATAGGGTGCTATCGGAATAAATGTCGAGTAGTGTTGCCACTATCTGCCCCAGAAACGGCAAGGTTTGATGGCAGTAGTCTGACATAGTGTCATCGGGGAAGACCAAATGTGTCGTCGCCTGATCCAGCCATGACAACCAGAACAGCCCTGTTGCACATACCAACTATAGTGTCTACAGAGCAGAGTGGCACAGCGGAAGCGTGCTGGGCCCATAACCCAGAGGTCGTTGGATCAAAACCATCCTCTGCTATCTGCATCCTCTCCACACCTCGTTCTCTGTTATCATATGTCTGCTCATAGGATGTTGTGGAACTGCTATAATTTAACGTCTTACTCTTCGTGAGAAATATTGTGCAATTAAGACTTGTCAACTCATTGGCTGAGGCCCATGGGAAGTGACCTTTTTCTCAATTCACTTCGTACTGACAAAAAAATATTTGTCCTTTATTCATTGTTCTGTCAATTTAAAATCACTGAGTCAGTACCCGGAAAGGTGGCACGGCAGTTCAGCGTGAAAGACAAAGGTAATGACATTAAGGCAAACACTTTCAGGGGAGCTAATATTTTATGGCGACAAGCAAACAGTCCAAACAGAACGGCAAACAGCTCGACCTTTTTGTGGCCAAAAATACGTATTGTCCCAAACTCCTTGTCGGAGCCAATGACAAAATGGTAGAATATTAACGATATTGAAAAGGAAGTGGCAGTGGTGGGATTTGAACCAACGCCTCCTGAGAGACTGGAGCGTAAATCCAGTGCCTTGGACCGCTCAGCCACACTACGGGGATTTTTGTACGGGGAATTTTTGATAAATTTAAGCCCGACCGAACGAAGTAGGGTGCTATCGGAATAAATGTCGAGTAGTGTTGCCACTGTCTGCCCCAGAAACGGCAAGGTTTGATGGCAGTAGTCTGACATGGTGTCATCAGGAAAGACCAAATGTGTCTTGTCGCCTCATCCAGCCATGAGACAACCCGAACATCCCTGTTGCACATAGCAACCACAATTATGAGAGAGCAGAGTGGCGCAGCGGATGCGTGCTGGGCCCATAACCCAGAGATCAATGGATCGAAACCATCCTCTGCTATCTGGAGTTCGTTCTTTTATTATTTGAAATCGGGAGGTTTTACAAGACATAACGTACTAAGCGACAAGACACAACACACTCAGGGAAGGGTTTCAAGGTGAAGACATGGGACCAACACCTGCCACGTCCCGGCCACGTCCTTAGTCAAGGCGCCCTTCTCTCTGATTATTCCTGCTGAGTCATCTTCTTGAAGGCGAGACATCTTCCTTTTCTCAAAATCGTCCATAATACTAATGCAAGCTAAGCAAATAAATGATAACTTCTACAATATATTTAACATTTCCCTCCTGTTTATCATGTATTTGCACAAATTCTCATATCATTTTATAGTCACTTCATTTAGATTTTTTAACTGTATAATTTTTATGAAACAAATACATTTACACTCAGAGTAAACTTGTCATACATGAATGTTGTAGTTTAAACATCGTAATCACCTGGATCAGGAAACAAATCAGTTAAAGCAAAATCATCATCATCATCATTATCATTATCAACAACCAGTAATGGATACATCTGCTCCATACGGTTCTCCATGGGGGTAATTGCTGTGGTGATAAATTTACTGATTAATGCCCGAATGCATGGGATACAACAACATCCACACAATGTCAGAATGGCTGCAAAAACAGCAATTGATATCAATTTTGGTGAAATTAGGGTTTTGTATTTACCAAAAATGTCCATCCAGCTGTCCCACAAGGAGTGTTGATTGAGGGTCCATAGACCATCGATGGCTCTGGTCAAGCTGCCATCTGAAGCAGTATTGTTTGTTCTCCAAACATACCGCAAACACCCCTCTCTTGCGAGGAGCATGTCGACAGCTATGCGGTTTTGGAACGTCCTTGAGCTGCTCATGCACAGCTTCCAACCCACTCTGAGTCCAATTTCCTAATCTCTGTACATTGAAGTGGATATAGTTTATCCCATCAACATTTTTATTAATCGTACACCACCAGCATATGAAGTATTCAAATCCTCCTGCAACTTGGTCAGCTAATTTGTATTGATTAGGAACCCCACGAGGAACACCTATGGCGTCGATATATGTTTTATGTTGGATAATTTTGCCTCTGCCAGGATAAATGTCTTTTTTGTCCATGTTCTAGATTTGACAACAACATTGGTGATTTTTCCATTAAGTCTTGAACAGGCATAGGGTATATAGTGGTCCTAATTTCTTGCCTTTACTAATCATGTTTATACAAGTAAAATTATTCGGTGCTACTAAAGTAGAAAACATTGGTTTGTGTTTGTCTGCTTTTGAAAGGATCGAAAGGATCCCATGATTTACACCTCTCAGTTGGTATCATTCAGGGTGGGATGTCCCACATATCACATAAACAAAACCAACACCATAGTAGCCAAAGTTGCTACGTAACAACCTATCGATTCTCATAACCAACACGGGTGTGCCTTTCTGCTGAGTTCTCACTAAAAGGGTTGGTGTCTTTTTTCTTCACTGACCAGCAAGCGTTTTCAGAATCTGCACATCTGCTCCCGCTCCGTTATCAGACTTTTGCTCACCTTCCCTATTTGAGTACTCAGCTGAAATGACTCTTTTACAGTGTGTTAAATGAATCTACGTGTTTCTTTCTGCTATTTTTTAGGGCTGTAAAGTGTCGATGTATCTGTGCCATGACCCCTCCGGTTGAGACGTGACACAGCATGGCTCAATATAGCAGCCCATTTGAATAGTTTTTTTTTCTTTTTCCTTCTGTGCTAATGTAAATTTAATTTTGTAGTTTTGCACTTTGTTTTCCCCAATAATTGCGTTCTTGTTGTGGAATACTCATATTGGCTATCAGTATAGATTGTACCATCTTTATTTATCAGAAGTTTGCATGCCTCGGTTAATGCTACTAATTCAGCAGCTTGTTCAGCCAATTCCTGACAATCATGCCGCGTGCCTTCATCAAGTAAGGGTATTAGTGTGGCTGGATTTAAGGTTGTGCATCGCTCAACAGTCAAATGTGATTGTGACAGCAAGATGGCCATGCAAGATAAATGTCTTGCAGGTGATAAAAACGCCATATTCGTTTGCAATAGGAGAGCAGACACTGTATGTCGGACCTTAAGAGTTAATGGATGAAATAACACACTGCTCTCTACTGCCATCAAGGCTGCCACAACTGCTCTGACACAATGCGGTAATGCACACGTCACGCTGTCCAATGTAGTTGAAAAATAAGCTTTTGGTCTTAGCTTATCACCGTATTGTTGTGTAAGTACGGAGGTCATGTAATAGCTTTTACAATCTACCATTTGAATGAATGTTTTATCATTAAATTTGGAAGGGCCAGCGCAGTACTGGACACCAAATGTTGTTTAATGTCACAGAAGGCCTTTTCTGCCTCTGTACTCCATTAAACAGGTGATGTCATTTTAAGGTTGTCTTCATACATTAATTTTGACAATGGTGCAACAATTTCTGCATAGTTTGGAATCCATGCTCGACAATAATTTGTCAGACCTAAAAATGATGATGATATGTTTCTTCGTCTGTGGTTTAGGATTTTTTAAGACTATAGCTTTCCTGTCTTCTAATATTGTCCTTCCTCCTACACTTAAATTATGGCCTAGATATTTGACTTGCCTTTTTCACAATTGCAATTTATTTTTGTTAATTTTATGTCGCTCTTCTGCTAGATGATGCAGTAAGGCCAATGAATCTTTGCATGTCTCTCCATCTGGAGATGCCAGGAGAACATAATCTACATATAGTAAAATTTGGCTCCGTCCTCGGGGAGTGAATTTAGACGTGTCTTGTCATTACTTGTGAATAAATGGTTGGATTTTCACAGTAACCTTGTGGTAATCTAGTCAATGTATATTTTTTGCCCTCAAATGTAAATGCAAACCAAAATTGACTGCTCTTTTCTAATGGTACTGAAAATAATGCATTACTTATGTCCACTACTGTAAACACAGTAGCGTCTGGTCTGAATGAATTTAACAATGTGTGTGGATCTGGTACGCATGCTGCTCTCTTTATTACTGCAGTATTTACTGCCTGTAAGTCTTGTACCATTCTCCAGCCCACTGAAGGTGAGGCCTTTTTTTTACGGGGAAAATGGGTGTGTTACATGGTGATTCTGGACACTCCACTATAACTCCTGCCTTAATTAGTGCTTCAATTACCGGTTTGATTCCTTCACGTTCATCTGGTTTTAATGGATATTGATGAATGCATAGTCTATATTCTGTTTTGGGTCTAGTTTGTACTGGTAAAATAATTCCTGCCACGACTTTTGCTTCATTGTCTTGAGTACAGATAATCTACAGTAATTTTAGCAGGTCTCGCATGTCGTAACGTTTTCTCATATCAATGTCTACTTTGTAGGGTGTGATGCCGGCTACAGCCTTTTTCACATCCTCATGAGTCCAGGTCCTATAGACCAAAATAGTTTCTTTGTGGTCCTCTTGTACGTTTGGATTTGCCACCTCAATCTTTTTCTTTCTTTTCCCTTCGGCTTGTCCCGTTAGGGGTCGCCACAGCGCGTCATCCTTTTTCCATGAGAGCCTATCTCCTGCATCCTCCTCTCGAACACCAACTGCCATCATGTCTTCCCTCACGACATCCATAAACCTTCTCTTTGGTCTTCCTCTAGCTCTCTTGCCTGGCAGCTCCATCCTCATCATCCTTCTACCAATATACTCACTATTTCTCCTCTGGATGTGTCCAAACTATCCAAGTCTGCTCTCTCTAACTTTGTCTCCAAAACATCGAACCTTGGCTGTCCCTCTGATTAGCTCATTTCTAATTTTATCCAACCTGGTCACTCCAAGAGCGAACCTCAACATCTTCATTTCCGCCACCTCCAGCTCTGCTTCCTGTTGTCTCTTCAGTGCCACTGTCTCTAATCCATACATCATGGCTGGCCTCACCACTCTTTTTTAAACTTTGCCCTTCATCCTAGCAGAGAATCTTCTGTCACATAACACCCCTGACACCTTCCTCCACCCGTTCCAACCTGCTTGGACCCGTTTCTTCACTTCCTGACCACACTCACCATTGCTCTGGATGGTTGACCCCAAGTATTTAAAGTCCTCCACCCTTGCTATCTCTTCCCCCTGTAGCCTCATTCTTCCCCCACCACCCCTCTCATTCATGCACATATATTCTGTTTTACTTCGGCTAATCTTCATTCCTCTTCTTTCCAGTGCATGCCTCCATCTTTCTAACTGTTCCTCCAGCTGCTCCCTGCTTTCACTGCAGATCACAATGTCATCTGCAAACATCATGGTCCACGGGGATTCCAGTCTAACCTCATCTGTCAGTCTATCCATCACCACTGCAAAAAGGAAGGGGCTCAGGGCTGATCCCTGATGCAGTCCCACGTCCACCTTAAATTCTCCTGTCACACCTACAGCACACCTCACCGCTGTTCTGCTGCCCTCGTACATGTCCTGGATTATTCTAACATACTTTTCTGCCACTCCAGACTTCCGCATGCAGTACCACAGTTCCTCTCTGGGTACTCTGTCATAGGCTTTCTCTAGATCCACAAAGACACAATGTAGCTCCTTCTGACCTTCTCTGTACTTTTCCATCAACATCCTCAAGGCAAATAATGCATCTGTGGTACTCTTTTTAGGCATGAAACCATACTGTTGCTCGCAAATATTCACTTCTGACCTGAGTCTAGCCTCCACTACTCTTTCCCATAACTTAATTGTGTGGCTCATCAACTTTATTCCTCTATAGTTGCCACAGCTCTTCACATCACCTTTGTTCTTAAAAATGGGCACCAGTACACTTTTCCTCCATTCCTCAGGCATCTTCTCACGCACTAGAATTCTATTGAACAAGCTGGTCAAAAACTCCACAGCCACCTCTCCTAGATGCTTCCATACCTCCACAGGAATGTCATCAGGACCAACTGCCTTTCCATTTTTCATTCTCTTTAATGCCTTTCTAACTTCCCCCTTACTAATCATTGCCACTTCCTGGTCCACCACACTTGCCTCTTCTACTCTCCCTTCTCTATCATTTTCCTCATTCATCAACTCCTCGAAGTATTCTTTCCATCTAGCTAGCACACTGCTGGCACCAGTCAACATATTTCCATCTCTATCCTTAATCACCCTAACCTGCTGCACATCCTTCCCATCTCTATCCCTCTGTCTGGCCAGCCTGTATAGATCCTTTTCTCCTTCTTTAGTGTCCAACCTGCCATACATGTCATAATATGCCTCTTGTTTGGCCTTTGCCACCTCTACCTTTGCCCTGTGTCGCATCTCAATGTATTCCTTTCGCCTCTCCTCAGTCTTCTCAGTGTCCCACTTCTTCTTAGCTAACCTTTTTCCTTGTATGATTTCCTGTACTGTGAGGTTCCACCACCAAGTCTCCTTCTCTCCTTTCCTGCCAGAAGATACACCAAGTACTCTCCTGCCTGCTTCTCTGATCACCTTGGCTGCAGTGGTCCAGTCTTCTGGAAGCTCCTCCCGTCCACCGAGAGCCTGTATCACCTCTTCCCGAAAAGCTGCACAACACTCATCCTGTCTCAGCTTCCACCACATGGTTCTCTTCTCTGCCTTTGTCTTCCTAATTTTCCTCCCCACCACCAGAGTCATCTTACACACCACTATCCTATGCTGTCTAGCCACACTCTCCCCTACCACTACCTTACAGTTGGTAACCTCCTTCAGATTACATCGTCTGCACAAGATGTAATCCACCTGTGTGCTTCTACCGCCGCTCTTGTAGTTCACCCTATGTTCGTGCCTCTTCTGGAAAAAAGTGTTAACTACAGCCATTTGCATCCTTGTTGCAAAGTCTACCACCATCTGTCCCTCCAAGTTCCTTTCCTGGATGCCGTACTTACCCATCACTTCTTCATCACCCTTATTACCTTCACCAACATGTCCATTACAATCTGCACCAATTACGACTCTCTCTCTGTCTGGGATGCTCAGAACTACATCATCTAGCTCCTTCCAGAATTTCTCTTTCACCTCTAGGTCACATCCTAGCTGTGGGGCATAGCCACTAATCACATTACACATAACACCCTCAATTTCAAATTTCAGCCTCATCACTCGATCTGATACTCTTTTCACCTCCAAGACATTCTTAGCCAACTCTTCTTTTAAAATAACCCCGACTCCATTTCTCTTCCCATCTACACCATGGTAAAATAATTTAAACCCTGCCCCTAAACTTCTAGCCTTACTGCCTTTCCACCTGGTCTCCTGGACACACAATATATCAACCTTTCTCCTAATCATCATGTCAACCAACTCCCGAGATTTTCCTGTCATAGTCCCAACATTCAAAGTCCCCACATTCAGTTCTAGGCTCTGTGTTTTCCTCTTCTCTTTCTGCCGAAGAACCCGCTTTCCACCTCTTCTTCTTCTTCTTCTTTGACTTCGACCCACAGTAGCTGAATTTCCAACGGTGCCCTGCAGGTTGACGGCGTTGTTAACCCGGGCCACGACCGATCCGGTATGGAATTCTTTGGATGAACGCTCATATTTGTTTGGCAAGGTTTTAAGCCGGATGCCCTTCCTGACGCAACCCTGTGCATTT
Organism: Phyllopteryx taeniolatus; assembly: GCF_024500385.1. Classification (NCBI taxonomy): domain Eukaryota; kingdom Metazoa; phylum Chordata; class Actinopteri; order Syngnathiformes; family Syngnathidae; genus Phyllopteryx; species Phyllopteryx taeniolatus. The sequence continues at coordinate 283,049 of NW_026903217.1, forward strand.
ATCCGGGCTTGGGACCGGCCTACAGTTTGCACTGACTTGTGCCCCCCATAGGGCTGCATTATTTGCCACCTCAATCATTGGATATAAATCCATGTCTCCCTCGTCTGTGGTTATATTTGTTATTTTGGGAATGGGAGACAATGTTGCTCCCATAGTTTTAGACCAATTCATTTGTGACCCTCCTGATCGTAAAACTCGTTGAGGTTCTGACTCATGAGTTGGAGGAAGTTCATGAGGTGGCAAAAACGGGTACAAGGGTGCTGATGCTTTTGTTCCCTCATTCTTTTCACAACTTTCTTCAACCATCTTTTTCTCCCTTACTCTTACCACTGGTCCTGTCTCGTCATCTTCCTGTCTTTGAAACAACATATCTTTATCCCTACCTTCCTGCTCTTTCTGTTCACTTGCTAAGTCCTTCTTTTTCCTACTTCCTTTTTCTCTTTTAGACGCCATGTTTTGCCAGAAGAATAAGTCGTCATATCCATCTTTTTCTATTTTTGATATATTATTTTTGTGTCGACATTTTATTTCATCTCGAAGTTCAACCAATTTTTGCGAATATCGCTGTCCAGCGAAACCGTATTTGGTTATCCACGTGTTTAAATGTTTTATTTTGGAAGGGTTTTGGAGTTGAAAATATTTCCAGTCTTTACACGTTAAGCATTCTTTTGGATCTGTTTTACTGTTATTTTTTCCCATTTTGTGAATTTGGAAGTCAGTTTATTTGCACCTCGAGTGACCTAAATACTGACTTTATTCAAAATGACAGGGTGACAATGAATGTCTGGGTTTTGGAAATCCTCAAGCCACTACCCACACGGGGCGGAGGATTCTTGCATCTGCTTCCAAACCCAGTTGTCACTTACAATCCAGTCTTATACATTCATACTTTTACACATTCACACGATACTAGTAACGTTTTTACAAACACACGGAAACACGGAAACACGGAATTTAAGTACGTACAGGACGCCGCCGTCCTTGCGGAATTTGTCGGACTCCGCCGTCCCTCTTTTACTTGCCAGTGACTCGTATTACACAAGGTTTATTCTGCCGCAGACTTCTTTGTCGCGCAATTCACTCACTCTTTAATCCTTTTTCCAAATTTTTTTTTTTTTAATTTAACTCACCAGTCGTCTTCAATCCTGTGGATTTTCGTCAACCTTCAGATCCCAGTTGAGGCGAACGAAGACCAGTCCCGTAAAGGGTCTTACTTGCCGTGGCCACAGTCTCTTAACTGGAAGTCGGCTCCACAACTGGAATCCTCGGGTGTGTTGACATCCGTCTCGAAGGACCAATTTAATGTTGAATCTATCTTACCCAACACCTAGAAAAAATAGACACAAAAGGAATGAAGACGCTGGTTTCTTTTTCTCATGAGGAGGGCGTATGGGAGATTGTTCAGATTACAGCCTCTCATCACGCTCTAAACAATCTCTCCTGTCGCTCCTGTATTTATTTGAAATAGGGAGGTTTCTGAGTTTACAAGACATAACGTACTAAGCTTACAAGACACAACATCCTCAGTGGAGGGTTTCAAGGTGAAGACATGGGACCAACACCTGCCACATCAGAATCAGAATCAGAATCAGAATCATCTTTATTTGCCAAGTATGTCCAAAACACACAAGGAATTTGTCTCCGGTAGTTGGAGCCGCTCTAGTACAACAGACAGTCAATTTACAGAACACTTTGGAGACAAAGACATTGACAAAAAACAATTGTGCAAAAAGATGCAAAGTCCTCTCGCACTTAGAGCAGTTCGAATGACTAATATTGCAATAGACCGGTGCAATGACCATTGTGCAAGGGGCGCTGAGACTTCAAGGAGTGTATGCGGTTTAAAGTGACGATTAGTGCGATAATCTGGGACAATGTTGGTTGTGCAAATGTTACAGATACAGTTACAGATAATGTTAGTCGCCCACTTCAGGTCCTGAGAGATTGTAATTCCCAGGAACTTGAAGGTCTCGACGGTTGACACAAGCCAGCTGGACAACGTGAGGGGCAGCTGTGGTGAAGGATGCCTCCTGAAGTCCACGATCATCTCTACAGTCTTGAGCGTGTTCAGCTCCAGGTTGTGTCGGCCGCACCACAGCTCCAGCCGCACCGCTTCCTGTCGATATGCAGACTCGTCACCGTCCTTGATGAGGCCGATGACAGTGGTGTCATCTGCAAACTTCAGGAGTTTGACAGTCGGGTTCGCTGAGGTGCAGTCGTTCGTGTAGAGAGAGAAGAGCAGCGGAGAGAGGACACAACCTTGGGGCGCCCCAGTGCTGATGCTGCGTGTGGATGAGATGGTCTCCCCCAGCCTCACCTGCTGTGTCCTGCCCGTCAGAAAGCTGTAAATCCACTGGCAGATGGCAGGTGAGACGCTGAGCTGGAGAAGCTTGGATGAAAGGAGTTCAGGGATGATAGTGTTGAACGCTGAGCTGAAGTCCACGAACAGGATCCTCGCGTAGGTCCCTGCACTGTCGAGGTGTTCTAGGATGAAGTGCAGTCCCATGTTGACTGCATCATCCGCAGACCTTTTTGCTTGGTAGGCAAACTGCAGGGGGTCCAGCAGGGGACCTGTGACACTCTTGAGGTGGTCCAGCACGAGATGTTCAAAGGACTTCATGACCACAGATGTCAAAGCGACAGGGCTGTAGTCATTCAGACCAGAGATTGCAGGTTTCTTGGGGACTGGAATGATGGTGGAGCGTTTGAAACAGGATGGAACTTCGCATAGTTCCAGAGATCTATTGAAGATCTAAGTGAAGATTGGAGCGAGCTGGTCCACGCAGACTTTGAGGCAGGATGGGGACACATGGTCCGGGCCTGCCGCTTTGTTAATCTTTTGTTGTTTGAAGATGCGTCTCACATCCTGTTCATGGATGGTTAACGCAGAAGTCAGAGGTCTGATTGTGGTCGGTGTTGCGGCCGGGTGGGTGTGGGGTCTGAAACTGTCCTTTTCAAATCTGCAGTAGAAGGTATTCAAGTCGTTGGCTAGTGTGCTATTGTTCTCAGCTTGGGGGGATCGTCGCTTGTAATTAGTCAGCGATTGGAATGCATGCCAGACTGATTTATAGTCGTTTGCGCTAAACTGTTTTTCCAACTTTGCTGCATGGTTCCTCTTTGCAATGTTAATTTCTTTAATCAGCTGGTTTCTAGCTCGATTATACAGGGCCCTGTCCCCGCTCTGATATGTGTCTTCCTAAGCTTAGCGAAGCTGCTTAAGTTTAGCAGTGAACCACGGCTTATTGTTGTTGAATGTGCGAAAAGATTTTATTGGTACACAAACCTCTTCACAGAAACGGATATAGGATGTGACAGTGTCCGTATATTCATCCAGGCTGCCAGCTGAATTTTCAAAGACACTCCAGTCTGTGCAGTCTAAACAGCTTTGAAGTTCCATCTTTGCTTCATCGGTCCACTTTTTACTGTTTCCACTGTAGGCTTCGCGCATTTAAGTTCTTGCCTGTACGTCGGTATTAAATGAATTAAGCAGTGATCAGACGAGTCCAGGGCTGCACGAGGAATAGCGCGGTATGCGTTTTTTACCGTAGTGTAGCAGTGGTCTAAAGTATTATTTTCCCTGGTAGGACAGTCGATGTGCTGCTTGTATTTAGGGAGTTCGTGGTCGAGTTTAGCTTTGTTAAAGTCCCCAAGAATAATGAGGGGTGAGACCGGGTGTTTTTTTTCAATTTCGTTGACTTGTTCGGCGAGCGTTAGCAGTGCGGCGTTTGTGTTAGCTTGAGGCGGGATGTACGCGCCAGCCAGTATGAATGATGCGAACTCACGTGGCGAGTAGAATGGTTTACAGTTTAAAAATAGCGACTCCAAATGCGGGCTGCAGTGTGTGCTGAGCACCGTGACGTCCGTACACCATTTTTCGTTGATATAGAGGCATATCGCGCCGCCCTTTGTTTTCCCCGATGATTCCATGTCGCGGTCCGCTCGATGAATGTGGAAACCGGGAAGCATAACAGCGCCATCGGGTACAGCGTCGCAAAGCCAGGTCTCCGGAAGCACATGGCCGCGGAACGTCCGAAGTCTTTACTGGTCTTTAACAGAAGATGAAGCTCGTCAATTTTGTTGGGTAGGGAGCGTACATTCGCGAGGTGGATCGACGGGAACGCTAATCTGTGTCCTCTCTTGCGGAGTTTCACCTGAATGCCGGCCCGTTTCCCTCTGTGGCGCCGCTTTCGTCTCCATGCGGCGAAAACCGCGGACGCCGCTCCGGTAAGTAACTCGGGGAAAAAACTGAGCGGATTTGCGAACGTTGGTGACAGAAAGTCCGGAGTAGCCTCCTTGAAGGTTAGCAGGTCTCCCCTTGTGTAAGTGAGTCGTGTAAGGTCTCCAAAGACGGACGAAAAACACAAAAACAAAAACAATACTAGAGAGCGCGTTACCGAGGCGACCACACTGGTAGGCGCCATCTTGGGGCCATCCCGGGCCAAGTCCTCGGTCAAGGCGCCCTTCTCTCTGATGATTCCTGCTGAGTCATCTTCTTGAAGGCGAGACATCTTCCTTTCTCAAAATCGTCCATAATACTCATGCAAGCTTAGCAAATAAATGATAACTTCTACAATATATTTAACATGTGAGATCTGAAAACCTTTTTTTTAACTACAACCCCAACGTTGTGTTAAACATAAATAAAAACAGAATACAATAATTTACAAATCATGTTCAGCATATATTTAATTGAATCCACTACAAAGACAAGATATTTAATGTTCAAACTGATCAACTTTATTGTTTTTCGCAAATAATCATTAACACGCAACACGTTAAAAAAAAGCTGGGATAGGGTCATGTTTCCATTGTGTTACAACACTTTTTCTTTTAACAACATTAAAAAAACGTTTGGGAACTGAGTACACTAATTGTTGAAGCTTTGTCGGTGAAATACTTTCCCATTCTTGCTTGATGTACAGCTTCAGCTGTTCAACAGTCCGGGGTCTCTGTTGTCGTCTTTTATGCTTCCTAATGCACCACACATTTTCAATTGGATACAGGTCTGGACTGCAGGCAGGCCAGTGTAGTACCCGTACTCTTTTACTACGAAGTCACGCTGTTGAAAACACGTGCAGAATGGGGCTTGGCATTGTCTTGCTGAAATAAGCAGGGGTGTCCATGAAAAAGACGTTGCTTGGATGGCAGCATATGTTTCTCCAAAAACTTTAAGTACCTTTCAGCATTAATGGTGCCTTCACAGATGTGTAAGTTACCCATGCCAGTGGCAGTAACACAGCCCCATACCATCAGAGATGCTGGCTTTTGAACTTTGCGTCTGTAACAGTCCGGATGGTTCTTTTGCTCTTTGGCCGGAGGACAGGGCATCCATAATTTTTTTCAAACTTGAAACTACCATGCAAAGCAAAAGCCATTTATCAACAACACCCAGAAACGCCGCCGGCTTCTCTGGGCCCGAGCTCATCTAAGATGGACTGATGAAAAGTGGAAAAGTATTCTGTGGTCCGACGATTCCACATTTCAAATTGTTTTTGGAAATTGTGGACACCGTGTCCTCCGGGCCAAAGTGGAAAAGAACCATCTGGACAGTTATGGACGCAAAGTTCAAAAGCCAGCATCTGTGATGTCTGTTTCATTGACCCTAACTTGAGCATTGGCTTGGTTTCGAGCAACAGAAAGTGCTTATTGTTGGGGCTGCCATACGGACAAGATCAACTTGATATGCTACACAGCGCCGTTATATGGCTGTTACCGAGATCACTTCAAATGTCCAAACTGTTTAATTGTGTGTTTGGAAGCTTCTGTTTTCTGACTGCGTTGAGGTGCAGTCGTTTGTGTAGAGAGAGAGAAGAGCACCGGAGAGAGGACACAACCGTGGGCGCCCCAGTGCTGATGCTGCGTGTGGATGAGGTGGCCTCCCCCAGCCTCACCTGCTGTCTCCTGCCCGTCAGGAAGCTGTAAATCCACTGGCAGATGGCAGGTGAGACGCTGAGCTGGAGAAGCTTGGATGAAAGGAGTTCACGGATGATGGTGTTGAACGCTGAGCTGAAGTCCATGAAAAGGATCCTCGCATAGGTCCCTGCAATGTCGAGGTGTTCGAGGATGAAGTGCAGTCCCATATTGACTGCATCATCCGCAGACCTGTTCGCTCGGTAGGCAAACTGCAGGGGGTCCAGCAGGGGACCTGTGACGCTCTTGAGGTGGTCCAGCACGAGACGTTCAAAGGACTTCATGACCACAGATGTCAAAGCGACAGGCCTGTAGTCATTTAGATCCGAGATTGTAGGTTTCTTGGGGACTGGAATGATGGTGGAGCGTTTGAAATAGGATGGTACTTCGCACAGTTCCAGAGATCTATTGAATATCTGTGTGAAGACTGGAGCGAGCTGGTCCAGTAAGTGCTACTTGTTGGGGCAGTTTTGCTGTTCAAAGATCTGGTCCTGCTTTTTCACAATTTGACAAACTCAACCCCCAGTAGAGTTTGACAAATTAGCCGATTCAATTCATTGTTGCAAAACATTGGATAGGAGCGAGAAACGACCGTTGTCAAACATTGGATTGCATTGAAAAAAAGCTCCAGAAAAACGAAAGATACTAACATACCATTCCAAACGACCCCAACAAAAAGCACTTCCTGCAGGAAAAATTCAAGTCAGTAATTTGTTTTCTGGTTGTGTTCATGACAAAACTCGTGAGAAAGGAATCTCACTTTGGAGCCAACCGAAAAGAGAAAAGCGCTGAGAACAGTAAAACATTAAAAGCTTCCAGTTGAGGTGAATACAACATTTAGCCCTCACTCACATACTGGTAATCAAAATGACATCCTCAAACTCATGACAAACTCTACTGGGGGTTGAGTTCTGACAATTTGTGAATAAGCAGGACCAGATCTTGGCACAGCAAAACTGCCCCAACAAGTAGCACTTACTGCTAAAATGGGCAGCACCAGATTTGGGTGCAGCTAAAACTACCCCAACAAGTAGTAGCACTTGCCGCTTTAAGAACACAAGTCAGTGCTTATGTTTGAGTAATGTTGCTCACAAATTCGCCCATTCATCTTGGTTGCTGTAAAACATTGGACTGCACAGAAAAACACCTCCAGAAAAACGAAAGAACCTATGAAACATGCCATTAAACACAACCCCAACAAAAAGCACTTACTGCAAGAAAAATTAAAGTCAGTGCGTTTGTTTGGGCTGTGTTCATGACAAATCTAGAGTGAGAAAAGAATGCGACCACAAATGGATCCTGAAAATCTCTTGCTCGAGGCAACTCTAAAATGATCAACGATTCTATATGAGGTGATCATACTTTGAGATCATTGACATTTACCAAATGTAGTATGAAAGCCATAAGAACTACCCCAACAAGTAGCACTTACTGCTTTAAGAACACAAGTCAGTGCTTATGTTTGAGTTATCTTGCTGACAAATTAGCCGATTAAATTCATTGTTGCAAAACATTGGACAGGATCGAGAAACAACCGTTGTCAAACATTGGATTGCATTGAAAAACAGCTCCAGAAAAAAGAAAGAAACTAACATCCCATTCCAAATTACCCCAACAAAAAGCACTTCCTGCAGGAAAAATTCAAGTCAGTAATTTGTTCTGGTTGTGTTCATGACAAAACTCGAGATAAAGGAATGCGACCCTAAATGAATGTCAGAAATCTCACTTCGGGGGCAACCGAAAAGAGAAAAGCGCTTAGAACAGTAATATATTAATATTTTACTAGTTGTAGTGCTTGTAGTGTTGCTGCAGCAAAATCTGGTGCTGCCCATTTTAGCAGTAAGTGCTACATGTTGGGGTAGTTTTGCTGTGCCAAGATCTGCCCATTCCAGACATTGTCGTAACTGACCCGCCAGTGGAGTTTGTCATGAGGTTGACAAATCAGGAATATTCAAGAAAAGGATGACCTTCCATATAAGTCTGTTTCATTGACCTAACTTGAGCATTGGCTTGACTTTGAGCAACAGTAAGTGCTTATTGTTGGGGCAGTCATACGGACAAGATCAACTTGATATGCGTACACAGTGCCGTTGCCGAGATCACTTCAAATGTACAAACTGTTTAATTGTGTTTGGAAGCTGCTGTTTCCTGGTTTGAGTAGTTTTTCAAGGTCATCCAAGATGTTGATAACCACCAAGATGAATCTGCTAATTTGTCAGCAAGATTACTCCAAAATAAGCACTCACTTGTGTTCTTAAAGCAGTAAGTGCTTCTTGTTGTGGTAGTTCTGTTGACTTTTATTCTATGTTCTGTAAATGTTGATGATATGAAATTGCGAGCAACTCAACTAGAAGCTTGACAACGGTTGTTTCTCTCTCCTTTCCAATCCAACCATCCATTTCCTGAGCCGCTTCTCCTCACTCGGGTCGCGGGCTTTGCTGCACCCAAATCTGGTGCTGGCCATTTTAGCAGTAAGTGCTACTTGTTGGGGCAGTTTTGCTCTTCCAAGATCTGGTCCTGCTTATTCACAATTTGACAAACTCAAACCCCAGTAGAGTTTTTCATGAGGTTGAGGATGTCCTTTTCTTTAACAGCACATGAGCAAGGGCTAAATGTTGTATTCACTGAGTGCTACTTGTTTGCTGCTTTTGCATGACTGACACAATTTGAGAAATGCTGATGAATTCCTATTGTGATGACTTCTCAAATGGAAACAACCATGTTTTATGTTTTCATAAGTGCTTCTTTTTGGGGTTATCTCGGTTGTTAGTTTCCGGCAGACAACTGATACCGGTGATAACGATCACAGGAGTTAAAAACGACGATAGCCCATTCATCAAATAGGTGGAACTGCAACACATTCCTCGTCCATACATTTCATATAGAGTCGTTGGCATGAAAGACGGAGTGCTTATTGTTGGGGCAGTCATACGGACAAGATCAACTTGATATGCGTACACAGTGCCGTTGCCGAGATCACTTCAAATGTACAAACTGTTTAATTGTGTTTGAAAGCTGCTGTTTCCTGGTTTGAGTAGTTTTTCAAGGTAATCCAAGGTGTTGACAACCACCAAAATGAATCTGCTAATTTGTCAGCAAGATTACTCCAAAATAAGCACTCACTTGTGTTCTTAAAGCAGTAAGTGCTTCTTGTTGTGGTAGTTCTGTTGACTTTTATTCTATGTTCTGTAAATGTTGATGATATGAAATTGCGAGCAACTCAACTAGAAGCTTGACAACGGTTGTTTCTCTCTCCTTTCCAATCCAACCATCCATTTCCTGAGCAGCTTCTCCTCACTCGGGTCGCGGGCTTTGCTGCACCCAAATCTGGTGCTGGCCATTTTAGCAGTAAGTGCTACTTGTTGGGGCAGTTTTGCTGTTCCAAGATCTGGTCCTGCTTATTCACAATTTGACAAACTCAAACCCCAGTAGAGTTTTTCATGAGGTTGAGGATGTCCTTTTCTTTAACAGCACATGAGCAAGGGCTAAATGTTGTATTCACTGAGTGCTACTTGTTTGCTGCTTTTGCATGACTGACACAATTTGAGAAATGCTGATGAATTCCTATTGTGATGACTTCTCAAATGGAAACAACCATGTTTTATGTTTTCATAAGTGCTTCTTTTTGGGGTTATCTCGGTTGTTAGTTTCCGGCAGACAACTGATACCGGTGATAACGATCACAGGAGTTGAAAACGACGATAGCCCATTCATCAAATAGGTGGAACTGCAACACATTCCTCGTCCATACATTTCATATAGAGTCGTTGGCATGAAAGACGGATTTGAATTTCAATGGCTGAAATCTCTATTTAAAGTGGTTACCATTGCATGATGCACAGCTTCTCGACCTTACGAAGGAGAAGGCAGACTGGCGAGGAAGGAATCATCCATTGACAAATCGGAAATACACAAGAAAAGAAAGACCTTCCATAAAAGTCTGTTTTTATTGACCCTAACTTGAGCATTGGATTGACTTGGAGCAAAACTAAGTGCTGTTTTTTGGGCAGTCATACGGACAAGATTAACTTGATATGCGTACACAGTGCCGTTATATAGCTGTTGCCGAGATAACTTCAAATGTACAAACTGTTTAATTGTGTGTTTGGAAGCTTCTGTTTTCTGGCTTGAGTTGTTTTTCAAGGTAATGCAACATGATGACACCAACCAAGATGAATGTGCTAATTTGTCAGCAAGATTCCTCGAAAATAAGCACTCACTTGTGTTCTTAAAGCAGTAAGTGCTTTTTATTGTGGTAGTTCTGTTGACTTTTATACTATGTTTGGTAAATGTTGATATAAAATTACGATCACCTCAACTGGAAGCTTCTAATGTTTTACTGTTCTAAGCGCTTTTCTCTTTTCGGTTGCCCCCGAAGTGAGATTTCTGGCATTCATTTAGGGTCGCATTCCTTTCTCTCGAGTTTTGTCATGAACACAACCAGAACAAATTACTGACTTGAATTTTTCCTGCAGGAAGTGCTTTTTGTTGGGGTAGTTTGGAATGGTATGTTAGTTTCTTTCGTTTTTCTGGAGCTGTTTTTCAATGCAATCCAATGTTTGACAACGCTCGTTTCTCGATCCTATCCAATGTTTTGCAACAATGAATTGAATCGGCTAATTTGTCAGCAAGATTACTCAAACATAAGCACAGACTTGTGTTCTTAAAGCAGTAAGTGCTACTTGTTGGGGTAGTTCTTATGGCTTTCATACTACGTTTGGTAAATGTCAATGATCTCAAAGTATGATCACCTCATATAGAATCGTTGATCATTTTAGAGTTGCCTCGAGCAAGAGATTTTCAGGATCCATTTGTGGTCGCATTCTTTTCTCACTCTACATTTGTCATGAACAGAGCCCAAACAAACGCACTGACTTTAATTTTTCTTGCAGTAAGTGCTTTTTGTTGGGGTTGTGTTTAATGGCATGTTTCGAAGGATCTTTTGTTTTTCTGGGGGTGTTTTTCTGTGCAGTCGTGTTTGACAGCAACCAAGATGAATTGGCGAATTTGTCAGCAACATTACTCAAACATAAGCACTGACTTGTGTTATTACAGCAGTAAGTGCTACTTGTTGGGGTAGTGTTGCTGCAGCAAAATCTGGTGCTGCCCATTTTAGCAGTAAGTGCTACATGTTGGGGTAGTTTTGCTGTGCCAAGATCTGCCCATTCCAGACATTGTCGTAACTCACCCGCCAGTGGAGTTTGTCATGAGGTTGACAAATCAGGAATATTCAAGAAAAGGATGACCTTCCATATAAGTCTGTTTCATTGACCTAACTTGAGCATTGGCTTGACTTTGAGCAACAGTAAGTGCTTATTGTTGGGGCAGTCATACGGACAAGATCAACTTGATATGCGTACACAGTGCCGTTGCCGAGATCACTTCAAATGTACAAACTGTTTAATTGTGTTTGGAAGCTGCTGTTTCCTGGCTTGAGTAGTTTTTCAAGGTAATCCAAGGTGTTGACAACCACCAAGATGAATCTGCTAATTTGTCAGCAAGATTACTCCAAAATAAGCACTCACTTGTGTTCTTAAAGCAGTAAGTGCTTCTTGTTGTGGTAGTTCTGTTGACTTTTATTCTATGTTCTGTAAATGTTGATGATATGAAATTGCGAGCAACTCAACTAGAAGCTTGACAACGGTTGTTTCTCTCTCCTTTCCAATCCAACCATCCATTTCCTGAGCAGCTTCTCCTCACTCGGGTCGCGGGCTTTGCTGCACCCAAATCTGGTGCTGGCCATTTTAGCAGTAAGTGCTACTTGTTGGGGCAGTTTTGCTGTTCCAAGATCTGGTCCTGCTTATTCACAATTTGACAAACTCAAACCCCAGTAGAGTTTTTCATGAGGTTGAGGATGTCCTTTTCTTTAACAGCACATGAGCAAGGGCTAAATGTTGTATTCACTGAGTGCTACTTGTTTGCTGCTTTTGCATGACTGACACAATTTGAGAAATGCTGATGAATTCCTATTGTGATGACTTCTCAAATGGAAACAACCATGTTTTATGTTTTCATAAGTGCTTCTTTTTGGGGTTATCTCGGTTGTTAGTTTCCGGCAGACAACTGATACCGGTGATAACGATCACAGGAGTTGAAAACGACGATAGCCCATTCATCAAATAGGTGGAACTGCAACACATTCCTCGTCCATACATTTCATATAGAGTCGTTGGCATGAAAGACGGATTTGAATTTCAATGGCTGAAATCTCTATTTAAAGTGGTTACCATTGCATGATGCACAGCTTCTCGACCTTACGAAGGAGAAGGCAGACTGGCGAGGAAGGAATCATCCATTGACAAATCGGAAATACACAAGAAAAGAAAGACCTTCCATAAAAGTCTGTTTTTATTGACCCTAACTTGAGCATTGGATTGACTTGGAGCAAAACTAAGTGCTGTTTTTTGGGCAGTCATACGGACAAGATTAACTTGATATGCGTACACAGTGCCGTTATATAGCTGTTGCCGAGATAACTTCAAATGTACAAACTGTTTAATTGTGTGTTTGGAAGCTTCTGTTTTCTGGCTTGAGTTGTTTTTCAAGGTAATGCAACATGATGACACCAACCAAGATGAATGTGCTAATTTGTCAGCAAGATTCCTCGAAAATAAGCACTCACTTGTGTTCTTAAAGCAGTAAGTGCTTTTTATTGTGGTAGTTCTGTTGACTTTTATACTATGTTTGGTAAATGTTGATATAAAATTACGATCACCTCAACTGGAAGCTTTTAATGTTTTACTGTTCTAAGCGCTTTTCTCTTTTCGGTTGCCCCCGAAGTGAGATTTCTGGCATTCATTTAGGGTCGCATTCCTTTCTCTCGAGTTTTGTCATGAACACAACCAGAACAAATTACTGACTTGAATTTTTCCTGCAGGAAGTGCTTTTTGTTGGGGTAGTTTGGAATGGTATGTTAGTTTCTTTCGTTTTTCTGGAGCTGTTTTTCAATGCAATCCAATGTTTGACAACGCTCGTTTCTCGATCCTATCCAATGTTTTGCAACAATGAATTGAATCGGCTAATTTGTCAGCAAGATTACTCAAACATAAGCACAGACTTGTGTTCTTAAAGCAGTAAGTGCTACTTGTTGGGGTAGTTCTTATGGCTTTCATACTACGTTTGGTAAATGTCAATGATCTCAAAGTATGATCACCTCATATAGAATCGTTGATCATTTTAGAGTTGCCTCGAGCAAGAGATTTTCAGGATCCATTTGTGGTCGCATTCTTTTCTCACTCTACATTTGTCATGAACAGAGCCCAAACAAACGCACTGACTTTAATTTTTCTTGCAGTAAGTGCTTTTTGTTGGGGTTGTGTTTAATGGCATGTTTCGAAGGATCTTTTGTTTTTCTGGGGGTGTTTTTCTGTGCAGTCGTGTTTGACAGCAACCAAGATGAATTGGCGAATTTGTCAGCAACATTACTCAAACATAAGCACTGACTTGTGTTATTACAGCAGTAAGTGCTACTTGTTGGGGTAGTGTTGCTGCAGCAAAATCTGGTGCTGCCCATTTTAGCAGTAAGTGCTACATGTTGGGGTAGTTTTGCTGTGCCAAGATCTGCCCATTCCAGACATTGTCGTAACTCACCCGCCAGTGGAGTTTGTCATGAGGTTGACAAATCAGGAATATTCAAGAAAAGGATGACCTTCCATATAAGTCTGTTTCATTGACCTAACTTGAGCATTGGCTTGACTTTGAGCAACAGTAAGTGCTTATTGTTGGGGCAGTCATACGGACAAGATCAACTTGATATGCGTACACAGTGCCGTTGCCGAGATCACTTCAAATGTACAAACTGTTTAATTGTGTTTGGAAGCTGCTGTTTCCTGGTTTGAGTAGTTTTTCAAGGTCATCCAAGATGTTGACAACCACCAAGATGAATCTGCTAATTTGTCAGCAAGATTACTCCAAAATAAGCACTCACTTGTGTTCTTAAAGCAGTAAGTGCTTCTTGTTGTGGTAGTTCTGTTGACTTTTATTCTATGTTCTGTAAATGTTGATGATATGAAATTGCGAGCAACTCAACTAGAAGCTTGACAACGGTTGTTTCTCTCTCCTTTCCAATCCAACCATCCATTTCCTGAGCCGCTTCTCCTCACTCGGGTCGCGGGCTTTGCTGCACCCAAATCTGGTGCTGGCCATTTTAGCAGTAAGTGCTACTTGTTGGGGCAGTTTTGCTGTTCCAAGATCTGGTCCTGCTTATTCACAATTTGACAAACTCAAACCCCAGTAGAGTTTTTCATGAGGTTGAGGATGTCCTTTTCTTTAACAGCACATGAGCAAGGGCTAAATGTTGTATTCACTGAGTGCTACTTGTTTGCTGCTTTTGCATGACTGACACAATTTGAGAAATGCTGATGAATTCCTATTGTGATGACTTCTCAAATGGAAACAACCATGTTTTATGTTTTCATAAGTGCTTCTTTTTGGGGTTATCTCGGTTGTTAGTTTCCGGCAGACAACTGATACCGGTGATAACGATCACAGGAGTTGAAAACGACGATAGCCCATTCATCAAATAGGTGGAACTGCAACACATTCCTCGTCCATACATTTCATATAGAGTCGTTGGCATGAAAGACGGATTTGAATTTCAATGGCTGAAATCTCTATTTAAAGTGGTTACCATTGCATGATGCACAGCTTCTCGACCTTACGAAGGAGAAGGCAGACTGGCGAGGAAGGAATCATCCATTGACAAATCGGAAATACACAAGAAAAGAAAGACCTTCCATAAAAGTCTGTTTTTATTGACCCTAACTTGAGCATTGGATTGACTTGGAGCAAAACTAAGTGCTGTTTTTTGGGCAGTCATACGGACAAGATTAACTTGATATGCGTACACAGTGCCGTTATATAGCTGTTGCCGAGATAACTTCAAATGTACAAACTGTTTAATTGTGTGTTTGGAAGCTTCTGTTTTCTGGCTTGAGTTGTTTTTCAAGGTAATGCAACATGATGACACCAACCAAGATGAATGTGCTAATTTGTCAGCAAGATTCCTCGAAAATAAGCACTCACTTGTGTTCTTAAAGCAGTAAGTGCTTTTTATTGTGGTAGTTCTGTTGACTTTTATACTATGTTTGGTAAATGTTGATATAAAATTACGATCACCTCAACTGGAAGCTTTTAATGTTTTACTGTTCTAAGCGCTTTTCTCTTTTCGGTTGCCCCCGAAGTGAGATTTCTGGCATTCATTTAGGGTCGCATTCCTTTCTCTCGAGTTTTGTCATGAACACAACCAGAACAAATTACTGACTTGAATTTTTCCTGCAGGAAGTGCTTTTTGTTGGGGTAGTTTGGAATGGTATGTTAGTTTCTTTCGTTTTTCTGGAGCTGTTTTTCAATGCAATCCAATGTTTGACAACGCTCGTTTCTCGATCCTATCCAATGTTTTGCAACAATGAATTGAATCGGCTAATTTGTCAGCAAGATTACTCAAACATAAGCACAGACTTGTGTTCTTAAAGCAGTAAGTGCTACTTGTTGGGGTAGTTCTTATGGCTTTCATACTACGTTTGGTAAATGTCAATGATCTCAAAGTATGATCACCTCATATAGAATCGTTGATCATTTTAGAGTTGCCTCGAGCAAGAGATTTTCAGGATCCATTTGTGGTCGCATTCTTTTCTCACTCTACATTTGTCATGAACAGAGCCCAAACAAACGCACTGACTTTAATTTTTCTTGCAGTAAGTGCTTTTTGTTGGGGTTGTGTTTAATGGCATGTTTCGAAGGATCTTTTGTTTTTCTGGGGGTGTTTTTCTGTGCAGTCGTGTTTGACAGCAACCAAGATGAATTGGCGAATTTGTCAGCAACATTACTCAAACATAAGCACTGACTTGTGTTATTACAGCAGTAAGTGCTACTTGTTGGGGTAGTGTTGCTGCAGCAAAATCTGGTGCTGCCCATTTTAGCAGTAAGTGCTACATGTTGGGGTAGTTTTGCTGTGCCAAGATCTGCCCATTCCAGACATTGTCGTAACTCACCCGCCAGTGGAGTTTGTCATGAGGTTGACAAATCAGGAATATTCAAGAAAAGGATGACCTTCCATATAAGTCTGTTTCATTGACCTAACTTGAGCATTGGCTTGACTTTGAGCAACAGTAAGTGCTTATTGTTGGGGCAGTCATACGGACAAGATCAACTTGATATGCGTACACAGTGCCGTTGCCGAGATCACTTCAAATGTACAAACTGTTTAATTGTGTTTGGAAGCTGCTGTTTCCTGGTTTGAGTAGTTTTTCAAGGTCATCCAAGATGTTGACAACCACCAAGATGAATCTGCTAATTTGTCAGCAAGATTACTCCAAAATAAGCACTCACTTGTGTTCTTAAAGCAGTAAGTGCTTCTTGTTGTGGTAGTTCTGTTGACTTTTATTCTATGTTCTGTAAATGTTGATGATATGAAATTGCGAGCAACTCAACTAGAAGCTTGACAACGGTTGTTTCTCTCTCCTTTCCAATCCAACCATCCATTTCCTGAGCCGCTTCTCCTCACTCGGGTCGCGGGCTTTGCTGCACCCAAATCTGGTGCTGGCCATTTTAGCAGTAAGTGCTACTTGTTGGGGCAGTTTTGCTGTTCCAAGATCTGGTCCTGCTTATTCACAATTTGACAAACTCAAACCCCAGTAGAGTTTTTCATGAGGTTGAGGATGTCCTTTTCTTTAACAGCACATGAGCAAGGGCTAAATGTTGTATTCACTGAGTGCTACTTGTTTGCTGCTTTTGCATGACTGACACAATTTGAGAAATGCTGATGAATTCCTATTGTGATGACTTCTCAAATGGAAACAACCATGTTTTATGTTTTCATAAGTGCTTCTTTTTGGGGTTATCTCGGTTGTTAGTTTCCGGCAGACAACTGATACCGGTGATAACGATCACAGGAGTTGAAAACGACGATAGCCCATTCATCAAATAGGTGGAACTGCAACACATTCCTCGTCCATACATTTCATATAGAGTCGTTGGCATGAAAGACGGATTTGAATTTCAATGGCTGAAATCTCTATTTAAAGTGGTTACCATTGCATGATGCACAGCTTCTCGACCTTACGAAGGAGAAGGCAGACTGGCGAGGAAGGAATCATCCATTGACAAATCGGAAATACACAAGAAAAGAAAGACCTTCCATAAAAGTCTGTTTTTATTGACCCTAACTTGAGCATTGGATTGACTTGGAGCAAAACTAAGTGCTGTTTTTTGGGCAGTCATACGGACAAGATTAACTTGATATGCGTACACAGTGCCGTTATATAGCTGTTGCCGAGATAACTTCAAATGTACAAACTGTTTAATTGTGTGTTTGGAAGCTTCTGTTTTCTGGCTTGAGTTGTTTTTCAAGGTAATGCAACATGATGACACCAACCAAGATGAATGTGCTAATTTGTCAGCAAGATTCCTCGAAAATAAGCACTCACTTGTGTTCTTAAAGCAGTAAGTGCTTTTTATTGTGGTAGTTCTGTTGACTTTTATACTATGTTTGGTAAATGTTGATATAAAATTACGATCACCTCAACTGGAAGCTTTTAATGTTTTACTGTTCTAAGCGCTTTTCTCTTTTCGGTTGCCCCCGAAGTGAGATTTCTGGCATTCATTTAGGGTCGCATTCCTTTCTCTCGAGTTTTGTCATGAACACAACCAGAACAAATTACTGACTTGAATTTTTCCTGCAGGAAGTGCTTTTTGTTGGGGTAGTTTGGAATGGTATGTTAGTTTCTTTCGTTTTTCTGGAGCTGTTTTTCAATGCAATCCAATGTTTGACAACGCTCGTTTCTCGATCCTATCCAATGTTTTGCAACAATGAATTGAATCGGCTAATTTGTCAGCAAGATTACTCAAACATAAGCACAGACTTGTGTTCTTAAAGCAGTAAGTGCTACTTGTTGGGGTAGTTCTTATGGCTTTCATACTACGTTTGGTAAATGTCAATGATCTCAAAGTATGATCACCTCATATAGAATCGTTGATCATTTTAGAGTTGCCTCGAGCAAGAGATTTTCAGGATCCATTTGTGGTCGCATTCTTTTCTCACTCTACATTTGTCATGAACAGAGCCCAAACAAACGCACTGACTTTAATTTTTCTTGCAGTAAGTGCTTTTTGTTGGGGTTGTGTTTAATGGCATGTTTCGAAGGATCTTTTGTTTTTCTGGGGGTGTTTTTCTGTGCAGTCGTGTTTGACAGCAACCAAGATGAATTGGCGAATTTGTCAGCAACATTACTCAAACATAAGCACTGACTTGTGTTATTACAGCAGTAAGTGCTACTTGTTGGGGTAGTGTTGCTGCAGCAAAATCTGGTGCTGCCCATTTTAGCAGTAAGTGCTACATGTTGGGGTAGTTTTGCTGTGCCAAGATCTGCCCATTCCAGACATTGTCGTAACTCACCCGCCAGTGGAGTTTGTCATGAGGTTGACAAATCAGGAATATTCAAGAAAAGGATGACCTTCCATATAAGTCTGTTTCATTGACCTAACTTGAGCATTGGCTTGACTTTGAGCAACAGTAAGTGCTTATTGTTGGGGCAGTCATACGGACAAGATCAACTTGATATGCGTACACAGTGCCGTTGCCGAGATCACTTCAAATGTACAAACTGTTTAATTGTGTTTGGAAGCTGCTGTTTCCTGGTTTGAGTAGTTTTTCAAGGTCATCCAAGATGTTGACAACCACCAAGATGAATCTGCTAATTTGTCAGCAAGATTACTCCAAAATAAGCACTCACTTGTGTTCTTAAAGCAGTAAGTGCTTCTTGTTGTGGTAGTTCTGTTGACTTTTATTCTATGTTCTGTAAATGTTGATGATATGAAATTGCGAGCAACTCAACTAGAAGCTTGACAACGGTTGTTTCTCTCTCCTTTCCAATCCAACCATCCATTTCCTGAGCCGCTTCTCCTCACTCGGGTCGCGGGCTTTGCTGCACCCAAATCTGGTGCTGGCCATTTTAGCAGTAAGTGCTACTTGTTGGGGCAGTTTTGCTGTTCCAAGATCTGGTCCTGCTTATTCACAATTTGACAAACTCAAACCCCAGTAGAGTTTTTCATGAGGTTGAGGATGTCCTTTTCTTTAACAGCACATGAGCAAGGGCTAAATGTTGTATTCACTGAGTGCTACTTGTTTGCTGCTTTTGCATGACTGACACAATTTGAGAAATGCTGATGAATTCCTATTGTGATGACTTCTCAAATGGAAACAACCATGTTTTATGTTTTCATAAGTGCTTCTTTTTGGGGTTATCTCGGTTGTTAGTTTCCGGCAGACAACTGATACCGGTGATAACGATCACAGGAGTTGAAAACGACGATAGCCCATTCATCAAATAGGTGGAACTGCAACACATTCCTCGTCCATACATTTCATATAGAGTCGTTGGCATGAAAGACGGATTTGAATTTCAATGGCTGAAATCTCTATTTAAAGTGGTTACCATTGCATGATGCACAGCTTCTCGACCTTACGAAGGAGAAGGCAGACTGGCGAGGAAGGAATCATCCATTGACAAATCGGAAATACACAAGAAAAGAAAGACCTTCCATAAAAGTCTGTTTTTATTGACCCTAACTTGAGCATTGGATTGACTTGGAGCAAAACTAAGTGCTGTTTTTTGGGCAGTCATACGGACAAGATTAACTTGATATGCGTACACAGTGCCGTTATATAGCTGTTGCCGAGATAACTTCAAATGTACAAACTGTTTAATTGTGTGTTTGGAAGCTTCTGTTTTCTGGCTTGAGTTGTTTTTCAAGGTAATGCAACATGATGACACCAACCAAGATGAATGTGCTAATTTGTCAGCAAGATTCCTCGAAAATAAGCACTCACTTGTGTTCTTAAAGCAGTAAGTGCTTTTTATTGTGGTAGTTCTGTTGACTTTTATACTATGTTTGGTAAATGTTGATATAAAATTACGATCACCTCAACTGGAAGCTTTTAATGTTTTACTGTTCTAAGCGCTTTTCTCTTTTCGGTTGCCCCCGAAGTGAGATTTCTGGCATTCATTTAGGGTCGCATTCCTTTCTCTCGAGTTTTGTCATGAACACAACCAGAACAAATTACTGACTTGAATTTTTCCTGCAGGAAGTGCTTTTTGTTGGGGTAGTTTGGAATGGTATGTTAGTTTCTTTCGTTTTTCTGGAGCTGTTTTTCAATGCAATCCAATGTTTGACAACGCTCGTTTCTCGATCCTATCCAATGTTTTGCAACAATGAATTGAATCGGCTAATTTGTCAGCAAGATTACTCAAACATAAGCACAGACTTGTGTTCTTAAAGCAGTAAGTGCTACTTGTTGGGGTAGTTCTTATGGCTTTCATACTACGTTTGGTAAATGTCAATGATCTCAAAGTATGATCACCTCATATAGAATCGTTGATCATTTTAGAGTTGCCTCGAGCAAGAGATTTTCAGGATCCATTTGTGGTCGCATTCTTTTCTCACTCTACATTTGTCATGAACAGAGCCCAAACAAACGCACTGACTTTAATTTTTCTTGCAGTAAGTGCTTTTTGTTGGGGTTGTGTTTAATGGCATGTTTCGAAGGATCTTTTGTTTTTCTGGGGGTGTTTTTCTGTGCAGTCGTGTTTGACAGCAACCAAGATGAATTGGCGAATTTGTCAGCAACATTACTCAAACATAAGCACTGACTTGTGTTATTACAGCAGTAAGTGCTACTTGTTGGGGTAGTGTTGCTGCAGCAAAATCTGGTGCTGCCCATTTTAGCAGTAAGTGCTACATGTTGGGGTAGTTTTGCTGTGCCAAGATCTGCCCATTCCAGACATTGTCGTAACTCACCCGCCAGTGGAGTTTGTCATGAGGTTGACAAATCAGGAATATTCAAGAAAAGGATGACCTTCCATATAAGTCTGTTTCATTGACCTAACTTGAGCATTGGCTTGACTTTGAGCAACAGTAAGTGCTTATTGTTGGGGCAGTCATACGGACAAGATCAACTTGATATGCGTACACAGTGCCGTTGCCGAGATCACTTCAAATGTACAAACTGTTTAATTGTGTTTGGAAGCTGCTGTTTCCTGGTTTGAGTAGTTTTTCAAGGTCATCCAAGATGTTGACAACCACCAAGATGAATCTGCTAATTTGTCAGCAAGATTACTCCAAAATAAGCACTCACTTGTGTTCTTAAAGCAGTAAGTGCTTCTTGTTGTGGTAGTTCTGTTGACTTTTATTCTATGTTCTGTAAATGTTGATGATATGAAATTGCGAGCAACTCAACTAGAAGCTTGACAACGGTTGTTTCTCTCTCCTTTCCAATCCAACCATCCATTTCCTGAGCAGCTTCTCCTCACTCGGGTCGCGGGCTTTGCTGCACCCAAATCTGGTGCTGGCCATTTTAGCAGTAAGTGCTACTTGTTGGGGCAGTTTTGCTGTTCCAAGATCTGGTCCTGCTTATTCACAATTTGACAAACTCAAACCCCAGTAGAGTTTTTCATGAGGTTGAGGATGTCCTTTTCTTTAACAGCACATGAGCAAGGGCTAAATGTTGTATTCACTGAGTGCTACTTGTTTGCTGCTTTTGCATGACTGACACAATTTGAGAAATGCTGATGAATTCCTATTGTGATGACTTCTCAAATGGAAACAACCATGTTTTATGTTTTCATAAGTGCTTCTTTTTGGGGTTATCTCGGTTGTTAGTTTCCGGCAGACAACTGATACCGGTGATAACGATCACAGGAGTTGAAAACGACGATAGCCCATTCATCAAATAGGTGGAACTGCAACACATTCCTCGTCCATACATTTCATATAGAGTCGTTGGCATGAAAGACGGATTTGAATTTCAATGGCTGAAATCTCTATTTAAAGTGGTTACCATTGCATGATGCACAGCTTCTCGACCTTACGAAGGAGAAGGCAGACTGGCGAGGAAGGAATCATCCATTGACAAATCGGAAATACACAAGAAAAGAAAGACCTTCCATAAAAGTCTGTTTTTATTGACCCTAACTTGAGCATTGGATTGACTTGGAGCAAAACTAAGTGCTGTTTTTTGGGCAGTCATACGGACAAGATTAACTTGATATGCGTACACAGTGCCGTTATATAGCTGTTGCCGAGATAACTTCAAATGTACAAACTGTTTAATTGTGTGTTTGGAAGCTTCTGTTTTCTGGCTTGAGTTGTTTTTCAAGGTAATGCAACATGATGACACCAACCAAGATGAATGTGCTAATTTGTCAGCAAGATTCCTCGAAAATAAGCACTCACTTGTGTTCTTAAAGCAGTAAGTGCTTTTTATTGTGGTAGTTCTGTTGACTTTTATACTATGTTTGGTAAATGTTGATATAAAATTACGATCACCTCAACTGGAAGCTTTTAATGTTTTACTGTTCTAAGCGCTTTTCTCTTTTCGGTTGCCCCCGAAGTGAGATTTCTGGCATTCATTTAGGGTCGCATTCCTTTCTCTCGAGTTTTGTCATGAACACAACCAGAACAAATTACTGACTTGAATTTTTCCTGCAGGAAGTGCTTTTTGTTGGGGTAGTTTGGAATGGTATGTTAGTTTCTTTCGTTTTTCTGGAGCTGTTTTTCAATGCAATCCAATGTTTGACAACGCTCGTTTCTCGATCCTATCCAATGTTTTGCAACAATGAATTGAATCGGCTAATTTGTCAGCAAGATTACTCAAACATAAGCACAGACTTGTGTTCTTAAAGCAGTAAGTGCTACTTGTTGGGGTAGTTCTTATGGCTTTCATACTACGTTTGGTAAATGTCAATGATCTCAAAGTATGATCACCTCATATAGAATCGTTGATCATTTTAGAGTTGCCTCGAGCAAGAGATTTTCAGGATCCATTTGTGGTCGCATTCTTTTCTCACTCTACATTTGTCATGAACAGAGCCCAAACAAACGCACTGACTTTAATTTTTCTTGCAGTAAGTGCTTTTTGTTGGGGTTGTGTTTAATGGCATGTTTCGAAGGATCTTTTGTTTTTCTGGGGGTGTTTTTCTGTGCAGTCGTGTTTGACAGCAACCAAGATGAATTGGCGAATTTGTCAGCAACATTACTCAAACATAAGCACTGACTTGTGTTATTACAGCAGTAAGTGCTACTTGTTGGGGTAGTGTTGCTGCAGCAAAATCTGGTGCTGCCCATTTTAGCAGTAAGTGCTACATGTTGGGGTAGTTTTGCTGTGCCAAGATCTGCCCATTCCAGACATTGTCGTAACTCACCCGCCAGTGGAGTTTGTCATGAGGTTGACAAATCAGGAATATTCAAGAAAAGGATGACCTTCCATATAAGTCTGTTTCATTGACCTAACTTGAGCATTGGCTTGACTTTGAGCAACAGTAAGTGCTTATTGTTGGGGCAGTCATACGGACAAGATCAACTTGATATGCGTACACAGTGCCGTTGCCGAGATCACTTCAAATGTACAAACTGTTTAATTGTGTTTGGAAGCTGCTGTTTCCTGGTTTGAGTAGTTTTTCAAGGTCATCCAAGATGTTGACAACCACCAAGATGAATCTGCTAATTTGTCAGCAAGATTACTCCAAAATAAGCACTCACTTGTGTTCTTAAAGCAGTAAGTGCTTCTTGTTGTGGTAGTTCTGTTGACTTTTATTCTATGTTCTGTAAATGTTGATGATATGAAATTGCGAGCAACTCAACTAGAAGCTTGACAACGGTTGTTTCTCTCTCCTTTCCAATCCAACCATCCATTTCCTGAGCCGCTTCTCCTCACTCGGGTCGCGGGCTTTGCTGCACCCAAATCTGGTGCTGGCCATTTTAGCAGTAAGTGCTACTTGTTGGGGCAGTTTTGCTGTTCCAAGATCTGGTCCTGCTTATTCACAATTTGACAAACTCAAACCCCAGTAGAGTTTTTCATGAGGTTGAGGATGTCCTTTTCTTTAACAGCACATGAGCAAGGGCTAAATGTTGTATTCACTGAGTGCTACTTGTTTGCTGCTTTTGCATGACTGACACAATTTGAGAAATGCTGATGAATTCCTATTGTGATGACTTCTCAAATGGAAACAACCATGTTTTATGTTTTCATAAGTGCTTCTTTTTGGGGTTATCTCGGTTGTTAGTTTCCGGCAGACAACTGATACCGGTGATAACGATCACAGGAGTTGAAAACGACGATAGCCCATTCATCAAATAGGTGGAACTGCAACACATTCCTCGTCCATACATTTCATATAGAGTCGTTGGCATGAAAGACGGATTTGAATTTCAATGGCTGAAATCTCTATTTAAAGTGGTTACCATTGCATGATGCACAGCTTCTCGACCTTACGAAGGAGAAGGCAGACTGGCGAGGAAGGAATCATCCATTGACAAATCGGAAATACACAAGAAAAGAAAGACCTTCCATAAAAGTCTGTTTTTATTGACCCTAACTTGAGCATTGGATTGACTTGGAGCAAAACTAAGTGCTGTTTTTTGGGCAGTCATACGGACAAGATTAACTTGATATGCGTACACAGTGCCGTTATATAGCTGTTGCCGAGATAACTTCAAATGTACAAACTGTTTAATTGTGTGTTTGGAAGCTTCTGTTTTCTGGCTTGAGTTGTTTTTCAGGGTAATGCAACATGATGACACCAACCAAGATGAATGTGCTAATTTGTCAGCAAGATTCCTCGAAAATAAGCACTCACTTGTGTTCTTAAAGCAGTAAGTGCTTTTTATTGTGGTAGTTCTGTTGACTTTTATACTATGTTTGGTAAATGTTGATATAAAATTACGATCACCTCAACTGGAAGCTTTTAATGTTTTACTGTTCTAAGCGCTTTTCTCTTTTCGGTTGCCCCCGAAGTGAGATTTCTGGCATTCATTTAGGGTCGCATTCCTTTCTCTCGAGTTTTGTCATGAACACAACCAGAACAAATTACTGACTTGAATTTTTCCTGCAGGAAGTGCTTTTTGTTGGGGTAGTTTGGAATGGTATGTTAGTTTCTTTCGTTTTTCTGGAGCTGTTTTTCAATGCAATCCAATGTTTGACAACGCTCGTTTCTCGATCCTATCCAATGTTTTGCAACAATGAATTGAATCGGCTAATTTGTCAGCAAGATTACTCAAACATAAGCACAGACTTGTGTTCTTAAAGCAGTAAGTGCTACTTGTTGGGGTAGTTCTTATGGCTTTCATACTACGTTTGGTAAATGTCAATGATCTCAAAGTATGATCACCTCATATAGAATCGTTGATCATTTTAGAGTTGCCTCGAGCAAGAGATTTTCAGGATCCATTTGTGGTCGCATTCTTTTCTCACTCTACATTTGTCATGAACAGAGCCCAAACAAACGCACTGACTTTAATTTTTCTTGCAGTAAGTGCTTTTTGTTGGGGTTGTGTTTAATGGCATGTTTCGAAGGATCTTTTGTTTTTCTGGGGGTGTTTTTCTGTGCAGTCGTGTTTGACAGCAACCAAGATGAATTGGCGAATTTGTCAGCAACATTACTCAAACATAAGCACTGACTTGTGTTATTACAGCAGTAAGTGCTACTTGTTGGGGTAGTGTTGCTGCAGCAAAATCTGGTGCTGCCCATTTTAGCAGTAAGTGCTACATGTTGGGGTAGTTTTGCTGTGCCAAGATCTGCCCATTCCAGACATTGTCGTAACTCACCCGCCAGTGGAGTTTGTCATGAGGTTGACAAATCAGGAATATTCAAGAAAAGGATGACCTTCCATATAAGTCTGTTTCATTGACCTAACTTGAGCATTGGCTTGACTTTGAGCAACAGTAAGTGCTTATTGTTGGGGCAGTCATACGGACAAGATCAACTTGATATGCGTACACAGTGCCGTTGCCGAGATCACTTCAAATGTACAAACTGTTTAATTGTGTTTGGAAGCTGCTGTTTCCTGGTTTGAGTAGTTTTTCAAGGTAATCCAAGGTGTTGACAACCACCAAGATGAATCTGCTAATTTGTCAGCAAGATTACTCCAAAATAAGCACTCACTTGTGTTCTTAAAGCAGTAAGTGCTTCTTCTTGTTGTGGTAGTTCTGTTGACTTTTTTTCTATGTTCTGTAAATGTTGATGATATGAAATTGCGAGCAACTCAACTAGAAGCTTGACAACGGTTGTTTCTCTCTCCTTTCCAATCCAACCATCCATTTCCTGAGCAGCTTCTCCTCACTCGGGTCGCGGGCTTTGCTGCACCCAAATCTGGTGCTGGCCATTTTAGCAGTAAGTGCTACTTGTTGGGGCAGTTTTGCTGTTCCAAGATCTGGTCCTGCTTATTCACAATTTGACAAACTCAAACCCCAGTAGAGTTTTTCATGAGGTTGAGGATGTCCTTTTCTTTAACAGCACATGAGCAAGGGCTAAATGTTGTATTCACTGAGTGCTACTTGTTTGCTGCTTTTGCATGACTGACACAATTTGAGAAATGCTGATGAATTCCTATTGTGATGACTTCTCAAATGGAAACAACCATGTTTTATGTTTTCATAAGTGCTTCTTTTTGGGGTTATCTCGGTTGTTAGTTTCCGGCAGACAACTGATACCGGTGATAACGATCACAGGAGTTGAAAACGACGATAGCCCATTCATCAAATAGGTGGAACTGCAACACATTCCTCGTCCATACATTTCATATAGAGTCGTTGGCATGAAAGACGGATTTGAATTTCAATGGCTGAAATCTCTATTTAAAGTGGTTACCATTGCATGATGCACAGCTTCTCGACCTTACGAAGGAGAAGGCAGACTGGCGAGGAAGGAATCATCCATTGACAAATCGGAAATACACAAGAAAAGAAAGACCTTCCATAAAAGTCTGTTTTTATTGACCCTAACTTGAGCATTGGATTGACTTGGAGCAAAACTAAGTGCTGTTTTTTGGGCAGTCATACGGACAAGATTAACTTGATATGCGTACACAGTGCCGTTATATAGCTGTTGCCGAGATAACTTCAAATGTACAAACTGTTTAATTGTGTGTTTGGAAGCTTCTGTTTTCTGGCTTGAGTTGTTTTTCAAGGTAATGCAACATGATGACACCAACCAAGATGAATGTGCTAATTTGTCAGCAAGATTCCTCGAAAATAAGCACTCACTTGTGTTCTTAAAGCAGTAAGTGCTTTTTATTGTGGTAGTTCTGTTGACTTTTATACTATGTTTGGTAAATGTTGATATAAAATTACGATCACCTCAACTGGAAGCTTTTAATGTTTTACTGTTCTAAGCGCTTTTCTCTTTTCGGTTGCCCCCGAAGTGAGATTTCTGGCATTCATTTAGGGTCGCATTCCTTTCTCTCGAGTTTTGTCATGAACACAACCAGAACAAATTACTGACTTGAATTTTTCCTGCAGGAAGTGCTTTTTGTTGGGGTAGTTTGGAATGGTATGTTAGTTTCTTTCGTTTTTCTGGAGCTGTTTTTCAATGCAATCCAATGTTTGACAACGCTCGTTTCTCGATCCTATCCAATGTTTTGCAACAATGAATTGAATCGGCTAATTTGTCAGCAAGATTACTCAAACATAAGCACAGACTTGTGTTCTTAAAGCAGTAAGTGCTACTTGTTGGGGTAGTTCTTATGGCTTTCATACTACGTTTGGTAAATGTCAATGATCTCAAAGTATGATCACCTCATATAGAATCGTTGATCATTTTAGAGTTGCCTCGAGCAAGAGATTTTCAGGATCCATTTGTGGTCGCATTCTTTTCTCACTCTACATTTGTCATGAACAGAGCCCAAACAAACGCACTGACTTTAATTTTTCTTGCAGTAAGTGCTTTTTGTTGGGGTTGTGTTTAATGGCATGTTTCGAAGGATCTTTTGTTTTTCTGGGGGTGTTTTTCTGTGCAGTCGTGTTTGACAGCAACCAAGATGAATTGGCGAATTTGTCAGCAACATTACTCAAACATAAGCACTGACTTGTGTTATTACAGCAGTAAGTGCTACTTGTTGGGGTAGTGTTGCTGCAGCAAAATCTGGTGCTGCCCATTTTAGCAGTAAGTGCTACATGTTGGGGTAGTTTTGCTGTGCCAAGATCTGCCCATTCCAGACATTGTCGTAACTCACCCGCCAGTGGAGTTTGTCATGAGGTTGACAAATCAGGAATATTCAAGAAAAGGATGACCTTCCATATAAGTCTGTTTCATTGACCTAACTTGAGCATTGGCTTGACTTTGAGCAACAGTAAGTGCTTATTGTTGGGGCAGTCATACGGACAAGATCAACTTGATATGCGTACACAGTGCCGTTGCCGAGATCACTTCAAATGTACAAACTGTTTAATTGTGTTTGGAAGCTGCTGTTTCCTGGTTTGAGTAGTTTTTCAAGGTCATCCAAGATGTTGACAACCACCAAGATGAATCTGCTAATTTGTCAGCAAGATTACTCCAAAATAAGCACTCACTTGTGTTCTTAAAGCAGTAAGTGCTTCTTGTTGTGGTAGTTCTGTTGACTTTTATTCTATGTTCTGTAAATGTTGATGATATGAAATTGCGAGCAACTCAACTAGAAGCTTGACAACGGTTGTTTCTCTCTCCTTTCCAATCCAACCATCCATTTCCTGAGCCGCTTCTCCTCACTCGGGTCGCGGGCTTTGCTGCACCCAAATCTGGTGCTGGCCATTTTAGCAGTAAGTGCTACTTGTTGGGGCAGTTTTGCTCTTCCAAGATCTGGTCCTGCTTATTCACAATTTGACAAACTCAAACCCCAGTAGAGTTTTTCATGAGGTTGAGGATGTCCTTTTCTTTAACAGCACATGAGCAAGGGCTAAATGTTGTATTCACTGAGTGCTACTTGTTTGCTGCTTTTGCATGACTGACACAATTTGAGAAATGCTGATGAATTCCTATTGTGATGACTTCTCAAATGGAAACAACCATGTTTTATGTTTTCATAAGTGCTTCTTTTTGGGGTTATCTCGGTTGTTAGTTTCCGGCAGACAACTGATACCGGTGATAACGATCACAGGAGTTGAAAACGACGATAGCCCATTCATCAAATAGGTGGAACTGCAACACATTCCTCGTCCATACATTTCATATAGAGTCGTTGGCATGAAAGACGGATTTGAATTTCAATGGCTGAAATCTCTATTTAAAGTGGTTACCATTGCATGATGCACAGCTTCTCGACCTTACGAAGGAGAAGGCAGACTGGCGAGGAAGGAATCATCCATTGACAAATCGGAAATACACAAGAAAAAAAAGACCTTCCATAAAAGTCTGTTTTTATTGACCCTAACTTGAGCATTGGATTGACTTGGAGCAAAACTAAGTGCTGTTTTTTGGGCAGTCATACGGACAAGATTAACTTGATATGCGTACACAGTGCCGTTATATAGCTGTTGCCGAGATAACTTCAAATGTACAAACTGTTTAATTGTGTGTTTGGAAGCTTCTGTTTTCTGGCTTGAGTTGTTTTTCAAGGTAATGCAACATGATGACACCAACCAAGATGAATGTGCTAATTTGTCAACATGATTCCTCGAAAATAAGCACTCACTTGTGTTCTTAAAGCAGTAAGTGCTTTTTATTGTGGTAGTTCTGTTGACTTTAATACTATGTTTGGTAAATGTTGATATAAAATTACGATCACCTCAACTGGAAGCTTTTAATGTTTTACTGTTCTAAGCGCTTTTCTCTTTTCGGTTGCCCCCGAAGTGAGATTTCTGGCATTCATTTAGGGTCGCATTCCTTTCTCTCGAGTTTTGTCATGAACACAACCAGAACAAATTACTGACGTGAATTTTTCCTGCAGGAAGTGCTTTTTGTTGGGGTAGTTTGGAATGGTATGTTAGTTTCTTTCGTTTTTCTGGAGCTGTTTTTCAATGCAATCCAATGTTTGACAACGCTCGTTTCTCGATCCTATCCAATGTTTTGCAACAATGAATTGAATCGGCTAATTTGTCAGCAAGATTACTCAAACATAAGCACAGACTTGTGTTCTTAAAGCAGTAAGTGCTACTTGTTGGGGTAGTTCTTATGGCTTTCATACTACGTTTGGTAAATGTCAATGATCTCAAAGTATGATCACCTCATATAGAATCGTTGATCATTTTAGAGTTGCCTCGAGCAAGAGATTTTCAGGATCCATTTGTGGTCGCATTCTTTTCTCACTCTACATTTGTCATGAACAGAGCCCAAACAAACGCACTGACTTCATTTTTTCTTGCAGTAAGTGCTTTTTGTTGGGGTTGTGTTTAATGGCATGTTTCGAAGGATCTTTTGTTTTTCTGGGGGTGTTTTTCTGTGCAGTCGTGTTTGACAGCAACCAAGATGAATTGGCGAATTTGTCAGCAACATTACTCAAACATAAGCACTGACTTGTGTTATTAAAGCAGTAAGTGCTACTTGTTGGGGTAGTGTTGCTGCAGCAAAATCTGGTGCTGCCCATTTTAGCAGTAAGTGCTACATGTTGGGGTAGTTTTGCTGTGCCAAGATCTGCCCATTCCAGACATTGTCGTAACTCACCCGCCAGTGGAGTTTGTCATGAGGTTGACAAATCAGGAATATTCAAGAAAAGGATGACCTTCCATATTAGTCTGTTTCATTGACCTAACTTGAGCATTGGCTTGACTTTGAGCAACAGTAAGTGCTTATTGTTGGGGCAGTCATACGGACAAGATCAACTTGATATGCGTACACAGTGCCGTTGCCGAGATCACTTCAAATGTACAAACTGTTTAATTGTGTTTGGAAGCTGCTGTTTCCTGGTTTGAGTAGTATTTCAAGGTCATCCAAGATGTTGATAACCACCAAGATGAATCTGCTAATTTGTCAGCAAGATTACTCCAAAATAAGCACTCACTTGTGTTCTTAAAGCAGTAAGTGCTTCTTGTTGTGGTAGTTCTGTTGACTTTTATTCTATGTTCTGCAAATGTTGATGATATGAAATTGCGAGCAACTCAACTAGAAGCTTGACAACGGTTGTTTCTCTCTCCTTTCCAATCCAACCATCCATTTCCTGAGCCGCTTCTCCTCACTCGGGTCGCGGGCTTTGCTGCCCCCAAATCTGGTGCTGGCCATTTTAGCAGTAAGTGCTACTTGTTGGGGCAGTTTTGCTCTTCCAAGATCTGGTCCTGCTTATTCACAATTTGACAAACTCAAACCCCAGTAGAGTTTTTCATGAGGTTGAGGATGTCCTTTTCTTTAACAGCACATGAGCAAGGGCTAAATGTTGTATTCACTGAGTGCTCCTTGTTTGCTGCTTTTGCATGACTGACACAATTTGAGAAATGCTGATGAATTCCTATTGTGATGACTTCTCAAATGGAAACAACCATGTTTTATGTTTTCATAAGTGCTTCTTTTTGGGGTTATCTCGGTTGTTAGTTTCCGGCAGACAACTGATACCGGTGATAACGATCACAGGAGTTGAAAACGACGATAGCCCATTCATCAAATAGGTGGAACTGCAACACATTCCTCGTCCATACATTTCATATAGAGTCGTTGGCATGAAAGACGGATTTGAATTTCAATGGCTGAAATCTCTATTTAAAGTGGTTACCATTGCATGATGCACAGCTTCTCGACCTTACGAAGGAGAAGGCAGACTGGCGAGGAAGGAATCATCCATTGACAAATCGGAAATACACAAGAAAAGAAAGACCTTCCATAAAAGTCTGTTTTTATTGACCCTAACTTGAGCATTGGATTGACTTGGAGCAAAACTAAGTGCTGTTTTTTGGGCAGTCATACGGCACAAGATTAACTTGATATGCGTACACAATGCCGTTATATAGCTGTTGCCGAGATAACTTCAAATGTACAAACTGTTTAATTGTGTGTTTGGAAGCTTCTGTTTTCTGGCTTGAGTTGTTTTTCAAGGTAATGCAACATGATGACACCAACCAAGATGAATCAGAATCAGAATCATCTTTATTTGCCAAGTATGTCCAAAACACACAAGGAATTTGTCTCCGGTAGTTGGAGCCGCTCTAGTCAGCGCCGTCAACCTGCAGGGCGCTGTTGGAAATCCAGCTACTGTGGGTCGAAGTCAAAGTCAAAGAAGAAGAAGAAGAAGAGGTGGAAAGCGGGTTCTTCGGCAGAAAGAGAAGAGGAAAACACAGAGCCTAGAACTGAATGTGGGGACTTTGAATGTTGGGACTATGACAGGAAAATCTCGGGAGTTGGTTGACATGATGATTAGGAGAAAGGTTGATATATTGTGTGTCCAGGAGACCAGGTGGAAAGGCAGTAAGGCTAGAAGTTTAGGGGCAGGGTTTAAATTATTTTACCATGGTGTAGATGGGAAGAGAAATGGAGTCGGGGTTATTTTAAAAGAAGAGTTGGCTAAGAATGTCTTGGAGGTGAAAAGAGTATCAGATCGAGTGATGAGGCTGAAATTTGAAATTGAGGGTGTTATGTGTAATGTGATTAGTGGCTATGCCCCACAGGTAGGATGTGACCTAGAGGTGAAAGAGAAATTCTGGAAGGAGCTAGATGATGTAGTTCTGAGCATCCCAGACAGAGAGAGAGTCGTAATTGGTGCAGATTGTAATGGACATGTTGGTGAAGGTAATAAGGGTGATGAAGAAGTGATGGGTAAGTACGGTATCCAGGAAAGGAGCTTGGAGGGACAGATGGTGGTAGACTTTGCAACAAGGATGCAAATGGCTGTAGTGAACACTTTTTTCCAGAAGAGGCACGAACATAGGGTGACCTACAAGAGCGGAGGTAGAAGCACACAGGTGGATTACATCTTGTGCAGACGATGTAATCTGAAGGAGGTTACCAACTGTAAGGTAGTGGTAGGGGAGAGTGTGGCTAGACAGCATAGGATGGTGGTTTGTAAGATGACTCTGGTGGTGGGGAGGAAAATTAGGAATACAAAGGAAGAGAAGAGAACCATGTGGTGGAAGCTGAGACAGGACGAGTGTTGTGCAGCTTTTCGGGAAGAGGTGAGACAGGCTCTCGGTGGACGGGAAGAGCTTCCAGAAGACTGGACCACTGCAGCCAAGGTGATCAGAGAAGCAGGCAGGAGAGTACTAGGTGTATCTTCTGGCAGGAAAGGAGAGAAGGAGACTTGGTGGTGGAACCTCACAGTACAGGAAATCATACAAGGAAAACGGTTAGCTAAGAAGAAGTGGGACACTGAGAGGACCGAGGAGAGGCGAAAGGAATACATTGAGATGCGACACAGGGCAAAGGTAGAGGTGGCAAAGGCAAAACAAGAGGCATATGATGACATGTATGGCAGGTTGGACACTAAAGAAGGAGAAAAGGATCTATACAGGCTGGCCAGACAGAGGGATAGAGATGGGAAGGATGTGCAGCAGGTTAGGGTGATTAAGGATAGAGATGGAAATATGTTGACTGGTGCCAGCAGTGTGCTAGGTAGATGGAAAGAATACTTCGAGGAGTTGATGAATGAGGAAAATGATAGAGAAGGGAGAGTAGAAGAGGCAAGTGTGGTGGACCAGGAAGTGGCAATGATTAGTAAGGGGGAAGTTAGAAAGGCATTAAAGAGAATGAAAAATGGAAAGGCAGTTGGTCCTGATGACATTCCTGTGGAGGTATGGAAGCATCTAGGAGAGGTGGCTGTGGAGTTTTTGACCAGCTTGTTCAATAGAATTCTAGTGCGTGAGAAGATGCCTGAGGAATGGAGGAAAAGTGTACTGGTGCCCATTTTTAAGAACAAAGGTGATGTGCAGAGCTGTGGCAACTATAGAGGAATAAAGTTGATGAGCCACACAATGAAGTTATGGGAAAGAGTAGTGGAGGCTAGACTCAGGACAGAAGTGAGTATTTGCGAGCAACAGTATGGTTTCATGCCTAGAAAGAGTACCACAGATGCATTATTTGCCTTGAGGATGTTGATGGAAAAGTACAGAGAAGGTCAGAAGGAGCTACATTGTGTCTTTGTAGATCTAGAGAAAGCCTATGACAGAGTACCCAGAGAGGAACTGTGGTACTGCATGCGGAAGTCTGGAGTGGCAGAGAAGTATGTTAGAATAATACAGGACATGTACGAGGGCAGCAGAACAGCGGTGAGGTGTGCTGTCGGTGTGACAGAAGAATTTAAGGTGGACGTGGGACTGCATCAGGGATCAGCCCTGAGCCCCTTCCTTTTTGCAGTGGTGATGGATAGGCTGACAGATGAGGTTAGACTGGAATCCCCGTGGACCATGATGTTTGCAGATGACATTGTGATCTGCAGTGAAAGCAGGGAGCAGCTGGAGGAACAGTTAGAAAGATGGAGGCATGCACTGGAAAGAAGAGGAATGAAGATTAGCCGAAGTAAAACAGAATATATGTGCATGAATGAGAGGGGTGGTGGGGGAAAAATGAGGCTACAGGGAGAAGAGATGGCAAGGGTAGAGGACTTTAAATACTTGGGGTCAACCGTCCAGAGCAATGGTGAGTGTGGTCAGGAAGTGAAGAAACGGGTCCAAGCAGGTTGGAACGGGTGGAGGAAGGTGTCAGGTGTGTTATGTGACAGAAGAGTCTCTGCTAGGATGAAGGGCAAAGTTTATAAAACAGTGGTGAGGCCAGCCATGATGTACGGATTAGAGACAGTGGCACTGAAGAGAAAACAGGAAGCAGAGCTGGAGGTGGCGGAAATGAAGATGTTGAGGTTCGCTCTCGGAGTGACCAGGTTGGATAAAATTAGAAATGAGCTCATCAGAGGGACAGCCAAGGTTCGATGTTTTGGTGACAAAGTTAGAGAGAGCAGACTTCAATGGTTTGGACACGTCCAGAGGAGAGAGAGTGAGTATATTGGTAGAAGGATGATGAGGATGGAGCTGCCAGGCAAGAGAGCTAGAGGAAGACCAAAGAGAAGGTTGATGGATGTCGTGAGGGAAGACATGATGGCAGTTGGTGTTCGAGAGGAGGATGCAGGAGATAGGCTCTCATGGAAAAGGATGACACGCTGTGGCGACCCCTAACGGGACAAGCCGAAAGGAAAAGAAGAAGAAGAAGAGTTGGAGCCGCTCTAGTACAACAGACAGTCAATTTACAGAACACTTTGGAGACATAAAGACATTGACAAAAAACAACAACAAACAACAATTGTGCAAAAAGATGCAGAGTCCTCAGTTCGAATGGCTAATAACGCAATAGTACGGTGCAATGACCATTGTGCAAAGGGCACTGAGACTTCAAGGAGTGTATGCGGTTTAAAGTGACGAGTACTGCGATAATCTGGGACAATGGTTGTGCAAATGTTACAGATACTCCTCAATCAGTGTGCAAATGGAGCAGATGCTACTCTGGCATGAGTGGCCACTATATGCAAATAGTGCAGCACGGCGAGACAACTACAGTGAGTGCACGAGTAATACATAATACAGAAATGTGACAACGAACTCAAGTCAAAAAATTGCCAGCTTGTTGTAATGGAATTGTAAGTTAGCTGTTCAAGAAGTTGATTGCAAGAGGGAAGAAGCTGTTGGAATGTCTACTAGTTCTAGTTTGCATTGATCGGTAGCGCCTACCTGAGGGAAGGAGCTGGAAGAGCTGGTGACCAGGGTGGGGAGGGTCCGAGAGGATTTTGCACGCCCTTGTCTTAGTTCTGGCAGCGTGCAAGTCCTCAAGGGTGGGTAGGGGGGTACCATATCAGCATATCTTACACTGTCACATTTAAACTAGAAATTAACACACAAATATAATATCCATGTTTAAAAAGTGTATATTGGCCTTTCATTCAAAATTAAACAAGAAAAAACCTAAATAACTTGAAAAATATGCACACTTTCAGTCAACACTGCAGGGGTGTCAAACTCAAATTCACGGTGGCCCAAAATTAAAAATTGGCCCGTCGAGGGCCAAACTCAATATTTCATGAGAAATCACTGCGAGGTGCAAGTTTCCCTTTTCTGCACAAATGTAATGTTTATCATTGACAACAAACTTGAATTTTGCTTAAACACTGAATCTGGAATAAACAATCTTTAATATTATAAACACGAGAAATCAAATTTGCGATAAAAGACATCAGAGGTATTTGTTTGTTGTTTAGTATTTAAATAGAGAAGATGAATTCTTCTGTCTCTCCATCTTCTATTTATCTATCTCCAACTACCTTTCAGAATCATCAGAATCAGAATCATCTTTATTTGCCAAGTATGTCCAAAAACACACAAGGAATTTGTCTCCGGGAGTTGGAGCCGCTCTAGTACGACAACAGACAGTCAATTTACAGAACACTTTGGAGACAGAAAGACATTGACAAAAAAAAAAGTCACTGAGCAGTAAAGGGTTGCTAGTTATCTGGTAATGCTGGTACATATTTATTTATTTATTTATTTTTTTGACAATTGTGCAAAAAGATGCAGAGTCCTCTAGCACTTAGAGCAGTTCGAATGACTAATATTGCAATAGTCCGGTGCAATGAACATTATGCAAAGGGCGCTGAGACTTCAAGGAGTGTATGCGGTTTAAAGTGACGAGTAGTGCGATAATCTGGGACAATGTTGGTTGTGAAAATGTTACAGATACTCCTCAATCAGTGTGCAAATGGAGCAGATGCGACTCTGGCATGAGTGGCCAGTATATGCAAATAGTCCAGCATGGCGAGACAACTACAGTGAGTGAACGAGTAATACATAATTGGCCCCACAGAAATGTGACAACGAACTCAAGTCAAAAAATTGCCAGCATGTTGTAACGGAATTGTAGGTTAGCTGTTTAAGAAGTTGATCGCAAGAGGGAAGAAGCTGTTGGAATGTCTGCTAGTTCTAGTTTGCATTGATCGGGAGCGCCGACCTGAGGGAAGGAGCTGGAAGAGCTGGTGAGTCATTGACAGACCAGCCCACCAAGTAACCAACTCAAGAAGAATTTAATATTTACAAATGATAAGTCATAATGTGGCGGCACGGTGGACGACTGGTTAGAGCGTCTGCTTCACAGTTCTGAGGACCAGGGTTCAAATGGAGTTTGCATGTTCTCCGCGTGCCTGCGTGAATTTTCTCCGGGGTCTCCGGTTTCCTCCCACATCCCAAAAACATGCGTGGTAGGTTAATTGAAGACTCGAAGTTGCCCATTGGTGTGAATGTGAGTGCGAATGGTTGTTTGTTGATTTGTGCCCTGCGATTGGGTGGGAACCAGTTCGGCGTGTACCCCAACTCCTGCCCGATGATAGCTGGGATCGGCTCCAGCACGCCCCCGACCCTTGTGAGGAGAAGTGGCTCGGAAAATCGATGGATGGATGGATATCCTTGACTTACACACGTTTTTCAAATCCACAAATATACCCGCGATTTACACGTGTTTTATATGTTTTGTTGTTTGCATTTATTATGTGAGGTGATTTTTTCCACCTGTGGTTCTGAGCCGCTGGTCCCCCGGGAGAACACCGGCTTCCGTCGGGCAGGAATGAATGAAGACTTTGAGACACCGTGGCTTTTGGGCCAATTCGATTTATTGAACAAGCCTTAGTGTCACAGCAGCTGCTTACAAAGCAGAAAAAAAACCAAGGAAAAAAAACTCCCTAAAACTCCTGGACGCCAGTTCTTAAGGTTGAATTATCTGAGCGTGGAATTAACAAAGACAGGTTAGTGTCCGAAAAGACAAGGATAGCACTAATAAACGCACAAATGGCCGTAGGAATTCCATTGCTGTAGAAATACGAAGAAAAGATGGTTGGCTTGATAACGGCTCAAACACTCTCAAAAGAATTCGGACTTCAGTAATGCTTAAATATCCTCCATTATGACTTATCATTTGTAAATATTCAATTCTGCTTGTGAGTTGGTTACTTGGTGGGCTGGTCTGTCAATAACTGCATGTCCGCTTTTGGGTACTACATCCCCCACAGTTTCCGTAGTCATAGTCCCAACATTCAAAGTCCCCACATTCAGTTCTAGGCTCTGTGCTTTCCTCTTCTCTTTCTGCGGAATAACCTGCTTTCCACCTCTTCTTCTTCTTTGACTTCGACCCACAGTAGCTGAATTTTCAACGGCGCCCTGCAGGTTGACGGCGCCGGGGGAGGAAGTTGTTAACACGGGCCACGACCGATCCGGTATGGAATTCTTTGGATGAACGCTCATATAAGATGGCGCCTACCAGTGTGGTCGCCTCGGTAACGCGCTCTCTAGTATTGTCTTTGTTTTTGTGTTTTTCGTCCATCTTTGGAGACCTTACACGACTCACTTACACAAGGGGAGACCTGCTAACTATCAAGGAGTCTACTCCGGACTTTCTGTCACCAACTTTCGAATATCCGCTCAGTTTTTTCCCCCGAGTTACTCACCGGAGCGGCGTCCGCGGTTTTCGGCGCATGGAGACGGAAGCGGCGCCACAGAGGGAAGCGAGCCGGCATTCAGGTGAAACTCCGCAAGAGAGGACACCGATTGGCGTTCCCGTCGATCCACCTGGCGAATGTACGCTCCCTACCCAACAAAATGGACGAGCTTCATCTTCTGTTAAAGTCCAGGAAAGACTTCGGCCGTTCCGCGGCCATGTGCTTCACGGAGACCTGGCTTTGCGACGCTGTACCCGATGGCGGCGTCATGCTCCCCGGCTTCCACATTCATCGAGCGGACCGCGACATGGAATAATCTGGGAAAACAAAGGGCGGCGGGATATGCCTCAATATCAACGAAAAATGGTGTACGGACGTCAAGGTGCTCAGCACACACTGCAGCCCGCATTTGGAGTCGCTATTCTTAAACTGTAAACCATTATACTCGCCACGTGAGTTTGCATCATTCATACTGGCTGGAGTCTATATAACGCCACAAGCTAACACGAACGCCGCATTGCTAACGCTCGCCGATCAAGTCAACGAAATTGCAAAAAAACACCCCGACTCACCCTTCATTATTCTCGGGGACTTTAACAAAGCTAAACTCAACCACGAACTCCCTAAATACAAGCAGCACATCGACTGTCCTACCAGGGAAAATAATACTTTAGACCACTGCTACACTACGGTAAAAAACGCATCCCGTGCTATACCTCGTGCAGCCCTGGGCTCGTCTGATCACTGCTTAATTCACTTAATACCGACGTACAGGCAAGAACTTAAATGTGTGAAGCCTACAGTGAAAACAGTCAAAAAGTGGACGAATGAAGCCAAGATGGAACTTCAAAGCTGTTTAGACTGCACAGACTGGAGTGTCTTTGAAAATTCAGCTGGCAGCCTGGATGAATATATGGACACTGTTCCATCCTATATCAGTTTCTGTGAAGAGGTCTGTGTACCAACAAAATCATTTCGTACATTCAACAACAATACGCCGTGGTTCACTGCTAAACTTAAGCAGCTTCGCCAAGCTAAGGAGGACGCATATCAGAGCGGGGACAGGGCCCTGTATAATCGAGCTAGAAACCAGCTGACTAAAGAAATTAAGATTGCAAAGAGGATCTATACAGCAAAGTTGGAAAATAAGTTTAGCGCAAACGACTCTAAATCAGTCTGGCATGCATTCCAATCGCTGACTAATTACAAGCGACGATCCCCCCAAGCTGAGAACAATAGCACACTAGCCAACGACTTGAATACCTTCTACTGCAGATTTGAAAAGGACAGTTTCACACCCCATACCCACCCGGCCGCACCCCCGATCACAATCACACCTCTGACTTCTGGGTTAACCATCCATGAACAGGATGTGAGACGCATCTTCAAACAACAAAAGATTAACAAAGCGGCAGGCCCAGACCATGTGTCCCCATCCTGCCTCAAAGTCTGCGCGGACCAGCTCGCTCCAGTCTTCACTCAGATCTTCAACAGATCTCTGGAAATGTGCGAAGTTCCATCCTGTTTCAAACGCTCCACCATCATTTCAGTCCCCAAGAAACCTGCAATCTCGGGTCTGAATGACTACAGGCCTGTCGCTTTGACATCTGTGGTCATGAAGTCCTTTGAACGTCTCGTGCTGGACCACCTCAAGAGTGTCACAGGTCCCCTGCTGGACCCCCTGCAGTTTGCCTACCAAGCGAACAGATCTGCGGATGATGCAGTCAACATGGGACTGCACTTCATCCTAGAACACCTCGACAGTGCAGGGACCTACGCGAGGATCCTGTTCGTGGACTTCAGCTCAGCGTTCAACACCATCATCCCTGAACTCCTTTCATCCAAGCTTCTCCAGCTCAGCGTCTCACCTGCCATCTGCCAGTGGATTTACAGCTTTCTGACAGGCAGGACACAGCAGGTCAGGCTGGGGGAGGCCACCTCATCCACACGCAGCATCAGGACTGGGGCGCCCCAAGGTTGTGTCCTCTCTCCGCTGCTCTTCTCTCTCTACACGAACGACTGCACCTCAGCGAACCCGACTGTCAAACTCCTGAAGTTTGCAGATGACACCACTCTCATCGGCCTCATCAAGGATGGTGACGAATCTGCATATCGACAGGAAGCGGAGCGGCTGGAACTGTGGTGCGGCCGACACAATCTGGAGCTGAACACGCTCAAGACTGTAGAGATGATCGTGGACTTCAGGAGGCATCCTTCGCAACAGCTGCCCCTCACGTTGTCCAGCTGCCTTGTGTCAACCGTCGAGACCTTCAAGTTCCTGGGAATTACAATCTCCCAGGACCTGAAGTGGGCGACCAACATCAACTCCGTCCTCAAAAAGGCCTAGCAGAGGATGTACTTCCTGCTGCTTCTGAGAAAGCATGGCCTGCCACTGGAGCTGCTGAGACAGTTCTACACAGCGGTCATCGAATCAGTCCTGTGTTCTTCCATCACAGTCTGGTTTGGTGCTGCTACAAAAAAGGACAAACTCCGACTGCAACGGACAATCAAAACTGCTGAAAGGATTGTCGGTACCCCCCTACCCACCCTTGAGGACTTGCACGCTGCCAGAACTCAGACAAGGGCGTGCAAAATCCTCTCGGACCCTCCCCACCCCGGTCACCAGCTCTTCCAGCTCCTTCCCTCAGGTAGGCGCTACCGATCAATGCAAACTAGAACTAGTAGACATTCCAACAGCTTCTTCCCTCTTGCAATCAACTTCTTAAACAGCTAACCTATAATTCCATCACAACAAGCTGGCAATTTTTTTACTTGAGTTCGTTGTCACATTTCTGTGGGGCCAATTATATATTACTCGTGCACTCGCTGTAGTTGTCTCGCCATGCTGCACTATTTGCATATACTGGCCACTCATGCCAGAGTAGCATCTGCTCCATTTGCACACTGATTGAGGAGTATCCGTAACATTTGCACAACCATTGTCCCAGATTATCGCACTACTCGTCACTTTAAACCGCATACACTCCTTGAAGTCTCAGCGCCCTTTGTACAATGGTCATTGCACCGGACTATTGCGATATTAGTCATTCGAACTGCTCTAAGTGCTAGAGGACTCTGCATCTTTTTGTACAATTGTTTTTTGTCAATGTCTTTATGTCTCCAAAGTGTTCTGTAAATTGACTGTCTGTTGTACTAGAGCGGCTCCAACTACCGGAGACAAATTCCTTGTGTGTTTTGGACATACTTGGCAAACAAAGATGATTCTGATTCTGATTTGTTTGGCAAAATTTTAAGCCGGATGCCCTTCCTGACGCAACCCTCTGCATTTATCCGGGATTGGGACCGGCCTACAGTTTGCACTGACTTGTGCCCCCATCGGGCTGCATTAAAAAAAATTGCGTTGGCCGGGATTCGAACCCGGGTCAACTGCTAGGAAGGGAGCTATGGTCACCACTATACCACCAACACCTGCATCCTATGTATGTGGCTGATATAACCACTGATGCATTTTAAATCATGGAGGATCTGAAACTGAAACTGTCCAAGCATAAACCCAATAAAAAGATATTACAAACAAATGAGCTTCACAAAACATGTGGAAGTATTGTCTCAACATTAGTAGATACAGTATCAAAACAAATTTCAAAACAGACAAATTAAAATCGCAAGAAATTATTCAAGAGCCCAGCCCATCACAAAATACACTCACACAAAAGCACACACACACACAAACAAGCACACTGTGATTAATACCGGTAGTGTCGCGATAGGGCCAGGGAAGGAGAAATCATTATTATTATTATTATTCAGGTCGCAATGATCCATTTTTAATATTGATGTATCGATTCATATTCCTAGGATTAGATTAGATTAGATGAAATTAGATTAGATTAGATTAGATTATATTTTCGTACGGCAGACTTGAAATGGATGAATGTGTGTTTTTTAAATAATTTTTTATTTCTTTATTTTTTTACCACTTTTAATTCGATTAAGTTTGGGAACATGGGAGTATCAAACTGTTGTTTTTTTTCTGGCGTGATTGAATGGACCGGTCTAAGAAAGCAAATCACATCTCCCATGATCCACTGCGCACTGCGCAGGATGAGAAGTGTGCAGTGCAGAACGCAAAACTTCACGAGCGGAATCTGCAAAGGTTGAATCCAGGCCACTGAATGTCCATCAAAGTTAAATCAGTAACGTATGTGATGAAAAGTATGGACGCATTTTGGTTTTCCAGTCGTAAAAAACAATTGAGGGAAAAAACATGACAGGCATGCAATAAACTGTTTGCCGACCGCCGTCGACAAGTCGTGAAATATAAGTAATATGAAAACCCACAATCACCCACAAGCAAGAAGCAAGCCGAGGCCAACCATCAATTTGACATTTCATCCAGGTTTTCTTCATGATAGCACAATCGAGAGCTAAAAGGTTGGGAAACACATTTGAAATTCCTTCACGGACATACTGTACTTCAGCAAAACGAACACCAACACTACTAAGACAGACCAAAGTAGTCAAAGAGAGCATCGAGCAGGCAGACTGGAAAGTGTCTCACCCTGGACAGATGGCAACTTGAACATCACAAGCTACTCAGAGCTCCTTAACTATGATGTCACACATCGTGACGAGTGAGTGAGTACTAATAAATACGATTAGAACATGCATAAATGAGGTGTGTGTGTTCAATTACAATAATATTTTCATCATTTTTCAAAACACATCAGAACTCGCAGGTAAACCGAGTGTTAATCCAACCTGAAGAGATGTCATTTGCATTTTATTCAAATAAAGTGTGAATGCATTTGCCATTATTATCATTTGCCAGAATGATTGGTTATCGCTTGCTTTTTTTGTTTTTCCATAATTAACTTTACCTGATATCTTTACAAAAAACAAAACCAATTTCGGAAATTTAACCTGCACTGTCCAGTCTACAAGTATTTATTTCAGTCACACTGGTTACATTTAAGAAAAATTACTGAATCTATTTCCAAATACTGGTTTTGAATCGTATCGTTCTAGATAAAACATTGTCCTTGAATCAAATCAGCCACCACGAATTGTGATACGAATCGAGTCACTGCCAAAATTAATCGTTACACCCCTAGTGGTTAGTACAATGCGTTGTGGCCCCAGCAACCCCGGTTGAAATCTGGTTCACGGCAGGTACAAAGTCCTCCAATTACCTTTAAAAAAATTTTTTTTTAATTCATTTACATTTTTATTATTATTTCTTTTAGTGCCGCTGCTGCTTCTGGTGGCATAGTAACAATCACTGTCGGTGATCCCATGTTTGAGATAAATAGAAGCACAAATGGAATCATGAGTGCTTT
The DNA here is from genome assembly GCF_024500385.1 of Phyllopteryx taeniolatus. Taxonomy (NCBI): domain Eukaryota; kingdom Metazoa; phylum Chordata; class Actinopteri; order Syngnathiformes; family Syngnathidae; genus Phyllopteryx; species Phyllopteryx taeniolatus. The sequence goes on from NW_026903217.1 coordinate 326,383, forward strand.
TGGTGGTCTATCTCCAAAAAACAAGTGTAGCGGACATGCACACCGCAACCTTCTTTGTATTTTTGTGCATCTGGTTTTTCTTCAACCGAACCTGCTTCCTTCCCACTTGAGGTCCGGAGGAAGACCACCCCAAAGATCAGCTGATCTGCGTTCGTGAGTTCACACTGCAATCCTTACTATGATGTATGTCGTCAATGCGTAATAATTGTGGGGAAATTACTAGCTTCCTACAAAATCCCAATTTTGCCTTCTGTCGCTCTGACTCAACACATTAAACGCTCACACGTTCATTTAGTTTAGTCAAGTGACGACACACGATGTCCTCGTTTCCAATTTTCGTACGCTTTATTTTCTTTCTTTCGTTTGCCCTGAGTGTTATGTTCTTGTTGTAGTTTGTAGTTGTAGTTGTGTGTTTCATTAAATATAACATAAAATTCCACTCGTGGTCGTATTTTGTGTGTGTTCTGAATTTAAGTCAACCTCTGTAACCTCGGACTCAAAATGTCGTAGTGTGTAGCAACCTTCAGATTCTGAAGGTTTGTCGTCATTTCGCCTAAAGTTAAACTTGAAAAATTTGATGGGGGGCCCTTTTCGAGACATTAGTTTGATTTTCAACAATTAAATCAAAATTACGATAAACCGGAAGTAACGCAATCGTCGCTCCCGGCTTATTACTTTATCCTAAATTAATTACAATTCTTATTTCATACACAATCGCTACAGTATTGATGCAACCCGCGTGAGGAGATTTCAAGTTTTGAATTCAGAACACACAAAAATACAAGCTATTTCAGTAAAATCGACACGTTTGCTTCAACACAACCGCTACAAAAGTACGATTGAAGCCTTGTGCCTTTTTTATTTTGAACCAATTTTGAGACTTACAACGTGAGAGTATGACAAACTTTAGCAACGAAGGCCCTGCATCATCCAAGCGATAAACGCCATCTTCCGTTCGCGTACGTGCACTGCACATTACAGTAACCACATTTTGTGGTTTAATTAGTTGCTTGTCTATTTTTAATCACTTTGGGTGACACGTGCCAAAACTTTGAAAATTTGCTGGAAAAAACTGACACCTGGTCCGGTTCGCTCGAACGCGACAAGCCCAAAAGTCAGGTATCCTCCTTCGCAACCCCACAAGGGGTCGCTAGCAAAGAATTGGGTACGACTACACATGGTATCCTTGAGATCATCCGCAGCTTGGCGAATAATGTGAAGCAAGACCCACGACAGCTCTTGCTTGGAGGCCACGTCCTCGAGCTTGGCCAGCCCGCCGTGATGGTCTGTTCTGACTCCGACGTCTCCAAATAGCGATGACAAGCGTCCCGTCCAACTGAGTGGGCAAGCACATAACTGACCACTGCGATGACCAGGGAACACCCGTTACTAAAATCAAAATTCGTGGACCAAAACCCAATTCGACAATCCGACCTCGACAGTCTCCGACCGTGCCCTGTGACTCACTGAATGACCTACATCCATCCATCCATTTTCTGAGCCGCTTCTCCTCACTCGGGTCGCGGGCGTGCTGGAGCCTATCCCAGCTATCTTCGGGCAGGAGGCGGGGTACACCCTGAACTGGTTGCCAGCCAATCGCAGGGCACACATAAACAAACAACCATTCGCACTCACATTCACACCTACGGGCAATTCAGAGTTGTCAATTAACCTACCATGCATGTTTTTTGGGAAAAAAGACAAGCAGCCATTTCGGCGTCTTCTCGGTAAACTCACCGCTAATGACTCATCAGGGAAATTTTACTTGATAACCACACTTGAACGTACGTTCCAACATGACGGATTCGTGGATACTGCAGCAGACATCACTGTCATGTCCGAGGACGTGTTTGACCTACTGCGTGACAAAGTACAGCAAGACAGCCGTACATTTAACCTTCAACACTGTGAAATGACAATTTGCCCCCTTGCTTTGGTGAACACCCACTTAAGCTCGCAAGTGTGGTTGCACTGGACAATAGGGCCACATTCCATAATTTATCCTGTGTTCGTGTCACCTGTCAAGTCAGTACCTTTGCTCATTGGACAAGATCTGCTAAGTCATTTCATGCCATTAATTTACTATACTCGACGCGAGATTTATGCACAGGTGCGCCAGCCCCTGAAGCGGCCAGAACACAATAGAGAATCATCCCAGTGTTATGCTGGGATGGCCCTCATCATTGGTCCATCCATTTGGCTGTCACTCTAACCTTGATTGTGTCTTTCTTGATTAGCTGGCCGTCACTCTCGGTGGCCGCTAAGTCATTGTACTTCTTTCGTGATTCTCACAGATGCATGGCTTCAACAGCACAGGACATGTGGGCTTCGTCTCTTATCAGAGACCTCAGACTTCCTGTGCACTTGTTCTGTACACCTTGCAAAGCGCACCTCAGTGCCATCTTTTTCCCACCCTGTCATTCCCAAGGCCAACCCAACTCTTCTGGTGCATCTACGACCACTTGGGTTGTGCAATTCCTTCTGTGCTGGTTACCAGCCTTCCTCCACTGCTCTACGTGGTTGGAGTTGTCGAAGTTGCCTACTTTTCATTTAATCTTTCGGGGCTCGCCTTGGCGGCCACCCTTTCTATACTTCGACGCAGACGTCGCTTCCAGCTCATTCTTCAGAATCAGAATCATCTTTATTTGCCAAGTATGTCCAAAAACACACAAGGAATTTGTCTCCGGTAGTTGGAGCCGCTCTCGTACGACAACAGACAGTCAATTGACAAAGAACACTTTGGAGACAGAAAGACATCCATCCATCCATTTTCTGTGCCGCTTCGCCTCACTAGGGTCGCAGGCGTGCTGGAGCCTATCCCAGCTGGCATCGGGCAGGAGGCGGGGTACACCCTGAACTGGTTGCCAGCCAATCGCAGGGCACGTAGAAACAAACAACCATTCGCACTCACAGTCATGCCTACGGGCAATTTAGAGTCTCCAATTAATGCATGTTTTTTGGGATGTGGGAGGAAACCGGAGTGCCCGGAGAAAACCCACGCAGGCACGGGGAGAACATGCAAACTCCACACAGGTGGGGACGGGGATTGAACCCGGGTCCTCAGAACTGTGAGGCTGACGCTCTAACCAGTCGGCCACCGTGCCGCACAGAAAGACATTGGATTGCGAGTTATCTGGTAATGCCAGTACATTTTTTTATTTGTATTTATTTATTTATTTTTTTGACAATTGTGCAAAAAGATGCAGAGTCCTCTAGCACTTGACTAATATCGCAATAGTCCGGTGCAATGACCATTGTGCAAAGGGGGCCGAGACTTCAAGGAGTGTATGCAGTTTAAAGTGACGAGTAGTGCGATAATCTGGGACAATGTTGGTTGTGCAAATGTTGCAGATACTCCTCAATCAGTGTGCAAATGGGGCAGATGCTACTCTGGTATGAGTGGCCAGTATATGCAAATAGTGCAGCATGGCGAGACAACTACAGTGAGTGCACGAGTCATGTATAATTGGCCCCACAGAAATGTGACAACGAACTCAAGTCAAAAAATTGACAGCATGTTAAAATGGAATTGTAGGTTAGGTGTTTAAGAAGTTGATCGCAAGAGGGAAGAAGCTGTTGGAATGTCTGCTCGTTCTAGTTTGCATTGATCGGTTACGCCTACCTGAGGGAAGGAGCTGGAAGAGCTGGTGACCGGGGTGCGGAGGGTCCGAGAGGATTTTACACGCTCTTGTTGTCATGAACGGAACAGCGGATAGGACCCAAAAATGCACGACTCCAAAACAGATGGACAGTTTCCAAAAAAAGAGGTTTAATAGACGGGCATAGGTCGGTACACAGGCAGGCAATCCAAGAGAGGCAACGGTGTCCAAAAACAGGAGGCAAAGAGGCAAGGTCATTAATCGGAAGAAGATCAAGTCTTACTGTGAATCTATGACGTGGAAACAAGGAATGCTGGAACGCGACGACAAGGTACAACGAACTGGCAACGAGAGGGAATGAGACACGAGGTTATATACAAGGGGTAATTAAGGTGAACGAGGCACAGGTGGTGAAGATGCTCACAGGAGCAGGTGTGTGAGAAACGGGGGAAGACAAAACCCAGAACACAAACACCCACACACACGACAGTACCCCCCCCCCCCCCCCCCCCCCCCCCCCCTTAACGGCCGGCCCCAGACAGCCCTGGGGCCCCTGGATGCGCAACGTGGAAGTCCCGAATGAGCGAATCATCCACGATAAACGCAGACGGTACCCATGAACGCTCCTCAGGCCCATAGCTTTCCCAGTCCACCAGATATTGAAACCCCCTGCCCCTCCGACGAGACGACAACAGCCGCTTCACAGAGAAGACAGGGCCCCCATCCACAAACCGGGGGGGAGGAGGGGGCCTAGAAGGCGGGACCAGAGGGGACTCCCGGGCTGGCTTGAGTAGGCTGACGTGAAAAGTAGGGTGGAACCGCATAGACCTTGGGAGCCTCAGCTTCACGGTGACAGGGTTGATGATTTTTGTGATGGGGAAGGGCCCAACGAACCTGGGAGCAAGCTTCTTGGACTCCACCCGCAGTGGAATATGTTTGGTCGAGAGCCAAACTCGCTGACCCACTTTGTAGTTCGGGGCCGGTGTCCTCCGACGGTCAGCAGCGGCTTTGTGGGACCGTCCCTGGCGCAGCAGCATCTGGCGGGCTCGCTCCCAGGTCCTCCTGCAGCGTCTCACCATGGTTAATGCTGCTGGAACTGTGGATTCTGGGGCTATGGCAGGAAACAGAGATGGTTGGTAACCATGCACAACATGAAAAGGCGATAGACCAGTGGATGCAGAGGGGAGGGAATTGTGGGAGAATTCGACCCAAACCAGTTTCTGAGACCAGGATCGCGGCTCCTGTGAAGCGAGACATCGGAGCCCCGTCTCCAGGTCCTGGTTCAGCCTCTCGGTTTGGCCGTTGGTTTCAGGATGAAACCCAGATGACAGACTGACGGTAGCACCTATGAGATTGCAAAACTCCTTCCAAAATTGCGAAATGAATTGGGGACCCCTATCAGACACCACATTCTTGGGGAAACCATGGAACTCAAAAACCTGATTAATCATAAGCTCGGCAGTGTGTTTAGCTGAGGGGAGTTTTGGAAGTGCAATGAAGTGCGCCATCTTAGAGAACCTGTCAACAACTGTAAGAATGGTGGTATTGCCTTTAGAGGCCGGTAATCCTGTCACAAAGTCTACGGAAATGTCTGACCAAGGACGTTGTGGTATTGGCAGGGGTCGCAACTCCCCAGAAGGACGTTGATGAGAGGCCTTGTTAGCAGCACATACCTGGCAAGCATTGACGTAATCGATAACATCCCTCCTAACATTAGGCCATCAAAAGCGCTGTTCGACCACTGATAGCGTCTTGGCAATGCCTGGGTGACATACCGTTCGGTTCGTGTGAGCCCAGTGGATGACTCTTCCCCTTAAGGTCGGAACCACATAAAGCCTGTTCTCAGGGCAATCTTCAGGGCTAGGAGTGTCTTTCAGAGCCCCTTCAACCGCAGTTTCAATGTCCCAAACAAAAGCGGAAATGAAACATGATTTAGGCAAAATAGTCTTAGGGTCGGACAAAGAATTCTCTTCGGAGAAAATGCGTGACAAAGCATCTGGCTTACCATTTTTAGAACCCGGTCGGTATGATAACGTAAAATTAAATCTAGTGAAGAACAGAGCCCATCTAGCCTGCCTCGCATTTAATCTTCTGGCAGATTTAATATATTCAAGGTTCTTGTGATCTGTCCATACTAAAAACGGAGTCTGTGCCCCCTCTAGCCAGTGCCTCCACTCCGTCAAAGCCACTTTGACTGCCAACAGTTCACGGTCACCAATGTCATAATTTTTCTCAGCTGGGGTCAATTTTTTGGAGAGAAACGCACAAGGATGTAACTTATCGTCCTTGAGAGATTTCTGGGAGAGCACTGCTCCTATTCCGGCATCGACTTCTACCACAAACTGCTGTTTGAGATCTGGCAAAGTAAGGATGGGAGCGGAGGTAAAGCTCGACTTAAGTCTTTGAAAAGCTGCCTGACAAAGCGGCTTCCATACAAAAGGTTTGTGTGGTGAGGTAAGATCATGCAAAGGAGAGGCTATAGAACTGAAATTTCTGATGAATTTTCTGTAGAAGTTAGCGAACCCTAAGAACCTTTGTACATCTTCGCGTGACGTGGGAGTAGGCCAATTAATAACTGCATTGACCTTGCAAGGGTCCATCTTGACTTCACCTTGAGCCAGGACGAAACCCAGAAAAGAAACGGACGCCTTGTGGAACTCACATTTCTCAGCCTTGACATAGAGTTGATTCTGCAGTAACTGCTGCAAAACAGAGCGGACATGAATAATGTGAGTCTCCTCATCCGGGGAGAAAATCAAAATGTCATCTAAATAAACAAAAACATAAACATTCAATATGTCACGCAGGACATCGTTGACAAGGTTCTGGAAAACAGCTGGAGCGTTAGTAAGCCCAAAAGGCATTACCAAATATTCATAATGTCCCGTTGGTGTGTTGAATGCTGTTTTCCATTCATCCCCCTCCCTTATCCTGACTAGATGATATGCATTTCTTAAGTCCAGTTTTGTGAAAATCTTGGCTCCCTCCAGGAACTCGAAGGCGGTGGAGATGAGAGGAAGAGGGTACCTGTTTTTTTACCGTGATCTCGTTGAGACCCCGGTAATCGATACAGGGTCGCAGGGTCTTGTCCTTTTTGTCCACAAAGAAAAATCCTGCTCCTGCAGGGGATGAAGATGGGCGAATGATCCCGGCTGCCAGTGATTCTTCTACGTATTCCTTCATGGCCTTGTGTTCCGGCCCTGAAAGAGAGAACAACCTCCCTCGTGGGGGTGTGGTTCCAGGCAGCAAGTCAACAGCACAGTCATAAGGTCTGTGGGGTGGAAGGGATTTGGCCTTGGACTTGGAAAAAACATCTTTAATATCCTGATAACAGGTGGGCACATGAGATAAATCAGGATCCCCAGATGGGGTCTGTGGATTGTCCTTAGCAACATGACCCTGAACATCACATGGCGGCTTGAAACAGTTCCGGGCGCAATTGCTGCCCCATGACATAACCTGCCCAGAGGACCAGTCAATGTGGGGGTTATGTAATTTCAACCATGGGTTCCCTAAGATAAGGTCATGATTCATGGCGTCAAAAACATGAAAACTAATGCGTTCCGAGTGAGAATTAGGGAATGTCAATGTGAGTATTTGGGTGCGGTGAGTGATCTTGCCCATAAAACTGCCATCTGCAGCATAGGTGTTGCGGTGGCGTTTTATTCCAAAGGTTCTAAGGTGCATACGTTTAACAAGGATGGAGTTGAGTAAGTTTGCATCAGAACCAGAGTCAATTAATACAGGTGTATGAATTTCTTGATCCGGAGAGCATAGTGTCACTTTAGGAAGAACCCGTGTAGGGTCTTCCTTAATGAAATTCAGACTCACCTCTCCCGTGCCCTGGCTACCGGCACCGGCAACTTTGACGTGACAGTTGCTCACGGAATGACCCAACTGACCGCAGTAGAAGCACCGCCCTTCCCTCAGCCGGCGTTGACGTTCCTCAGGGGAGAGACGGAACCTGCCCAGTTGCATGGGTTCATCCGTGGGGACGCTAGCCAGTGGGTTGAGACCGGAACCAGGGGATCTGCCTTGGTTTGGTTGGTCACAGAGGCTCGTCCTCCAAGTGCGCGTTGACGCAGCCCTCCGCCGATCTCCATCCAGCTCACGATCCAAAAGCCTCTTGTCAATCTTTACGGCGAGAGCAATGAGAGTGTCCAAGTCGGTCGGCAGGTCTAGCGGGACTAAATGATCCTTGACGGCGGGGGATAGTCCTTGAAAAAAGGCATCGAGTAGCGCCCGATTATTCCAATGACTCTCAGCAGCTAGAATGCGAAACTCAATCGCGTAATCTGACACCCTGCGCTTGCCTTGTTGTAAGGTGACAAGAGAGCGAGCTGCCTCACGATCAGGAGTGGAAAATTGAAAAATTTGCTCCATAGTCTTTACGAAAAAAGCCCATGAATGACACGCGGCGGAATTGCGGCTCCATTCAGCAGTAGCCCACGCCTCCGCACGACCAGTCAGGTGGGAAATGACGAATGCGATTTTTGCCCGCTCGGTGGGGAAGGCAGCTGCCTGTAGTTCAAAGTGGAGCTCGCACTGCGTGATGAACGGCTTAATGTTCCCAGAATTTCCAGAGAACCTCTCCGGTCGAGAGAGCTGTGGGCAGACAGCAGCAGAGGTGGCAGATGGCTGCATGGTGACTACTTCACATGGAAATACCGTGGCGGTACTGGGTGTGGTGCCAACTGGTTCCTTCTCTTGAAAAAATTTCAAAAGAAGTTCAAACTGCGAGGCCACCTGTCTCATCATATTGTCCTGATGCCTTGACAGTCCCTCTAGATGAAGGTGGAGGGCAGCAATCTGCTCATCCTGCTTCGTGAGGCGTTGACCCTGCGCTTGAAGGGCTTTGCGCACCGGGTCTGAGTCTGCTGGGTCCATGTTATGGCCAGTTCGTTCTGTCATGAATGGAACAGCGGATAGGACCCAAAAATGCACGACTCCAAAACAGATGGACAGTTTCCAAAAAAAGAGGTTTAATAGACGGGTATAGGTCGGTACACAGGCAGGCAATCCAAGAGAGGCAACGGTATCCAAAAACATGAGGCAAAGAGGCAAGGTCGATAATCAGAACAAGATCAAGTCTTACTGTGAATCTATGACGTGGAAAAAAGGAATGCTGGAACGCGACGACAAGGTACAACGAACTGGCAACGAGAGGGAATGAGTCACGAGGTTATATACAAGGGGTAATTAAGGTGAACGAGGCACAGGTGGTGAAGATGCTCACAGGAGCAGGTGTGTGAGAAACGGGGGAAGACAAAACCCGGAACACACACACCCACACACACGACACTTGTCTTATTTCTGGCAGCGTGCAAGTCCACAATGGTGGGTAGGAGGGTACCGACAATCCTTTCAGCAGTTTTGATTGTCCGTTGCAGTCGGAGTTTGTCCTTTTTTGTAGCAGCACCAAACCAGACTGTGATGGAAGAACACAGGACTGATTCGATGACCGCTGTGTAGAACTGTCTCAGCAGCTCCGGTGGCAGGCCGTGCTTTCTCAGAAGCCGTAGGAAGTACATCCTCTGCTGAGCCTTTTTGAGGATGGAGTTGATGTTGGTTGCCCACTTCAGGTCCTGACTGTAATTCCCAGGAACTTGAAGGTCTCGACGGTTGACACTAGGCAGCTGGACAACGTGAGGGACAGCTGTGGCGAAGAATGCCTCCTGAAGTCCACGATCATCTCTACAGTCTTGAGCGTGTTCAGCTCCAGGTTGTGTCGGCCGCACCAAAGCTCCAGGCGCTCCGCTTCCTGTCGACAGTGGTGTCATCTGCAAACTTCAGGAGTTTGACAGTCAAGTGCGCTGAGGTGCAGTCGTTCGTGTAGAGAGAGAAGAGCAGCGGAGAGAGGACACAACCTTGGGGCGCCACAGTGCTGAAGCTGCGTGTGGATGAGGTGGCCTTCCCCAGCCTGACCTGCTGTGTCCTGCATGTCAGAAAGCTGTGAATCCACTGGCAGATGGCAGGTGAGACGCTGAGCTGGAGAAGCTTGGATGAAAGGAGTTCAGGGATGATGGTGTTGAACGCTAAGCTGAAGCCCACAAACAGGATCCTCACGTAGGTCCCTTCACTGTCGAGGTGTTCTAGGATGAAGTGCAGTCCCATGTTGACTGCATCATCCGCAGACCTGTTCGCTTGGTAGGCAAACAGCAGGGGTTCCAGCAGGGGACCTGTGACACTCTTGAGGTGGTCCAGCACGAGACGTTCAAAGGACTTCATGACCACAGATGTCAAAGCGAGAGGCCTGTAGTTATTTAGACCCGAGATTGCAGGTTTCTTAGGGACTGGAATGATGGTGGAGCGTTTGAAACAGGATGGTACTTCGCACAGTTCCAGAGATCTATTGAAGATCTGTGTGAAGACTGGAGCGAGCTGGTCCGCGCAGACTTTGAGGCAGGATGGGGACACATGGTCTGGGCCTGCCGCTTTGTTAATCTTTTGTTGTTTGAAGATGCGTCTCACATCCTGTTCATGGATGGTTAACGCAGAAGTCAGAGGTGTGATTGTGATCGGGGGTGCGGCCGGGTGGGTATGGGGTGTGAAACTGTCCTTTTCAAATCTGCAGTAGAAGGTATTCAAGTCGTTGGCTAGTGTGCTATTGTTCTCAGCTTGGGGGGATCGTTGCTTGAAGTTAGTCAGCAATTGGAATACATGCCAGACTGATTTAGAGTCGTTAGAGCTAAACTGTTTTTCAAACTTTGCTGCATAGTTCCTCTTTGCAATGTTAATTTATACAGGGCCCTGTCCCCGCTCTGATATGCGTCCTCCTTAGCTTGGCGAAGCTGCTTAGGTTTAGCAGTGAACCACGGCTTGTTGTTGTTGGATGTGCGAAATGATTTTGTTGCGACACACACATCTTCACAAAAACTGATATAGGATGGAACAGTGTCCATATATTCATCCAGGCTGCCAGCTGAATTTTCAAAGACACTCCAGTCTGTGCAGTCTAAGCAGCTTTGAAGCTCCATCTTTGCTTCATCTGTCCACTTTTTCCACTGTTTTCACTGTAGGCTTTGCGCATTTAAGTTCTTGCCTGTACGTCGGTATTAAGTGAATTAAGCAGTGATCAGATGAGCCCAGGGCGGCACGAGGTATAGCACGGTATGCGTTTTTTAGCGTAGTGTAGCAGTGGTCTAAAATTGTATTTTCCCTGGAAGGATAGTCGATGTGCTGCTTGTATTTAGGGAGTTCGTGGTTGAGTTTAGCTTTGTTAAAGTCCCCGAGAATAATGAGGGGTGAGTCTTCCCTGGAAGGATAGTCGATGTGCTGCTTGTATTTAGGGAGTTCGTGGTTGAGTTTAGCTTTGTTAAAGTCCCCGAGAATAATGAGGGGTGAGTCCGGGTGTTTTTTTTTTCAATTTCGTTGACTTGTTCGGTGAGCGTTAGCAGTGCAGCGTTCGTGTTAGCTTGAGGCGGAATATAGGCACCAGCGAGAATGAATGATGCAAACTCACGCGGCGAGTAGAATGGCTTACAGTTCAAAAACAGCAACTCCAAATGCGGGCTGCAGTGTGTGCTGAGCTCCGTGACGTCCGTACACCATTTTTCGTTGATATAGAAGCATATCCCGCCGCCCTTTTTTTCCCCCGATGATTCCATGTCGCGGTCCGCTTGATGAATATGGAACCGTCGCAAAGCCAGGTCTCCATGAAGCACATGGCGGCGGTACGGCCGAAGTCTTTACTGGTCTTTAACAGAAGATGAAGCTTGTCCATTTTGTTGGGTAGGGAGCGCACATTCGCGAGGTGGATCGACGGGAACGCCAATCTGTGTCCTCTCTTGCGGAGTTTCACTTGGAGGCCGGCTTGCTTCCCTCTGTGGCGCCGTTTCCTTCTCCATGTGCCGAAAACCGCGGACGCCGCTGCGGTAAGTAACTCGGGGAAAAAACTGAGCGGATTTGCGAAAGTTGGCGACAGAAAGTCCGGAGTCACCTCTTTGATGGTTAGCAAGTCTCCCCTTGTGTAAGTGAGTCATGTAAGGTCTCCAAAGACGAACGAAAAACACAAAAACAAAAACAATACTAGAGAGCGCGTTACTGAGGCGACCACACTGGTAGGCGCCATCTTGATCGACTGTATCATCATGTACTTTTCTCCGAAATTAATAATTTTTTTATTGAACCCGTATATGCTACACGATCTGACAGTGGAGCGTCTGCTTGTGATCCTCCACAGTGGTCTCCATCACCTTCTGTTGTCATGCGTTGACTTGAGCTACTGCTTGGAGGCTCCGCCCCTCTGCTCTCCTCACTGACCTTCATCTTCACTCTTCAAAGGGACACCGGTCGATGGAACCTTGGTGATATCCTCCTCCTCTTCCTCTTCGATGTGGGGGCACACTTCTTCCTCCTCCTTTTTAATCAAAATGGGCTCCTTCCTCTTTGATGTGGTGGACCTCCTCGTCCTCCACTGTCGATTAAGTGAATCATCTCAACATTTTACTGTAATCAACATTTAATGCATATTACCATTTCAACCACTTTTATGCTCACATCTTGTGTGGTGATGAATTGCGACCCTCACGTCACTCTGCAGTTTATCATATTTTTTTTATTTTATGAAATTAATATTGAAGCCATAATTTATTAACAATTAGACAGAATAGAGCAGTGATTATATTTTGCAATTTAACATTATGGAGAATCATTTTCATCCCATTAGATAATACAGGTAAACTGCAACAACTGTCCCTTCTTATGTTCTTGACATAATTTTTAATATATAGAAATTCAGACAAAATAGGACAAATTGTTCTGGAAGTGAATTTTTATAAGTTGGCATCTTCCGAGACCTGATTGGTTTGTATGCGATCCATCCAGGGACGTACTTGGCCCAGAATTTAGATGGAGAGGCCCCGGGTGAACACAAACGAAGAACAAATTTTTTGTTCTTCCTGTTTCATTCTCTTCCTTCTCACCCAATAAGACCACCACATCTACCTCCTCCTCCTTGTACTCCAAGACCACCACCACCTCTTCACTGCCACCATGGGGTCACCTAGTCCCTCAATAACCCCTCTGCTTGTGACCTCAAACCCTGATGCTACTGCTTGTCATAACAAAACAATAACAACCATAACAAGAGTTATGTTCTTATTACACAAAGGCAATCCATGTAAGAAAATGCAATATATTACACACACACACACACACACACACACACACTTGGAGAGTTTATACTTTCTTTTGTCAAAGTAATACCGCTCATTTGGTCACATATCAAATAATATGTATCCCTGAATTGCTTAAAGTGTAAATAACAGTCAGGCCACAGAGACAAGTCGCTAGCTGGCATTGCTGATGCATTCCGGTGAAATGAAGTGGCCAAAAGACTCCTCATTAGTATAGTGGAGAGTATCTCCGCCTGTCATGTGGAAGACTGGGGTTTGATTCCACGAAGGGGAGTTGACGTCAGGTGGTCTTTAGCTTTTCGTGGGGCTCTTCTTTGTGGGTGTGCGACACCATAGGGCAAAGGCTGATGTTGCCATATCCACTACCAAAACAACAATAGAAACATCTGCAACTTACCGCAAGTTGTTTTCTCAAGTTAGAAGTGGGCTGAAATATCCACGTTTTGGCAGTCACAATTTAAGAGCTGCGTCACAAAGCAGTTTTTTTTTTGGAGTCTGTAAAATAAACACACTTGCGCTGCTGTTTCCACCGCACCTCCCAAAAAATGAGTCATTTTGATTGGATCACGAAGGCTACTGTGCGGTCATGTGACTGCCTTGAGTCATCATCTGATTGGTGAATTGGAGTCAAATGACACTAGTGATCACGTTGGATAGGAGCAACAGCGCCCTATGAGGAAGTTGAAGATGGAGTCTAAAAATAGACACACGCACGCAGGAATGGAGAAATAAAGGTAGCGAACGGCATGTTGATCATGGTAACGGAGTAAAAGTATCGATCCGTCTTCACATAAAAACTCAAGTAATTGAGTTATCCATCAATTTCTTGTCTATGTGTAATAATATGATAAGGCGATTTAACATTGATATGGTTTTACAATCATAATGGCCCTGAGGAAAACCGTATCTAGTTTGACACCACAGCCTTACAGAAACAGCATAATATATACATTTTCCATTACTCCAAGATAATTAGCACGGCCAGTTAGCAAAGTATAATAATAGATCCGCGACGAATATTTTATAAAACATACGTTGCATCCCCCACCCTCTCCTACCTGCTAGCTTCAGACAACAGAGGTTGACGAATGTTTTTTTATAGTCCTCACTACTCGGTACACACACGGGCTTGATTATCCTTGCTAGGAGCTCAACAGCAATTCGTGAGCCATGACTTCCCTAAGTACAGTACTCCTTTCATGGAACAATATTTGGGCACCCCATGGGTTGTTTCTGGTCGAAATCTTGCAGTATTTTGGGATGCAGTATGACATTATCACTGTCCGTAGCTCTTGGATGTTGAACAAACTTCTCGTCTGCCAGGCAGGAGTCAACACAAATCATGTCCCTTCCGGTGGATGGTGCAAAATGTATGCAAACTGTATGTCGAAAACGTTGCTGTAAAAGTAAAATAAATCAATATGGTGGTCTATTTGTCAGCTCTTACGGGCTTTGGCCAGCTGAACTAATTAATTACTACCTATGAAGCCATAATTTTAAGGACAGTGTCCCTTTAAGGCTTAAAGAAAATGATTTTTTTTTTTAAAGTTCGTGGAGTTGTTTTTTTCCCAGTACCACAATATTTTCTTCATCTCATGTATTTTCTTAATTTCCCACATTTTCTCTTCATTTAAATAATCTATTTTGCTACGAGAAAGACCCCTAACCCCGCATTGTTTTTATTTACACATTAATCTAAACTTTTGTGAAAGTAATCCCGCTCATTTGTTCACGTCAAATAATATGTATCCCTGAATTGCTTAAACTGTAAATCAGTCGAGTCGCTAGCTGGGATTGCTGATGCATTCCGGTGAAATGAAGTGGGCAAAAGACTCCTCATTAGTTGAAAACAAAAAAGTCCATCAGCCTCGTTTCCAAAGAGGGACCATACGTGTGTTCGGCGAACATAACAACCACTGCCCAACTGAAATTGTTACGCTCATGATATCTGTCAGCAGAACCAGCCAACTCCCTCGCGAGCTGGCACTACCCATGAGTTCAGGTGCATGGAGGTGTGCTTGACACTACGTGAAGGTAAGGTAAAAGATTCCTCATTAGTATAGTGGACAGTATCTCCGCCTGTCACTGCACGACTGAAACTGTTGCTCTTGTGCTATTTGTCAGCAGGACCAGCAACCCGCATCGTGACCTGGCATTGGCGTTCAGGTGCATGGAGTTGTCCTTGATACTAGGTGAAGGTAAGGTAAAAGACTCCTTGTGAGTATGGTGGACAGTATCACCGCCTGTCACGCGGAAGCCCGGGGTTCGATTCCCCGACGGGGAGTTGGTTTCATGTGGTCTTTAGCTTTTGGTGGGGCTCTTCTTTGCGGGAAAACAAAAAAGCCCATCAGCCTCGTTTCCAAAGAGGGACATTTCGCGTGTTCGGCGAATATAACAACCACTGCACGACTGAAACTGTTACGCTCATGCTATCTGGCAGCAGAACAAGCCAACTGCCTCACGAACTGGCATTACCGATGCGTTCAGGTGCATTGACGTGTGCTTGACACTCGGTGAAGGTAAGGTAAATGACTCCTCGTTAGTATAGTGGACAATATCTCCGCCTGTCATGTGGAAGACAGGGGTTCGATTCCCCGACGGGGAATATATGGGAGTCGGCGGCACGGTGGACGACTGGTTAGAGCGTCAGCCTCACAGTTCTGACGAACCGGGTTCCATCCCCGGCCCCGCCTGTGTGGAGTTTGCATGTTCTCCCCGTGCCTGCGTGGGTTTTCTTCGGTCATTCTGGTTTCCACCCACATCCCAAAAACATGCATGGTAGGTTAATCGACAACTCTAAATTGCCCGTAGGTGTGAATGTGAGTGCGAATGGTTGTTTGTTTGTATGTGCCCTGCGATTGGCTGGTAACCAGTTCAGGGTTTACCCCGCCTCCTGTCCGATGATAGCTGGGATAGGCTCCAGCATGCCCGCGACCCGAGTGAGGAGAAGCGGCTCGGAAAATGGATGGATGGATATTCCTGATTGTTGTGTTATGAACACTGACCTTAACTGAGACAAGGGAGGCCTGCAGTTCTTTAAAAATTGTCCTGCGTTACTTTGACAGTACTCAATGGAAAAAAATACTCGAGTAACTTTAAGTAAATCAGAGCATGACCATAAAACAAAAATTTTAAAATATAATATATGGGAGTCGGCGGCACGGTGGATGACTGGTTAGAGCGTCAGCCTCAGAGTTCTGACGACCTGGGTTCAATCCGCGGCCCCGCCTGTGTGGAGTTTGCACGTTCCCCCCGTGCCTGCGTGGGTTTTCTCCGGGCACTCCGGTTTCCTCCCACATCCCAAAAACATGCATTCATTGGAGACTCTAAATTGCCCGTAGGCATGACTGTGAGTGCAAATGGTTGTTTGTTTCTATGTGCCCTGCGATTGGCTGGAAACCAGTTCAGGGTGTACCCCGCCTCCTGCCCGATGACAGCTGGGATAGACTCCAGCACGCCCGCGACCCTAGTGAGGAGAAGCGGCTCAGAAAATGGATGGATGGATATATGGGAGTTGACACACACTTGGCACCATTTCAATTTTTAACCAACAACACATGCATTGTACCCTCCAGAAACAACATTTGCTTTATTTACTTAAATAACTTCATGAAGAAGCTGTTTGCGGACCAGACTTAGTTATTGTGTGTGTGTGTGCGACACCATAGGGCGAGGGCTAATGTTGCCATATCCATGACCAAAACAACAATAGAAACATCTGCAACTTACCGCAAGTTTTTTTCTCAAGTTAGAAGTGGGCTGAAATATCCAAGTTTTAGCAGTCACAATTTAAGAGCTGCATGACAAAGCTGTTGTTTTTTTTGGAGTCTGTAAAGTAAACATACTTGCGCGGCTGTTTCCTCCCCACCCCCCCAAAAATGAGTCATTTTGATTGGATCGCGAAGGCTACTGCGCGGTCATGTGACTGCCTTGAGTCATCTGATTGGTGAATTGGAGTCAAATGACACTTGTGATCACGATGAAAAGGCACAACAACGTTGCGCCCTATGAGGAAGTTGAAGATGGACTCTAAAAATAGACACGCACACGCAGGAATGGATAAATAAAAGTAGCGAACGGCATGTCGATAATTGTAACGGAGTAAAAGTATCGATCCTTCTCCACATAAATACTCAAGTAAAAAGTGTGATGCATTTAAAGTACTCTGACAAGTACAGTTTATCTAAAATGTTACTTGAGTAAATGTAACGGAGTAAATGTAGCATGTTACTACCCACCTCTGTGTAAAACAAAACACTTTCTGTACAGTTCAAACCTCCAAACTCAAGGCCTGGGGCCAGATCCGGCCCGCCACATAATTTTATGTGGCCCGCGAAAGCAAATCATGTGTCTCAACTTCCATGATTCTTGCTAAAATCTGTTCCAAATTTTTGTATAATCCATCCATCCATCCATTTTCTGAGCCGCTTCTCCTCACTAGGGTCGCGGGCGTGCTGGAGCCTATCCCAGCTGTCATCGGGCAGGAGGCGGGGTACACCCTGAACTGGTTGCCAGCCAATCGCAGGGCACATAGGAACAAACAACCATTCGCACTCACAGTCATGCCTACGGGCAATTTAGAGTCTCCAATTCATGCATGTTTTTGGGATGTGGGAGGAAACCGGAGTGCCCGGAGAAAACCCACGCAGGCACGGGGAGAACATGCAAACTCCACACAGGCGGGGACGGGGATTGAACCCCGCACCTCAGAACTGTGAGGCTGACGCTCTAACCAGTCGGCCACCGTGCCGCTCAAATTTTTGTATAATATTCATACATAATAAAGAGTAATGAACTATTGTAAGCATGTTTTGCCTCCAAACCTCTTTTAGAGTTCCTTGAACTATAGTTGAACAAACAATTATCCTTGACTTCTGATTTCAAAACTAGTTGTCCATCAATTTGTTGTCTATGTGTAATAATATGATTAGGTGATTCAACATTGATATGGTTTTACAATCATAATGGGCTTCTGAGGAAAACCGTATCTACAATGTGGTCAGCAACACTACTGCCTTACAGAAACAGCACAATATATAGGTATTCCATTACTCCAACATAATTAGGACGGCCAGTTAGTGAAGTGTAATAATAGATCCGCGACGAATATTTTATAAAACATACATTGCATCCCCCCACCCTCTCCTATCAGCGAGTTTCAGACAAAAGATGTTGACTAATATTTTTTTATAGTCCTCACCGGTAATATCCTCACTACTCGGTACACACACAGGCTTGATTGTCCTTGCCAGGAGCTCAACAGCAATTAGCGAGCCATGTCATGGAACAATATGTGTGCACCCCATGGGTTGTTTCTGGTCGAAATCTTGCAGTATTTTGGTATGCAGTATGGCATTATCACTCTCCGTACCCTCTTGGATGTTGAACGAACTTCTCGTCTGCCATGCAGGAGTCAACACAAATCATGTCCCTTCCAGTGGATGGTGCAAAATGGATGCAAACTGTATGTCGAAAAAATGTTGCTGTAAAAGTAAAATAAATCAATATGGTGGTCTGTTTGTCAGCGGGCTTTGGCCAGCTGAACTAATTAATTACTACCTATGAAGCCATACTTTTAAGGACGGTGTCCCTTTAAGCCTTAAAGAAAAACATTTGTGGAAATTCTTTCCATGTTACTTTTTTTTTTTTAAATTTTGTGGGGTTGTTTTTTTCCCAGTAGGACAATCTTTTCTTCACCTCATGTATTTTCTTAATTTCCCACATTTTCTCTTCATTTAAAGAATCTCTTTTTCTACGAGAAAGACCCCTAACCCCGCATTGTTTTTATTTACACATTAATAGAAATAACAGATGCCACTCCCCTAACATCGCAAACATTCAGCCTGTTCTGCACACACGGTTTGTTTGAACTGCCCCGTTATGACCGACAGCCTCACGACAAACCTGTCTTACTCCCGAATGTGACAGATGATATTGAAGTCGACTGCTGATACAAGCTTGTTGACAAAAGAGAACTGAATTGGCAAACAAGCAATATATAGTATCTAGCTACAAATGCGGCAAGTAGCAGAGTTCCATTCGACATTGGTGGCTCCGAAATCTGAAGGGACACCTTGGCTTCTTCTAACGCCGACATGTGGTCAGCTCGTTCCTGAGTCCTGATATAGCCAACTGCTTTGTCATAATCTTTGAAGCTCCTTACGTTACTATCACTCTTTGAAAGGTATATTATTTTTATTTGAACATAACTTTATTTATACAGACAACTGAGAACAGATTCGAATTTCCAAGGCTGACCTGGGAGCAGACAACACTAAAACAAAGCAAAATAAAAGCAAATACAAATACATAGAGGAGAAACTGTACAGTGTGATATAGTTACATAATACATTACATGACAAAATATACATCGATTTTATTCTGGATCACATATTTTCCATTTTACCCCAAAGAGTCAAGGTTTCCTCACAGTCTATTTCAATCAATCATTAGCTTGTTTGATATGCACATTACAAAAACATTGGACATTATTGCTACAAGTGTTTAAGCATGAGAGCGAATTTTCAACATTTGTTCACAGGAAGCCTTTAGGAAGGTACACAGTATGTAGATTTAAAATCAGCATTGGGAGATTCAGGTCACGAAGGGGGAAAAGGATGGAATAGGTGGCGATTCACAAAGTTACTGTTACACTATACGGGACTAAGGTATGTAGGGGAGAAGAAACAGAAAAAGGAGAGAGAGAAAATAAGTAAGTGGTTTGATAAAAAAGGGGAAGAAGGACAAATCATAAAGACGGAGCCTTTACTTCCTGAGTTACACCGTCTAAAAGACAGACTAGTTGAAGAAATAAAACTTCTAAAAAACAAAAAACCGTCCATCTTTAAGAAATCCGCAGTGAACTTTAAAATCGCTGAAAAAGAACAAGATCTGTGTACACTCATGAATGTACTTGCATCGGTGGGGATGATTGAACCAAAAGATGATGCCATGATTATGGCATTACAAAAGGAAAAAACAGAAAGAAATGAGGATGAAATTGAAAAATAAAAAACCCCACCATATGTGCAGGCATCACAAACTTCCTCACTATACCCAGAACTAACAGTACTTAACTTTATGAAAAGATGGATAGACAAAAAGACTTCTGAAAACAGTGAGATAGAACAAATGCAGAAAAGCTTGCTCAAACTCCAACGAGAAAATGTGTCAAAAAAAAAAAAACAGGCACTACCTGTCATGGCACCTCAACTACTGTCGCAGGACCCGACGTGGGCCACTTTGCTACTACAGCAGCAGACTAGAGGGGGGGTCAGAGGAGGTTTCAGGGGTCACTCCCGCGGCGCGAACTCCATAAGATTCTTTCATGTGGAAAATATACCATGGTTTTTCTTTTTCTTTTTCTTTTCCTGGTCCAGTTTCTGGCTCATCTTTTGAGTCACTTTCTTCCTTGTCGCGACTGTCTTACTTTGATCAATTAAGAGGTGTTCTGTCCAGTTTTGCAGGCATCCAATCGGACGGCGATAATCCACCTGCATCTATTTGGCTTTGGGTGATAAAGAGGAAGTGGTCTGAACCAAGGTGGACGGGACCGTTCACCGTGACTGCGAGGACTTCACACGCCTACCAACTTGAAGGAAAAGGGACTACCTGGTTCCACCGGACACAATGTCGTGTTGCCAAACCACTTTGATTGTTTCATTAGTGTTGCATTTATTGCCTCAAGTTGCATTCGGCAAACAGGGGGAATTAATAGACCAACAATTCATAGAGCAGGAGAAAGGGTACCAAGCAAATGTGGAATACCATTCCAAATTACAATTAATCACAAGGAACAGACATCTACTTATGTTTCGACCAGACGGTACAGACCCGATGCGTGCAGAATTTTCCATATAGTCACACATGGTGACATGGGGACATGGTGACATGGGGACAAACCACCAATTTTACCGGCAGGTGGACCCCACAAAAAATGGTGGACAAAGGCATTAAGGGCCAGAAAAACCATAATGCAATAATGGATAGAATAAAATTCCAAAGAAATTATGATTCAACACAAAACCCTATTATGCTAAGCATCAATGGTCAGGTAATTGGACAAACACAACATTCATATTTAGTGGTAGGAGCGGATGTTTCTGGAAGAGATCCACATCAATGTATTTGAGGAAGAACACACCACTAACAACCAATCAAGTTCCAAGGCTGTCGCAATCCCGCCTGTCGTACAAATACTTAACAACCCACCTAGCATAGTGTAAATTTTCAACACAGACAAAATTACATCAGGTCAAATTTTAGTTTTAGCCACAGGATACACACAACAAAACCTGTGGATAGCCTACTTACAAGAAACGGACCGACTTGGCAATTTTGGGGATTGTATAATGTGTGCAGCCGCAAGACCCACTGTATGTTCAGCTCCAGGACCAATTATGGATATTGATTCACTAAATTGCATGATTGAAATATACAAAATAAACCATAATGTTAGCTTTCGATGCACCAAGTATGAGAATATGTGGCCAAAATTACCTAAAAGTACAGTACCACTCATGGCCCATTATGCAGAAGGAAATTACACTTGTTTTAAGCATGACAGAATTAACTAGAACAAAACTGAATATGTGGGGGTATTTCCATTTTGTCATAATATAATAGATGTCACTACATGGGGAAATATTACGATATTGAGCAAAAGGTCTTTCGGTGATTTGGCATATATGTGTGAAATTAATGTAGTACGAGCTGTATTACCTGACAAATGGAAAGGGACATGTATGTATATGTGGCGTCAACCACTGTCAAAGATTTCGATCAGCGATAATTGATCAGTGGACAGAACCACATACATAGATGGCATTGGAGTGCCCAGAGGAGTTCCAAATGAAAACAAACTGATTGATCAAATTGCAGCAGGATTTGAAAATAGGCCCATCATCTCTGCCTTGTTCTCAGTAACTCCAAACAAGAATGTGGATAGGATCAACTTTGTTTATTACTGTTGTATTTATCTTACCCAACATTATAAAAAATAGACACAAAAGGAATGAAGACGCTGGTTTCTTTTTCTCATGAGAGATTGTTCAGATTACAGCCTATCATCACGCTCTAAACAATCTCTCCCGTCGCTCCTGTATTTATTTGAAATAGGGAGGTTTTACAAGACATAACGTACTAAGCTACAAGACACAACACACTAAGGGTAGGGTTTCAAGGGGAAGACATGGGACCAACACCTGTCACGTCCCGGCCACGTCCTTGGTCAAGGCGCCCTTCTCTATGATGATTCCTGCTGAGTCATCTTCTTGAAGGCGAGACATCTTCCTTTCTCAAAATCGTCCATAATACAAATGCAAGCTAAGCAAATAAATGATAACTTCTTCAATATATTTCACATTTCCCTCCTGTTTATCATGTATTTGCACAAATTCTCATATCATTTTACAGTTACTTCATTTCGATTTTTTAACTGTAGAATCATTTTTATGAAACAAATACATTTACACTCAGAGTAAACTTGTCATACATGAATGTTGTAGTTTAAACATCGTAATCACCTGGATCAGGAAACAAATCAGGTAAAACAACATCGTCATCATTATCAACCTCCAATAAAGGATACATCTGCTCCATACGGTTCCTCTATGGGGGTAATTGCTGTGGTAATTAATCTACTGATTAAAGCCCGAATGCATGGGATACAACAACATCCACACCATGTCAGAATGGCTGCAAAAACAGCAATTGATATCAATATTGGTGAAATTAGGGTTTTGTATTTACCCAAAACGTCCATCCAGCTGTCCCACAAGGAGTGTTGATTGAGGGTCCGTAGACCATCGATGGCTCTAGTCAAGCTGCCATCTGAAGCAGTATTGTTTGTTCTCCAAACGTACCACAAACACCTCCCTCTCTTGCGAGGAGCATGTCGACAGCTATGCGGTTTTGGAACGTCCTTGAGCTGCTCATGCACAGCTTCCAACCCACTCTGAGTCCAATTTCCTAATCTCTGTACATTGAAGTGGATATAGTTTATCCCATCAACATTTTTATTAATCGTACACCACCAGCATATGAAGTATTCAAATCCTCCTGCAACTTGGTCAGCTAATTTGTATTGATTAGGAACCCCACGAGGAACACCTATGGCGTCGATGTACGTTGGATTATTTTGTTCTAGATTGGACAAAAACATTGGTGCCCTTTCCATTAAATATTGAACAGGCATAGGGTATACTGACACAGGCAATATCAAAGTGATAATAGCGAACAATCCAGATATATCTTTAGGTAATCTATCAAACAGTCTATCATTTCCGCACCACCACCAGATGTCGCTCCGTGATACTGGCATAAAATTTGGTCCGGCTTTTAAGGTTACTTTACACTGTGTGTCGTTCAGTGGTCCTAATTTTTTGCCTTTACTAATCATGTTTATACAAGTAAAATTATTCGGTGCTACTAAAGTAGAAAACATTGGTTTGTGTTTATCTGCTAATGTTTTATCATTAAATTTGGAAGGCCCAGCGCAGTACTGGACACCAAATGTTGTTTTATGTCACAGAAGGCCTTTTCTGCCTCTGTACTCCATTAAACAGGTGATGTCATTTTAAGGTTGTCTTCATACATTAATTTTGACAATGGTGCAACAATTTCTGCATAGTTTGGAATCCATGCTCTACAATAATTTGTCAGACCTAAAAATGATTATTATATGTTTCTTCGTCTGTGGTTTAGGATTTTTTAAGACTATAGCTTTCCTGTCTTCTAATATAGTCCTTCCTCCTACACTTAAATTATGGCCTATATATTTGACTTGCCTTTTACATCATTGCAATTTATTTTTGTTAACTTTATGTCCCTCTTCTGCTAGATGATGCAGTAAGGCTAATGAATCTTTGCATGTCTCTCCATCTGGAGTTGCCAGGAGAACATCATCTACATATAGTAAAATTTGGCTCCCTCCTGGGGGAGTGAATTGAGACATGCGTGTTGTCATAACTTGTGAATAAATGGTTGGACTTTCACAGTAACCTTGCAGTAATATAGTAAATGTATATTTTTTGCCGCGGCACGGTGGCCGACTGGTTAGAGCGTCAGCCTCACAGTTCTGAGGTGCGGGGTTCAATCCCCGTCCCCGCCTGTGTGGAGTTTGCATGTTCTCCCCGTGCCTGCGTGGGTTTTCTCCGGGCACTCCGGTTTCCTCCCACATCCCAAAAACATGCATGAATTGGAGACTCTAAATTGCCCGTATGCATGACTGTGAGTGCGAATGGTTGTTTGTTCCTGTGTGCCCTGCGATTGGCTGGCAACCAGTTCAGGGTGTACCCCGCCTCCTGCCCGATGACAGCTGGGATAGGCTCCAGCATGCCCGCAACCCTAGTGAGGGGAAGCGGCTCAGATGGAAGTTATCATTTATTTGCTTAGCTTGCATTAGTATTATGGACGATTTTGAGAAAGGAAGATGCCTCGCCTTCAAGAAGATGACTCAGCAGGAATCATCAGAGAGAAGGGCGCCTTGACCAAGGACGTGGCCGGGACGTGACAGGTGTTGGTCCCATGTCTTCCCCTTGAAACCCTACCCTTAGTGTGTTGTGTCTTGTAGCTTAGTACGTTATGTCTTGTAAAACCTCCCTATTTCAAATAAATACAGGAGCGACGGGAGAGATTGTTTAGAGCGTGATGAGAGGCTGTAATCTGAACAATTGTCATGGTCTGTGTTTTGGTTTGGGTTGTTTAGTTTTGTTCCATGTTTTCCTGTGTTCCATGTTTGTCGTGTGCTCATTAGGTTGTTGTGTCCACCTGTTCTCGTCTACTTTGTGTTGACCAATCAGCTCTCTCTAGCCACTCGTCTTGTCCAGGTGTTCCTCGTTGTCTCGTCAATTTGTTTGTATTTAGTTCCCTGGTTTCTTTCAGTTCTCGTCGGTTCATTGTCGTTGTCACGTCTTGCCTTGTCATAGTCGCCTGTTGTTTTTGTCATAGTCGCCAGTTGTTTTTGTCATAGTCGCCTGTTGTTTTATCATTGTGATTAAATATTATTATTTTGAGATTCCCGCACTCCTGCCTTGCCTCCCTGCTTCCCTGCAATTGGGTCCACCATGTTCTTGCCTTGCGTTCCTCGCCGTCGTCCTAACCATGTTCATGACAGAACGAACTGGCCAGAACATGGACCCAGCAGACTCAGACCCGGTGCGCAAAGCCCTTCAAGCGCAGGGTCAACGCCTCGCGAAGCAGGATGAGCAGATTGCCGCCACCTGACCCTGCTCCAACGGCGCTCGTCCAGCGGCCGCCACCCATCCTTGCTCCGGCGGCGCTCGTCCAGCGGCCGCCACCCGTCCTTGCTCCGGCGGCGCTCGTCCAGCAGCCGCCACCTGACCCTACTCCGGCGGCGCTCGTCCAGCGGCCGCCACCTGACCCTGCTCCAACGGCGCTCGTCCAGCGGCCGCCACCTGACCCTGCTCCAACGGCGCTCGTCCAGCGGCCGCCACCTGACCCTGCTCCGGCGGCGCTCGTCCAGCGGCCGCCACCCGTCCTTGCTCCGGCGGCGCTCGTCCAGCGGCCGCCACCCGTCCTTGCTCCGGCGGCGCTCGTCCAGCGGCCGCCACCCGACCACGCTCCGGCGGCGCTCGTCCAGCGGCCGCCACCCGACCACGCTCCGGCGGCGCTCGTCCAGCGGCCGCCACCCGACCACGCTCCGGCGGCGCTCGTCCAGCGGCCGCCACCCGACCACGCTCCGGCGGCGCTCGTCCAGCGGCCGCCACCCAACCCTATTGCCTGGCCCCTGCATTACCATTGGGTTCGGCA
This sequence comes from Phyllopteryx taeniolatus, assembly GCF_024500385.1. Lineage (NCBI taxonomy): Eukaryota > Metazoa > Chordata > Actinopteri > Syngnathiformes > Syngnathidae > Phyllopteryx > Phyllopteryx taeniolatus. Next base: position 351,890 of record NW_026903217.1, read on the forward strand.
CCGTGGCCGTCCGCCTGAATGGCCCTGTAAAGACCCTGGTGCTTGGCGTCCTGGACGACCTCCTGACCCGTTCAGCCAAGCACCTCACCTCGGGTGGCCTGGATGGCCACCAGACTGACCTGAGGGGTGGACTCTGTAACCCTCCTCCAGGCCCCCTTCCGCCCACCCTGGGTTGGTGACTTTTTGGTTGTTGTTTGGGGAACGTCTGGGATCCGTTCCTTTAGAGGGGGGGTACTGTCATGGTCTGTGTTTTGGTTTGGGTTGTTTAGTTTTGTTCCATGTTTTCCTGTGTTCCATGTTTGTCGTGTGCTCATTAGGTTGTTGTGTCCACCTGTTCTCGTCTACTTTGTGTTGACCAATCAGCTCTCTCTAGCCACTCGTCTTGTCCAGGTGTTCCTCGTTGTCTCGTCAATTTGTTTGTATTTAGTTCCCTGGTTTCTTTCAGTTCTCGTCGGTTCATTGTCGTTGTCACGTCTTGCCTTGTCATAGTCGCCTGTTGTTTTTGTCATAGTCGCCAGTTGTTTTTGTCATAGTCGCCTGTTGTTTTATCATTGTGATTAAATATTATTATTTTGAGATTCCCGCACTCCTGCCTTGCCTCCCTGCTTCCCTGCAATTGGGTCCACCATGTTCTTGCCTTGCGTTCCTCGCCGTCGTCCTAACCATGTTCATGACAACAATATCCCATACGCCCTCCTCATGACAAAAAGAAACCAGTGTCTTCATTCCTTTTGTGTCTATTTTTTATAATGTTGGGTAAGATATATCCAACATTAAATTGGTCCTTCGAGCCGGATGTCAATACACCCGAGGATTCCAGTTGTGGAGCCGACATCCAGTTAAGAGACCGTGGCCACGGCAATTGAGACCCTTTCCGGGACTGGTCTTCGTTCTCCTCAACTGGGATCTGAAGGTTGACGACAATCCACAGGATTGAAGACGACTTTGGTGAGTTAAATTTTAAAAAAATTTTAGGAAAAAGGATTAAAGAGTGAGTGAATTGCGCGACGAAGAAGTCTGCGGGAGAATAAACCTTGTGTAATACTAGTCACTGGCAAGTAATAGAGGGACGGCGGAGTCCGACAAATTCCGCGAGGACGGCGGAGTCCTGTACATACTTAAATTCCGTGTTTAATAAACCTTGTGTAATACTAGTCACTGGCAAAGTAAAAGAGGGACGGCGAAGTCCGACAAATTGGCTGAACAATTGGCCCCCACTTCCCTAATGGCAATTCAAAACCGCATGGCCCTTGACATGATCCTTGCCGAAAAGAATGGTGTTTGTGCAATATTTGGTCCACAATGTTGTGCTTTTATTCAACAACACAGCCCCAGATGGAAAAGTAATGAGAGCCCTACATGGGTTACAAACTTTGGCTGCTGAAATGGCAGATTGAACAGGTGTTTCCAACCTCCTGGAAGATTGGGCTACGACGTGGTTTGGAAAATGAAAACACCTTGTAATTACATTCAAAATTGCTATTGTTACTGCTATTACTTTGTTATTGCTTTTCGGATGCTGTATTATTCCATGTACGAGGACACTGTGTGTCAAGATGGTCATGGGAGTGGTGGGAAAGAATATGAACCAGCCGGAATCACAGATGTTGATGACCTCCGAAAGAGCTCCAACTCCTGAAGTTCTGCTCACACAAGACGACGTCGTGTCCAGATGGATGAATTATTGATGAAGAATATACAGTGTCTTTTCTCTTAGCATGTTACGGGACTTGTCTTTTTCCCTCCTCAAATCAATACATGGGGAGGTTTTTGGCCTGTCTCAAGAGGAGTACTGCCTTATGAAGAATGCTTAGCTCATGACTACGTTGTTTATATATCCTCTGATAGCCTTCCACATAGAGTAGTACTGCTTAGGGTATGTTACAAAACAGGGGAATTGTTGGATTGTTCTATTTGTACTCATGAAGCTATGTTCCTTTCTCTAACAATTAAGTTCCATTTCCAAAACACTTGGGTAATACATGTTAAGTTTTGTTATCCATGAGAATATGTAGAAGGTGGATTACTGAAGAATGATGTTCTTAGGATGACTCCCTTTTCTGATAGCACCCAAGGTAGATTACTGAAGAATGATGGTTTCATGGTGACTCTCCCCTTTTCTGATAACACCCAAGGCCAGAGGTACCTTCTGCTAAACATATATCAAAACCTTCTGCTGAACAGTCATAACCAAACCTTCTGACGTGTATAAAAGGAGTTAGCTCAAATAAACAAGGTGTGTCATTCACTGAACCTGCACTCTGGTGGGCAGTTGATTGAATGCACCCTGAGACTCAGCATTCTGGTGTCTTATTTTTTCCTCTCTTTTTGGACAAAGAAACGAACACGCAAGGACGATTGAAGGTTCCATGATCTATTGAAGATTGACATTATATTACGTACTTAACAGATGGTGACCCTGCGTCGTGATTTGTCCGATAGGAGAGGTTAATTTTGGTCATCAACGACTTGGCCTGGACTCACAAACAGAGTGGTCACAAACTAAGGTAAGCAGAGACCTTTTTAACAAAATTCTGCACATTGACAGTTACCAAATTATTTGTGAGTCCGAGACAAGTAATCTTTTCTTAATCATAAGTTTTGTTGTGACTCGCGAGATAGAGAAATCCTACAACAAAGGTTGTGGAAGGTTAGCCTCCAATCACGACAGATTGGAGAAGGTTATCCTCCAGTGACGACTGGGGAAGGTTACCCACTGACGACGGTCAGGGAAGATTTACCAGTATTAAAAGGTAAATATTAGAAGTGAAGGATCCCTTTGGTTAGAGACCAGGGAAGGTCTTGCCGGACGAGACAAATACAGTGTTATTTATGTGTAGAAAATTCTTTCAGGCATTTTTAGTACACGCCGAAAGAACTGTTAGGAGAATTCCGAAGTGAATTAAAAAGATGTATTAAGTGTGGGGAAATCCCCAGGAAAAAGGCGCCACTTGTGGTAGAAACTTCCTTTCTAACAATTGAAATATCTGTCACTGAGACATTCACTTTTCTATGAATTCTCCCCATATTTATATGATGGAAGGAAATTTTTTGGCACGGTGGATGACTGGTTAGCGCGTCTGCCTCACAGTTCTGAGGACCAGGGTTCAATCCCCAGCCCCACCTGTGTGGAGTTTGCATGTTCTCCCCGTGCCTGCGTGGGTTTTCTCCGGGCACTCCTGTTTCCTCCCACATCCCAAAAATATGCTTGGTAGGTTAATTGACAACTCTAAATTGCCCGGAGTTGTGAATGTGAGTGTGAATGGGTGTTTGTTTGTATGTGCCCTGTTCAGGGTGTACCCCGCCTCCTGCCCGATGATAGCTGGGATAGGCTCCAGAGTGCCCGCGACCCTATTGAGGAGAAGCGGCTCAAAAAATGAATGGAAGGCCATTTTGACAAATATTGTTAATTGGTAGAAAAACCCGAATTGGTATTGGGAGATTCAGGTCACGAAGGGGGAAAAGGTGGCAATTCACAAAGTTACTGTTACACTATACGGGACTAAGTTATGTAAGGGAGAAGAAACGGAAAAAGGAAAGAGAGAAAATAAGTAAGTGATTAGATAAAAAAGAGGAAGAAGGACAAATCAGAAACACTGAGCCTTTGCTTCCTGAGTTACACCGTCGAAAAGACAGACTTGTTGTAGAAATAAAACTTCTAAAAAACAAAAAACCGTCCATCTTTAAGAAATCCGCAGTGAACTTTAAAATCGCTGAAAAAGAACAAGCTCTGTGTACAGTGATGAATGTACTTGCATTGATGGGGATTACAAGAAACGGCCCGACTTGGCAATTTTGGGGATTGTATAATGTGTGCGGCCGCACGACCCACTGTATATTCATCTCCAGGACCAATTATGGATATGGATTCACTAAATTGCATGATTGAAATATACAAAATAAACCATAATGTTAGCTCTCGATGCGCCAAGTATGAGAATATGTGGCCAAAATTAGCTAAAAGTACAGTACCACTCATGGCCCCATTATGCAGAAGGAAATTACACTTGTTTAAAGCATGACAGAATTAACCAGAACAAAACTAAATATGTGGGGATATTTCCATTTTGTCATAATATAATAGATGTCACTTCATGGGGAAATATTACAATATTGAGCAAACGGTCTTCAGGTGATTTGGCATATATGTGTGAAATTAATGTAGTACGAGCTGTATTACCTGACAAATGGAAAGGGACATGTACAATGATTTCATATGTGGCGTCAACCACTGTAATTTTTGCCAAGGATCGAATAACGAGACCAAAAACAGAAACTAATGTGAGGTCAATGAGATCAATTAATAATAATAATAATAATTAATAATTGGTCAGAGGACAGAACCACATACATAGATGGCATTGGAGTGCCCAGAGGAGTTCCAAATGAATACAAACTGATTGATCAAATTGCAGCAGGATTTGAAAATATGCCCATCATGTCTGCCTTGTTCCCCGTAACTCTAAACAAGAATGTGGATAGGATCAACTTTGTTTATGACCATTGGCAAAGAGCAGTAAACCAGTGATGCCATTGAAGGCTTAGCTGAACAATTGGCCCCCACTTCCCTAATGGCAATTCAAAACCGCATGGCCCTTGACATGATCCTTGCCGAAAAGAATGGTGTTTGTGCAATGTTTGGTCCACAATGTTGTACTTTTATTCAACAACACAGCCCCAGATGGAAAAGTAACGAGAGCCCTACATGGGTTACAAACTTTGGCTGCTGAAATGGCAGATTCAACAGGTGTTTCCAACCTCCTGGAAGATTGGGCTACGGTGTGGTTTGGAAAATGGAAAAACCTTGTAATTACATTCATAATTGCAATTGTTACTGCTGTTACTTTGTTATTGCTTTTGGGATGCTGTATTATTCCATGTACGAGGACACTGTGTGTCAAGATGGTCTCGGGAGTGGTGGAGAAGAATATGAACCAGCCGGAATCACAGATGTTGATGACCTCTGAAGAAGCTCCTACTCCTGAAGTTCTGCTCACACAAGATGACGTCGTGTCCAGATGGATGAATTATTGATTAAGAATATACAGTTTATTTTCTCTTAGCATGTTTCGGGACTTGTCTTTTCCCCCTCCTCAAATCAATATATGGGGAGGTTTTTGGCCTGTCTCAAGAGTAGGACTGCCTTATGAAGAATGCTTAGCTCATGACTACGTTGTTTATATATCCTTTGATAGCCTTCCACATAGAGTAGTACTGCTTAGGGTCTGTTACATAGTTCCACTATGTAAACAGGGGAATTGCTGGATTGTTCTATTTTGTAATCATGAAGCTATGTTCCATTATCTAACAATTAAGTTCCGTTTCCAAAACACTAGGGTAATACATGATTAAGTTTTGTTATCCATGAGAATATGTAGGAGTTTAGATTACTGAGGAATCATGGTCTTAGGATGACTTCCCCTTTTCTGATAACACCCAAGGCCAGAGGTACCTTCTATCATGAACGGAACAGAGGATAGGACCCAAAAATGCACGACTCCAAAACAAATGGACAGTTTCCAAAAAGAGAGGTTTAATATACGGGCATAGGTCGGTACACAGGCAGGCAATCCAAGAAAGGCAACAGTATCCAAAAACATGAGGCAAAGAGGCGAGGTCGATAATCGGAACAGGGTCAAGATTTACTGTGAGTCTGTGACGTGGAAACAAGGAATGCTGGAACGCGACGACAAGGTACAACGAACTGGCAACGAGAGGGAATGAGACACGAGGTTAAATACAATAGGTAATTCGGGTGAACGTGGCACAGGTGGTGAAGATGCTCACAGGAGCAGGTGTGTGTGAAACAGGGGGGGAAGACAAAACCCGGAACACACACACATGACAGTACCCCTCCCTTAACGGCCGGCCCCAGGCGGCCCTGTGGCCCCTGGATGCGCAACGTGGAAGTCCCGAATGAGCAAATCATCCATGATAAACGCAGACGGCACCCATGAACGTTCCTCAGGCCCCTAGCCCTCCCAGTCCACCAGATATTGAAACCCCCTCCCCCTCCGACGAGACGACAACAGCCGCTTCACAGAGAAGACAGGGCCCCCATCCCATCACAAAAGGGGAGGAGGGGGCCTAGAAGGCGGGACCAGAGGGGACTCCCGGGCTGGCTTGAGTAGGCTGACCTGAAAAGCAGGGTGGACCCGCATTGACCTTAGGAGCCTCAACTTCACGGTGACAGGGTTGATGATCTTTGTGATGGGGAAGGGCCCAACGAACCTGGGAGCAAGCTTCTTGGACTCCACCCGGAGTGGAATATGTTTGGTCGAGAGCCAAACTCGCTGACCCCCTTTGTAGTTCGGGGCCGGTGTCCTCCGACGGTCAGCAGCGGCTTTGTAGGACGGCCCCTGGCGCAGCAGCATCTGGCGGGCTCGCTCCCAGGTCCTCCTGCAGCGTCTCACCAAGGTCAATTCCGCTGGAAATGTGGACTCTGGGGCTATGGCAGGAAACAGAGATGGTTGGTAACCATGCACAACGTGAAAAGGCGATAGACCAGTGTATGCAGAGGGGAGGGAATTGTGGGAGAATTCGACCCAAACCAGTTTCTGAGACAAGGATCGCGGCTCCTGTGAAGCGAGACATCGGAGCCCAGTCTCCAGGTCCTGGTTCAGCCTCTCGGTTTGGCCGTTGGTTTCATGGTGAAACCCAGATGACAGACTGACGGGAGCACCTATGAGATTGCAAAACTCCTTCCAAAATTGCGAAATGAATTGCGGACCCCTATCAGACACCACATTCTTGGGGAAACTATGGAATTTGAATACGTGATTGATCATTAACTCTGCAGTATCTTTAGCTGAGGGGAGTTTCGGGAGTGCAATGAAGTGAGCCATTTTAGAGAACCTGTCAACAACGGTGAGAATTGTGGTATTTCCTTTCGAGGCCGGTAATCCTGTCACAAAGTCTACGGAAATGTCTGACCAAGGACGTTGTGGTATTGGCAGGGGTCGCAACTCCCCAGAAGGACGTTGACGAGAGGGCTTGTTAGCAGCAAATACCTGGCAAGCATTGACGTAATCGATAACATCCCTCTTAACATTAGGCCACCAAAAACGCTGTTCGACCACTGATTGCGTTTTGGCAATGCCTGGGTGACATACAGTGCGGTTCGTGTGAGCCCAGTGGATGACTCTTCCCCTTAAGGTCGGAACCACATAAAGCCTGTTTTTAGGGCAATCTTCAGGGCTAAGAGTGTTTTTCAGAGCCTCTTTAACCGCAGTTTCAACGTCCCAAACAAAAGCGGAAATGAAACATGACTTGGGCAAAGTAGTCTTGGGGTCGGACAAAGAATTCTCTTTGCAGAAAATACGTGACAAAGCATCTGGCTTACCATTTTTAGAACCAGGTCGGTCGGATAACATGAAATTAAATCAAGTGAAGAACAGAGCCCATCTAGCTTGCCTCACATTTAGTCTTTTAGCAGATTTAATATACTCAAGGTTGTTGTGATCTGTCCATACTAAAAACGGAGTCTGTGCCCCCTCTAGCCAGTGCCTCCACTCCATCAAAGCCACCTTGACTGCCAGCAGTTCAGGGTCACCAATGTCATAATTTCTCTCAGCTGGGGTCAGTTTTTTGGAGAGAAAAGCACAAGGATGTAATTTACCATCCTTGACAGATTTCTGGGAGAGCACTGCTCCTATTCCGGCATCAGACGCATCGACTTCTACCACAAACTGCTGTTTGAGATCTGGCAATGTAAGGATGGGAGCGGAGGTAAAGCTCAATTTAAGTTTCTGAAAAGCTGCCTGACAAAGCGGGTTCCATACAAAAAGTCTGTGTGGCGAGGTAAGATCATGCAAAGGAGAGGCTATAGAACTGAAATTTCTGATAGAAATTTTTCTGTAGAAGTTAGCGAACCCTAAGAACCTTTGTACATCTTTGCGTGACGTGGGAGTAGCCCAATTAATAACGGCATCGACTTTGCAAGGGTCCATTTTGACTTCACCTTGAGCCAGGACGAAACCCAGAAAAGAAACGGACGCCTTGTGGAACTCACATTTCTCAGCCTTGACATATAGTTGATTCTGCAGTAACCGCTGCAATACAGAGCGGACATGAATAATGTGAGTCTCCTCATCCGGGGAGAATATCAAAATGTCATCCAAATAAACAAAAACATCCACATTCAACATTTCACGCAGGACATCATTGACAAGGTTTTGGAAAACACCAGGAGCGTTATTAGTAAGTCCAAAAGGCATTACCAAATACTCATAATGTCCCGTTGGTGTGTTGAATGCTGTTTTCCATTCATCCCCCTCCCTTATCCTGACGAGATGATACGCATTTCTTAAGTCTAGTTTGGTGAAAATCTTGGCTCCCTCCAGGAACTCAAAGGGGGTTGAGATGAGAGGAAGAGGGTACCTGTTTTTTACAGTTATCGCGTTGAGACCCCGGTAATCGATACAGGGTCGCAGGGTCTTGTCCTTTTTGTCCACAAAGAAAAATCCTGCTCCCGCAGGGGATGAAGATGGGCGAATGATCCTGGCTGCCAGTGATTCTTCCACGTACTCCTTCATGGCCTTGTGTTCTGGCCCTGAAAGAGAGAACAACCTCCCTCATGTGGGTGTGGTTCCAGGCAGCAAGTCAACAGCACAGTCCTAAGGTCTGTGGGGTGGAAGGGATTTGGCCTTGGACTTGGAAAAAACGTCTTTAATGTCATGGTAACAGGTGGGCACTTGAGACAAGTCAGGTTCAGAGTCAATAAATACAGGTGTATGAATTTCTTGATCTGGAGAGCATAGTGTCACTTAAGGAAGAACCCGGGTAGGGTCTTCCTTAATGAAATTTAGACTCACCTCTCCCGTGCCCTTGCTACCAGCACCGGCAACTTTGACGTGACAGTTACTCACGGAATGACCCAACTGACCGCAGTAGAAGCACTGCCCTTCCCTCAGCCGGCGTTGACGTTCCTCAGGGGAGAGACGGAACCTGCCCAGTTTCATGGGTTCATCCGTGGGGACGCTAACCAGTGGGTTGAGACCGGAAACAGGGGATCTGCCTTGGTTTGGCTGGTCACAGAGGCTCGTCCTCCAAGTGCGCGGTGACGCAGCCCTCCGCCGGTCTCCATCCAGCTCGCGATCCAAAAGCCTCTTGTCGATTTTTATGGCGAGAGCGATGAGAGTGTCCAAGTCTGTCGGCAGGTCTAGCGGGACTAAATGATCCTTGACGGCGGGGGATAGTCCTTGAAAAAAGGCATCGAGTCGCGCCCGATTATTCCAATGACTCTCAGCTGCTAGAATGCGAAACTCAATCGCGTAATCTGACACCCTGCGCTTGCCTTGTTGTAAGGTGACAAGGGAGCGAGCTGCCTCACGATCTGGTGTGGAAAATTGAAACATTTGCTCCATAGTCTTTACGAAAAAAGCCCATGAATGACACGCGGCGGAATTGCAGCTCCATTCGGCAATAGCCCACCCCTCTGCACGACCAGTCAGGTGGGAAATGTCTCATCATATTGTCCTGATGCCTTGACAGTCCCTCTAGATGAAGGTGGAGGGCAGCAAGCTGCTCATCCTCCTTCGAGAGGCGTTGACCCTGCGCTTGAAGGGCTTTGCGCACCGGGTCCGAGTCTGCTGGCCATAACAGAGTGGTTCTTCATCTTGTGATTGAGGGTCCGTAGACCATCGATGGCTCTGGTCAAGCTGCCATCCGAAGCAGTATTGTTTGGAATGTATGTACAACATTGTTCTCCAAACATACCGCAAACACCTCCCTCTCTTGCGAGGAGCATGTCGACAGCTATGCGGTTCTGGAACGTCATTAAAGAGGTAGCCTTGAGCTGCTCATGCACAGCTTCCAACCCACTCTGAGTCCAATTTCCTAATCTCTGTACATTGAAGTGGATGTAGTTTATCCTATCAACATTTTTATTAATCGTACACCACCAGCATATGAAAGACTCAAATCCTCCTGCAACTTGGTCAGCCAATTTGTATTGATTCGGCACCCCACGAGGAACACCTATGGCGTCGATGTATGTTGGATTATTTTGCCCCTGCCAGGACAAATCTCTTTTTTGTATATGTTCTAGATTGGACAAAAAACAACATATTTTTATGCCTACCTTCCTGCTCTTTTTGTTCATTTAAGTGTTTCTTATTCTCCCTTCCTTTTTCTCTTTTTGACGCCATGTTTAACCAGAAGAGTAAGTCGTCAAATCCATCTTTTTGTATTTGTGATATATCATTTTTGTGTCGACACTTTATTTCGTTTTGAAGTTGAACTATTTTTTGCGAATTTAGCTGGCCAGCGAAACCGTATTTGGTTATCCACGTGTTTAAATGTTCTATTTTGGAATGGTTTTGTAGTTGAACATATTTCCAATCTTTACACGTTAGGTCTATTTTTTGATCCGGTTTACTGTTATTTATTCCCATTTTTGTGAATTTTGGAAGTCAGTTTAATTGCACCTAGAGTGACCTAAATACTGACTTTATTCAAAAATGACAGGGTGACAATAAATGTCTGAGTTCTGGTAATTCTCAAGCTTCTACCCCAATTGGGGCGGAGAATTCTTGCCTTTGGTTCCAAACCCAGTTGTCACTTACAATCCAGTCTTATACATTCATACTTTTACACATACACACGATATTAATAACGTTTTTATAAACACACGAAAACACGGAAACACAGAAGCACAGAAATACGGAATTTAAGTACGTACAGGACCCCGCCGTCCTCACCGAATTTGTCGGACTCCGCCGTCCATCTTGACCACTTGCCAGTGACTAGTATTACACAAGGTTTATTCTGCCGCAGACTTCTTCGTCGCGCAATTCACTCACTCTTTAATCCTTTTTTCCCAAATTTTTTTTTTAAATTTAACTCACCACTCGTCTTCAATCCTGTGGATTGTCGTCAACCTTCAGATCCCAGTTGAGGAGAACGAAGACCAGTCCCGGAAAGGGTCTTACTTGCCGTGGCCACGGTCTCTTAACTGGAAGTCGGCTCCACAACTGGAATCCTGGGGTGTGTTGACATCCAGCTCGAAGGACCAATTTAATGTTGGATTTATCTTACCCAACATTATAAAAAATAGACACAAAAGAAATGAAGACACTGGTTTCTTTTTCTCATGAGGAGGGCGTATGGGAGATTGTTCAGATCACAGCCTCTCAACACGCTCTAAACAATCCCCCCCCTCGCTCCTGCATTTATTTGAAATAGGAGGGATTTACAAATCATAATGTTCTAAGCAATAAGAGACAACACAAAATATTTGATAATAAGAGGGTTTTTCCCAGACATAGTATTCTAAGTAATAAGACACAACACATAATATTGGACCAACACCTGTCACGACCCGACCACATCAGATCACGTCCTTGGTCCAGGCGCCCTTCCATCGGATGATGCTGAGTCTTCTTTTTGAAGGCGAGACATCTAAAATTGTCCATTATACTAATGCAAGCTAAGCAAATAAATGATAACTTCTATAATATATTTAACAACAAGACAGATAAAAGGTTTGTCATCGCTTTCTCCTAAATTTTATACGTAGAAAAAGTGACCCTTTACAAGACCAAGTAGCTTGATTTATAACGTTGAAACATAAAATCACGCTAAACCGGAAGTGATGCAGGAGTCACGTCAGGTTTAAAACCTGGATAATGGTCACTTCCTACAGTTGTTCTCTTAATTCCATCCCACTCACACAAACCAGCCAACTCATCTGACACGTTTGTCAGGTCTATTGCTGTTCCTCATCCTGTCCTCATTCATTTTTGTTCCTCTCCCATCATTCAAACACACCAAGTTTTTATCTCTATTATTTCCTCCACTACCACTCCGTTCTCATCATTATTGTCATCCCATAATGTACTATGCGCATTAAAATCACCATAGCATACCATCCTACCTGTTATATACATAACCAGTTCATCCAATAATTGAAGTGGAAGCTTCATACACGGATTCTTATAATTTATTATTTTTAAACCTTCTTTTGTAACCATTTATATTACGACCCATCCATCTATTTTCAACACCGCTTATCCTGGTTAGGGTCACGGGACGCTGGAGCCTATCCCAGCTGACTTCGGGCGAAAGGCGGACTACACCCTGAACTGGTCGCCAGTCAATCACAGGGCACATTCACACTCACATTCACACCATCACTGAGTAGGAACTGAACCCATGCTGCCCGCACCAAAGTCAGGCGAGTGTACCACTACACCATCAGTGACCCATTTATATTACTACATATTCTAATTCTATATATTTCCTTGTAATTCTATATTGTATATCTTGTTTAAGAAAAAGCGCTCGCCCACCTCCACTACTCTATCTCTTCTAATACTTTCATATCCATTAATTACAAAATCTAATGCTGTTTAAGCCATGTTTCCTGGACACAGATAACATCAGGTTTCTATTCAAGTTCTTTCGTGAATCCTATTGGCTATTAAACCTCTAGCGTTCCATTATATTATTAGCATGATATTTGACCAATCTGGGTCCTCTGCCCAGATGCTTCTGTTCCATCTCCATTTTTGTGCCACATCATTGCAGCCCTCATGCATGACAGGTTTTATTTCACCCCTAAATCCTTCACTGCTGCCTTAACACTAATTTCAATCCTTTCTGTTTTCTGTTTTACTGCAATTTCCACACAATTTATGACGTACGCCATACAGAAAATCACAGTTTCTGTTGGCATGGCAATATTCTCACTCTGTTTTTTATTTTGGACCCTCTTCACTGCTTACATCACTGATTTTATTGACCACTTTAACCGGACTGATATCGTCTTTCTTACTTTGCATCCACACCCAAATGTCACCCCGTGTGGTCCTCCACAATGACAGCATTTCTGCTCCACATTTTGGACAACTCTGTCTCCCTTGTGTCCATATCGCTGACATTTGGAACATTTGAGAAGTCGTACCGGAAAAATCATACTTTTGCATCTGTTGAGAAGTATAACGGGGCTGGAAAACCACAGACAACAGCTCAAGAGATAAGCTGTTGCCACCCCGTTTCAATCCGAGGACCTTTCGGGTGTAAGGCGAACGTCATAACCACTACACTATGGAAACTGCTGCTGCAGTTATGACCGAAGGCGGACTGGGCCATCACATGCTAAGGTGAGCTGCCAGTCGCCGGCAAGTTTAACGTGACCTGATGGAAAAACCAAAACAAAAGTGCATTTCACTGTTTTGGACCATAAATCATGGTGGAATCAATAATCTAAAAAAAAAATTAAAAAAATCCTCCTTCTGCTCTTTTGGTCCCCAAAGTTCCTCCTCGTACACTGCTGTCCTTCTTGCACACATTTTCACACGACTATCACAACATATTATTATGTGTTATGTATTATCCAGCCATCCATTTCTGAGCCGCTTCTCCTCACAAGGGTCGCAGGCATGCTAGAGCCTATCCCAGCTATCATCGGGCAGGAGGCGGGGTACACCCTGAACTGGTTGCCAGCCAATCGCAGGGCAGATACAAACAAACAACCATTCGCACTCACAGTCACACCTACGAGCAATTTAGAGTATCCAATTAATGCATGTTTTTGGGATGTGGGAAGAAACCGGAGTGCCCGTAGAAAACTCACGCAGGCACGGGGAGAACATGCAAACTCCACACAGGTGGGGCCGGGGATTGAACCCTGGTCCTCAGAACTGTGAGGCTGACGCTCTAACCAGTCGGCCACCGTGCCGCCCGTGTTATGTATTATTACATGTAAATTATAACACAACGAATCATATAAGAATCTGAATCAGAATCATCTTTATTTGCCAAGTATGTCCAAAAAACACACAAGGAATTTGTCTCCGGTAGTTGGAGCCGCTCTAGTACGACAACAGACAGTCAATTGACAGAGAACACTTCTGAGACATAAGGACATTGAGCAGTCAAGGGTTGCTAGTTATCTGGTAATGCCGGTACATTATTTTATTTTTTTGACAATTGTGCAAAAAAGATGCAGAGTCCTCTAGCACTTAGAGCAGTTCAAATGACTAATATTGCAATAATCCGGTGCAATGACCATTGTGCAAAGGGCGCCGAGACTTCCAGGAGTGTATGCGGTTTAAAGTGACGAGTAGTGCGATAATCTGGGACAATGTTGGTTGTGCAAATGTTACGGATACTCCTCAATCAGTGTGCAAATGGAGCAGATGCTACTCTGGCATGAGTGGCCAGTATATGCAAATAGTGCAGCATGGCGAGACAACTACAGCGAGTGCACGAGTAATACATAATTGGCCCCACAGAAATGTGACAACGAGCTCAAGTCAAAAAAATTGCCAGCTTGTTGTAATGGAATTATAGGTTAGCTGTTTAAGAAGTTGATTGCAAGAGGGAAGAAGCTGTTGGAATGTCTACTAGTTCTAGTTTGCATTGATCGGTAGCGCCTACCTGAGGGAAGGAGCTGGAAGAGCTGGTGACCGGGGTGGGGAGGGTCCAAGAGGATTTTGCACGCCCTTGTCTTAGTTCTGGCAGCGTGCAAGTCCTCAAGGGTGGGTAGGGGGGTACCGACAATCCTTTCAGCAGTTTTGATTGTCCGTTGCAGTCGGAGTTTGTCCTTTTTTGTAGCAGCACCAAACCAGACTGTGATGGAAGAACACAGGACTGATTCGATGACCGCTGTGCAGAACTGTCTCAGCAGCTCCGGTGGCAGGCCGTGCTTTCTCAGAAGCCGCAGGAAGTACATCCTCTGCTGGGCCTTTTTGAGGACGGAGTTGATGTTGGTCGCCCACTTCAGGTCCTGGGAGATTGTAATGTGTTACGTTCGTGTTACTTCCGGTTTATCGTAATTTTGATTTAATTGTTAAAAATCAAACTAATGTCTCGAAAAGGGCACCCCATCAAATGTTTCAAGTTTAACTTTAGGCGAAATGCCGACAAACATTTTTAATCAGTCTCAGAATCTGACAGTTGCTACACACTCTGACATTTTGAGTCCGAGGTCTCCACACTTTGACCTTCATCTTCACTTTTCAAAGGGACAGTGTGTGTTCTTGTGTGTATTGTTAAGTATCTCTTCACAGAAAATTTTTGACCACAAACTGTGCAGGAAAAAGGTTTCTCAGCTGTGTGGGTTCTTGTGTGTATTTTAAAATTTTCCTTCTTAGAGAATCTTTGGCCACAATCTGAGCAGGAAACTGTTTTTTCTCCAGTATGTGTTCTCACGCGTTGTATAAAAGTGCTCTTATCAAATGTTTTCCCACACTGGGAACATTTCCATCGTTTGTTGTCAGTCTGAAATGTCAAATCAATTTCAGACTGTCCATTATCATCATCATGAGTCGAGTGCGACGTCATGTCATCACTATGTGATAGTGGACCTAAGAGTCCGTCTGCTTGTGATCCTCGACAGTGGTCTCCATCAGCTTCTGTTGTCATGTGTTGACTTGAGCTGCTGCTTGGAGGCTCCGCCCCTCTGCTCTCCTCACTGACCTTCTTCTTCACTCTTCAAAGGGACACCAGTCGATGGAAACTTGGTGATATCCTCCTCCTTTTTGTCTGGTTGATGTGGGGGTCCGTTTCTTTCTCCATCCATCCATCCATCCATTTTCTACCGCTTATCCGAGGTCGCGGGGGCAGTAGCTTTAGCAGGGACGCCCAGACTTCCCTCTCCCCAGCCACTCCATCCAGCTCTTCCGGGGGCATCCCGAGGCGGTCCCAGGCCAGCCGAAGGATGGCGTCTCTCCAGCGTGTCCTGGGTCGTCTCCGGGGTCTCCTCCCGTTGGGACGTGCCCGGAACACCTCACCAGGGAGGCGTCCGGCAGTTATCCGAATCAGATGCCCCAGCCAGCTCATATGGCTCCTCTCAATGTGGAGGAGCAGTGACTCTAGTCTTAGATCCTCCTGGATGACCGAGCTTCTCACCCTATCTCTAAGGGAGAGCCCGGACACCCTGCGGAGGAAACTCATTTCGGCCGCTTGTATCCGGGATCTTGTTCTTTCAGTCACGACCCATAGCTCGTGACCATAGGTGAGGGTAGGAACGTAGATCGACCGGTAAATTGAGAGCTTCGCCTTCCGGCTTAGCTCCTTCTTTACCACAACAGATCGATACAAAGTCCGCATCACTGCAGACGCTGCACCGATCCGCCTGTCGATCTCCCATTCCATTCTTCCCTCACTCGTGAATAAGATACTTGAACTCCTCCACTTGGGGCAAGATCTCATCCCCGACCTGGAGAGAGCCTGCCACGCTTTTCCGACTGAGGACCATGGTCTCAGATTTGGAGGTGCTGATTCTCATCCCAGCCGCTTCACACTCAGCTGCGAACTGCTCCAGTGAGTGTTGGAGGTCACGGCTTGATGAAGCCAACAGAACCACATCATCTGCAAAAAGCAGACCCCCTCTGCGCCTCGGCTGCGCCTAGAAATTCTGTCCATATAAACAATGAATTGAATCGATGACAAAGGGCAGCCTTGGTGGAGTCCAAGCCTCACCGGAAATGAGTCTGACTTACTCCCGGATATGCGGACCAAACTCTGACTCCGGTCGTAGCGGGACCGAACATCCCGTATCAGGGGGTTCGGTACCCCATACTCCCGAAGCACCCCTCACAGGACACCCCGAGGGACACGGTTAATGCCTTCTCCAAGTCCACAAAACACATGTAGACTGGTTGGCGAACTCCCATGCACCCTCGAGGACCCTGCTAAGAGTGTAGAGCTGGTCCACAGTTCCACGGCCAGGACAAAAATCACACTGCTCCTCCTGAATCGGAGATTCAACTTCCAGACGGACTCTCCTCTCCAGCACCCCTGAATAGACCTTACCAGGGAGGCTGAGAAAAATATGATCCCCCTGTAAAGGGGGACAACCACCCCAGTCTACCAATCCAGAGGCAGTGTCCCCGATGTCCACGCGATGTTGGAGAGGCGTGTTAACCAGGACAGCCCTACAACATCCAAAGCCTTGAGGAACTCCGGGCGAATCTCATTCACCCCCGGGGCCCTGCCACCGAGAAGGTTTTTAACCACCTCGGTGACCTCAACCCCAGAGATAGGAGAGCCCGCCTCAGAGAACCCAGACTCTGCTCCCTCATGGGAAGGCGTGTCGGTGGAATTGAGGAGGTCTTCGAGGTATTCTCCCCACCGGCTCACAACGTCCCGAGCAGCGCCCCATCCCCACTATACACAGTGTTGATGGTGCACTGCTTCCCCCTCCTGAGACGCCGGATGGTGGACCAGAATTGCCTTGAAGCCGTCCGGAAGTCTTTCTCCATGGCCACACCAAACTCCTCCCGTGCCCGGGTTTTTGCTTCAGCGACCACCAAAGCTACATTCCGCTTGGCCAGCCGGTATCCATCAGCTGCCTCAGGAGTCCCACAGGCCAAAAAGACCCGACAGGACTCCTTCTTCAGCTTGATGGAATCCCCCACTGTTGGTGTCCACCAATGGGTTCGTGGATTGCCTCCACGACAGGCACCAACCACCTTACGGCCACAGCTCCGGTCGGCCACCTCAGCAATGGAGGTGCGGAACATGGTCCACTCGAACTCGATGTTCCCTGCCTCCCCCGGAACATGAGAAAAGTTCTGTCGGAGGTGGGAGTTGAAACTCCTTCTGACAGGGGATTCCGTCAGATGTTCCCAGCAGACCCTCACAATACTTATGGGCCTGCCATTTCGGACCGGCATCTTCCCCCACCATCGGAGCCAACTCACCACCAGGTGGTGATCAGTTGACAGTTCCGCCCCTCTCTTCACCCGAGTGTCCAAGACATGCGGTCGCAAGTCCGATGATACGACCATAAAGTCGATCATCGAACTGCGACCCAGGGTGTCCTTGTGCCAAGTGCAAGTGTGGACACCCTTATGCTTGAACATGGTGTTTGTTATGGACAATCCGTGATGAGCACAGATGTCCAATAACAGAACACTGCTCAGGTTCTGATCGGGGGGGCCATTCCTCCCAATCACGCCCTTCCAGGTCTCACTGTCATTGCCCACGTGAGCAATAAAGTCCCCCAGCAGAACGATGGAGTCCCCAGTGGGAGTGCTCTCCAGCACCCCCTCCAAGGACTCCAAAAAGGGTGGGTACTCTGAACTGCTGTTTGGTGCATAGGCACAAACAACAGTCAGGACCCGTCCCCCCACCCAAAGGCGGCGGGAGGCTACCCTCTCGTCCACCGTGGTGAACCCCAACATACAGGCGCCGAGCCGGGGAGCAATAAGTATACCCACACCTGCTCGGCGCCTCTCACCGTGGGCCACTCCAGAGTGGAAGAGAGTCCAACCTCTCTCGAGAGGACTGGTACCAGAGCCCAAGCTGTGCGTGGAGGCGAGTCCGACTATATCTAGTCGGAACCTCTCGACCTCACACACCAGCTCGGGCTCCTTCCCTGCCAGAGAGGTGACATTCCACGTCCCGAGAGCCAGCTTCTGGAGCCGGGGATTGGATCGCCAAGGTCCCCGCCTTCGGCCACCGCCCAGCTCGCATTGCACCCGACCCCTATGGCCCTTCCCACAGGTGGTGAGCCCATGGGAAGGGGGACCCATGTTACCGTTTCGGGCTGTGCCCGGCCGGGGCCCATGGGTGCAGGTGACCCGCGTCCGGGCAAGGGAAACATGAGTCCATATTGTGTCTTGGTCATAAGTGGTCTTTGAACCGTGCTTTGTCTGGTCCCTCACCTAGGACCTGTTTGCCATGGGTGACCCTACCAGGGGCGTGAAGCCCCAGACATTTTAGCTCCTAGGATCATTGGGACACACAAACCCCAGGTCTTTCTCCTCTTTTTTAATTGAAATGGGCTCCTCTTCCTCTTTGATGTGGTGGACCTCTTCGTCCTTCACTTCCTGCCCCTCACAACGAAGATCTTCAGCGATGTCTGCAAGATACAAATAGAAAAACACACATAGTTTGCGGAATCTTTTCACATATTGGGACTAATGTTGTGTATTATGCAGGGATCTCGTTTGATGTGTTTCCCGCGTCTCAGATGCACAAAATTAGCAGTGGCGCATAAAGTACGATCAATTTGCGTCTGTGGACAGGCCTAAACACATTTCACATACTGAGAGAGAACAAGAGCAATGAATAACACAAAAATATTGGACAAACAGCATAAAAAATAGGGTAACACCTGTTATATGCGATATTGCGGGGCCATGTAGCAGGAACCATGACATAGCGCAGGATTACTGCATCTGTATTCCGTGATGAGTTCCAGGGACTCATTGTTTCCATGACATATCCATCCCAGGACTCACATTGGCTCAAGTATTAAATTGTTTATATTCATAATTAAGGTTAATATGAAAGCAAGATGAGTTTGATATGTAGGAAATAATAAAATTGGGCAGGTAAACAGTGTAAAATAATAAAGTTCGTAAAAACACAAGTAACAATAAAGGTAATACAATGGACCCCTGCATATTCCCGGGACTTTTGTGACAGTGGCCTCTTGTAAACATAATTTCGGCAACCGTGGCCAAGAAGTACCAAGAACCACCCACCCCCACTCTGGGGAATCCCGGACCCATAGCTGTGGTGTCCTTGAGCAAGACACCAATACTCCGAACTGCTCCCCGGGCACTTAAAGGTCAGAGGAAAAATATTTTAAAATGTTTCTTGATAACTCTAGAAACCCTTTCCAAACTATGCACTGGGCAGTTGC
Source organism: Phyllopteryx taeniolatus (assembly GCF_024500385.1). Lineage (NCBI taxonomy): Eukaryota > Metazoa > Chordata > Actinopteri > Syngnathiformes > Syngnathidae > Phyllopteryx > Phyllopteryx taeniolatus. The sequence goes on from NW_026903217.1 coordinate 371,493, forward strand.
AAAAAAAGACCCATGTAGTACTTTTCAGTACTGTTGTCTGTGCTTTTGCCTGTATGACAAGCCAACAGACACACGACAAAGACTTTCTGTGCGGCGTGTTATAACACAACTTGAATGAGGGGCACACAATATATAGGAATAATGCATCCTATGTAAAAGCTTGTGCCGTGTCACTGAAACATATATGAATATATAATTGGTATAGTCATGCTCAAAAATACTGCGATTGGCTGGCAACCAGTTCAGGGTGTACCCCGTCTCCTGCCCGATGACAGCTGGGATAGGCTCCAGCACGCCCGCGACCCTAGTGAGGAGAAGCGGCTCAGAAAATGGATGGATGCTCAAAAATATTGGCACCGTTGGGTGTATAAAAAGACATGCTTTTGACATAGCATCACATGGAGCAAGTGGCCACTCTCTTTTTCTGTTGTACAGCTGCTACTTGGCTGCTCGTCGTCGTCACTGTCTGATCGGCTTAAACATGTACGCTTTAACGATGCCAAGTTCATTTGGGTGCTCCTGGATGTCAAAATCCTCCTCCTCCACATAGGCCAACATGTTGCTCGTCATTGCGTATAGTGTGTTTGGCAATTGTAACGTCACTTCTGGTAGCCCTTGGGGTGGATAGAGTAACCACACCCCAGTGTCTTGAGCGTTGGGTATGTTCGGGGAGGACTCAATATGCGTCATAAAAACCTTGTTTTTAGTTAAACTATGGTTGAAAATTTGCTGTTACGTGCATGTATCACATAACATATAAACAATGCAAATATGAATTTAAACTGACCCCATAACATCTTTGTCATCTGACCTTTAAGTTGCCCTCTGCGCGAGCGTGTGCCAGGAACAAGTGTGTGTGTTTGCTGTATCCACAAATGTGATGGGTAAAATGCAGAGGAACATTTTTTGTATATGTTCACGATTAATAAATATGATTCTGATTTTTTTGTGGAGGGGGAGGGGGTTAATCCTTGGTCACTCATGGAAAGACTTGCCGTGAGACATCTCATTTTTCAGTTACGTGGCAAGAAATGTTCAGTGTTTTTTCAAAATATTTTCATGTCAAAATACAAAATGCGGTCTGTATACAACATGTAGCCTCTCTTAGCCAAACTTCCAATGAAAGTCAGAAGGCTCTTTTCTGTGTGCTTGGTGGGGGAGCAGTAATAAAAAAAACACACACAGAGAAAAATTATTTTACAAAGCCTCACCGCATTCATCCCAACATTCTTCTTTCAAACGTTTGTGAGGGAGACTGTACACAGTCACTGCATTTGTTTATAGCTTGTTATGATCCCTGTATTCAACTTGTGCTTTGATGGAATATCACATAATGTAAATATGTAACTATATCACATTGTACAGTTTACTTTGCTTGTATTTGCTTTTATTTTGCTTTGGTTTACTCACTTTCAATCAGCCCCTGTGAATAATTTCAACTGACAAAATATTGACAACTTGTTCCTTTTAATTACATTTTTGTTTAATTTATGAATACCATGTCTTGGCACTTGTGTGTTCTATTTTACTATCATGTAATGACAGTTTTATTAAAAGAATGACAGGTTAGAAGAATATCAAGTTCAGTAATATGATAACCGAGTTACTCAAGTAGAGTTCCAAGTCAACGAAAACCTGATGCTCCAAGTGAAATTATTATGTGGATTCTCGCAATGATTCAGCCTGCATCATTTTACTTAGCGTGGGTTGCTGTCAGTAGCCTCAACAGCGTACATTTACGTAATAAATCTTGGGGTATATCCCGATTCTGGCCAATGATCCACCCATCCATCCATTTTGTGAGCTGCTTCTCCTCACTAGGGTCGCGGTCGTGTTGGAGCCTATCCCAGTTATCATCGGTCAGGAGGTGGGGTACACCCTGAACTGATTGCCAGCCAATCGCAGGGCACATACAAACAAACAACCATTCACACTCAAATTCATACCTACGGGCAATTTAGAATTGTCAATTAACCTCCCATGCATGTTTTTGGGATGTGGGAGTATACCAGAGTGCCTGGAGAAAACCCACGCAGAAACGGGGAGAACATGCAAACTCCACACAGGTGGGGTCGGGGAATGAACCCCGGTCTTCAGAACTGTGAGGCAGACGGCCAACGTCCGCCGGATTGTTAACCTGACATGCGCAAAAAAAATTGTGCAGTGCAGAACAATGGTTCAATCGATCTCAGTGGATAAAACTCAAAACATTTCTCAAAACTCAAACGTCAAAAAATGTATTCCAAAAAATACCCTAAAAAGACTGTAGAGCTGGACGATATGACAAAAAAAAGCACTTACTGCTTTAAGAACACAAGTGAGTGCTTATTTTTGAGTAATCTTGCTGACAAATTAGCACATTCATCTTGGTGGGTGTCAACATGTTGGATTACCATGAAAAACTACTCAAACCAGAAAACAGATGCTTCCAAACACACAATTAAACAGTGAAGTGATCTCGGCAACGGCACTGTGTACGCATATCAAGTCGATCTTGTCGGTATGACTGCCCCAACAATAAGCACTTACTGTCTTCCTTTTCTTGAATATTCCTGATTTGTCAACCTCATGAAAAACTCCACTGGGGGGTGAGTTACTACAATTTCTCAATGGCCAGTCAAACATGACTGCACAGAAAAACACCTCCAAAAAAACGAAAGAACCTATGAAACATGCCATAAAACACAACCCAACAAAAAGCACTTACTGCCAGAAAAATTCAAATCAGTGCATTTGTTTGGGCTGTGTTCATGACAAATCTAGTGAGAAAAGAACGCGACCACAAATGGATGCTGACAATCTATTGCTCGAGGCAACTCTAAAATGACCAACGATTCTATATGAGGTGATCATACTTTGAGATCATTGACATTTTCCAAATGTAGTATGAAACCCATAAGAACTACCCCAACAAGTAGCAGTTACTGATTTAAGAACACAAGTCAGTGCTTATGTTTGAGTAATCTTGCTGACAAATTAGCACATTTATCTTGGTGGGTGTCAAAATGTTGGATTACCTTGAAAAACTACTCAAGCCAGAAAACAGAAGCTTCCAAACACACAATTAAACAGTTTGTACATTTGAAGTGATCTCGGCAACGGCACTGTGTACGCATATCAAGTTGATCTTGTCGGTATGACTGCCCCAACAATAAGCACTTACTGTTGCTCAAAGTCAAGCCAATGCCCAAGTCAGGTCAATGAAACTAACTTTTATGGAAGGTCTTCCTTTTCTTGAATATTCCTGATTTGTCAACCTCATGACAAACTCCACTGAGGGGTGAGTTACAACAATTTCTCAGTGGCCAGGACCAGATCTTGGCACAGCAAAACTGCCCCAACAAGTAGCACTTACTGCTTTAAGAACACAAGTAAGTGCGTATGTTTGAGGAATGTTGCTGACAAATTCATCCATTCATCTTGGTTGCTGTCAAACATTGGACTGCACAGAAAAAAACCTCCAGAAAAACAAACGAACCTTTGATTCATGCCATTAAACACAAAAATGCGCTTACTGCAGGTAAAATTCAAGTCAGTGTGTTTGTTTGGGCTGTGTTCATAACAAATCTAGAGTCAGAAAAGATGCGACCACAAATAGATAGTGAAAATCTCTTGCTCGAGGCAACTCTAAAATGACCAATGATTCTATATGAGGTGATCAGAATTTGAGATCATTGCCATTTACCAAACGTAGTATGAAAGCCATAAGAACTACCCCAACAAGTAGCACTTACTGCTTTAAGAACACAAGTCAGTGCTTATGTTTGAGTAATGTTGCTGACAAATTCACCAATTCATCTTGGTTGCTGTCAAACACGACTGTACAGAAAAACACCTCCAGAAAAACAAAAGATCCTTCGAATCATGCCATTAAACACAACCCCAACAAAAAGCACTTACTGCAAGAAAAATTAAAGTCAGTGCGTTTGTTTGGGCTATGTTCATGACAAATGTAGAGTGAGAAAAGAATGCGACCACAAATGGATGCTGAAAATCTTATGCTATAGGTGACTCAAAAGAGAAAAGCACGTAGAACTGTAAAATGATCAACGATTCTATATGAGGTGATCATACTTTGAGATCATTGACATTTACCAAACGTAGTATGAAAGCCATAAGAACTACCCCAACAAGTAGCACTTACTGCTTTAAGAACACAAGTCTGTGCTTATGTTTGAGTAATCTTGCTGACAAATTAGCCGATTCAATTAATTGTTGCAAAACATTGGATAGGAGCGAGAAACGACCGTTGTCAAACATTGGATTGCATTGAAAAACAGCTCCAGAAAAACCAAAGAAACTAACATACCATTCCAAACGACCCCAACAAAAAGCACTTCCTGCAGTAAAAATTCAAATCAGTAATTTGTTCTGGTTGTGTTCATGACAAAACTTGTGAGAAAGGAATCCGAACCTAAATGAATGCCAAAAATCTCACTTTGGAGGCAACCGAAAAGAGAAAAGCTTTGAGAACAGTAAAACATTAAAAGCTTCCAGTTGAGGTGAATACAACATTTAGCCTTCGCTCATGTACTGGTAATAAAATGACATCCTCAAACTCATGACAAACTCAACTGGGGGTTGAGTTCTGACAATTTGTGAATAAGCAGGACCAGATCTTGGCACAGCAAAATTGCCCCAACAAGTAGCACTTTCGGCTAAAATGGGCAGCACCAGATTTGGGTGCAGCTAAAACTACCCCAACAAGTAGTAGCACTTACTGCTTTAAGAACACAAGTCAGTGCTTATGTTTGAGTAATGTTGCTGACAAATTCGGCCATTCATCTTGGTTGCTGTCAAACATTGGACTGCACAGAAAAACACCTCCAGAAAAACAAACGAACCTTTGAATCATTCCATTAAACACAACCCAAGAAAAAAGCACTTCCTGCTTTAAGAACACAAATGAGTGCTTATTTTCGAGGAATCTTGCTGACAAATTAGCACATTCATCTTGGTTGGTGTCACCATGTTGCATTACCTTGAAAAACAATTCAAGCCAGAAAACAGAAGCTTCCAAACACAATTAAACAGTTTGTACATTTGAAGTTATCTCGGCAACAGCTATATAACGGCACTGTGTACGCATATCAAGTTAATCTTGTCCGTATGACTGCCCAAACAACAGCACTTAGTTTTGCTCCAAGTCAATCCAATGCTCAAGTTAGGGTCAATAAAAACGGACTTTTATGGAAGGTCTTTCTTTTCTTGTGTATTTCCGATTTGTCAATGGATGATTCCTTCCTCGCCAGTCTGCCTTCTCCTTCGTAAGGTCGAGAAGCTGTGCATCATGCAATGGTAACCACTTTAAATAGAGATTTCAGCCATTGAAATTCAAATCCATCTTTCATGCCAACGACTCTATATGAAATGTATGGACGAGGAATGTGTTGCAGTTCCACCTATTTGATGAATGGGCTATCGTCGTTTTCAACTCCTGTGATCGTTATCACCGGTATCAGTTGTCTGCCGGAAACTAACAACCGAGATAACCCCAAAAAGAAGCACTTATGAAAACATAAAACATGGTTGTTTCCATTTGAGAAGTCATCACAATAGGAATTCATCAGCATTTCTCAAATTGTGTCAGTCATGCAAAAGCAGCAAACAAGTAGCACTCAGTGAATAAAACATTTAGCCCTTGCTCATGTGCTGTTAAAGAAAAGGACATCCTCAACCTCATCACAAACTCTACTGGGGGTTGAAATTGTCAAATTGTGAATAAGCAGGACCAGATCTTGGAACAGCAAAAGTGCCCCAACAAGTAGCACTTAGTGCTAAAATGGCCAGCACCAGATTTGGCTGCAGCAACACTACCCCAACAAGTAGCACTTACTGCTTTAATAACACAAGTCAGTGCTTATGTTTGAGTAAGGTTGCTGTCAAACACGACTGCAGAGAAAAACACCTCCAAAAAAACAAAAGATCCTTCGAAACATATCATTAAACACAACCCCAACAAAAAGCACTTACTGCAAGAAAAATTAAAGTCAGTGCGTTTGTTTGGGCTATGTTCATGACAAATGTAGAGTGAGAAAAGAATGCGACCACAAATGGATGCTGAAAATCTTGTGCTAGAGGGAAAGCCAACGACCCGAGTGAGGAGAAGTGGCTCAGGAAATGGATGGTTGGATTGGAAAGGAGAGAGAAACAACCGTTGTCAAGCTTCTAGTTGAGTTGCTCGCAATTTCATATCATCAACATTTACCGAACATAGAATAAAAGTCAACAGAACTACCACAACAAGAAGCACTTACTGCTTTAAGAACACAAGTGAGTGGTTATTTTGTAGTAATCTTGCTGACAAATTAGCAGATTCATCTTGGTGGTTGTCAACATCTTGGATGACCTTGAAAAACTACTCAAACCAGGAAACAGCAGCTTCCAAACACACAATTAAACAGTTTGTACATTTGAAGTGATCTCGGCAACGGCACTGTGTACGCATGTCAAGTTGATCTTGTCCGTATGACTGCCCCGACAATAAGCACTTACTGTTGCTCAAAGTCAAGCCAATGCTCAAGTTAGATCAATGAAACAGACTTATATGGAAGGTCATCCTTTTCGAGAATATTCCCGATTTGTCAACCTCATGACAAACTCCACTGGCGGGTGAGTTACGACAATGTCTGGAATGGGCAGATCTTGGCACAGCAAAACTACCCCAACATGTCGCACTTACTGCTAAAATGGGCAGCACCAGATTTTGCTGCAGCAACACTACCCCAACAAGTAGCACTTACTGCTTTAATAACACAAGTCAGTGCTTATGTTTGAGTAAGGTTGCTGTCAAACACGACTGCACAGAAAAACACCTCCAGAAAAACAAAAGATCCTTCGAAACATACCATTAAACACAACCCCAACAAAAAGCACTTACTGCAAGAAAAATTAAAGTCATTGCGTTTGTTTGGGCTATGTTCATGACAAATGTAGAGTGAGAAAAGAATGCGACCACAAATGGATGCTGAAAATCTTGTGCTTGAGGCAACTCAAAAGAGAAAAGCACGTAGAACTGTAAAATGATCAACGATTCTATATGAGGTGATCATACTTTGAGATCATTGACATTTACCAAACGTAGTATGAAAGCCATAAGAACTACCCCAACAAGTAGCACTTACTGATTTAAGAACACAAGTCAGTGCTTACGTTTGAGTAATCTTGCTGACAAATTAGCAGATTCAATTCATTGTTGCAAAACATTGGATAGGAGCGAGAAACGACCGTTGTCAAACATTGGATTGCATTGAAAAACAGCTCCAGAAAAACGAAAGAAACTAACATACCATTCCAAACGACCCCAACAAAAAGCACTTCCTGCAGGAAAAATTCAAGACAGTAATTTGTTTTCTGGTTGTGTTCATGACAAAACTCGTGAGAAAGGAATGCGAACCTAAATGAATGCCAGAAATCTCACTTTGGAGGCAACCGAAAAGAGAAAAGCGCTGAGAACAGTAAAACATTAAAAGCTTCCAGTTGAGGGGAATACAACATTGAGCCCTCGCTCACATACTGGTAATCAAAATGACATCCTCAAACTCATGACAAACTCTACTGGGGGTTGAGTTCTGACAATTTGTGAATAAGCAGGACCAGATCTTGGCACAGCAACACTACCCCAACAAGTAGCACTTACTGCTTTAAGAACACAAGTCAGTGCTTATGTTTGAGTAATGTTGCTGACAAATTCGCCAATTCATCTTGGTTGCTGTCAAACATTGGACTGCACAGAAAAACACCTCCAGAAAAACGAAAGAACCTATGAAACATGCCATTAAACACAACCCCAACAAAAAGCACTTACTGCCAAAAAAATTCAAGTCAGTGCATTTGTTTGGGCTGTGTTCATGACAAATCTAGAGTGAGAAAAGAATGCGACCACAAATGGATCCTGAAAATCTCTTGCTCGTGGCAACTCTAAAATGATCAACGATTCTACATGAGGTGATCATACTTTGAGATCATTGACATTTACCAAATGTAGTATGAAAGCCATAAGAACTACCCCAACAAGTAGCACTTACTGCTTTAAGAACACAAGTCAGTGCTTATGTTTGAGTAATCTTGCTGACAAATGAGCCGATTAAATTCATTGTTGCAAAACATTGGATAGGATCGAGAAACGACCGTTGTCAAACATTGGATTGCATTGAAAAACAGCTCCAGAAAAACGAAAGAAACTAACTTCCCATTCCAAATTACCCCAACAAAAAGCACTTCCTGCAGGAAAAATTCAAGTCAGTAATTTGTTCTGGTTGTGTTCATGACAAAACTCGAGAGAAAGGAATGCGACCCTAAATGAATGCCAGAAATCTCACTTCGGAGGCAACCGAAAAGAGAAAAGCGCTTAGAACAGTAAAACATTAAAAGCTTCCAGTTGAGGTGATCGTCATTTTATATCAACATTTACCAAACATAGTATAAAGGTCAACAGAACTACCACAATAAAAAGCACTTACTGCTTTAAGAACACAAGTGAGTGCTTATTTTCGAGGAATCTTGCTGACAAATTAGCACATTCATCTTGGTTGGTGTCACCATGTTGCATTATCTTGAAAAACAACTCAAGCCACAAAACAGAAGCTTCCAAACACACAATTAAACAGTTTGTACATTTGAAGTGATCTCGGCAACAGCTATATAACGGCACTGTGTACGCATATCAAGTTAATCTTGTCCGTATGACTGCCCAAAAAACAGCACTTATTTTCCTCCAAGTCAATCCAATGCTCAAGTTAGGGTCAATAAAAACAGACTTTTATGAAAGGTCTTTCTTTTCTTGTGTATTTCCGATTTGTCAATGGATGATTCCTTCCTCGCCAGTCTGCCTTCTCCTTCGTAAGGTCGAGAAGCTGTGCATCATGCAATGGTAACCACTTTAAATAGAGATTTCAGCCATTGAAATTCAAATCCATCTTTCATGCCAACGACTCTATATGAAATGAACAACCGAGAGAACCCCAAAAAGAAGGACTTATGAAAACATAAAACATGGATGTTTCCATTTGAGAAGTCATCACAATAGGAATTCATCAACATTTCTCAAAATGTGTCAGTCATGCAAAAGCAGCAAACAAGTAGCACTCAGTGAATACAACATTTAGCCCTTGCTCATGTATTGTTAAAGAAAAGGACATCCTCAACCTCATGACAAACTCTACTGGGGGTTGAGTTTGTCAAATTGTGAAAAAGCAGGAACAGATCTTGGAACAGCAAAACTGCCCCAACAAGTAGCACTTACTGGACCAGCTTGCTCCAATCGTCACACAGATATTCAATAGATCTCTGGAACTGTGCGAAGTTCCATCCTATTTCAAACGCTCCACCATCATTCTAGTCCCCAAGAAACCTACAATCTCGGGTCTAAATGACTACAGGCCTGTCGCTTTGACATCTGTGGTCATGAAGTCCTTTGAACGTCTCGTGCTGGACCACCTCAAGAGCGTCATAGGTCCCCTGCTGGACCCCCTGCAGTTTGCCTACCGAGGGAACAGGTCTGCGGATGATGCAGTCAATATGGGACTGCACTTCATCCTAGAACACCTCGACAGTGCAGGGACCTATGCGAGGATCCTGTTCATGGACTTCAGCTCAGTATTCAACACCATCATCCGTGAATTCCCTTCATCCAAGCTTCTCCAGCTCAGCGTCTCACCTGCCATCTGCCAGTGGATTTTCAGCTTCCTGACGGGCAGGACACAGCAGGTGAGGCTGGGGGAGGCCACCTCATCCACACGCAGCATCAGCACTTGGGCGCCCAAGGTTGTGTCCTCTTCCGGTGCTCTTCTTTCTCTACACAAACGACTGCACCTCAACACAGTCAGAAAACAGAAGCTTCCAAACACACAATTAAACAGTTTGTACATTTGAAGTGATCTCGGTAACAGCCATATAACGGCGCTGTGTACGGATATCAAGTTGATCTTGTCCGTATGGCAGCCCCAACATTCAGCACTTTCTGTTGCTCAAAGCCAAGCCAATTTTAAGTTAGGGTCAATGAAACAGACATCACAGATGCTGGCTTTTGAACTTTGCGTCCATAACTGTCAAGATGGTTCTTTTCCACTTTGGCCCGAAGGACACGGGCCAAAGTGTCCTTCAAACAATTTGAAATGTGGAATCGTCGGACCACAGAACACTTTTCCACTTTTCATCAGTCCATCTTAGATGAGCTCGGGCCCAGAGAAGCCGGCGGCGTTTCTTGGTGTTGTTGATAAATTGCTTTTGCTTTGCATAGCTGAGTTTGAAGTTGCACTTACAGATGAAGCGCCAAACTGTATTTATTGACATTGGTTTTCTGAAGTGTTCCTGAGCCCATGTGGTGATATCCAAATATGGATAGGTGTTCCGGGCATGTCCCACCGGGAGGAAACCCCGGGGATGACCCAGGACACGCTGGGGAGACTACGTCTTTCAGCTGGCCTGGGAACAGCTCGGGATCTTCTGCCCCCACGACCCGACCTCGGATAAGCGGTAGAAAATGAATGGATGGATGGATACACTACAAAGACAAGATATTTAATCTGATAAACGTTATTGTTTTTAGCAAATAGTCATTAACTTAGAATTTTATGGCTGCAACACGTTCCAAAAAAGCTGGGACAGGTGGCAAAAACGACTGAGAAAGTTGAGGAAAATCCCACAGGTGAACAGGCTAATTGGGAACAGGTGGGTGCCATGATTGGGTATAAACGGAGCTTCCCTTAATTGCTCAGTCATTCACAAGCAAAGATGGGGCGAGATTCACCTCTTTGTGAACAAGTGCTTGAGAAAATAGTCGAACAGTTTAAGGACAATGTTCCTCAACATACAATTGCAAGGAATTTAGGAATTTCATCATCTACGGTCCATAATCTCATCAAAAGGTTCAAAGAATTTGGAGAAATCACTGCATGTAAGCGGCAAGACCGAAAACCAACATTGAATGCCCGTGACCTTCGATCCCTCAGGCGGCACTCCATCAAAAACCGACATCAATGTGTAAAGGATATCACCACATGGGGTCAGGAACATTTCAGAAAACCAATATCAGTAAATACAGTTTGGTGCTACATCCGTAAGTGTAACTTGAAACTACCATGCAAAGCAAAAGCCATTTATCAACAACACCCAGAAACGCCGCTGGCTTCTCTGGGCCCCAGCTCTTGTAAGATGGACTGATGGAAAGTGGAAAAGTGTTCTGTGGTCCGTCGAGTCCACATTTCAAGTTGTTTTTGGAAATTATGGACGCCGTGTCCTCTGGCCAAAGAGGAAAAGAACCATCCGGACTGTTACGGACGCAAAGTTCAAATGCCAGCATCTCTGATGGTATGGGGCTGTGTTAGTGCCACTGGCATGGGTAACTTACACATCTGTGAAGGCACCATTAATGCTGAAAGGTACTTAAAGGTTTTGGAGAAATATATGCTGCCATCCAAGCAACGTCTTTTTCATGGACGCCCCTGCTTATTTCAGCAAGAGAATGCCAAGTCACATTCTGCATGTGTTTCTACAGCGTGACTTTGTAGCAAAAGAGTACGGGTACTAGACTGGCCTGCCTGCAGTCCAGACCTGTATCCCACTGAAAATGTGTGGCGCATTATGAAGCGTAAAAGACGACAACAGAGACCCCGGACTGTTGAACAGCTGAAGCTGTACATCAAGCAAGAATGGGAAAGTATTCCACCGACAAAGCTTCAACAATTAGTGTACTCAGTTCCCAAACGTTTTTTCAATGTTGTTAAAAGAAAAAGTTTTGTAACACAATGGTAAACATGACCCTATCCCAGCTTTTTTTTTTGAACGTGTTGCGTGTTAATGATTATTTGCTAAAAACAATAAAGTTGATCAGTTTGAACATTAAATATCTTGTCTTTGTACTGTATTCAATTAAATATAGGTTGAACATGATTTGTAAATTATTGTATTCTGTTTTTATTTATGTTTAACACAACGTTGGGGGCGGCACGGTGGCCGACTGGTTAGAGCGTCAGCCTCACAGTTCTGAGGACCCGGGTTCAATCCCCGGCCCCGCCTGTGTGGAGTTTGCATGTTCTCCCCGTGCCTGCGTGGGTTTTCTCCGGGCACTCCGGTTTCCTCCCACATCCCAAAAAACATGCATGAATTGGAGACTCTAAATTGCCCGTAGGCATGACTGTGAGTGCGAATGGTTGTTTGTTCCTATGTGCCCTGCGATTGGCTGGCAACCAGTTCAGGGTGTACCCCGCCTCCTGCCCGATGACAGCTGGGATAGGCTCCAGCACGGCCGCGACCCTAGTGAGGAGAAGCGGCTCAGAAAATGGATGGATGGATGGACAACGTTGGGGTTGTAGTTAAAAAAAAGGTTTTCACATTTCACATGCTGTTAAATATATTGTAGAAGTTATCATTGATTTGCTAAGCTTGCAATAGTATTATGGACGATTATGAGAAAGGAAGATGTCTCTCCTTCAAGAAGATGACTCAGCAGGAATCATCAGAGAGAAGGGCACCTTGACCGAGGACGTGGCCGGGGATGTGGCAGGTGTTGGTCCCATGTCTTCACCTTGAAACCCTCCACTTAGTATGTTGTGTCTTGTAAGCTTAGTATGTTATGTCTTGTAAACACAGAAACCTCCCTATTTCAAATAAATACAGGAGCGACGGGAGAGATTGTTTAGAGGATGATGAGAGGCTGTAATCTGAACGATCTCCCATACGCCCTCCTCATGGGAAAAAGAAACCAGCGTCTTCATTCCTTTTGTGTCTATTTTATATAATGTTGGGTAAGATAAATCCAACATTAAATTGGTCCTTCGAGCCGGATGTCAACACACCCGAGGAATCCAGTTGTGGAGCCGACTTCCAGTTAAGAGACCGTTGTCACGGCAAGTAAGACCCTTTACGGGACTGGTCTTCGTTCGCCTCAAGTGGGATCTGAAGGTTGACGACGACTGGTGAGTGAAATTTTTAAAAAGATTTTCGGAAAAAGGATTACAGAGTGAGTGAATTGCACGACAAAGAAGTCTGCGGCAGAATAAACCTTGTGTAATACTAGTCACTGGCAAGTAAAAGAGGGACGGCGGAGTCCGACAAATTCCGCGAGGACGGCGTAGTCCTGTACGTACTTAAATTCCGTGTTTCCGTGTTTCCGTGTGTTTGTAAAAACGTTACTAGTATCGTGTGAATGTGTAAAAGTATGAATGTATAAGACTGGATTGTAAGTGACAACTGGGTGTGGAAGCAGATGCAAGAATCCTCCGCCCCGTGTGGGTAGAAGCTTGAGGATTACCAAAACCCAGACATTCATTGTCACCCTGTCATTTTGAATAAAGTCAGTATTTAGGTCACTCTAGGTGCAAATAAACTGACTTCCAAATTCACAAAATGGGAAAAAAATAACAGTAAAACGGATCCAAAACGTGTAAAGACTGGAAATATGTTCAACTCCAAAACCCTTCCAAAGTAAAACATTTAAACACGTGGATAACCAAATACGGTTTCGCTGGACAGCTATATTCGCAAAAATTGGTTCAACTTCGAGACGAAATAAAATGTCGACACAAAAAGAATATATCAAAAATCGAAAAAGAGGGATATGACGACTTATTCTTCTGGCTAAACATGCCGTCTAAAAGAGAAAAAGGAAGTAAGAAAAAGAAGGACTTAGCAAGTGATCAGAAAGAGCAGGCAGGTAGGGATAAAGATATGTTGTTTCAAAGACAGGAAGATGTCGACACAGGACCAGTGGTAAGAGTTAGGGAGAAAAAGATGGTTGAAGAAAGTTGTGAAAAGAATGAGGGAACAAAAGCATCAGCACCCTTGTACCCGTTTTTGCCACCTCATGAACTTCCTCCAACTCATGAGTCAGAACCTCAACGAGTTTTACGATCAGGAGGGTCACAAATGAATTGGTCTGAAACTATGGGAGCAACATTGTCTCCCATTCCCAAAATAACAAATATAACCACAGACGAGGGAGACATGGATTTATAGCCAATGATTGAGGTGGCAAATCCAAACATACAAGAGGACCACAAAGATACTATTTTGGTCTATAGGACCGGACTAATGAGGATGTGAAAAAGGCAGTAGCCAGCATCACACCCTACAAAGTAGACATTGATATGAGAAAACGTTACGACATGCGACACCTGCTAAAATTACTGTAGATTATCTGTACTCAGACAATGAAGCAAAAGTCGTGGCAGGAATTATTTTACCAGTACAAAATAGACCCAAAACAGAATATAGACTATGCATTCGTCAATATCCATTAAAACCAGATGCACGTGAAGGAATCAAACCGGTAATTGAAGCACTAATTAAGGCAGGAGTTATAGTGGAGTGTCCAGAATCACCATGTAACACACCCATTTTCCCCGTAAAAAAAGGCCCCACCTTCAGTGGGCTGGAGAATGGTACAAGTCTTACAGGCAGTAAATACTGCAGTAATACAGAGAGCAGGATGCGTACCAGATCCACACACATTGTTAAATTCATTAAGACCAGACGCTACTGTGTTTACAGTAGTGGACATAAGTAATGCATTCTTTTCAGTACCAGTCGAAAAGAACAGTAAATTTTGGTTTGCATTTACATTTGAGGGCAAAAAATATACATTTACTAGATTACCGCAAGGTTACTGTGAAAGTTCAACCATTTATTCACAAGTTATGACAACACGCATGTCTAAATTCACTCCCCGAGGAGGGAGCCAAATTTTACTATATGTAGATGATGTTCTCCTGGCATCTCCAGATGGAGAGACATGCAAAGATTCATTGGCCTTACTGCATCATCTAGCAGAAGAGGGACATAAAATGAACAAAAATAAATTGCAATTGTGTAAAAGGCAAGTCAAATATCTAGGCCATAATTTAAGTGTAGGAGGAAGGACTATATTAGAAGACAGGAAAGCTATAGTCTTAAAAAATCCTAAACCACAGACGAAGAAACATATAATCATCATTTTTAGGTCTGACAAATTATTGTAGAGCATGGATTCCAAACTATGCAGAAATTGTTGCACCATTGTCAAAATTAATGTATGAAGACAACCTTAAAATGACCTAGTCAATGGAATACAGAGGCAGAAAAGGCCTTCTGTGACATTAAACAACATTTGGTGTCCAGTGCTGCGCTGGCCCTTCCAAATTGAATGATAAAACATTCATTCAAATGGTAGATTGTAAAAGCTATTACGACCTCCGTACTTACACAACAATACGGTGATAAGCTAAGACCAATAGTTTATTTTCCGACTAAATTGGACAGCGTGACGTGTGCATTACCGCATTGTGTCAGAGCAGTTGTGGCAGCCTTGATGGCAGTAGAGAGCAGTTCCACAATTGTGTTATTTCATCCATTAACTCTTAAGGTCCCACATACAGTGTCTGCTTTCCTATTGCAAACGAATATGGCGTTTTTATCACCTGCAAGACATTTATCTTGCATGGCCATCTTGCTGTCACAACCACATTTGACTGTTGAGCGATTCAGAAACCTTAAATCCAGCCACACTAATATCCTTACTTGATGAAGGCACGCAGCATGATTGTCAGGAATTGGCTGAACAAGCTGCTGAATTAGTAGCATTAACCGAGGCATGCAAACTAATGATAAATAAAGATGGTACAATCTACACTGATAGCCAATATGAGTATTCCACAACAAGAACGCAATTATTGGGGAAAACAAAGTGCAAAACTACAAAATGAAATTTACATTAGCACAGAAGGAAAAAAAAAAAAAAAAACTATTCAAATGGGCTGCTATATTGAGCCATGCTGTGTCACATGTCTCAACCGGAGGGATGGTGGCACAGATACATTGACACTTTACAGCCCTAAAAAATAGCAGAAAGAAACACGTAGATTCATTTAACACACTGTAAAAGAGTCATTTCAGCTGAGTACTCAAATAGGGAAGGTGAGCAAAAGTCTGATAACGGAGTGGGAGCAGATGTGTAGATTCTGAAAACGCTTGCTGGTCAGTGAAGAAAAAAGACACCAACCCTTTTAGTGAGAAATCAGCAGAAAGGCACACCCGTGTTGGTTATGAGATTCGATAGGTTGTTACGTAGCAACTTTGGCTACTATGGTGTTGGTTTTGTTTATGTGATATATGGGACGTCCCACCCTGAATGATACCAACTGAGAGGTGCAAATCATGGGATCCTATATATCCCGTAACAAAAGCAGACAAACACAAACCAATGTTTTCTACTTTAGTAGCACCGAGTAATTTTACTTGTATAAACCTGATTAGTAAAGGCAAGAAATTAGGACCACTGCATACCCTATGCCTGTTCAAGATTTAATGGAAAAAGCACCAATGTTGTTGTCAAATCTAGAGCATAGACAAAAAAGAGATTTATCCTAGCAGAGGCAAAATTATCCAACATAAAACATTCATCGACGCCATAGGTGTTCCTCGTGGGGTTCCTAATCAATACAAATTAGCTGACCAAGTTGCAGGAGGATTTGTGTACCTCATATGCTGGTGGTGTACAATTAATAAAAATGTTGATGGGATAAACTATATCCACTTCAATGTACAGAGATTAGGAAATTGGACTCAGAGTGGGTTGGAAGCCGTGCATGAGCAGCTCAAGGCTACCTCTTTAATGACGTTCCAAAACCACATAGCTGTCGATATGCTCCTCGTAACAGAGGGAGGTGTTTGCGGTATGTTTGGAGAACAAACAATACTGCTTCAGATGGCAGCTTGACCAGAGCCATCGATGGTCTACGGACCCTCAATCAATACTCCTTGTGGGACAGCTGGATGGACGTTTTGGGGAAATACAAAACCCTAATTTCACCAATATTGATATCAATTGCTGTTTTTGCAGCCATTCTGACATTGTGTGGATGTTGTTGTATCCCATGCATTCGGGCTTTAATCAGTAGATTAATCACCACAGCAATTAACCCACCATGGATAACAGTATGGAGCAAATGAATCCTTTATTGGATGTTGATAATGATGACGATGATGATGATGATGATGTTGTTTTACCTGATTTGTTTCCTGATCCAGGTGATTACGATGTTTAAACTACAACATAAATGTATGACAAGTTTACTCTGAGTGTAAATGTATTTGTTTCATAAAAATGATTCGACAGTTAAAAATCGAAATGAAGTGACTAAAATGATATGAGAATTTGTGCAAATACATGATAAACAGGAGGGAAATGTTAAATATATTGTAGAAGTTATCATTTATTTGCTTAGCTTGCATTAGTATTATTGTCATGTGTGTGTGTGTGTGTGTGTTCCGGGTTTTGTCTTCCCCCTGTTTCACACACACCTGCTCCTGTGAGCATCTTCACCACCTGTGCCTCGTTCACCCTAATTACCCCTTGTATTTAACCTCGTGTCTCATTCCCTCTCGTTGCCAGTTCGTTGTACCTTGTCGTCGCGTTCCAGCATTCCTTGTTTCCACGTCATACACTCACAGTAAGTCATGACCCTGTTCCGATTATCGACCTCGCCTCTTTGCCTCATGTTTTTGGATACTGTTGCCTTTCTTGGATTGCCTGCCTGTGTACCGACCTATGCCCGTCTATTAAACCTCTCTTTTTGGAAACTGTCCATTTGTTTTGGAGTCGTGCATTTTTGGGTCCTATCCTCTGTTCCGTTCATGACAGAACGAACTGGCCATAACATGGACCCAGCAGACTCAGACCCGGTGCGCAAAGCCCTTCAAGCGCAGGGTCAACGCCTCACGAAGCAGGATGAGCAGATTGCTGCCCTCCACCTTCATCTAGAGGGACTGTCAAGGCATCAGGACAATATGATGAGACAGGTGGCCTCGCAGTTTGAACTTCTTATGAAATTTTTTCAAGAGAAGGAACCAGTTGGCACCACACCCAGTACCGCCACGGTATTTCCATGTGAAGTAGTCACCATGCAGCCACCTGCCACCTCCGCTGCTGTCTGCCCACAGCTCTCTCGACCGGAGAGGTTCTCTGGAAATTCTGGGAACATTAAGCCGTTCATCATGCAGTGCAAACTCCACTTTGAACTGCAGGCAGCTGCCTTCCCCACCGAGCGGGCAAAAATTGCATTCGTCATTTCCCACCTGACTGGTTGTGCGGAGGCGTGGGCTACTGCTGAATGGAGCTGCAATTCCGCCGCGTGTCATTCATGGGCTTTTTTCGTAAAGACTATGGAGCACATTTTTCAATTTTCCACTCCTGATCGTGAGGCAGCTCGCTCCCTTGTCACCTTACAACAAGGCAAGCGCAGGGTGTCAGATTACGTGATTGAGTTTCGGATTCTAGCAGCTGAGAGTCATTGGAATAATCGGGCGCTACTCGATGCCTTTTTTCAAGGACTATCCCCCGCCGTCAAGGATCATTTAGTCCCGCTAGACCTGCCGACTGACTTGGACACTCTCATTGCTCTCGCCGTAAAAATCGACAAGAGGCTTTTGGATCGCGAGCTAGATGCTAGGGCTGTGTCAACCCGCACATGGAGGACGAGCCTCGGTGACCAGCCAAACCAAGGCAGATCCCCTGGTTCCGGTCTCAACCCACACGAATGAACCCATGCAACTGGGCAGGTTCCGTCTCTCCCCTGAGGAACGTCAACGAAGGGCGGTGCTTCTACTGCGGTCAGTTGGGTCATTCCGTGAGCAACTGTCACGTCAAAGTTGCCGGTGCCGGTAGCCAGGGCACGGGAGAGGTGAGTCTGAATTTCATTAAGGAAGACCCCACACGGGTTCTTCCTAAAGTGACACTATGCTCTCCTGATCAAGAAATTCATACACCTGTATTAATTGACTCTGGTTCTGATGCAGACTTACTCAACTCCATCCTTGTTAGACATATGCACCTTAGAACCTTTGGAATAAAACGCCACCGCAACACCTATGCTGCAGACGGCAGTTTTATGGGCAAGATCACTCACCGTACCCAAACACTCACATTGACATTCCCTGATTCTCACTCGGAACGCATTAGTTTTCATGTTTTTGACGCCATGAATCATGACCTTATCTTAGGGAACCCATGATTGAAATTACATAACCCCCACATTGACTGGTCCTCTGGGCAGGTTATGTCATGGGGCAGCAATTGCACCCGGAACTGTTTCAAGCCGCCATGTGATGTTCAGGGTCATGTTGCTAAGGACAATCCACAGACCCCATCTGGGGATCCTGATTTATCTCAAGTGCCCACCTGTTATCAGGATATTAAAGATGTTTTTTCCAAGTCCAAGGCCAAATCCCTTCCACCCCACAGACCTTATGACTGTGCTGTTGACTTGCTGCCTGGAACCACACCCCCACGAGGGAGGTTGTTCTCTCTTTCAGGGCCGGAACACAAGGCCATGAAGGAGTACGTAGAAGAATCACTGGCAGCCGGGATCATTCGCCCATCTTCATCCCCTGCGGGAGCAGAATTTTTTTTTGTGGACAAGAAAGACAAGACAGGGTCCCACCCTGTATCGATTACCGGGGTCTCAACGAGATCATGGTAAAAAACAGGTACCCTCTTCCTCTCATCTCCACCGCCTTTGAGTTCCTGGAGGGAGCCAAGATTTTCACCAAACTGGACTTAAGAAATGCAGATCATCTAGTCAGGATAAGGGAGGGGGATGAATGGAAAACAGCATTCAACACACCAACAGGACATGATGAATATTTGGTAATGCCTTTTGGGCTTACTAACGCTCCAGCTGTTTTCCAGAACCTTGTCAACGATGTCCTGCGTGACATGTTGAATGTTTATGTTTTTGTTTATTTAGATGACATTTTGATATTCTCCCCGGATGAGGAGACTCACATTATTCATGTCCGCTCTGTTTTGCAGCAGTTACTGCAGAAGGAACTCTATGTCAAGGCTGAGAAATGTGAGTTCCACAAGGCGTCCGTTTCTTTTCTGGGTTTCGTCCTGGCTCAAGGTGAAGTCAAGATGGACCCTTGCAAAGTCGATGCAGTTATTAATTGGCCTACTCCCACGTCACGCAAAGATGTACAAAGGTTCTTAGGGTTCGCAAACTTCTACAGAAAATTCATCAGAAATTTCAGTTCAATAGCCTCTCCTTTGCATGATCTTACCTCGCCACACAAACCTTTTGTATGGAACCCGCTTTGTCAGGCAGCTTTTCAAAAACTTAAGTCGAGCTTTACCTCCGCTCCCATCCTTACTTTGCCAGATCTCAAACAGCAGTTTGTGGTAGAAGTCGATGCGTCTGATGCCGGAATAGGAGCAGTGCTCTCCCAGAAATCTCTCAAGGATGATAAGTTACATCCTTGTGCGTTTCTCTCCAAAAAATTGACCCCAGCTGAGAAAAATTATGACATTGGTGACCGTGAACTGTTGGCAGTCAATGTGGCTTTGATGGAGTGGAGGCACTGGCTACAGGGGGCACAGACTCCGTTTTTAGTATGGACAGATCACAAGAACCTTGAATATATTAAAACTGCCAAAAGATTAAATGCGAGGCAGGCTAGATGGGCTCTGTTCTTCACAAGATTTAATTTTACGTTATCCTACCGACCTGGTTCTAAAAATGGTAAGCCAGATGCTTTGTCACGCATTTTCTCCGAAGAGAATTCTTTGTCCGACCCTAAGACTATTTTGCCCAAATCATGTTTCATTTCCGCTTTTGTTTGGGACATTGAAACTGCGGTTAAAGGGGCTCTGAAAGACACTCCTAGCCCTGAAGATTGCCCTGAGAACAGGCTTTATGTGGTTCCGACCTTAAGGGGAAGAGTCATCCACTGGGCTCACACGAACCGAACTGTATGTCACCCAGGCATTGCCAAGACGCAATCAGTGGTCGAACAGCGCTTTTGGTGGCCTAATGTTAGGAGGGATGTTATCGATTACGTCAATGCTTGCCAGGTATGTGCTGCTAACAAGCCCTCTCATCAACGTCCTCCTGGGGAGTTGCCACCCCTGCCAATACCACAACGTCCTTGGTCAGACATTTCCGTAGACTTTGTGACAGGATTACCGGCCTCTAAAGGCAGTACCACCATTCTTACAGTTGTTGACAGGTTCTCTAAGATGGCACACTTCATTGCACTTCCAAAACTCCCCTCAGCTAAAGACACTGCCGAGCTAATTATTAATCAGGTTTTTAAGTTCCATGGTTTCCCCAAGAATGTGGTGTCTGATAGGGGTCCCCAATTCATTTCGCAATTTTGGAAGGAGTTTTGCACTCTCATAGGTGCTATCGTCAGTCTGTCATCTGGGTTTCATCCTGAAACCAACGGCCAAACCGAGAGGCTGAACCAGGACCTGGAGACGGGGCTCAGATGTCTCGCTTCACAGGAGCCGCGATCCTGGTCTCAGAAACTGGTTTGGGTCGAATTCTCCCACAATTCCCTCCCCTCTGCATCCACTGGTCTATTGCCTTTTCACGTTGTGCATGGTTACCAACCATCTCTGTTTCCTGCCATAGCCCCAGAATCCACAGTTCCAGCGGCATTAACCTTGGTGAGATGCTGCAGGAGGACCTGGGAGCGAGCCTGCCAGATGCTGCTGCGCCAGGGACGGTCCTACAAAGCCGCTGCTGACCGTCGGAGGACACCGGCCCCGAACTACAAAGTGGGTCAGCGAGTTTGGCTCTCGACCAAACATATTCCACTCCGGGTGGAGTCCAAGAAGCTCGCTCCCAGGTTCGTTGGGCCCTTCCCCATCACAAAAATCATCAACCCTGTCACCGTGAAGCTGAGGCTCGCAAGGTCGATGCGGGTCCACCCTACTTTTCTCGTCAGCCTACTCAAGCCAGCCCGGGAGTCCCCTCTGGTCCCGCCTTCCAGGCCCCCTCCTCCCCCCCGGTTTGTGGATGGGGGCCCTGTCTTCTCTGTGAAGCGGCTGTTGTCGTCTCGTCGGAGGGGCAGGGGGTTTCAATATCTGGTGGACTGGGAGGGCTATGGGCCTGAGGAGCGTTCATGGGTACCGTTCATTCGGGACTTCCACGTTGCGCATCCAGGGGGCCCAGGGCCGTCTGGGGCCGGCCGTTAAGGGGGGGTTAGTGTCATGTGTGTGTGTTCCGGGTTTTGTCTTCCCCCCTGTTTCACACACACCTGCTCCTGTGAGCATCTTCACCACCTGTGCCTCGTTCACCCTAATTACCCCTTGTATTTAACCTCGTGTCTCATTCCCTCTTGTTGCCAGTTCGTTGTACCTTGTCGTCGCGTTCCAGCATTCCTTGTTTCCACATCATAGACTCACAGTAAGACTTGACCCTGTTCCGATTATCGATCTTGCCTCTTTGCCTCATGTTTTTGGATACTGTTGCCTTTCTTGGATTGCCTGCCTGTGTACCGACCTATGCCCGTCTATTAAACCTCTCTTTTTTGAAACTGTCCATTTGTTTTGGAGTCGTGCATTTTTGGGTCCTATCCTCTGTTCCGTTCATGACAATTATGGACGATTTTGAGAAAGGAAGATGTCTCGCCTTCAAGAAGATGACTCAGCAGGAATCATCCGATAGAAGGGCGCCTTGACCAAGGACGTGGCCGGGGACTTGGCAGGTGTTGGTCTCATGTCTTCACCTTGAAACCCTCCCCTAAGTGTGTTGTGTCTTGTAAGCTTAGTATGTTATGTCTTGTAAACTCAGAAACCTCCCTATTTCAAATAAATACAGGAGCGACGGGAGAGATTGTTTAGAGCGTGATGAGAGGCTGTTATCTGAACAATCTCCCATACGCCCTCCTCATGAGAAAAAGACAGGTCACACACACTACAAAATGAAAAGGCACACAGGGTAAAATATACAGTAACCTAAACATGCAAATGAGACAAAGAGGAGGGACCATCCACTCAGTGACTGACCACCTGTAAACCTATGGCAGCCCACCTGTTTTGGACATGTCAAAAGCCTTTGATCCAATCAATATTGACATCCTCTGATGCCAGCGCTGCAGTTTCCTATCAGGATGATGACTTGACTGCGAGTCATTTTTATGGGGATCCAACAGTCGACCCTGCCGAAATCCGCGGTAAGCCGACTGTGGTTGAACACGGTGGAAAACCGTCAGCCCCGTCATTAGTAAGGAAAATTAAAAGAAATCGCCTTCTTCATCTGTCAGCAAGCTACGAAAAACAGCTTATTATTACAGTGTTCAAATAAAAAGTGGCTAGCTCTCAATCATTTATTTTATAGTGTGTGTGTGCGTGTGTGAGAATATCTTGAAAACTGCGTTACGTTTGTATAAAAATAAACACGCTGGCCCGCTGATCCACAAACGCACCCTAAAAAATCGACATGCAGAAATAAATATTGAAAAATTATATGATGTAACTATTCATCATCATCATGTCAAGGTTTGATGAATGCACACACAACATTTAAGAAACGTGTGTAAATCATGGATATATTTGTGGAAATCATTTTGAGACAAATCTCTACCCATAGTTAATCATGGCAGATGACATGGTGTGACACCGTGAAAGCAGGATGTTTGTTGATTATGTGGGGCGTAGGCGGTAAGGCCGGATGGCTAAGGGTACTGGTGGAGACAGGCATGAGCAGAGACACATGAAATGTCAGGTGGATTTTGAGAGAATGAGGGAGCTTATACAGGCATAGGGGAGCGATGAAGATCCGTCAACCGCTTGTTTCTTTCGGCTGACCGAGCCAGGGGAACCCTGACGTCCTTCCAAATGTAGTTGGAGTTGTGGGCCCACTGAAGTACTTCAGAGCGTGTGAAATTGGGCACGAAAAGCCGGTCTGGTGGTCCATTCTTGGGATCCGGTTGGGTTCTCTGAGCCCTTTTGACCACTTGTTCTATCTCCCACGTGGAAGCCCCAACAAAGCAGGAAAGAGGAAGAAACTTGAGGTCGTCTGCACAAATACTGTCGTTACACATTTAACAACTGAATGAGGTGCAAACACTCAAATGACCCTCACATTAGAGTACATTTTCCATTTGTAGCTGTGTTGGGTTATTCACATCTGGTTTTAGTGCATTGGTCCCATTACTAATCAAAATGATAGAAAATACTTTGAGAGATAGGTTCCACCAACCCAAGCCGTGATCGAATAGTGGTTAGTACTCTGCGTTGTGGCCGCAGCAACCCCGCTTCAAATCCGGGTCACGGCAGGAATGAAGCCCTGCATTTACTTTTTTTAGTGCTGCTGTTTGAATTGTGGGACAGTGAAAATCCTGCACAGGGGCTTGCAGAGGGCCCAATACTTTCGTGGGGCTCGTGGCGCAATCGATAACGCGTCTGACTACGGATCAGAAGATTCTAGGTTCAACTCCTGGCTAGCTCGTGCACAGTTTTGCATGTGGTATTAAACCCAATTCAGAATGCTGTATTTGACACGTTCACCTTAAACATCTGCGTTATGCTAACTCATTCAACACTGTCTCCGCGGTCAGGTCTTTCCATGACAGTATCAAACATAACGTAAACCCGTAATGTTAATAACTAAAAAAAACATGCTACATCATCATTCCATTACAACATGCTGGAAATTTTTTGACTTGAGTTCGTTGTCACATTTCTGTGGGGCCAATTATGTATTACTCGTGCACTCGCTGTAGATGTCTCGCCACGCTGCACTATTTGCATATCTGTTGTTGACCAATACTTGCCACTCATGCCAGAGTAGCATCTGCTCCATTTGCACACTGATTGAGGAGTATCTGCAACATTTGCACAACCATTGTCCCAGATTATCGCACTACTCGTCACTTTAAACCGCATACACTCCTTGAAGTCAACGGCGCCCTTTGCACAATGGTCATTGCACCGGACTATTGCAACATTAGTCATTCGAACTGCTCTGCATCTTTTTGCACAATTGTCAAAAAATAAATAAATAAATAAAAATAAAAAAATGTACCGGCATTACCAGATAACGAGCAACCCTTTACTGCTCAGTGACTATTTTTTTTGTCAATGTCTTTCTGTCTCCAAAGTGTTCTCTGTCAATGAACTGTCTGTTGTCGTACTCGAGCGGTTCCAACTACCTTGTGTGTTTTTGGACATACTTGGCAAATAAAGATGGAAGCGACGTCTGCGTCGAAGTATAGAGAGGGTGGCCGCCAAGGCGAGCCCCGAAAGATTAAATGAAAAGCAGGCAACTTCGACAACTCCAACCACGTAGAGCAGCGGAGGAAGGCTGGTTACCAGCACAGAAGGAATTGCACAACCCAAGTGTTCGTTGTAGATGCACCAGAAGAGTTGGGTTCTAGGCGTTGCCTTGGGAACGACAGGGTGGGCAGGGTGGGAAAAAGGATGGCACTGAGGTGCGCTTTGCCAGGTGTACAGAACAAGTGCACAGGAAGTCTGAGGTCTCTGATAAGAGACGATGCCCACATGTCCTGTGCTGATGAAGCCATGCGTGTGTGAGAATCACGAAAGAAGTACAATGACTTAGCGGCCACCGAGAGTGACGGCCAGCTCATCAAGAAAGACACAATCAAGGTTAGAGTGACAGCCAAATGGATGG
Source organism: Phyllopteryx taeniolatus (assembly GCF_024500385.1). Taxonomy (NCBI): domain Eukaryota; kingdom Metazoa; phylum Chordata; class Actinopteri; order Syngnathiformes; family Syngnathidae; genus Phyllopteryx; species Phyllopteryx taeniolatus. Next base: position 396,887 of record NW_026903217.1, read on the forward strand.
ACCAATGATGAGGGCCGGGGCCCGTAATATGCGACTCATAGGGCGCAGTTTTCCATCTCACCGAGGGGTCTTGTGGTTTCGAATGCTTGGAAGAATGGTCGCGAGGGCGCCCACTGGTGGACATCTTCAGCGTTTCCGGTGTGCACATCCCTTTCGTCAAGCTGTCATCTGGCTGCGATTTTGGTAGCGGCGACGCCTCCAGGAGGCTCAGACCATAACACTGGGAGGATTCTCTATTGTGTTCTGGCCGCTTCAGGGGCCTGTGCATAAATCTCGCGTCTAGTATAGTAAATTAATGGCATGAAACGACTTAGCAGATCTTGTCCAATGAGCAAAGGTACTGACTTGACAGGTGACACGAACACAGGATGAATTATGGAATGTGGCCCAATTGTCCAGTGCAACCACACTTGCGAGTTTAAGTGGGTGTTCACCAAAGCAAAGGGGCGAATTGTCATTTCACAGTGTTGAAGGTTAAGTGTACGGCTGTCTTGCTATACTTTGTCATGCAGTAGGTCAAACACGTCCTCGGACATGACAGTGATGTCTGCTGCAGTATCCACGAGTCCGTCATGTTGGAACGTACGTTCAAGTGTGGTTATCAAGTAAAATTTCCCTGATGAGTCATTAGCGGTGAGTTTACCTAGAAGACGCCGAAATGGCTGCTTGTCTTTTTTCCCAAAAAACATGCATGGTAGGTTAATTGACAACTCTGAATTGCCCGTAGGTGTGAATGTGAGTGCGAATGGTTGTTTGTTTATGTGTGCCCTGCGATTGGCTGGCAACCAGTTCAGGGTGTACCCCGCCTCCTGCCCGAAGATAGCTGGGATAGGCTCCAGCACGCCCGCGACCCAGGTGAGAAGCGGCTCAGAAAATGGATGGATGGATGGAGGAAGCTGAAGTCATTCAGTGAGTCACAGGGCACGGTCGGAGACTGTCGAGGTCGGATTGTCGAATTGGGTTTTGGTCCGCGAATTTTGATTTTAGTAACGGGTGTTCCCTGGTAATCGCAGTGGTCAGTTATGTGCTTGCCCACTCAGTTGGACGGGACGCTTGTCATCGCTATTTGGAGACGTCGGAGTCAGAACAGACCATCACGGCGGGCTGGCCGAGCTCGAGGATGTGGCCTCCAAGCAGGGGCTGTCGTGGGTCTTGCTTCACATTATTCGCCAAGCTGCGGATGATCTCAAGAATACCATGTGCAGTCCTACCCAATTCTTTGTTAGCGACCCCTTGTGGGGTTGCGAAGGAGGATACCTGACTTTTGGGCTTGTCGCATTCGAGCGAACCGGACCAGGTGTCAGTTTTTTCCAGCAAATTTTCAAAGTTTTGGCACGTGTCACCCAAAGTGATTAAAAATAGACAAGCAACTAATTAAACCACAAAATGTGGTTACTGTAATGTGCAGTGCACGTACGCGAACGGAAGATGGCGTTTATCGCTTGGATGATGCAGGGCCTTCGTTGCTAAAGCTTGTCATACTCTCACGTTGTAAGTCTCAAAATTGGTTCAAAATAAAAAAGGCACAACGCTTCAATCGTACAACGCTTCAATGCTTCAATGTGTCGATTTGACTGAAATAGCTTGTATTTTTGTGTGTTCTGAATTCAAAACTTGAAATCTCCTCACGCGGGTTGCATCAATACTGTAGCGATTGTGTATAAAATAAGAATTGTAATTAATTTAGGATAAAGTAATAAGCTGGGAGCGACGATTGGGTTACTTCCGGTTTATCGTAATTTTGATTTAATTGTTAAAAATCAAACTAATGTCTCGAAAAGGGCACGCCATCAAATTTTTCAAGTTTAACTTGAGGCGAAATGACGACAAACCTTCAGAATCTGAAGGTTGCTACACACTACGACATTTTGAGTCCGAGGTTACAGAGGTTGACTTAAATTCAGAACACACACAAAATACGACCACGAGTGGAATTTTATGTTATATTTAATGAAACACACAACTACAACTACAAACTACAACAAGAACATAACACTAAGGGCAAACGAAAGAAAGAAAATAAAGCGTACGAAAATTGGAAACGAGGACATCGTGTGTCGTCGCTTGACTAAACTAAATGAGCGTGTGAGCGTTTAATGCGTTGAGTCAGAGCGACAGAAGGCAAAGTTGGGATTTTGTAGGAAGCTAGTAATTTCCCCACAATTATTACGCATTGACGACGTACATCATAGTAAGGAAATTCTATGTCCCCCCCCCCCCCCCCCAATTCTATGTCCTTGATTCAAGGACAATGTTTTATCTAGAACGATATGATCCAAGGCGGCACGGTGGACGACTGGTTAGAGTGTCAGCCTCACAGTTCTGAGGACCCGGGTTCAATCCCCGGCCCCACCTGTGTCGAGTTTGCATGTTCTCCCCGTGCCTGCGTGGGTTTTCTCTGGGCACTCCGGTTTCCTCCCACATCCCAAAAACATGGATTAATTGGAGACTCTCAATTGCCCGTAGGCATGACTGTGAGTGCGAATGGTTGTTTGTTTCTATGTGCCCTGCGATTGGCTGGCAACCAGTTCAGGGTGTACCGCACCTCCTGCCCGATGACAGCTGGGATAGGCTCCAGCACGCCCGTTACCCTTGTGAGGAGAAGCGGCTCAGAAAATGGATGGATACGATCCAAAACCAGTACTTGGAAATAGATTCAGTAATTTTTTCAAATGTAACCAGTGTGATTGTGAAATAAATACTTGGATACTGGACAGTGCAGGTGAAATTTCCTAAATTGGTTTTGGTTTTTGTAAAGATATCAGATAAAGTTAGTTATGGAAAAACAAAAAAAGCAAGCGATAACCAACCATTCTGGCAAATGATAATAATGGCAAATATTTTCACACTTTATTTGAATAAAATGCAAATGACATCTCTTCAGGTTGGATTAACACTCGGTTTACCTGCTACTTCTGATGTGTTTTGAAAAATTATGAAAATCTTATTGTAATTGAACACCCACACCTCATGTATGCATGTTCTAATCGTATTTATTAGAACTCAATCACTCGTCACGATTTGTGACATCATAGTTAAGGAGCTCTGAGTAGCTTGTGATGTTCAAGTTGCCATCTGTCCAGGGTGAGACACTTTCTAGTCTGCCTGCTCGATGCTCTCTTTGACGACTGGTTTGTCTTAGTAGTGTTGGTGTTCGTTTTGCTGAAGTACAGTATGTCCGTGACGGAATTTCAAATGTGTTTCCCAACCTTTTAGCTCTCGATTGTGCTATCAGGAACAAAACCTGGTTGAAATGTCTCACAAATTGTTGGTTGGCCTCGGCTTGCTTCTTGCTTCTGGGTGATTGTGGCTTTTCGTATTACTTATATTTCACAACTTGTCGACGGCGGCGGCGGTCGGAAAACAGTTTATTGCATGCCTGTCATGTTTTTTTCCTCAATTGTTTTTTACGACTGGAAAACCAATATGCGTCCATACTTTTCATCACATACGTTACTGATTTAACTTTGATGGACTTTCAGTGGCCTGGATTCAACCTTTGCAGATTCCACTCGTGAAGTTTTGCGTTCTGCACTGCGCACTTCTCATCCTGCGCAGTGCGCAGTGGATCATGGGAGATGTGATTTGCTTCTTCGACTGGCCCATTCAATCGCGCCAGAAAAAAAACAACACAGTTTGATACTCCTATGTTCCCAAATTTAATCGAGTCACGCTGAACAATTTATCATTAAAAGTGGTAAAAAAATAAAGAAATAAAAAATAATTAAAAAAACACACATTCATCCATTTCAAATCTGCCGTACGAAAATCGAATCTAATCTAATCTAATCTAATCTAATCTAATCTAATTTAATTTAATTTAATCTAATCTAATCTAATCTAATCAAATCAAATCAAATCTAATCTAATCTAATCTAATCTAATCTAATCTAATCTAATCTAATCCTAGGATTATGAATCGATACATCGATATTAAAAATGGATCATTGCGACCTGAATAATAATAATAATAATGATTTCTCCTTCCCTGGCCCTATCGTGACACTACCGGTATTCATCACTGTGTGCTTGTTTATGTGTGTGCGTGTGCTTTTGTGTGGGTGTATTTTGTGATGGGCTGGGCTCTTGAATATTTTTTTGCGATTTTAATTTGTCTGTTTTAAAATTTGTTTTGACACTCTATCTACTAATATTGAGACTATACTTCCACATGTTTTGTGAAGCTCATTTGTTTGTCATATCTTTTTATTGGGTTTATGCTTGGACATTGTTTCAGTTTCACACTCAATCAGTTCCAAAATCTCACTCCATGATTTAAAATGGTCAGTGGTCACACACACATATATAGGATGCAGGTGTTGGTGATATAGACGCAGGCGTTGGTGGTATAGTGGTGAGCATAACTACCTTCCAAGCAGTTGACCCGGGTTTGATTCCCGGCCAACACAAGATTTTTTAATGCAGCCCTATGGGGGGCACAAGTTGGTCCTGATGACATTCCTGTGGAGGTATGGAAGCATCAAGGAGAGGTGGCTGTGGAGTTTTTGACCAGCTTGTTCAATAGAATTCTAGTGCGTGAGAAGATGCCTGAGGAATGGAGGAAAAGTGTAGTGGGCCCATTTTTTAAGAACAAAGGTGATGTGCAGAGCTGTGGGAACTATAGAGGAATAAAGTTGATGAGCCACACAATGAAGTTATGGGAAAGAGTAGTGGAGGCTAGACTCAGGACAGAAGTGAGTATTTGCGAGCAACAGTATGGTTTCGTGCCTAGAAAGAGTACCACAGATGCATTATTTGCCTTGAGGATGTTGATAGAAAAGTACAGAGAAGGTCAGAAGGAGCTACATTGTGTCTTTGTAGATCTAGAGAAAGCCTATGACAGAGTACCCAGAGAGGAACTGTGGTACTGCATGCGGAAGTCTGGAGTGGCAGAGAAGTATGTTAGAATAATACAGGACATGTATGAGGGCAGCAGAACAGCGGTGAGGTGTGCTGTATGTGTGACAGACGAATTTCAGGTGGAGGTGGGACTGCATCAGGGATCAGCCCTGAGCCCCTTCCTTTTTGCAGTGGTGATGGATAAGCTGACAGATGAGGTTAGACTGGAATCCCCGTGGACCATGATGTTTGCAGATGACATTGTGATCTGCAGTGAAAGCAGGGAGCAGCTGGAGGAACAGTTAGAAAGATGGAGGCATGCACTGGAAAGAAGAGGAATGAAGATTAGCCGAAGTAAAACAGAATATATGTGCATGAATGGGGTGGTGGGGGAAGAGTGAGGCTACAGGGAGAAGAGATGGCAAGGGTAGAGGACTTTAAATACTTGGGGTCAACCGTCCAGAGCAATGGTGAGTGTGGTCAGGAAGTGAAGAAACGGGTCCAAGCAGGTTGGAACGGGTGGAGGAAGGTGTCAGGTGTGTTATGTGACAGAAGAGTCTCTGCTCGGATGAAGGGCAAAGTTTATAAAACAGTGGTGATGCCAGCCATGATGTACAGATTAGAGACAGTGGCACTGACGAGACAACAGGAAGCAGAGTTGGAGGTGACGGAAATGAAGATGTTGAGGTTCGCTCTCGGAGTGACCAGGTTGGATAAAATTAGAAATGAGCTCAACAGAGGGACAGCCAAGGTTCGATGTTTTGGAGACAAAGTTAGAGAGAGCAGACTTCGATGGTTTGGACACATCCAGAGGAGAGAGAGTGAGTATATTGGTAGAAGGATGATGAGGATGGAGCTGCCAGGCAAGAGAGCTCGAGGAAGACCAAAGCGAAGCTTGATGGATGTCGTGAGGGAAGACATGATGGCAGTTGGTTTTCGAGAGGAGGATGCAGGAGATAGGCTTACATGGAAAAGGATGACGCGCTGTGGTGACCCCTAACGGGACAAGCCGAAAGGAAAAGAAGTTGTTTAATGCACATTATTATTTTACACTTGTTCACATTTTATTATTGTTGACATACCTCTTTGTATTATTGCCAATAAACCTTAACTCATATGACTCCCCAAATAACCTTAAATATGATTGTAAACCATAATTCACAACATTTAAGTCAAACATGAGAATTGACTTGACCAAACCATGTGTGTTTGACTTCTTGTGTCTTGCAGACATCAGTGAACATCTTCGTCCTGAGTGGCACTCAATTGTCTCGAAATCAATTTTTCACTTTGAAAATAATTGAAATGCCTTTAATTCATTTGAAACCCTCCAAAAACGAATGGTGGCAAAAGAGAGCAAAAAGCGACAAGGCCTAAGTGGAAAATGTTTAGCTAGTGCATTGTTAGGTCAACGTTGCGCTATATTTGGCTGACTTTAACCACAATAAACTAATTCTGCATATTAAATAATGGAGTGAGCCGTCAAGCCAGCCACCCGTCCTCCTAACTGCCTGCCACGTATTCTCTGCCTCAACAAACCGCCAGCGCATCTCAAGGACCACCTACCTTTCCATCCATCCATTCATCCATTTTCTACCTCTTATCCGAGGTCGGGTCGCGGGGGCAGTAGCTTTAGCAGGGACGCCCAGACTTCCCTTTCCCCAGCCACTTCATCCAGCTCTTCCGGGAGGATCCCGAGGCGTTCCCAGGCCAGCCGAAGGATGTAGTCTCTCCAGCGTGTCTTGGGTCGTCCCCGGAGTCTATCCACCTACCTTTCCCTTTTCAATAAACTGTTCATCACAACCTCTCGGCCTCCGCCTGCTCTTCGGTCCAGTCTCGATCCAATTCGTGACAGAATACTCTGGCCACAAATGGACCTAGAAACCCCGGAGGCGCTAAAACATGCACTGGTCCTCCAAGGTGCCCTCATAGGGCGACAAGAGAAAACTCTTTAGGAAATCATGGAATCTCTACACTCCCTCACGCAACAACTCTCCCTCCTTTCTTCGAAGTTGCAATTCGACCCTCTCCAGTAAGTACTCTTCTGAGCCCGCAGCCTCTGAGCACACAGCATCCGAGCCCCCCAGCTCCCCTACAAAGAACCTCATGTCCCTCTGCCCGAGCCCTACTCCGGGGACCTAGGTGCATGTAGCCACTTCCTTATTAATTGCTCACTAGTTTTCAATCTTCAACTGTACAGTTATCCCACCGAACAATCCAAGGTCGTGTTTGTCACAAACCTGCTCAGAGGCAGAGCAGCCAAATGGTCCACCGCGTTATGGCACAACTCCTCCCCGGTACTTCAGTCATCCGATTCGTTTTCCGCTGAACTTTATAAAGTATTCGATCACCCCGTTCAGGGCAGAGAAGCCACCCACCGCCTCCATATGCTCACTCAGGGCACTAGTTCCGTCGCTGCGTATTCCATTGAATTCAGGATACTTGCTGGTGAATGCGGGTGGGATGACGTTGCGCTGGGGGTGATTTTTCGAGGGCGACTTTCTGAGTAACTCAATGATGAGCTCGCTGCCCAGGACGAGCCCTCCTCTCTCGAGGCTCGCATTGCACTTGCATACCACTTGTTAACAGACTCCGAGAGAAAGCACGAGAGAGGGAGATCCGAGTGCGTAAGATCACTCCCACCGTGAGCGCCACGCCATCAGCATCTCACTCGCCTTCTGCACCACCTACTGCCCTTTCGTCACCGCGCCCACGACACCTGATGAGCCCATGTAAATTGGTAATACCCGACTAGACCCACAGGAACGTCAGCGTCGTCATCCAGCGGCTGTGCATTTATTGCGGGAAAACAGATCACATGTCCCTTGTGGCCAAAAAGACCAGGCTCGCCACGACCCGAGAGCGCCGTGGTGAGCCCTACCACTATTTCCTCTAGCTCTCCCTCCCGTATGAACATTCCTGCTTGCATCCTAGGTTCCACTCACAACACACCCATAGTAGCCCTAAAAGAGTCCGGTCCAGACAACAATTTTATTGACGAAGGTATAGCACATCAGCTCCAACTCCCTCTCTGACCACTCTCATCTCCCAAAAAGGTCACAGCCCAAGATGGCCGAGTCATATCCGCTGTCACCCGCCAAACATTCAGTGGGCCCACCACTCCAAGCTCACCTGTCATCCCGGCATCACCCACACGATTCAGTTCATCCAGCAGCAGTTCTGTTGCCCCAGCCTCGTTAAAGACACCCGGGAACTTGTCCAAGACTGCTCCGTCTTGTCAAATATAAACAAAACATATAGGAATGTGCAAATTCATATATCGCCCTATAATATCACTTTAACTAAAACAGTAATGAAATGAATCTTTTTCCGATAAGGCTAAACGCAAACGAGCAAACTACGAGCGCACCTCATTCTCACTCGATTGAACCATTAACAACTATATATCCATCCATCCATTTTCTTTACCGCTTATCCTTATAACTATATATATAATTTCCTCGAAGCCGTCCGGAAGTCTTTCTCCATGGCCTCACTGAACTCCTCCCATGCCCCAGTTTTTGCTTCAGCGACCACCAAAGCTGCATTCCACTTGGCCAGCCGATACCCATCAGCTGCCTCAGGAGTCCCACTGGCGAAAAAGGCCCGATAGGACTCCTTCTTCAGCTTGACGGCATCCCTCACCGTTGGTGTCCACCAACGGGTTCGGGGATTGCCACCACGACAGGCACCAACCACCTTACGGCCACAGCTCCGGTCGGACGCCTCAGCAATGGAGGCACGGAACATGGTCCACTCGGACTCGATGTCCCCCGCCTCCCCCGGAACATGAGCAAAGTTCTGTCGGAGGTGGGAGTTGAAACTCCTTCTGACAGGGGATTCCGCCAGATGTTCCCAGGAGACCCTCACAATACGTTTGGGCCTGCCACGTCGGACCGGCATCTTCCCCCACCATCGGAGCCAACTCACCACCAGGTGATGATCAGTTGACAGCTCCGCCCATCATCGAACTGCGACCCAGGGTGTCCTTGTGCCAAGTGCAAGTGTGGACACCCTTATGCTTGAACATGGTGTTTGTTATGGACAATCCGTGATGAGCACAGATGTCCAATAACAGAACACTGCTCGGGTTCTGATGGGGGGGGGGGGGGGCCGTTCCTCCCAATCACGCCCTTCCAGGTCTCACTGTCATTGCCCACTTGAGCAATAAAGTCCCCCAGCAGAACGATGGAGTCCCCAGTGGGAGTGCTCTCCAGCACCCCCTCCAAGGACTCCAAAAAGGGTGGTTAATCTGAACTGCTGTTTGGTGCATAGGCACAAACAACAGTCAGGACCCGTCCCCCCACCCGAAGGCGGAGGGAGGCTACCCTCTCGTCCACCGGGGTGAACCCCAACGTACAGGCGCCGAGCCGGAGAGCAATAAGTATACCCACAACTGCTCGGCGCCTCTCACCATTGGCAACTCCAGAGTGGAAGAGAGTATAACTACTCTCGAGAGGACTGGTACCAGAGCCCAAGCTGTGCGTGGAGGCGAGTCCGACTATATCTCGTCAGAACTTCTCGACCTCACACACCAGCTCGGGCTCCTTCCCTGCCAGAGAGGTGACATTCCACGTCCCAAGAGCCAGCTTCTGTAGCCGGGGATCGGATAACCAAGGCCCCCGCCTTCGGTCACCGCCCAGCTCGCACTGCAACCGACCCCCATGGCCCCTCCCACAGGTGGTGAGCCCATGGGAAGGGGGACCCACGTTACCCTTTCGGGGCCCCATGGGTGCAGGCCCGGCCACCAGGCGGTCTCCTTCGAGCCCCACCTCCAGGCCTGGCTCCAGAGGGGGGCCCCGGTGACCCGCGTCCGGGCAAGGGAAACCTGAGTCCATAATTTGTCTTCTTCATAAGGGGTCTTTAAGCCGTGCTTTGTCTGGTCCCTCACCTTTTTATTTTGGACCCTCTTCACTGCTTTCATCACTGATTTTGTTGACCACTTTAACTGGACTGATTTCGTCTTTCTTACCTTGCATCCATATGTCACCCTGTGTTGTCCTCCACAATGACAGCATTTCTCCTCCAAAATTTGGCCAACTCTGTCTTGCTTGTGTCCATAACACTGACATTTGGAACATCTGAGAAGTCGTACCGGAAAAATCCAACTTTTGCGTCTGTTGAGATGTATAACGGGGCTGGCAAACCACAGACAACAGCTCGAAAGATAAGCTGTTAAATGTAGAACAATAGTATTTGTGCAGACGACCTCAAGTTTCTTCCTCTCTCCTGCTTTGTTGGGGCTTCCACGTGGGAGATAGAACATGTGGTCAAAAGGGCTCAGAGAACCCAACCAGATCCCAAGACTGGACCTCCAGACCGGCTTTTCGTGCCCAATCTCACACGCTCTGAAGTACTTCAGTGGGCCCACAACTCCAACTACATTTGGAAGGACGTCAGGGCTGCCCCGACTTGGTCAGCCGAAAGAAACAAGCAGTTGGCGGATCTTCATCGCTCCCCTACGCCTGTATACAAGGTGGCTCAGATGGTTTGGCTTTCCTCCCGTGACCTTTCTCTCCAGACCAAATGATGTAAGCTCACACCACGCTTCATTGGTCTTTTTCCGATCACTAAACTCTCAAAATCCACCCGACATTTCATGTGTCTCTGCTCAAGCCTGTCTCCACCAGTACCCTTAGCCCTCCGGCCTTACCCCCTCCGCCCCACATATTCAACAAACATCCTGCTTTCACGGTGGGGTGGGGTCTGTCATGATCTGTGGCCTGCAGTTCCTTTTTGGAACTTGGATGGCACTTTGTGCCTCCCTTTCCCCTCTCTATCTCTCCAGCAATCATCACCTCTCGCCCGCGCCCCTGTTCTCAATCAGCACTAATCACTGCCTGCATATACAGTAAGCCTGCCAGATCCAGGAATCCAGCACCAGTCGTATCGTCCATGGTACTCTTGTGATTCGTTCTCTTATGTTCGATTGATTACTTGGCTACCCGCATTTGTACTGACTCTCTTGTGTTTTCCTCCACCTCCAGTCTTCCTTACACATGTTTGACAAACATAACAATCACTACACGACTGAAACTGTTGCTCTCGTGCTATCCGTCAGCAGGACCAGCAAACCGTCTCGCTGGCATTGCCATGCATTCAGGTACATACACTCAGTGAAAGTAGGTCAAAAGACTCCTCGTTAGTATAGTGGACAGTATATCCGCCTGTCACGCGGAAGACAGGGGTCCGATTCACTGACGGGGAGTTAACTTCAACTGGTCTTTAGCTTTTCGTGGGGCTCTTTTTTGTGGGAAAACAAAAAAGCCTATCAGCCTTGTTTCCAAACAGGGACCTTACGCCTGTTTGGTGAACATAACAACCACTACATGACTGAAACTGCTCTCGTGTTATCCGTTAGCGGGACCAGCAAACCGCCTCGCTAGCTGGCATTGCTGATGCGTTCAGGTGGTAGACACTCGGTGAATGCAGTGCAAGGGACTCCTCGTTAGTATCGAGGGTATGTCACATTCCCACTGGAACACGGTCCCTCATTGAGGTGCCACTCAGATTGAGTGGCAAAACATGCCTGCGTTCAACACATTCTTGAGGAGTTCCTTAGGAAATTAAAAAATTTGACCCATCACTTCCTAATTTAAGTTTCAAAAGGTAATTAAATACCAAAAACAAAAAAAAGTTTGAATACTGTTCAATGATGCATCAAAGAGAAGAGAGTACTTTCCCCCCCCCCCCCCCATTATGTTATTTCTGTCTCATTGCTGAAATGCAAAACAAACATTTCTGTCGAAAACTAAATCTGACAATTATCAAAGTATGTTAGACTTAATGAGGAATTGCAGAGCTTTCTGTTGCTAATTAACCGATATGGGATGATGGTGAACTCTGATCTTGACGTGCCTGCTATTCGTTTTTTATAAGCATCAGCATCTTTACGTTTACGTTTCATCCTGAAGAGTTTATCTACCGTTTTTCACTTTTTAAATAAAGTATTCAGTGAATTATACATAAAAGAATAACACGCTTAACCCGGGAATGAAAGAAGTGTGTAAATGAAGGACTGTAAAACGGACTGGAAATGGAAGCAATTTAATTTTAAAATGATTCTCCTTAGTTCCGGGCCTGACAGTGGAGGTTTAGGTCTGCAGGATGGTAGATGATAATCGTTACTTTGTTCCTTTTGTCCTTCTCTCTGTTTTGTTTTTGTTTTGCCCCTCCCGGATGACCGAGATTCTCAACCTATCTGTAAGGGAGAGCCCGGACACCCTGCAGAGGAAACTCATTTCGGCCGTTTGTGTCCGGAATCTTGTTCTTTCGGTAAATACCCACAGCTCTAGGTCACATCCTACCTGTGGGGCCACTAATCACATTACAGATAACACCCTCAATTTCAAGTTTCAGCCTCATCACTCGATCTGATATTCTTTTCACCTCCAAGGCATCCTCAGCACACTCTTCCTTGAATATAACCCCTCCTGCATTTCTCTTCCCATCTACACCATGGTAATATAATTTAAACCCATCTTCGACCCACAGTAGCTGAATTTCAGACGTTGCTAACCCTGGCCACGACCGATCCAGTACGGAATTCTTTGGATGAACGCTCACATTTGTTTGGCAAGGTTTCAAGCCAGACGCCCTTCGTGACATAACCCTCTGCATTTATCCGGGATTCGGACCAGCCTACAGTTTGACAGACCATGACAGTGATGTCTATTTTGACATAAAAATAATAAAAAATCTTGTAGTTGAACACAAAACATGGAATGCTCAAATGTTCTAATTATGTTTTTTACTAGGCACTCACTAGTCACGATGTGTGACGTAGTGGTTACGTAGCTCTGAGTAGCTTGTGATGTCCAAGTTCCCATCAGTCCAGGGTGAGACACTTTCCAGTCTGCCTGCTCGATGCTCTCTTTGACTACTTTGGTCTGTCTCTTAGTAAAGTGTCTGCGTTCGCGTTTTGCTGAAGTACAGTATGTGATGGAAATTTGTACCATGGTTCAAATGTGTTTACCAACCTTTCAGCTCTCCATTGTGCGATCATGAAGAAAACCTGGTTGAAATGTCTCACAAATTGATGTTTGGCCTCAGCTTGCTTCTTGCTTCGGGTGATTGTGGCTTTTCATATTACTTATATTCCACAACTTGACGACAGCAGCGGCTTTCAGCAAACAGTTTATTGCATGTTTTTTCCGCCATCGTTTTTTTTTTTTTTTTTTTTTTTTTTACTGAAAATCGATATAACAATATAAAGAATTAATTGTTACACCTCTAATAATAATCTGTGATTGGCTGGCGACCAGTTCAGGGCGTACACCGCCCATCGCCCGTAGATAGTGACCACAGTGAGGATAAGCAGAACAGAAATTGGATGGATGGATAGATAATAATAATAATAATGATTTCTCCTTGCCTGACCACATTGCTAAACGACCGGTATTAATCACTGTGTTCTGTGTGCTTGTGTATGTGTGGGTGTGTGTTTTTATATGGGTGTTTTTTGTGTTTATTTTTGTTTATATGTTGTTGACCAATACTGGCCACTCATACCAGAGCAGCATCAGCACCACTTGCACACTGACTGAGGAGTATCTGCAACATTTGCACAATCGACATTGTCCCAGATTATCGCACGACTCGTCACTTTAAACTGCATACATTCCTTGAAGTCTCGGCGCCCTTTGCACAATGGTCATTACAATATTAGTCATTCAAACTGCTCTAATTGCTGGGGGACTCTGCATCTTTGTGCACAATTGTCAAAAATAAAATAAAATTAAATTGTACCTGCATTACCAGATTACTAGGAACCTTTGATTGCTCAGTGACTGTTTTTCTCAATGTCTTTGTCTCAAAAGTATTCTCTGTCAATTGACTGTCTGTTGTCGTACAAGAGCGGCTCCAACTACAGAAGACAAATTCCTTGTGTGTTTTTGACATACTTGCCAAAATAAAGATGATTCGGATTCTGGGGAAGGGGTGGATTCTTGAATATTTTTTTGCGATTTTAATTGTCTGTAGTTTATGCGGGGACATTGTTTCAATTCCACACTCAATCTGTTCCAAAGTCTCACTCCATTATTTTATATGCAGATTTTTTTAATTGTGGTTAAAGTCACCCAAGTACAACACTACCTTGACGTACCAGTGCCCCAGTTTAGCAGTTTTCCACTTCGGCCTTGTCGCTTGGGCCATTTTTTGCTTTGCGTTGCTCTCATTTTGGTTTTGGAGGGTTTTGAAAGGATTAAAGGCATTTCAGTTCTTTTCACCGGGGAAAATAAATTTGACATTCAAGACGATTGAGTGACTCTCACTGTTTGAAGAATTGTATTTTATGAAGGATCCCATTTACACTTTTGAACCGTTTCACCAAAAGTCAAACATCTAATCACAATCTAGTTCGATCAATCATTTGCCCATTTTAAAACATTAGACAAAAGTATTTTGGCACCAGTGATAATTCTCAACATTTGTCCACAGGAGGCTTTTAGAAGAGACAAAGAAAATGAAAAGACTGAAAAAATAAAAGATGGTAGACAGAATACAAGAATGTAGATATTTGTATACCAGTATGATCGTAATTTCCTTTGATATTAAACATTTACTTTTTCATTTAAAGCTTCTTCATCACTGCTTTTCTCACTGCACACTTGTGTGTTTTAGCCCGATACGTATGAGAGAATCTTTGCCCACAAACTGAGCAGGCAAAAGGTTTCTCACCAGTGTGGGTTCTTGTGTGTGTTTCTAAGTTTCCCTTCTGAGAGAATCTTTGACCACAAACTGAGCAGGCAAAAGCTTTCTCTCCTGTATGTATTTTCATGTGTCATTTCAAATTGCTCTGAAAAGCAAATATTTTCCCACACCGAGAACATTTCCATCGTTTGTTTTCAGTGTGACATGTCATATCACCTCCACTCTGTTCATCATCATCATCATCATCAGTGTGAGGAGGGTGTGACGTCATGTCGTCACTATCTGATAGTGGAGCTAAGACTCCATTTGCTTGTGATCCTCCACAGTGATCTCCATCAGCTTCTGTTGTCATGTGTTGACTTGAGCTGTTGCTTGGAGGCTCCGCCACTCTGCTCTCCTCACTTTGACCTTCATCTTCACTCTTCAAAGGGACACCAGTCGATGGAAACTTGGTGATGTCCTCCACCACTTCATGTTTGATGTGAGTGTGTTCTTCCTCATCCTCTTTTTTAATGGGAGTGGGCTCCAATTTCTCTTCCTCTTTGATGCGGTGGACCTCTTCATCTTCCACTTCCTCTTTAATGTGAGGGTGGTCTAGCTCCGCCCCTCATGACAAAGATCTTCACTGATGTCTGCAAGACACAAGAAGACAAACACACATGGTTTGGTCACATCAATTGTCATGTTTCACTTCAATGTTGTGTCATATGGTTTATATTCATATTTAAGTTTATTAGGACAGTCAGTTGAGTTACGGTTTATTGAATATAATAAAAATAGGCAGGTCAACATTAACAATAAAATGTGAACAAGTGTAAAATAATAACATGCATGAAACAACAAGTATCAATAATAGTAATACAGTGGACCCCTGCATTCTCGCACTTTGGCATGTATTTATGGAGGTGCCAATCCTTAGTTACGCATGGAGAGAAGTACCTATCGTAAAGTATGTGACTGTAACAGTAAATTACAAAAATGCAAATTTTAAAAAATATTTAAAAAAAATACTGTCTATTGTGTGCATGTTATTTATTGTATTGTAGCATCTCTTAAATTGAGACTAGTTATCCACTCAACTTAACTTCCATTACAGAAGTCAGAAGGCCGTTTTATGTGTGTGTGTTTGCGTGTGTGTGCGTGTGTGTGCGCGCACACGCTTGGATGTATCTGTGTGTATAAGTTAATACAGTCATAAATAATCAAAGTACAATCTCATCGTATACTGTACATGATAGCTGCCCTTGTTTTTAGCCTTTTAAGAGCTTTTTATTCACAATATACTATGACTGAATGTCATCCATCCATCCACTTTCCGTCCCGCTTATCCTCACCATGGTCGCGGGCGAGCTGGAACCTCTCTCAGCTGACTCTAGGCGAGAGGCCGGGTACACCCTGAACTGGTCGCCAGCCATTCGCAGGGCACACAAAGACAAACAACCATTCGCACCTATGGGCAATTTAGAATTTTCAATGAACCTACCATGCATGTTTTTGCAATGTTGGATGAAAGCGAAGTACCCAGAGAAAACCTACGCAGGCACAGGGAGAACCTGCAAACTCCACAAAGGAAGGCTGGATTTGAACCTGGCACAGTGAGGCAGATGTGCTCACCAGTCGTCCTCCGTGTCGCTGGAATGCCACGCATTATGTAAATATGTAACTTTCTCACATTGTACAGATGGTTTTGTATATGCTTTCATTTTGCTTTGTTTTATTCATTTCAGTAAGCTCCTCTTTGAATAGTTTTGATAAAGTATTGACAGTTTAATTTTTCTTCACTGTTTAGTGTTTTCGATGCGCACTTACGACTGAACGGAGGTTGTTCCCCGAAACACCTGAGAGCATCAAAATGGTGGGAAGCTGGAGTTCCGACCCAGTGGATGAACAATTTTTGCATATCCGAGGACACTTTTGTGTCATGGGTGTGTGTCTTCCCCCTGTTTCTCACACACCTGCTCCTGAGAGCATCTTCACCACCTGTGCCTTGTTCACCCTAATTACCCATTGCATTTAACCTCGTGTCTCATTCTTTCTCGTCGCCAGTTCCTTGTACCTTGTCGTCGCGTTCCACCAGTCCTTGTTTCCATATCAAAGACTCACAGTAAGACGAGACCCTGTTCAACCTCGCCTTTTTGCCTAACGTTTGTGGATACTGTTGCCTTTTTTGGATTGCCTGCCTGTGTACTGACCTCTGCCTGCATATTAAACTTCTCCTTTTTTGAAACTGTCCATTTGTTTTGGAGTCGTGCATTTTTTAGTCCTATCCTCTGTTCCGTTCATGACACTTTTGATGATCTCTGCTCTCAGCTGGCTGCTGAAACCTTTGACTGACAATGGCAGGCTGGCCACCCAGCAGTTCATGTACAATAACAAATCAATCCTCCTCGTACTCTGCTGTCCTTGCACACATTTTTCACAAGACTTTCCATGAGCGGAAACAGAATGCACATTCATTCAAGAGCTGCTGTCGACTACTACTCACGCCAGGCACTCCACACACAGACTGCCTGACTTGAGCCCACGTTCAAGCTTAAATGTCCCTTTGCTCTTTCATCTGAAATGCTCCTTTTTCCTTGTGATGTGGGATGCGCGGTCATCTTTGCTGACGTCACAACAGCCAATCACCAGGCACGAGCAACTCATGGTCCACGGGGATTCCAGTCTAACATTAAAGGACATCCATCATCTCAACTCTGCGATAATAAAAGTAAAATAATAATACAATAAATAAGCACCACACATCTTGCTGTATTTATCTATATTGTATTCTTTTATATTTAGTTTCCATCGTATTCATTTCCCTTGCTGGCCCCGTTGGTGGCGCACCAATGACGTAGTGGAAATGACGACACAGAAATAAGGCATTTGGTGAGCAATGGGTGGTGCGCGGTTGGGAAACACAATATTTACTTTGTATATGAAAAAAACAAGACTATCAAACAAAACTTCTTAAATTACAAGCAAAAATCAGACATTGGTAGATAATCTAACTCAAGCAAAAAAGAACAAAAAAACTATTACTTGCAATGAAAATATTTTTTGCTTGCGATGACGATATTCGCGTGTGCGCTCCTCAGCTTTTTGGCAAAAAAAAAAAAAAAAGCCTCATGAAGGTTTGAGGCTTTCCTTCAATTTGTGCCGGAACAGATTCGGAGTCAGTGAGAACAACATTAGTGACATCTGGTGGACGAAAGAAGTCACAGCAACCTATGTCACTCAACTGTGTGAAACAAGACTCTCTCGTTGTCTTTCAGCAATAAAAGATCAAATACGATGTTGGTCGATGTAGTACTGACATAATTCTGATTGTGTTAATTTTATTTTATTTAATTTAAAATGGGAATCCATTACAATGCTATGTGCAATTGACTTTGGAGAAGATCCCCCACCAGCGTGTCAACTCACATGTGTCAATACTTAAGCAATATTTGGGATTCATTGCAGATGAGCTCATTGGGATGTGTCAGCCTATCACCCAGCTGGATCATTTGAGTCTGGGGCAATGGACTTCAGAAGTATGACTGGCACAAACTGAAGTTTGGATCAACTATGACAACTTCAGAATTTGTCAAGTAAACATAACATTTGGTTGTCCATATACACAAAGATCGTTACAAAATTAACTCTTCCAACACAAAAATTTACGTTGGATGAAAGCATCGGCCATAAACCACAACCAGAAGAGATGTTCCCACTTACTTCGAAGATAATTTCATTTAACAACTGAAGTTTAAAGGATTATGTACAACTCTTGTTGAAAAATATTGCAAATACGATTGATGAGGCTCATTGAACGCAGTCAATTTCATTGCTGCTGATAGCTGTGTAGGTTTTGATTTACACTTATAAGCTTAGGCCTACTTGCATTCAATGTCTCAATAACAATGACCTGGAGCCCAGTTCAGGTGTTTCCCACATCACAAAATGTTCATTGCACTTTTATTTAGATAATCTTCTTTTCCTTTCGGCTTGTCCCGTTAGGGGTCATCCAGCTCCATCCTCATCATCCTTCTACCAATATACTCACTCTCTCTCCTCTGGATGTGTCCAAACCATCGAAGTCTGCTCTCTCTAACTTTGTCTCCAAAACATCGAACCTTGGCTGTCCCTCTGTTGAGCTCATTTCTAATTTTATCCAACCTGGTCACTCCGAGAGCGAACCTCAACATCTTCATTTCCGCCACCTCCAGCTCTGCTTCCTGTTGTCTCTTCAGTGCCACTGTCTCTAATCCGTCCATCATGGCTGGCTTCACCACTGTTTTATAAACTTTGCCCTTCATCCTGGCAGAGACTCTTCTGTCACATAACAGACCTGACACCTTCCTCCACCCATTTCAACCTGCTTGGACCCGTTTCTTCACTTCCTGACCACACTCACCATTGCTCTGCACGGTTGACCCCAAGTATTTAAAGTCCTCCACCCTTGCTATCTCTTCTCCCTGGAGCCTCACTCTTCCCCCACCACCCCTCTCATTCATGCACATATATTCACTTACTTCGGCTAATCTTCATTCCTCTTCTTTCCATTGCATGCTTCCATCTTTCTAACTGTTCCTCCAGCTGCTCCCTGCTTTCACTGCAGATCACAATGTCATTTGCAAACATCATGGTCCACGGGGATTCCAGTCTAACCTCATCTGTCAGCCTATCCATCACCACTGCAAAAAGGAAGGGGCTCAGGGCTGATCCCTGATGCAGTCCCACGTCCACCTTAAATTCTTCTGTCACACCGACAGCACACCTCACCGCTGTTCTGCTGCCCTCGTACATGTCCTGTATTATTCTAACATACTTCTCTGCCACTCCAGACTTCCGCATGCAGTACCACAGTTCCTCTCTGGGTACTCATAGGCTTTCTCTAGATCTACAAAGACACAATGTAGCTCCTTCTGACCTTCTCTGTACTTTTCCATCAACATCCTCAAGGCAAATAATGCATCTGTGGTACTCTTTCTAGGCATGAAACCATACTGTTGCTCGCAAATACTTACTTCTGTCCTGAGTCTAGCCTCCACTACTCTTTCCCATAACTTAATTGTGTGGCTCATCAACTTTATTCCTCTATAGTTCCCACAGCTCTGCACATCACTTTGTTCTTAAAAATGGGCACCAGTAGATGCTTCCATACCTCCACAGGAATGTTATCAGGACCAACTGCCTTTCCATTTTTCATTCTCTTTAATGCCTTTCTAACTTCCCCCTTACTAATCATTGCCACTTCCTGGTCCACCACACTTGCCTCTTCTACTCTCCCTTCTCTCTCATTTTCCTCATTCATCGACTCCTCAAAGTATTCTTTCCATCTAGCTAGCACACTGCTGGCACCACTCAATATATTTCCATCTCTATCCTTAATCACCCTAACCTGCTGCACTATCCTTCCCATCTCTATCCCTCTGTCTGGCCCGCCTGTATAGATCCTTTTCTCCTTCTTTAGTGTCCAATCTGCCATACATGTCATCATATGCCTCTTGTTTGGCCTTTGCCACCTCTACCTTTGCCATGTGTCGCATCTCAATGTATTCCTTTCACCTCTCCTCGGTTCTCTTAGTGTCCCACTTCTTCTTAGCTAACCTTTTTCCTTGTAGGATTTCCTGAACTGTGAGGTTCCACCACCAAGTCTCCCTTTATCCTTTCCTGCCAGAAGATACACCAAGTACTCTCCTGCCTTCCTCTCTGATCACCTTGGCTGCAGTGGTCCAGTCTTCTGGAAGCTCCTCCCGTCCACCGAGAGCCTGTACCACCTCTTCCCGAAAAGCTGCACAACACTCGTCCTGTCTCAGCTTCCACCACATGGTTCTCTTCTCTGCCTTTGTCTTCCTAATCTTCCTCCCCACCACCAGAGTCATCTTACACACCACCATCCTATGCTGTCTAGCCACACTCTCCCCTACCACTACCTGACAGTTGGTAACCTCCTTCAGATTACATCGCCTGCACAAGTTGTAATCCACCTGCGTGCTTCCACCGCCGCTCTTGTAGGTCACCCTATGTTCGTGCCTCTTCTGGAAAAAAGTGTTCACTACAGCCATTTGCATCCTTGTTGCAAAGTCTACCACCATCTGTCCCTCCAAGTTCCTTTCCTGGATGCCGTACTTACCCATCACTTCTTCATCACCCCTATTACCTTCACCAACATGTCCATTACAATCAAGCACCAATCACGACTCTCTCGCTGTCTAGGATGCTCAGAACTACTTCGTCTAGCTCCTTCCAGAATTTCTCTTTCACCTCTCGGTCGTAGCCACTTATCACATTATACATAACACCCTCAATTTCAAGTTTCAGCCTCATCACTCAATCTGATACTCTTTTCACCTCCAAGACATTCTTAGCCAACTCTTCTTTTAAAATAACCCCGACTCCATTTCTCTTCCTATCTACACCATGGTAAAATAATTTAAACCCTGCCCCTAAACTTCGAGCCTTACTGCCTTTCCACCTGGTCTCCTGGACACACAATATATCAACCTTTCTCCTCATCATCATGTCAACCAACTCCCGAGATTTTCCTGTCATAGTCCCAACATTCAAAGTCCCCACATTCAGTTCTAGGCTCAGTTCCTCTTCTCTTTCTGTGGAAGAACCCGCTTTCCACCTCTTCTTCTTCTTTGACTTCGACCCACAGAAGCTGAATTTTCAACGGCGCCCTGCAGGTTGACGGCACCGGTGGTGGAAGTTGTTAACCCGGGCCACGACCGATCCGGTATGGAATTCTTTGGATGAACGCTCATATTTGTTTGGCAAAGTTTTAAGCCGGATGCCCTTCCTGACGCAACCCTCTGCATTTATCCGGGCTTGGGACCAGCCAACAGTTTGCACTGACTTGTGCCCCCCATAGGTCGGCATTAAAAAATCTTGCGTTGGCCGGGAATCAAACCCGGGTCAACTGCTTGGAAGGCAGTTATGCTCACCACCACCAACGCCTGCATCCTGTATATGTGGCTGATATAACCACTGATGCATTTTAAATTATGGAGTAAACCTGAAACTGTCCAAGCTTTAACCCAATAAAAAGATATTACAAACAAATGAGCTTCACAAAACATGTGGAAGTATAGTCTCAATATTAGTAGATACAGTGTCAAAACTAATTTCAAGACAGACAATTAAAATCGCAAAAAAATATTCAAGAGCCCAGCTCATCACAAAATACACCCACACAAAAACACACACACACACACATAAACAAGCACACAGTGATTAATACTGGTAGTGTCGCGAAAGGGCCAGGGAAGAAGAAATGATTATTATTATTATTATTCAGGGTGCAATGATCCATTTTTAGTATCGATGTATCAATTCATATTCCTAGGATTAGATTAGATTAGATTAGATTAGATTAGATTAGATTAGATTAGATTAGATTAGATTAGATTTTCGTACGGCAGACTTGAGATGGATGAATGTGTTTTTTTTAAATTATTTTTTATTTATTTTTTTTACCACTTTTAATGATAAATTGTTCAGTGTTGGATATATCTCACCCAACACCTGTAAAAATGCACAAAAGGAATGAAGACGCTGGTTTCTTTTTCTCATGAGGAGGCCGTATGGGAGATTGTTCAGATTACAGCCTCTCATCACGCTCTAAACAATCTCTCCCGTCGCTCCTGTATTTTTTTGAAATAGGGAGGTTTCTGAGTTTACAAGACATAATATACTAAGCTTACAAGACACAACACACTAAGAGGAGGGTTTCAAGGTGAAGACATGAGGTGAAGACAAGTCGTGAAATATCAGTAATATGAAAAGCCAGAATCACCCACAAGCAAGAAGCAAGCCGAGGCCAACCATCAATTTGTGAGACATTTCAACCAGGTTTTGTTCCTGATAGCACAATCGAGAGCTAAAAGGTTGGGAAACACATTTGAAATTCCTTCACGGACATACTGTACTTCAGCAAAACGAACACCAACACTACTAAGACAAACCAGTCGTCAAAGAGAGCATCGAGCAGGCAGACTAGAAAGTGTCTCACCCTGGACAGATGGCAACTTGAACATCACAAGCTACTCAGAGCTCCTTAACTATGATGTCACACATCGTGACGAGTGATTGAGTACTAATAAATACGATTAGAACATGCATACATGAGGTGTGGGTGTTCAATTACAATAAGATTTTCATCATTTTTCAAAACACATCAGAAGTAGCAGGTAAACCGAGTGTTAATCCAACCTGAAGAGATGTCATTTGCATTTTATTCAAATAAAGTGTGAATGCATTTGCCATTATTATCATTTGCCAGAATGGTTGGTTATCGCTTGCTTTTTTTGTTTTTCCATAACTAACTTTACCTGATATCTTTACAAAACACAAACCAATTTCGGAAATTTCACCTGCACTGTCCAGTATACAAGTATTTATTTCACAGTCACACTGGTTACATTTGAAACAATTACTGAATCTATTTCCAAATACTGGTTTTGCATCGTATCGTTCTAGATAAAACCTTGTCCTTGAATCAAATCAGCCACCACGAATTGTGATATGAATCGAATTTCCACATTCTAAGTTTTGCCTTCTCAGTGATTCTCACTGTCAGTGATACCCTGATTGAGATAAATAGAAGCACAAATGGAATCATGAGTGCTTTTGGTGGTCTATCTCCAGAAAACAAGTGTAGCGGACATGCACACCGCAACCTTCTTTTTATTTTTGTGCATCTGGTTTTTCTTCAACCGAACCTGCTTCTTTCCCACTTGAGGTCCGGCGGAACACCACCCCAAAGATAGCTGATCTGCGTTCGTGAGTTCACACTGCAATCCTTACTATGATGTACAACAGCAATGCGTAATAATTGTGGGGAAATTAATAGCTTCCTACGAAATCCCAACTTTGCCTTCTCTCGCTCTGACTCAATGCATTAAACGCTCACACGCTCATTTAGTTTAGTCAAGCGACTACACACGATGTCCTCTTTTCCAATACACTTTATTTTCTTTCTTTCGTTTGCCCTTAGTGTTATGTTCTTGTTGTAGTTCGTAGTTGTAGTTGTGTGTTTCATTAAATATAACATAAAATTCCACTCGTGGTCGTATTTTGTGTGTGTTCTGAATTAAAGTCAACCTCTGTTACCTCGGACTCAAAATGTCGGAGTGTGTAGCAACCTTCAGATTCTGAGACTGATTAAAAAGGTTTGTCGTCATTTCGCCTAAAGTTAAACTTGAAAAATTTGATGGGGTGCCCTTTTCGAGACCATTAAATCAAAATTACGATAAACCGGAAGTAACGCAACCGTCGCTCCCGGCTTATTACTTTATCCAAAATTAATTACACTTCTTATTTCATACATAATCGCTACAGTATTGATGCAACCCGCGTGAGGAGATTTCAAGTTTTGAATTCAGAACATACAAAAATACAAGCTATTTCAGTAAAATCGACACGTCGCCCGCCATCTTGTGTGTGGCATGTCAAACGTAATCTGTGTTGAGCAGCATTCCGTACCGAAGACACAGCGTTGTAAATGCTTGCAAACGTGAGAATAGTAAAATTACCCTCTCAGCAAAACTAGATTGTTAATTCCTTTTGGGGGGGTACAACACGTGACATCTGCGACGGCCGCCATTTTGTCTCTCTGCTTTGTGTATTGCCAATCGCAGGGCACACATAAACAAACAACGATTCACACTCACATTCACACCTACGGGCAATTCAGAGTTGTCAATTAACCGACCATGCATGTTTTTTGGGAAAAAAGACAAGCAGCCATTTCGGCGTCTTCTCGGTAAACTCACCGCAAATGACTCATCAGGGAAATTTTACTTGACAACCACACTTGAACGTACATTCCAATATGACGGACTCGTGGATACTGCAGCAGACATCACTGTCATGTCCGAGGACGTGTTTGACCTACTGCGTGACAAAGTACAGCAAGACAGCCGTACACTAAACCTTCAACACTGTGAAATGACAATTCTCCCCCTTGCTTTGGTGAACACCCACGTAAGTGTGGTTGCACCGGACAATAGGGCCAAATTCCAGAATTCATCCTGTGGTCGTGTCACCTGTCAAGTCATTGGACAAGATCTGCTAAGTCGTTTCATGCCAATTGACGACGCTAGACGCAAGATTTATGCACAGGTGCGCCGGCCCCTGAAGCGGCCAGAACACAATAGAGAATCCTCCCAGTGCTACGCTCTGAGCCTCCTTTATGCATCGCCGTTACCAAAATCGCAGCCAGATGACAGCTTGACGAAAGGGATGTGCCCACAGGAAACGCTGAAGATGTCCACCAGTGGGCGACCATTCTTCCAAGCTTTTGAGACCACAAGACCCCTCGGTGAGAAGGAAAACTGCGCCCTATGATATATACGCACATTACGCGCCCCGGACCTCATTGGCCCATCCATTCAGCTGTTACTCTAACCTTGATTGTGTTTTTCTTCATTAGCTGGCTGTCACTCTCGGTGCCATCTGTTTTCCCAACGCCTGGAACCCAACTCTTCTGGTGCAACTGCAACAACCACTTGGGTTGTGCAATTCCACAGTGGTCTCCATCACCTTCTGTTGTCATGCGTCGACTTGAGCTGCTTGAAGGCTCCACCCCTCTGCTTATCCTCACTGACCTTCATCTTCACTCAGCAAAGGGACACTGGTCAATGGAACCTTGGTGATATCCTCCTCCTCTTCCTCTTCGATGTGGGGGCACACTTCTTCCTCCTCTTTTTTAATCAAAATGGGCTCCTTCCTCTTTGATGTGGTGGACCTCTTGGTCCTCCACTTCCTCTCTAATGTGAGGGCGCTCTGGCTCCTGCCGCTCAGTCCGAAGATCTTCAGTGATGTCTGCAAAACAGAAGAAGACAAACATGGTTTGGTATATCTTTTCTCATTTTGTGTATTTATATTTCAGGTTAATGTGAAAGCCAAATGAGTTTGATATATTGGAAATACAAAAATTGGGCAGGTCAACAATAAAAGGTGAAAAGAATTAAATGAATAAAGGTAATAAAAACAAGTGCAACAAAACTGTGCACAAGTTCACCTGGAGTTGAACATAGAATCTTCTGAGCCAAAGTCAGACAAGTTATCTTTTGCACCACTAGCCCCACAAAGGGACTGGGCCCTCTGCAAGCCTCTGTGGAGGATTTTCAATGTCTCCCACAAACTTCAAACTGCAGCACTACAATAGCCAATTGCAGCGCTTCATTCTTGCGTTGACCCAGACTTGAAAAAGGGTTGCTGCGACCACAACGCAGAGTACTAACCACTATACAATTCCACCAGCTTACGTTGGTGGAACCTGGAACGGAAGTTGTCTGTTGGCAGCAAGGTTGAGGACAAAACCTGCAGGATGCTTAGCCAGCACGACAGTGAAAGAATGTGAAAGGCATGATAGGCATTAAACTGTCGATCAAGTGAATCATCTCCACATTTTACTGAAATCAACATTTAATACAGATTACCATTTCAACCGCTTTTATGCTCACATGGTGATGAAATGCGACCCTCACCTCACTCTGCAGTTTATCATATTTTTTTATTTTATAAAATAAATATTGAAGCCATACCGGGCACTCCGGTTTCCTCCCACATCCCAAGAACATGCATTGTAGGTTAATTGACAACTCAAATTGCCCGTAGGTGTGAATTTGAGTGCGAATGGTTGTTTGTTTGTATGTGCCCTGCGATTGGCTGGCAACCAGTTCAGGGTGTACCCCGCCTCCTGCCCGATGATAGCTGGGATAGGCTCCAGCACGCCCGCGACCCGAGTGAGTAGAAGCGGCTCAGAAAATGGATGGATACTTCAAGGACAAGGAAAAGGACCCACAGCAGATCATTATATTTCATAAAGATTTAATAGAAACTATATTATGCTGCTTCCCATGGGCCCACCACCTGTGGGAGGGGCCATCGGGGTCAGGTGCATTGTGAGCTGGGGACCTTTGCGATCCGAACCCCGGCTACAGAAGCCGGCTCTAGGGATGTAGAACGTCACCTCTCTGGCAGGGAAGGAGCCTGAGCTGGTGTGTGAGGTCGAGAAGTTCCGACCAGATATAGCCGGGCTCGCCTCCACACACAGCTTGGGGTCTGGTACCAGTCATCTAGAGAGGGGTTGGACTCTCTTCCACTCTGGAGTTGCAAACGGTGTTTCAACTCCCACCTCCGGCAGACCTTCACCCACGTCTCGGGGAAGTTGAGGAACATAGAGTCCGAGTGGACCATGTTTCGTGGCTCTATTGCCAGAGCTGTGGCCGTAAGGTAGTCGGTGCCTGTCGTGGCGGCAATCCCTTTTTTGGCCTGTGGGACACCTGAGGCAGCTGATGAGTACCGGCTGGCCAAGCGGAATGCAGCTTTGGTGGTGGCGTAAAATACGACAACAGAGACCCCGGACTGTTGAACAGCTGAAGCTGTACATCAAGCAAGAATGGGAAAGAATCCACCGACAAGGCTTCAACAATTAGTGTCCTCAGTTCCCAAATGTTTATTGAATGTTGTTAAAAGAAAAGGTGATGTAACACAGTGGTAAACATGACCCTATCCCAGCTGTTTTCAAACATGTTGCAGCCATAAAATTCTAAGTTAATGACTATTTGCTAAAAACAATAAAGTTGAACAGTTTGAACATTAAATATCTTGTCTTTGTAGTGTATTCAATTAAATATAGGTTGAACATGATTTGCAAATTATTGTATTCTGTTTTTATTTGTTAACACAACGTTGGGGTTGTAGTTAAAAAAAGGTTTTCACATCTCACATGCTTTAAGCACATTGAAACTTATTAAAACACACTTATTAACGTGTTCGTTACCACCTGTTCTCATTCTCACTTGCATGGTTTTCCAAATAAGAGGCGTTATTTTGCACGCCCTTGTGCTTGCTTCAAGCTGTTTATTTGAAAAGTAAAACATAATTATTATTGCCAATTATTTACAATGCCCGTTCGTACTGAGGGGCAGGAGCCAGAGCCCCCTCGCATTAAAGAGGAAGTGAAGGATGAAGAGGTCCACCACATCAAAGAGGAAGAGCAGCCCATTTCAATTAAAAAAGAGGAGAAAGAACTGCACCCCCACATCAGACAGGTAAGATTTTCAGCGATGTCTGCAAAACACAAAAAGACAAACACACATAGTTTTCTGAATCTTTTCTCATGTCATGTTGGGACTAATGTTGTGTATTATGCAGGGATCTCGTTTAATGTGCGTACCGCGTCTCAGATACACAAAAATTAGCAGTGGGGCATAATACGATCAATCTGCGTCTTCAGACAAGCCTAAACACATTTAATATACTGAGAGAGAACAAGAGCAATGAATAACACAAAAATATTGGACAAACAGTATAAAAAATATGGTAACACCTGTTATAAAACTGCAATATTGCAGGATTACTGCATCTGTATTCCGTGATGAGTTTCACGGGACACATTGTTTCCATGACGTCCATCCCAGGACTCACATAGTCTCAAGTATAAAATTTGTTATATTTACAATTAAGGTTAATATAAAAGCAAGATGAGTTTGATATGTTGGAAATGATAAAATTGAGCAGGTAAACAACAATAACAACAATGTGAAAAAGTGTAAAATAATAAAGTTCATAAAAACACAAGTAACAATAAAGGTAATACAATGGACCCCTGCATATTCCCGGTTTGGAACTTTTGTAACATTTGTAAACATAATTGGCCAAGAAGTACCAAGAACCACCCACCCCCACTCTGGGGAATCCCGGACCCATAGCTGTGGTGTCCTTGAGCAAGACACCAATACTCCGAACTGCTCCCCGGGCACTTAAAGGTCAGAGGAAAAATATTTTTAAATCTTTCTTGATAACTCTAGAAACCCTTTCCAAACTATGCACTAGGCAGTTGGGAAAAAAGACCCCCGCGGTACTTTTCAGTACTGTTGTCTGTGCTTTTGCCTGTATGACAAGCCAACAGACACACGGCGAAGACTTTCTGTGCGGCGTGTTATAACGCAACTTGAACGAGGGGCACACAATATATAGGAATACTGCATCCTATGTAAACGCTTGTGCCGTGTCACTGAAACATATATGAATATATAATAGGTATCGTCGTGCGCAAAAATATTGGCACCGTTGGGGTGGCATTATTTCAAGCCATTTGTGTCTAAAAAGACATGCTTTTGACATAGCGTCACATAGACCAAGTGGCCACTCTCTTTTTCTGTTGCACAGCTGCTACTTGGCTGCTCGTCGTCGTCACTGTCTGATCGGCTTAAACATGTATGCTTTGACGATGCCAAGTACAGTTGGGTGCTCCTGGACGTCAAAATCCTCCTCCTCCACATAGGCCAACATGTTGCTCGTCATTGCATATAGTGTGTTTGGCAATTGTAACGTCACTTCTGGTAGCCCTTGGGGTGGATAGAGTAACCACACCCCAGTGTCTTGAGCGTCGGGTAAGTTCGGGGAGGACTCAATATGCGTCATAAAACCCTTGTTTTTAGCTCAACTATGGTTAAAAACTTACTGTTACGTGCATGTATTACATAACATATAAACAATGCAAATATTAATTTTAACTGATCTCATAACATCTGGCCTTTAAGTTACCCTCTGCTCGAGCGTGTGCCACGAACAAGTGTGTATGTTTGCTGTATCCACACATGTGATGGGTAAAATGCAGAGGATTTTTTTTTTTATATGTTCACGATTAATAAAGATGATTCTGATTATTTTTTTGGGAGGGGGGGGGGGGGGTTAATCCTTGGTCACTCACGGAAAGACTTGCCGATTCTGATTTTTCAGTTACGTTGCAAGAAATGTTCAGTGTTTTTTCAAAATATTTTCATGTCAAAATACAAAATGCGGTCTGTATACAATATGTAGCCTCTTAACCAAACTTCCAATGAAAGTCAGAAGGCTCTTTTCTGTGTGTTTGGTGGGGGAGCAGAAGTAAATACAAACACACAGAGAAAAATTATTTTACAAAGCCTCACCGCATTCATCCCAACATTCTTCTTTCAAACGTTTGTGAGGGAGACTATACATGATCACTGCATTTGTTTATAGCTTGTTATGAACCCTGTATTCAACTTGTGCTTTGATGGAATATCACATAATGTAAATATGTAACTATATCACATTGTACAGTTTACTTTGCTTGTATTTGCTTTGGTTTACTCACTTTCAATCAGCCCCTGTGCATAATTTCAACTGACAAAATATTGACAACTTGTTCCTTTTTATTACATTTTTGTTTAATTTATTCAATACCATGTCTTGGCACTTGTGTGATCTATTTTACTATCATGTAATGACAGTTTTATTTAAAGAATGACAGGTTAGAAGAATATCAAGTTTAGTAATATTTTAACCGAGTTACTCAAGTAGAGTTCCAAGTCAACGAAAACCTGATGCTCCAAGTGAAATTATTATGTGGCTTCTCGTATAGGTTCAGCCTGCATAATTTTACTTGGAGTGTGTTGCTGTCAGCAGCCTCAACAGCGTACAACATTTACGTAATAAATCTTGGGGTGTATCCCATCCATTCATCCATCCATACATTTTCTGAGTCGGTTCTCCTCACCAGGGTCGCGGGCGTGCTGGAGCCTATCCCAGCTATCATCGGGCAGGAGGCGGGGTACACCCTGAACTGGTTGCCAGCCAATCGCAGAGCACATACAAACAAACAACCATTCGCACTCAAATTCACACCGACGGGCAATTTAGAGTTGTCAATTAACCTACAATGCATGTTTTTGGGATGTGCCTGGAGAAAATCCACGCAGGCACGGGGAGAACATGCAAACTCCACACAGGCCGGGCCAGGGATTGAACCCCTCAGAACTGTGAGGCAGACGGCCACGGGGCAGATTGTTAACCTGACATGCGCAAAAAAATTGTGCAGTGCAGAACAATGGTTTAATCGATCTCAGTGGATAAAACTCAAAACATTTGGGGTCAAAAGAAAGACTGTAGGGCTGGACGATATGACAACAAAAAGCACTTACTGCTTTAAGAGCACAAGTGAGTGCTTATTTTTGAGTAATCTTGCTGACAAATTAGCACATTCATCTTGGTGGGTGTCAACATGTCGGATTACCTTGAAAAACTACTCAAGCCAGAAAACAGAAGAAGAAGAAGAAGAAGAATCATCTTTTATTGTCATGAACATGCATGCATGCACACGAAATTTGTTCTCTGCATTTAACCCATCACAGTGAACACATACACATGTTATGGAACACACTGGAGCAGGGGGCAGCTGAAGCGCCCGGGAAGCATTTCAGGGTATCAGTGTCTTGCTCAAGGACACCACAGCCGTGAGTCCGGGGGATGTTGGCGGATGGTCCAGTCGGGGTTTTGAACCTAGGTCCCCCACGGTGGCAGGCGATGATCTTAACCATTGGGCCACGGCTGCTTCCAAACAAACACAATGTACAAACACAATTAAACAGTTTGTACATTTGAAGCACTGTACGCAAGTTGATCTTATCCGTATGACTGCCCCAACAATAAGCACTTACTGTTGTTCAAAGTCAAGACAATGCCCAAGTTAGGTCAATGAAACAGACTTTTCTGTTCCTTTTCTTGAATATTCCTGATTTGTCAACCTCATGACAAACTCCACTGAGGGGTGAGTTACGACAATTTCTCAATGGCCAGGACCAGATCTTGGCACAGCAACACTACCCCAACAAGTAGCACTTAGTGCTTTAAGAACACAAGCCAGTGCTTATGTTTGAGTAATGTTGCTGACAAATTCGGCAATTCATCTTCGTTGCTGTCAAAAACGAAAAATGACATTAAACACAACCCCAACAAGAAGCACTTACTGCAAGAAAAATTCAAGTCAGTGCGTTTGTTTGGGCACCAGATTTGGGTGCAGCAACACTACCCCAACAAGTAGCACTTACTGCTTTAAGAACACAAGTCAGTGCTTCTGTTTGAGTAATCTTGATGACAAATTCGCCCATTCATCTTGGTTGCTGTCAAACACGACTCCACAGAAAAACACCTCCAGAAAAACGAAAGAATCCTCGAAACATGCCATTAAACACAACCCCTACAAAAAGCACTTACTGCACAAAAATTTCAAGTCAGTGCGTTTGTTTGGGCTTTGTTCAAGACAAATCTATAGTGAGAAAAGAATGCGACCACAAATGGATGCTGAAAATCTCATGCTGGAAGCAACTCAAAAGAGAAAAGCACGTAGAACAGTAAAATGATCAACGATTCTATTTGAAGTGATCATAATTTGAGATCATTGACATTTACCAAACGTAGTATGAAAGCCATAAGAACTACCCCAACAAGTAGCACTAACTGCTTTAAGAACACAAGTCAGTGCTTATGTTTGAGTAATCTTGCTGACAAATTAGCCTATTAATCTTGGTTGCTGCAACACGGTGGCCGACTGGTTAGAGCGTCAGCCTCACAGTTCTGTGGACCCTGGTTCAATCCCCGGCCCCGCCTGTGTGGAGTTTGCATGTTCTCCCCGTGCCTGCGTGGGTTTTCTCCGGTCACTCCGGTTTCCTCCCACATCCCAAAAACATGCATTAATTGGTGACTCTAAATTGCCCGTATGTGTGACTGTGAGTACGAATGGTTGTTTGTTTGTATGTGCCCTGCGATTAGCTGGCAACCAGTTCAAGGTGTACCCCGCCTCCTGCCCGATGACAGCTGGGATAGGCTCCAGCACACCCGCGACCCTAGTGAGGAGAAGCGGCTCAGAAAATGGATGGATGGATGGATCTAGGTTGCTGTCAAACATTGGACTGCACAAAAAAAACACCTCCAGAAAAACAAACGAACCTTTGAATCATGCCATAAAACACAACCCCAAAAAAATGCGCTTACTGCAGGTAAAATTCAAGTCAGTGCTTTTGTTTGGGCTGTGTTCATGACAAATCTAGACTGAGAAAAGATGCGACCACAAATGGATGCTGAAAATCTCTTGCTCCAGGCAACTCTAATATGACCAACGATTCTATATGAGGTGATCAGAATTTGAGATCATTGACATTTACCAAATATAGTATGAAAGCCATAAGAACTACCCCAACAAGTAGCACTTACTGCTTTAAGAACACAAGTCAGTGCTTATGTTTGAGTAATCTTGCTGAAAAATTAGCCAATTCAATTAATTGTTGCAAAACATTGGATAGGAGAGAGAAACGACCGTTGTCAAACATTGGATTGCATTGAAAAACAGCTCCAGAAAAACGAAAGAAACGAACATACCATTCCAAACTTCCCCAACAAAAAGCACTTCCTGCAAGAAAAATTCCAGTCAGGAATTTGTTCTGGTTGTGTTCAGGACAAAACTCGTGAGAAAGGAATGCAAACCTAAATGAATGCCAGAAATCTCACTTTGGAGGCAACCGAAAAGAGAAAAGCGCTTAGAACAGTAAAACATTAAAAGCTTCCAGTTAAGGTGAATACAACATTTAGCAACATGTACTGGTAATCAAAATGACATCCTCAAACTCATGACAAACTCTACTGGGGGTTGAGTTCTGACAATTTGTGAATAAGCAGGACCAGATCTTGGCACAGCAAAACTGCCCCAACAAGTAGCACTTACTGCTAAAATGGGAAGCACCAGATTTGGGTGCAGCAACACTACCCCAACAAGTAGCACTTACTGCTTTAAGAACACAAGTCAGTGTTTATGTTTGAGTAATGTTGCTGACAAATTTGCCCATTCATCTTGGTTGCTGTCAAACATTGCACTGCACAAAAAAACACCTCCAGAAAAACAAACGAACCTTTGAATCATGCCATTAAACACAACCCAAGAAAAAAGCACTTCCTGCTTTAAGAACACAAGTGAGTGCTTATTTTCAAGGAATCTTGCTGACAAATTATCACATTCATCTTGGTTGGTGTCACCATGTTGCATTACTGTGAATAACAACTCAAGCCAGAAAACAGAAGCTTCTAAACACACAATTAAACAGTTTGTACATTTGAAGTGATCTCGGCAACGGCACTGTGTACGCATATCAAGTTGATCTTGTCGGTATGACTGCCCCAACAATAAGCACTTACTGTTGCTCAAAGTCATGCCAATGCTGAAGTTAGGTCAATGAAACAGACTTTTATGAAAGGTCTTCCTTTTCTTGAATATTCCTCATTTGTCAACCTCATGACAAACTCCACTGGGGGGTGAGTTACGACAATTTCTCATTGGCCAGGACCAGATCTTGGCACAGCAAAACTGCGCCAACAAGTAGCACTTACTCCTTTAAGAACACAAGTCAGTGCTTATGTTTGAGAAATGTTGCTGACAAATTCGCCAATTCATCTTGGTTGCTGTCAAACACGACTGCACAGATAAATATCTCCAGAAAAACGAAAGAACCTTCAAAATATGCAATGAAACACAACCCCCCCCCAAAAAAGCACTGACTGCAGGTAAAATTCAAGTCAATGTGTTTGTTTGGGCTGTGTTCATGACAAATCTAGAGTGAGAAAAGAATGCGACCACAAATGGATGCTGAAAATCTCTTGCTAGAGGCAACTCTAAAATGACCAACGATGCTATATGAGGTGATCATAATTTAAGATCATTGACATTTACCAAACGTTGTATGAAAGCCATTAGAACTACCCCAACAAGTAGCACTGACTGCTAAAATGGACAGCACCAGATTTGGGTGCAGCTAAAACTACCCCAACAAGTAGCACTTACTGCTTTAAGAACACAAGTCTGTGCTTATGTTTGAGTAATCTTGCTGACAAATTAGCCGATTCAATTCATTGTTGCAAAACATTGGATAGGATCGAGAAATGACCGTTGTCAAACATTGGATTCCATTGAAAAACAGCCCCAGAAAAACGAAAGAAACTAACATACCATTCCAAACTACCCCAACAAAAAGCACTTCCTGCAGGAAAAATTCAAGTCAGTAATTTGTTCTGGTTGTGTTCATGACAAAACTCGAGATAAAGGAATGCGACCCTAAATGAATGTCAGAAATATCACTTCGGAGGCAACCGAAAAGAGAAAAGCGCTTAGAACAGTAAAACATTAAAAGCTTCCGGTTGAGGTGATCGTCATTTTATATCAACATTTACCAAACATAGTAAAAAAAGTCAACAGAACTACCACAATAAAAAGCACTTACTGCTTTAAGAACACAAGTGAGTGCTTATTTTCGAGGAATCTTGCTGACAAATTAGCACATTCATCTTGGTTGGTGTCAAACACGACTCCACAGAAAAACACCTCCAGAAGCTTCCAAACACACAATTAAACAGTTTGTACATTTGAAGTTATCTCGGCAACAGCTATATAACGGCACTGTGTACGCATATCAAGTTAATCTTGTCCGTATGACTGCCCAAAAAACAGCACTTAGTTTTGCTCCAAGTCAATCCAATGCTCAAGTTAGTGTCAATAAAAACAGACTTTTATGAAAGGTCTTTCTTTTCTTGTGTATTTCCGATTTGTCAATGGATGATTCCTTCCTCGCCAGTCTGCCTTCTCCTTCGTAAGGTCGAGAAGCTGTGCATCATGCAATGGTAACCACTTTAAATAGAGATTTCAGCCATTGAAATTCAAATCCGTCTTTCTTGCCAACGACTCTATATGAGATGTATGGACGAGGAATGTGTTGCAGTTCCACCTATTTGATGAATGGGCTATCGTCATTTTCAACTCCTGTGATCGTTATCACCGTTATCAGTTGTCTGCCGGAAACTAACAACCGAGATAACCCCAAAAAGAAGCACTTAACATAAACATAAAACATGGTTGTTTCCATTTGAGAAGTCATCACAATAGGAATTCATCAGCATTTCTCAAATTGTGTCAGTCATGCAAAAGCAGCAAACAAGTAGCACTCAGTGAATACAACATTTAGCCCTTGCTCATGTACTGTTAAAGAAAAGCACATCCTCAACCTCATGACAAACTCTACTGAGCGTTGAGTACTGACACCTTGTGAACAAGCAGGACCAGATCTTAGCACAGCAAAACTGCCACAACAAGTAGCACTTACTGCTAAAATGGGCAGCACCAGATTTGGGTGCAGCAACACTACCCCAACAAGTAGCACTTACTGCTTTAAGAACACAAGTCAGTGCTTCTGTTTGAGTAATCTTGATGACAAATTAGCCGATTCAATTCATTGTTGCAAAACATTGGATAGGATCGAGAAACGACCGTTGTCAAACATTGGATTGCATTGAAAAACAGCTCCAGAAAAACGAAAGAAACTAACATACCATTCCAAACTACCCCAACAAAAAGCACTTCCTGCAGGAAAAATTCAAGTCAGTAATTTGTTCTGGTTTTGTTCATGACAAAACTCGAGAGAAAGGAATCCGACCCTAAATGAATGACAGAAATCTCACTTCGGAGGCAACCGAAAAGAGAAAAGCGCTTAGAACAGTAAAACATTAAAAGCTTCCGGTTGAGGTGATCGTCATTTTATATCAACATTTACCAAACATAGTAAAAAAAGTCAACAGAACTACCACAATAAAAAGCACTTACTGCTTTAAGAACACAAGTGAGTGCTTATTTTCGAGGAATCTTGCTGACAAATTAGCACATTCATCTTGGTTGGTGTCAAACACGACTCCACAGAAAAACACCTCCAGAAGCTTCCAAACACACAATTAAACAGTTTGTACATTTGAAGTTATCTCGGCAACAGCTATATAACGGCACTGTGTACGCATATCAAGTTAATCTTGTCCGTATGACTGCCCAAAAAACAGCACTTAGTTTTGCTCCAAGTCAATCCAATGCTCAAGTTAGTGTCAATAAAAACAGACTTTTATGAAAGGTCTTTCTTTTCTTGTGTATTTCCGATTTGTCAATGGATGATTCCTTCCTCGCCAGTCTGCCTTCTCCTTCGTAAGGTCGAGAAGCTGTGCATCATGCAATGGTAACCACTTTAAATAGAGATTTCAGCCATTGAAATTCAAATCCGTCTTTCTTGCCAACGACTCTATATGAGATGTATGGACGAGGAATGTGTTGCAGTTCCACCTATTTGATGAATGGGCTATCGTCATTTTCAACTCCTGTGATCGTTATCACCGTTATCAGTTGTCTGCCGGAAACTAACAACCGAGATAACCCCAAAAAGAAGCACTTAACATAAACATAAAACATGGTTGTTTCCATTTGAGAAGTCATCACAATAGGAATTCATCAGCATTTCTCAAATTGTGTCAGTCATGCAAAAGCAGCAAACAAGTAGCACTCAGTGAATACAACATTTAGCCCTTGCTCATGTACTGTTAAAGAAAAGCACATCCTCAACCTCATGACAAACTCTACTGAGCGTTGAGTACTGACACCTTGTGAACAAGCAGGACCAGATCTTAGCACAGCAAAACTGCCACAACAAGTAGCACTTACTGCTAAAATGGGCAGCACCAGATTTGGGTGCAGCAACACTACCCCAACAAGTAGCACTTACTGCTTTAAGAACACAAGTCAGTGCTTCTGTTTGAGTAATCTTGATGACAAATTCGCCCATTCATCTTGGTTGCTGTCAAACACGACTCCACAGAAAAACACCTCCAGAAAAACGAAAGAATCCTCGAAACATGCCATTAAACACAACCCCTACAAAAAGCACTTACTGCACAAAAATTTCAAGTCAGTGCGTTTGTTTGGGTTTTGTTCAAGACAAATCTAGAGTGAGAAAAGAATGCGACCACAAATGGATGCTGAAAATCTCATGCTCGTGGCAAGTCAAAAGAGAAAAGCACGTAGAACTGTAAAATGATCAACGATTCTATATGAGGTGATCATACTTTGAGGTCTTTGACATTTACCAAACGTAGTATGAAAGCCATTAGAACTACCCCCAACAAGTAGCACTTACTGCTTTTTAAGAACACAAGTCAGTGCTTATGTTTGAGTAATCTTGCTGACAAATTAGCCGATTCAATTCATTGTTGCAAAACATTGGATAGGAGCGAGAAACGACCATTGTCAAACATTGGATTGCATTGAAAAACAGCTCCAGAAAATGAAAGAAACTAACATACCATTCCAAACTACCCCAAAAAAAGGCACTCTCACTTTGGAGGCAACCGAAAAGAGAAAACCGCTGAGCACAGTAAAACATTAAAAGCTTCCAGTTGAAGTGATCGTAATTTTATATCATCAACATTTATCAAACATAGTATAAAAGTCAACAGAACTACCACAACAAAAAGCACTTACTGCTTTAAGAACACAAGTGAGTGCTTATTTTTGAGTAATCTTGTTGACAATTTAGCACATTCATCTTGGTGGGTGTCAACATGATGGATTACCTTGAAAAACTACTCAAGCCAGAAAACAGAAGCTTCCAAACACACAATTAAACAGTTTGTACATTGAAGTGATCTCGGCAACGGCACTGTGTACGCATATCAAGTTGATCTTGTCAGTATGACAACCCCAACAATAAGCACTTACTGTTGCTCAAAGTCAAGCCAATGCCCAAGTTAGGTCAATGAAACAGACTTTTATGGAAGGTCTTCCCTTTCTACAAAAAAGGACAAACTCCGACTGCAATGGACAATCAAAACAGCTGAAAGGATTGTCGGTACTCCCCTACCCACCATTGAGGACTTGAACGCTGCCAGAACTAAGACAAGGGCCGGCAAAATCCTCTCGGACCCTAGGCCATATAACGGCACTGCGTACGCATATCAAGTTGGTCTTGTCCGTATGACTGCCCAAACAAACAGGGGTCACCAGCTCTTCCAGCTCCTTCCCTCAGGTAGGCGCTACCGATCAATGCAAACTAGAACTAGTAGACATTCCAACAGCTTCTTCCCTCTTGCAATCAACTTTTGAAACACCTTACCTTTAATTCCATTACAACAAGCTGGCAATTTTTTGACTTGAGTTCGTTGTCACATTTCTCTGGGGCCAATTATGTATTACTCGTGCACTCACTGTAGTTGTCTCGCCATGCTGCACTCTTTGCATATACTGGCCACTCATGCCAGAGTAGCATCTGCTCCATTTGCACACTGATTGAGGAGTATCTGTAACATTTGCACAACCAACATTGTCCCAGATTATCGCACTACTCGTCACTTTAAACCGCATACACTCCATTAAGTCTCAGCGCCCCTTGCACAATGGTCATTGCACCGGACTATTGCAATATTAGTCATTCGAACTGCTCTAAGTGCTAGAGGACTCTGCATCTTTTTGCACAATTGTTTTTTGTCAATGTCTTTATGTCTCCAAAGTGTTCCGTAAATTGACTGTCTGTTGTACTAGAGCAGCTCCAACTCCCGGAGACAAATTCCTTGTGTGTTTTGGACATACTTGGCAAATAAAGATGATTCTGATTCTGATTCTGATATTCCTGATTTGTCAACCTCATGACAAACTCCACTGGGGGGTGAGTTACGACAATTTCTCAATGGCCAGGACCAGATCTTGGCACAGCAAAACTGCCCCAACAAGTAGCACTTACTGCTTTAAGAACACAAGTAAGTGCGTATGTTTGAGTAATGTTGCTGACAAATTCACCCATTCATCTTGGTTGCTGTCAAACATTGGACTGCACAAAATAACACCTCCAGAAAAACTAACGAACCTTTGATTCATGCCATTAAACACAACCCCAAAAAAATGCGCTTACTGCAGGTAAAATTCAAGTCAGTGCGTTTGTTTGGGCTGTGTTCATGACAAATCGAGAGTGAGAAAAGATCCGACCACAAATAGATGCTTAAAATCTCTTGCTCGAGGCAACTCTAAAATGATCAACGATTCTATTTGAGGTGATCATAATTTTAGATCATTGACATTTACCAAACATAGTATGAAAGCCACAAATTCCTTGTGTGTTTTGGACATACTTGGCAAATAAAGATGATACTGATTCTGATTCTGATAAGAACTACCCCAACAAGTAGCACTTACTGCTTTAAGAACACAAGTCAGTGCTTATGTTTGAGTAATCTTCCTGACAAATTAGCCGATTCAATTCATTGTTGCAAAACATTGGATAGGCACTGGGAGATGGCGCCTACCAGTGTGGTCGCCTCGGTAACGCGCTCTCAAGTATTGTCTTTGTTTTTGTGTTTTTCGTCCGTCTTTGGAGACCTTACACGACTCACTAACACATGGGGAGACCTGCTAACCATCAAGGAGTCTACTCCGGACTTTCTGTCACCAACTTTCGAATATCCGCTCAGTTTTTTCCCCGAGTTACTCACCGGAGTGGCGTCCGCGGTTTTCGGCGCATGGAGACGGAAGCGGCGCCACAGAGGGAAGCGAGCCGGCATTCAGGTGAAACTCCGCAAGAGAGGACACAGATTGGCGTTCCCGTCGATCCACCTCGCGAATGTACGCTCCCTACCCAACAAAATGGACGAGCTTCATCTTCTGTTAAAGACCAGGAAAGACTTCGGACGTTCCGCGGCCATGTGCTTCACGGAGACCTGGCTTTGCGACGCTGTACCCGATGGCGGCGTCTTGCTCCCCGGCTTCCACATTCATCGAGCGGACCGCGACATGGAATCATCGGGGAAAACAAAGGGCGGCGGGATATGCCTCTATATCAACGAAAAATGGTGTACGGACGTCACGGTGCTCAGCACACACTGCAGCCCGCATTTGGAGTCGCTATTCTTAAACTGTAAACCATTCTACTCGCCACGTGAGTTCGCATCATTCATACTGGCTGGAGTTTATATAACGCCTCAAGCTAACACGAACGCTGCATTGCTAACGCTCGCCGATCAAGTCAACGAAATTGAAAAAAAACACCCCGACTCACCCCTCATTATTCTTGGGGACTTTAACAAAGCTAAACTCAACCACAAACTCCCTAAATACAAGCAGCACATCGACTGTCCTACCAGGGAAAATAATACTTTAGACCACTGCTACACTACGGTAAAAAACGCATACCGTGCTATGCCTTGTGCAGCCCTGGGCTCGTCTGATCACTGCTTAATTCACTTAATACCGACGTACAGGCAAGAACTTAAATGTGCGAAGCCTACAGTGAAAACAGTCAAAAAGTGGACAAATGAAGCCAAGATGGAACTTCAAAGCTGTTTAGACTGCACAGACTGGAGTGTCTTTGAAAATTCAGCTGGCAGCCTGGATGAATATACGGACACTGTCACATCCTATATCAGTTTCTGTGAAGAGGTCTGTGTACCAACAAAATCATTTCGCACATTCAACAACAATAAGCCGTGGTTCACTGCTAAACTTAAGCAGCTTCGCCAAGCTAAGGAGGACGCATATCAGAGCGGGGACAGGGCCCTGTATAATCGAGCTAGAAACCAGCTGACTAAAGAAATTAACATTGCAAAGAGGATCTATACAGCAAAGTTGGAAAATAAGTTTAGCGCAAACGACTCTAAATCAGTCTGGCATGCATTCCAATCGCTGACTAATTACAAGCGACGATCCCCCCAAGCTGAGAACAATAGCACACTAGCCAACGACTTGAATACCTTCTACTGCAGATTTGAAAAGGGCAGTTTCACACCACACACCCACTCGGCCGCACCCGCGACCACAATCACACCTCTGACCTCTGCGTTAACCATCCATGAACAGGATGTGAGACGCATCTTCAAACAACAAAAGATTAACAAAGCGGCAGGCCCGGACCACGTGTCCCCATCCTGCCTCAAAGTCTGCGCGGACCAGCTTGCTCCAGTCTTCGCTCAGATCTTCAACAGATCTCTGGAAATGTGCGAAGTTCCATCCTGTTTCAAACGCTCCACCATCATTACAGTCCCCAAGAAACCTGCAATCTCGGGTCTGAATGACTACAG
Source organism: Phyllopteryx taeniolatus (assembly GCF_024500385.1). Lineage (NCBI taxonomy): Eukaryota > Metazoa > Chordata > Actinopteri > Syngnathiformes > Syngnathidae > Phyllopteryx > Phyllopteryx taeniolatus. Next base: position 438,080 of record NW_026903217.1, read on the forward strand.
GCCTGTCGCTTTGACATCTGTGGTCATGAAGTCCTTTGAACGTCTCGTGCTGGACCACCTCAAGTGTGTCACAGGTCCCCTGCTGGACCCCCTGCAGTTTGCCTACCAAGCGAACAGATCTGCGGATGATGCAGTCAACATGGGACTGCACTTCATCCTAGAACACCTCGACAGTGCAGGGACCTACGCGAGGATCCTGTTCGTGGACTTCAGCTCAGCGTTCAACACCATCATCCCTGAACTCCTTTCATCCAAGCTTCTCCAGCTCAGCGTCTCACCTGCCATCTGCCAGTGGATTTACAGCTTTCTGACAGGCAGGACACAGCAGGTCAGGCTGGGGGAGGCCACCTCATCCACACGCAGCATCAGCATTGTGGCGCCCCAAGGTTGTGTCCTCTCTCCGCTGCTCTTCTCTCTCTACACGAACGACTGCACCTCAGCGAACCCGACTGTCAAACTCCTGAAGTTTGCAGATGACATCACTGTCATCGGGCTCATCAAGGACGGTGACGAGTCTGCATATCGACAAGAAGCGGAGCGGCTGGAGCTGTGGTGCGGCCGACACAACCTGGAGCTGAACACGCTCAAGACTGTAGAGATGATCGTGGACTTCAGGAGGCATCCTTCGCCACAGCTGCCCCTCACGTTGTCCAGCTGCCTTGTGTCAACCGTTGAGACCTTCAAGTTCCTGGGAATTACAATCTCCCAGGACCTGAAGTGGGCGACCAACATCAACTCCGTCCTCAAAAAGGCCCAGCAGAGGATGTACTTCCTGCGGCTTCTGAGAAAGCACGGCCTGCCACCGGAGCTGCTGAGACAGTTCTACACAGCGGTCATCGAATCAGTCCTGTGTTCTTCCATCACAGTCTGGTTTGGTGCTGCTACAAAAAAGGACAAACTCCGACTGCAAACGACAATCAAAACTGCTGAAAGGATTGTCGGTATCCCCCTACCCACCCTTGAGGACTTGCACGCTGCCAGAACTAAGACAAGGGAGTGCAAAATCCTCTCGGACCCTCCCCACCCCGGTCACCAGCTCTTCCAGCTCCTTCCCTCAGGTAGGCGCTACCGATCAATGCAAACTAGAACTAGTAGACATTCCAACAGCTTCTTCCCTCTAGCAATCAACTTCTTAAACAGCTAACCTATAATTCCATTACAACAAGCTGGGAATTTTTTGACTTGAGTTCGTTGTCACATTTCTGTGGGGCCAATTATGTATTACTCGTGCACTCACTGTAGATGTCTCGCCACGCTGCACTATTTGCATATCTGTTGTTGACCAATACTGGCCACTCATGCCAGAGTAGCATCTGCTCCATTTGCACACTGATTGAGGAGTATCCGTAACATTTGCACAACCATTGTCCCAGATTATCGCACTACTCGTCACTTTAAACCGCATACACTCCTTGAAGTCTCAGCGCCCTTTGCACAATGGTCATTGCACCGGACTATTGCGATATTAGTCATTCGAACTGCTCTAAGTGCTAGAGGACTCTGCATCTTTTTGCACAATTGTTTTTTGTCAATGTCTTTATGTCTCCAAAGTGTTCTGTAAATTGTCTGTTGTACTAGAGCGGCTCCAACTACCGGAGACAAATTCCTTGTGTGTTTTGGACATACTTGGCAAATAAAGATGATTCTGATTCTGATTCTGATTCTGATAGGAGAGAGAAACAACCGCTGTCAAACATTGGGATTGGGTTAGGGTTAGGGTTGTTCTTGAAAAACAGCTCCAGAGAAAGTAAAGAAACTAACATACCATTCCAAACTACCCCAACAAAAAGCTCTTCCTGCAGGAAAAATTCAAGTCAGTAATTTGCTCTGGTTGTTTTCATGACAAAACTCGAGAGAAAGGAATGCCATATAACCATATAACGGCACTGCGTACGCATATCAAGTTGGTCTTGTCCGTATGACTGCCCAAACAGCACTGAGTTCCGGTTGGGTTCTCTGAGCCCTTTTGACCACTTGTTCTATCTCCCACGTGGCATCCCCAACAAAGCAGGAAAGCGGAAGAAACTTGAGGTCGTCTGCACAAATACTGTCGTTACACATTTAACAGCTGAATGAGGTGCAAACACTCAAATGATCCTCACATTAGAGTACATTTTCCATTTGTAGCTGTGTTGGGTTATTCCCATCTGGTTTTAGTGCATTGGTCCCATTACTAATCAAAATGCTAGAAAATACTTTGAGAGATAGGTTCCACCAACCCAAGCCGTGATCGTATAGTGGTTAGTACTCTGCGTTGTGGCCGCAGCAACCCCGCTTCAAATACGGGTCACGTCAGGAATGAAGCCCTGCAATTACTTTTTTTAGTGCTGCTGTTTGAATTTAGTGGGACAGTGAAAATCCTCCACAGGGGCTTGCAGAGGGCCCAATACTTTCGTGGGGCTAGTGGGGCAATGGATAACGGGTCTGATTACGGATCAGAAGATTCTAGGTTCAACTCCTGGCTAGCTTGTGCACAGTTTTATATGTGGTATTAAACCCAATTCAGAATGCTGTATTTGACACGTTCACCTTAAACGCCTGCATTATGCTAAGTCATGCAACACTGTCAACGCAGTCAGGTCTTTCCATGACAGTATCAAACATAATGTAAACCCGTAATGTTAATAGCTAAAAAAAACATGCAACATCATCATTCCATTACAACATGCTGGAAATTTTTTGACTTGAGTTCGTTATCACATTTCTGTGGGGCCAATAATACATTACTCGTGCACTCACTGTAGTTGTCTCGCCACGCTGCACTGTTTGCATATCTGTTGTTGACCAATACTGGCCACTCATTCCAGAGTAGCATCTGCTCCATTTGCACACTGATTGAGGAGTATCTGCAACATTTGCACAACCAACATTGTCCCAGATTATCGCACTACTCGTCACTTTAATCCGCATACACTCCTTGAAGTCTCGGCGCCCTTTGCACAATAGTCATTGCACCGGACTATTGCAATATTAGTCATTTGAACTGCTGCCCGGGCGCTTCAGCTGCCCCCTGCTCCAGTGTGTTCCACTAACATGTGTATGTCTTCACTGTGATGGGTTAAATGCAGAGAACAAATTTCGTGTGCATGCATGCATGTTCATGACAATAAAAGATGATTCTTCTTCTTCTAAATTGCTCTAAGTGCGAGAGGACTCTGCATCTTTTTGCACAATTGTCAAAAAAAAGTTAAAAAAGTACCGGCATTACCAGATAACTAGCAACCCTTTCCTGCTCAGTTTTTTTTTTTGTCAATGTCCTTATGTCTCAAAAGTGTTCTCTGTCAATTGACTGTCTGTTGTCGTACTAGAGTGGCTCCAACTTCCGGAGACAAATTCCTTGTGTGTTTTTTGGACATACTTGGCAAATAAAGATGATTTTGATTCAGATTCTGATATTATTCGTTGTGTTATAATTTACATATATCATAATACATAACACGGGCGGCATGGTGGGGGACTGGTTAGAGCGTCAGCCTCACAGTTCTGAGGACCGAGTTCAAACCCCGGCCCCGCCTGTGTGGAGTTTGCATGTTCTCCCCGTGCCTGCGTGGGTTTTCTACGGGCACTCCGGTTTCCTCCCACATCCCAAAAACATGCATTAATTGGAGACTAATTGGTGTGACTGTGAGTGCAAATGGTTGGTTGTTTGTTTGTTTGTGCCCTGCGATTGGCTGGCAACCAGTTCAGGGTGTACCCCGCCTCCTACCCGTTGATAGCTGGGATAGGCTCCAGCACGCCCGCGACCCTTGTGTGGAGAAGCGGCTCAGAAATGGATGGATGGATCATACATAACACATAATAATATGTTGTGATAGTCGTGTGAAAATGTGTGCAAGAAGGACAGCAGAGTACGAGGAGGAACTTTGGGGGCCAAAAGAGCAGAAGGAGGAATTTTTTAATTTTTTTTTTAGATTATTGATTCCACCATGATTTATGGTCCAAAACAGTGAAATGCACTTTTGTTTTGGTTTTTCCATCAGGTCACGTGAAACTTGCCGGCGGCTGGCAGCTCCCCTTAGCATGTGGTGGCCCAGTCCGCCTTCGGTCATAACTGTAGCAGCAGTTTCCATAGTGTAGTGGTTATACCCGTAAGGTCCTCGGATTGAAACCGGGTGGCAACAGCTTATCTCTCGAGCTGTTGTCTGTGGTTTTCCAGCCCCGTTATACGTCTCAACAGACGCGAAAGTATGATTTTTCCGGTACGACTTCTCACATGTTCCAAATGTCAGCGATATGGACACAAGGGAGACAGAGTTGTCCAAAATGTGGAGGAGAAATGCTGTCATTGTGGAGGACAACACAGGGTGACATTTGGGTGTGGATCCAAAGTAAGAAAGACAAAATCAGTCCGGTTAAAGTGGTCAATAAAATCAGTGAAGCGGGTCCAAAATAAAAAACAGAGTGAGAATATTGCCATGCCAACAGAAACTGTGATTCTCTGTATGGCGTACGTCATAAATTGTGTGGAAAATGCAGTAAAACAGAAAACAGAAAGGATTGAAATTAGTGTTAAGGCAGCAGAGAAGGATTTGGGACTGAAAGAAAACCTGTCATGCATGAGGCCTGCAAGGATCCATCCATCCATCCATCCATTTTCTGAGCCGCTTGTCCTCACTAGGGTCGCGGGCGTGCTGGAGCCTATCCCAGCTGTCATCGGGCAGGAGGCGGGGTACACCCTGAACTGGTTGCCAGCCAATCGCAGGGTACATAGAAACAAACAACCATTCGCACTCACAGTCATGCCTACGGGCAATTTAGAGTCTCCAATTAATGCATGTTTTTGGGATGTGGGAGGAAACCGGAGTGCCCGGAGAAAACCCACGCAGGCACGGGGAGAACATGCAAACTCCACACAGGCGGGGCCTCAGAACTGTGAGGCTGACGCTCTAACCAGTTGTCCACCGTGCCGCCGCCTGCAAGGATGTGGCACAAAAATGGAGGTGGAACAGAAGCATCTGGGCAGAGGACCCAGATTGATCAAATATCATGCTAATAATATCATGGAACGCTCGAGGTTTATTAGCCAATGGACAAGAGTTTAAAGGATTCACGAAATAACTTGAAAAGAAACCTGATGTTATCTGTGTCCAGGAAACATGGCTTAAACAACATTAGATTTTGTAATTAATGGATATGAAAGTATTAGAACAGATAGAGTAGTGGAGGTGGGCGAGCGATTTTTCTAAAACAAGATATACAATATAGAATTATAAGGAAATATATCGAATTAGAATATGTAGCAATATAAATGGGTCACTGATGGTGTAGTGGTACACTCGCCTGACTTTGGTGCGGGCAGCGTGGGTTCAGTTCACACTCAGTGACGGTGTGAATGTGAGTGTGAATGTACCCTGTGACTGACTGGCGACCAGTTCAGGGTGTCGTCCGCCTGTCGCCCGAAGTCAGCTGGGATAGGCTCCAGCGTCCCGCGACCCTAACCAGGATAAGTGGTGTTGAAAATGGATGGATGGATAGTAATATAAATGGTTCCAAAAGAAGGTTTAAAAATAATAAATTATAAGAATCTGTGTATGAAGCTTCCACGTCAATTATTGGATGAACTGGTTATGTATATGACAGGTAGCATGGTATGGTATGGGGATTTTAATGCGCACATTAGTAGTACATTATGGGATGGCAATAATGATGAGAATGGAGTGGTAGTGGAGGAATGGAGTGGTAGTGGAGGAAATAATAGAGATAAAAACTTGGTGTGTTTGAATGATGGGAGAGGAACAAAAATGAATGAGGACAGGATCAGGAACAGCAATAGACCTGACAAACATGTCAGATGATTTGGCAGGTTTGTGTGAGTGGGATGGAATTAAAAGAACAACTGTAGGAAGTGACCATTATCCAGGTTTTAAACCTGATGCGACTCCTGCGTCACTTCCTGTTTAGCGTGATTTTATGTTCCAGCGTTATAAATCAAGCTATTTTGTCTCATAAAGGGTCACTTTTTATACGTATAAAATTTAGGAGAAAGCGACGACAAACCTTTTATCTGCCTTGTAAATCTAAAAGTTGCTACAGGAATTAGATGAGTTCTCGATAGCCAGAGGTCTTTTGTCGAACCCAAACACACGCAAATGATACAGGTAGTGAATTTTTATCGAACATTTCATGAGCTCTACCAGGGGGAATCTAAAATGAAACAAGGCAGGAAAAAGCAAACGATGGACCAACATTGGTAGGAATCAGAATCAGAATCAGAATCAGAATCATCTTTATTTGCCAAGTATGTCCAAAACACACAAGGAATTTGTCTCCGGTAGTTGGAGCCGCTCTAGTACAACAGACAGTCAATTTACAGAACACTTTGGAGACAGAGACATTGACAAAATTCAATTGTGCAAAAAGATGTAGAGTCCTCTAGCACTTAGAGCAGTTCGAATGACTAATATTGCAATAGGCCGGTGTAATGACCATTGTGCAAGGGGCACTAAGACTTCAAGGAGTGTATGCAGTTTAAAGTGACGAGTAGTGCGATAATCTGGGACAATGTTGGTTGTGCAAATGTTACAGATACTCCTCAAACAGTGTGCAATGGAGCAGATGCTACTCTGGCATGAGTGGCCAGTATATGCAAATAGTGCAGCATGGCGAGACAACTACAGTGAGTGCACGAGTAATACATAATTGGCCCCACAAAAATGTGACAACGAACTCAAGTCAAAAAAATTGCCAGCTTGTTGTAATGGAATTATAGGTTAGCTGTTTAAGAAGTTGATCGCAAGAGGGAAGAAGCTGTTGGAATGTCTACTAGTTCTAATTTGCATTGATCGGTAGCCCCTACCTGAGGGAAGGAGCTGGAAGAGCTGGTGACCCCTGTTTGTTTGGGCAGTCATACGGACAAGACCAACTAGATATGCGTACGCAGTGCCGTTATATGGTTATATGGCATTCCTTTCTCTCGAGTTTTGTCATGAAAACAACCAGAGCAAATTACTGACTTGAATTTTTCCTGCAGGAAGTGCTTTTTGTTGGGGTAGTTTGGAATGGTATGTTAGTTTCTTTACTTTCTCTGGAGCTGTTTTTCAACAACAACCCTAACCCTAACCCAATCCCAATGTTTGACAGCGGTTGTTTCTCTCTCCTATCAGAATCAGAATCAGAATCATCTTTATTTTCCAAGTATGTCCAAAACACACAAGGAATTTGTCTCCAGTAGTTGGAGCCGCTCTAGTACAACAGACAGTCAATTTACAGAACACTTCGGAGACATAAAGACATTGACAAAAAACAATTGTGCAAAAAGATGCAGAGTCCTCTAGCACTTAGAGCAGTTCGAATGACTAATATCGCAATAGTCCGGTGCAATGACCATTGTGCAAAGGGCGCTGAGACTTCAAGAAGTGTATGCGGTTTAAAGTGACGAGTAGTGCGATAATCTGGGTCAATGGTTGTGCAAATGTTACGGATACTCCTCAATCAGTGTGCAAATGGAGCCGATGCTACTCTGGCATGAGTGGCCAGTATTGGTCAACAACAGAAGTAAATTTGGTAGTTGGAGCCACTCTCGTACGACAACAGACAGTCAATTGACAGAGAACACTTTTGAGACATAAAGACGTTGACAAAAAACAGTCACTGAGCAATTTAGGGTTGCTAGCTATCGTAATGCCGGTTCATTTTTTTTGACAATCGTGCAAATAGATGCAGAGTCCTCTAGCATTTAGAGCAGTTCGAAAGACTAATATTGCAATAGTCCGGTGCAATGACCATTGTGCAAAGGGCGCCGAGACTTCAAGCGAGTAGTGCGATAATCTGGGACAACGTTTATTGTGCAAATGTAGATTCTCTTCAGTGTGCAATTGGAGCAGATGCTACTAGCATGAGTGGCCAGTATTGGTCAACAACAGATATGCAAATAGTGCAGCGTGGCGAGACTACTACAGTGAGTGCACGAGTCATATATAATTGTCTTCTTCCAGCTCCTTCCCCCAGGCAAGTGCTATCGAACAATGCAAACAAAAACTAGCAGACATTCCAACACTTTCGTCCCGCTTACCGTTAACTTCTTAAACAGTTCACTTACAATTGCATTGTAACATGCTGCCAATTTGTCTTGAGATTGTTGTCCCATCTCTGTCGGGCCAATTATACATTATTCGTGCATTCACTGTAGTAGTCTCGCCACTCTGCACAATTTGCATATCTGTTGTTGACCAATACTGGCCACTCATGTGGTTGAGAAGTATCTGCACCATTTGCACAATGGACACTGTTCCAGATTATCGCACTACGATTCGCTTTATACTGCTTAAATTTCTCGAAGTCTCTTCACGTTTTGCAAAATTGTCACTGTACCAGATTATTGCTCGATCAGTCATTTCAAATTGCTCTAAATTGCTAGAGGACTCTGCATCATTTGCACAATTGTCAAAAAATAAAAAATAACACAAAATTTGCATTGACATGACCACATTACCGCTAACCTTTCATTGCTCAGTGATTCTCTGTACTTTGGTCTCATGTGATTATGTCTCCAAAGTATTTTCTGTCAAATGGCTATCCGTTATCGCACGAGAGGGGCTCCAAGTACCGGAGACAAATTCCTTGTATGTTTCTGACATACTCGGCAAATATAGATTGATTTTTATTCTGCTGATTCTGAATTTATCTAATCTACTCCTTCTAATACTGCCATTCACTCGACTGTAATGTATTCCTCGGAAGTGGTTCGGGTTCATAAACCGTGGCTTTGAGGTCCACACAATAATGTGCAATAATTACGTATCATTTAAAGATCCATACCTTCGTATCCTTAGCCTCGAGCGAATTAAAAGCACTGATGTGATAAAATCGTGACGTATCACGTGATACTAATATATATATCTATATATATATAGATATATATATGTAGATATATGTGTGTATAGATTTTTATTTTTTTTTTACTGTCGGAAAAGGAGATACGGGATGTTTAAAAAAGGTACGTGAAGATTCTGTCTCCTAATAAAGAGATGGTAAGTCATAAGAGAGAGAATGACTGCATTATAATTTAGGTCAACCACCGATAAGAAAACGATTCCACGAGAATCTAAAGTGAAAAAGCTTACAGCACCTGGTATTCCCAGGCGGTCTCCCATCCAAGCACTAACCAGGCCCGTCCCTGCTTAGCTTCCGAGATCTGACGAGATCGGGCGTTCTTTTTTTTTTTTTTTTTTATTATCAAAAAATTCATTATTTACAATATGTACATGTGATCAAACTTAAAAACAAAATGAGGTGACCAGTCTGTGAAACTCTCACAAGGCCATTGTTTTTTGCGATACAGTCCACAAAACGGCTGGCAGAGAAGGCATGTAGGAGAGTAAAGTGGGATTCAACTTGAGCCTTGAAGATCGCCCAATGATCGCCGGTGCCCTTGTCATGCAAGTAGATATTCCTCGTGACGATGACCGTGTGACGAGCAATGGCCAGAAGTAACCGGATGGCTGGTCTATTGATGGCCTGCAATGATACTGATGACGAGAAAGATGATGAGACGAAACCAAAAAGGAAAAACCCGACATTATGATCACCAGCCTCACGTGCCACCGGGGGGGGGAAGCCTCAGGCCCAGCCTCCTTGCGAGGAGATCCTCCAACCTAGAACGGAACTCACGGACGGCTCTGCACCCGAGGACAAGATGTTCGTAGTCCTCGGGTGCCTCTTTACACACCATACAGTCTCTGCCATAAACGCTAGGAGAAATTGCATTGAGTGTTGTGCAAGGGAATATGATTCTGTGTCGTAATTTGAAGTCAGTATTACTGACCTTTGGTGCGGTGTACCAATTGAACATGTTGGCCCAGATGGATGTAATGGTCAGTGCAGGGAATGTCCGTGTCCATGTGCGTTCCGCTGCAGGTCTCCGGAACACTCCGGCTATCAAAACCCTGTAAAGTCGTTTTGTGCTACATTCCGACAAACCAAAAAACCTTGTCCCGTCAACCAGCACAAAACCTACATCCCGATCCGCCCCCGGGTCCCCTCCAGAGGATGAACCCTCCAGAAAAGACCCCCAATTCCGTAGTATGGATTCCCTGATTAATCCAGCCAAGCGCAAAACACCCGCTCTGCGGAAGAGGACTCCCCGCGACCGGAACAGAGTCCGAACCCCGACAATGTCATAGTTCCCGCTCCCATCTAATAAATCCCCAATAGTACTTATTCCTGCCCTCTCAAAGGTATCGCTGAACATTCTCTCCCCACTCCCTGGTCCTCCGCCCATGAGATCGGGGTTGAACCTCAGCGGAATTTTCAGCAATTGTTGCAGCGACTTTGGCTCTGCTCTCACCCATGGCCTGAGCGACCACCACGCCTCCAGAACCTCCCTCTCAAAAGGATCTTGGGCGGGGAACAATGACCTCGGCAACATTTGACATAGGTTAAAGTCACCATAATTCCCCAATCCTCGCAGGGAGGGTATAACAAAGTCCTTCCACGGGGCTGTGAAGGACAAGTCCAAACATTTCTTGATGATTTTGAGCCTTAAAGATTTCTTCTTCGTGTCTATGTCGATCAACCCCAAACCACCCGCTCCATGATCCCCTATCAGCGTAGCATGACTCACCAGACCCTTTTCTCTCTTCCACATGAAACGACTGAAAATTGCCTTTAGCTTACTCAAAATGTCACCAGGCAAATCAGTAACAGTCAGGGCATGTACCAACTTTGAAATACACAAAGCGTTTATTACTAGGACTTTACCTTTCAGAGTTAGATTTCTCAACCTCCATACGTTAAGTTGACTTTCTATTTTGTTCAAAATGTTCTCCCATGTTTTCCTATTACATACCTCCGCAAGCTTACCTAACAAGACTCCCAGAACTTTGTAGCTGTTCTCGGCCTCACGAAAACCCCAGGTGCTAGGAGTAGCCTGCAACGCACCAAACACAGCCATAGTCGTCTTATTTGTATTTATCTTTGCGCCAGAGGCCTGGCAGTAAACATTCAGTTCATGGAGAGCCATTTTAAGACTCTCTACATCCCTGACTAACAAATTTGTGTCATCTGCATATTGAATAATTCTAACTTCATTGTTTGCTGGTGTCAGAATACCCCTAATTCCATTATTCTGCTTGAGCAGGGCAGCCAGCGGTTCCGCCACAAGGCTGTAAAGCAGTGAGGACAAATGGCATCCCTGTCTCACCGACCTCCCCAGCCTCACAGGGCCCGTCAGCAACCCATTAACTTTGATTCTACTAAAAGCACTCAAATATAACCTCTGAATCCATTCTATGAAGATTTGACCAAAACCAAACTTCTTTAAAACCAACCATAAGAAATCGTGCTCAACTCTGTCAAATGCTTTCTCAAAATCAATGCATACGTGGATCCCACGCGTGTCATTCATCCGTTTAATCAAATATTTTAGAGTCAAAATTGTGTCAGCAATTTCCCTGCGTGATATACCATATGTTTGTGTTTCTGAAATAATGTTGCCTATCACCAATTTAAGCCTATTCGCTAAAACCTTCGCGAGGACCTTGTAGTCACTGTTCAACAAACTAATGGGCCTGTAATTCCCAAGATTTGTACGGTCCCCCTGTTTAAAAATCAGTGAGACAATCCCTTCGCTGAAAGTCGGGGCAACCCGATCGAATGTCTGCATACTTGTAAAAACCCTGTGCAATATGGGCGTGAGTTGGCTTACAAACGCTTTGTAAAATTCAGCAGTTATTCCATCCCTCCCCGGGCTTTTGTTTTCATTTAAAGACAATATAGCGCTAAAAACTTCTGCCTCAGAGATGGGAGCATCACACAATTTCATATCCTCTTGGGTCAAAGCCTTATTTAAAGCACCCACTGCCTCCAGAGCATTATTACGTGAGGTGCGTTGTGATGCAAATAAATCTCCGTAAAAACGCTCCACTTCCTCCAAAATGTCCCCTACATCCGTTATCACCTTATTTGAACTTTCCGACACTAAAGAATTAAAATAGGCTTTACTCTGCTTTGCTTTCTCGAGTCCAAAGAAAAAAGCAGTGGAGCGTTCCCCTTCCACTGCGTATTGCGCCCTCGCCCTAAGGACCGCACCTCTACATTTTTTAATTTCCATTGACTCCAATTTATTCCTCAGCAAGAACAGCTCAGGGTTTACTGGTCCTTGCCGGTGCGCGGCAGCTGTCGTAATCTCCAGTAACTGATTTCTTACGGCCCTCTCCTCCAATTTCTCTAACCAGTTTTTCTTTTTACAGTAGCTTATAGTTATCTTCTTAACCCTCGTTTTAAAACTCTCCCACCAGTCTATAACGTTGTCAACACATTCAAGCTCCATCTTAGCCAAGCCAAGGAGCCCGCTCACCCTGGAAACGTAGCAATCATCCTTCAGAAGGGAGTTGTTTAGCACCCAAAGCCCGCCGGTCCTCCGACTTCCCCCATGTACCAGTTCAACGGAGAGCAACGCGTGGTCACTCTGACTCGACCATGTGTACAGTGGCCTGTCCAGATTCTGCACAAGAGAGGCTGATGTTAAACAGAGATCGATGCGTGATTGCTTCAGTTCATTTTGGACAACCTGCGCCCTGGAGAAAACTGGCCGACTTAGATTTAAAGTCCTCCAGATTTCTACCATATTATTACCGGTCATCAGATCTAAAAGACAATTCCTGCTAACATCAGTCCTAAAAACGTTATTTACACTGACATCCAGTTTGCTGAGATATGTATTGAAATCACCAATCAACAAGGTTCTATCAGTCACAAAGGAGAATACATGTAGGAAAAAGTCCCTCCTATCTAACTCCACATTGGGAGCGTAAATGTTAATCAATCGGAACTTCAACGGTCCATCATATTCGACCACAATGAATCTCCCGATTGTCAGCATGCACTAGGGTGGGATAACCCAAGGGGCCGCATTTCGTCAAAATGGCAACCCCACAAGATCTTGATGTGCCTAATGCCACGTGAAGCGAACCAAGCTTCATATTTTCTATTTTCTTAATGTGCTCACCCTCCCACCAAGTTTCTTGCAAGCACAAAATATCCCACTTGGTGTGGCACATAATGTTGTGAATTTTATGGTCACTACGAAGACCACAGGCATTTGCTGACACCAGGAGAAAATTCATCATAAGCAAAAAACGAAAAGATGGACGCGTCGAGTCTACTTACTTTTTTTAAGCCCGCCCTTCCCAGTGCCTTCAGATTGCCGTTTCTTCCGCTCCATCACATCAATCTCCATGCCTTCATCTGAGTCCAGGACTGGTCTCCTCACCTCAGAGACCGGTGAAACTCCCCAAGCCTGTACTTTCTCCAGGATATCATTATCCTCTATATAAGCTGGCAGCCCCATAAAAGAAACAACCAGCTCATCAGAGGTAACTTCCCTGCCATGAATTCTGGCACTCCCAATACAAAAACCATCAAGCAGTTTCTCCTTTGCATTGACAGAATTAACAGTCACTTCATATTTATCCTTTGCAATAACCCTGCATGCTGTAATGCTCCCACATACTTCAGCCGTTCCCCTAATTAATATTAATGGAGTAATGGCATCACGATTGTCAATTTCAAGAATTAAAGTTAACTCTTTCTCATACCTTCTTGTCACAACATTTTTATTCACCACACCACTGCAACCCGTCAAACCTTCTCCTCGCCCCGAATCCATCCTGTTCACCTGCTTCGTGTCCTTGAGCCTTTCCTGACCAACAACCAATCCATTTGACCTGAAAGGGTGAAAAACAATTAAGACAAAACACTCCTCCACAGCGGGAAGCTGGGAGGAGGAAAAAGGTCACAAACAAAAAAACAAAACCCAAAACAAAAAGCAAAAAGCAAAAACCAAAAACCAAAAAAAACAATCAAAAAACACAAGTAACAGATAGCCAGAGGAGCACAGAGCTCCTGCTGCCTGTACTGCTCATGCTCCACTAACGAGTGCAGCTGTGCCAAACCTCCACGCCTGTAGCCACTCGACCACACAACGAGCCTTCTCAGGGTAGTATGGCCGTAAGCCCAAAAGCTTACAGCACCTGGTATTCCCAGGCGGTCTCCCATCCAAGTACTAACCAGGCCTGCACCTGCTTAGCTTCCGAGATCGGGCGTTCTCAGGGTAGTATAGCCGTAAGCCACAGGACTACCTGAAAAGCAACATTTTATATTTAAAAAATATCAAATTTCGCTTAAAAATATCGAGCGGATCGCGTCATTTTTTATTTTCCAATTGTTGGCTGGTCTATTTTGGAGTTTTTTGTGTGGATGATGCAAACTCATTCTCAACACTACAAATGTGTGATCAGATCATAGATTTGGAAAAGTTAACACACGAGAGAATTTGATAACTTGCACGCTGCCAAATCTCAGACAAGAGCATGCAAAATCCTCTTGGACCCTCCACATCCTGGTCACCAACTCTTCAGAAACAGAGTCATCTTTATTTGCCATGTATGTCCAAAAAACACACAAAGAATTTGGTTGTTGGAGCCACTCTCGTACGACAACAGACAGTCAATTGACAGAGAACACTTTTGAGACATAAAGACGTTGACAAAAAACAGTCACTGAGAAATTAAGGGTTGCTAGTTATCTGGTAATGCCGGTTCATTTTTTTTTGACAATTGTGCAAAAAGATGCAGAGTCCTCGAGCATTTAGAGCAGTTCGAAAGACTAATATTGCAATAGTCCGGTGCAATGACCATTGTGCAAAGGGCGCCGAGTCTTCAAGGAAGTACTGCGATAATCTGGGACAATGTTTATTGTGCAAATGTTGCAGATTCTCTTCAATCAGTGTGCAATTGGAGCAGATGCTACTGGCATGAGTGGCCAGTATTGGTCAACAACAGAAATGCAAATAGTCCAGCGTGGCGAGACTACTACAATGAGTGCACGAATCATATATAATTGTCTTCTTCCAGCTCCTTCCCCCAGGCAAGTGCTATCGAACAATGCAAACAAAAACTAGCAGACATTCCAACACCTTCGTCCCGCTTACCGTTAACTTCTTAAACAGTTCACTTACAATTGCATTGTAACATGCTGCCAATTTGTCTTGAGATTGTTGTCCCATCTCTGTCGGGCCAATTATACATTATTCGTGCATTCACTGTAGTAGTCTCTCCACTCTGCACAATTTGCATATCTGTTGTTGACCAATACTGGCCACTCATGTGGTTGAGAAGTATCTGCACCATTTGCACAATGGACCCTGTTCCAGATTATCGCACTACGATTCGCTTTATACTGCTTAAATTTCTCGAAGTCTCTTCACGTTTTGCACAATTGTCACTGTACCAGATTATTGCTCGATCAGTCATTTCAAATTGCTCTAAATTGCTAGAGGACTCTGCATCATTTGCACAATTGTCAAAAAATAAAAAATAACACAAAATTTGCATTGACATGACCACATTACCGCTAACCTTTCATTGCTCAGTGATTCTCTGTACTTTGGTCTCATGTGATTATGTCTCCAAAGTATTTTCTGTCAAATGGCTTTCTGTTGTCGCACGAGAGGGGCTCCAAGTACCGGAGACAAATTCCTTGTATGTTTCTGACATACTCTGCAAATATAGATTCAGATTTTTATTCTGCTGATTCTGATTGAATTTACTCTATCTAATCTACTCCTTCTAATACTGCCATTCACTCGACTATAATGTATTCCTCGGAAGTGGTTCGGGTTCATAAACGGTGGCTTTGAGGTCCACACAATAATGTGCAATAATTACATATCATTTAAAGATCCATACCTTTGTATCCTTACCCTCGAGCTAATTAAAAGCACTGATGTGATAAAATCGTGACGTATCACGTGATACTAATATATATTTATATCTATATAGATATATATATGTAGATATATGTGTGTATGGATTATTTTTTTTTTTTACTGTCGGAAAAGGAGATACGGGATGTTTAAAAAAGGTACGTGAAGATTCTGTCTCCTAATAAAGAGATGGTAAGTCATAAGAGAGAAAATGACTGCATTATAATTTAGGTAAACCACCGATAAAAAAACGATTCCACGAGAATCTAAAGTGAAAAAGCTTACAGCACCTGGTATTCCCAGGCGGTCTCCCATCCAAGTACTAACCAGGCCCGCCCCTGCTTAGCTTCTAAGATCGGACGAGATCGGGCGTTCTCAGGGTAGTATGGTCGTAAGCCACATGGTTATCTGAAAAGCAACATATTATATTTAAAAAATATCAAATTTCGCTTGAAAACATCTCGAGCGGATCGTGTCATTTTTTATTCTCCAATTGTTGGCTGGTCTATTTTGGAGTTTTTTGTGTGGATGATGCAAACTCATTCTCAACACTACAAATATGTGATCAGATCACAGATTTTGAAAAGTTAACACACGAGAGAATTTGAGAACTTGCACGCTGCCAAAACTCAGACAAGAGCATGCAAAATCCTCTTGGACCCTCCACATCCTGGTCACCAACTGTTCAGAAACAGAGTCATCTTTATTTGCCATGTATGTCCAAAAAACACACAAGGAATTTGGTAGTTGGAGCCACTCTCGTACGACAACAGACAGTCAATTGACAGAGAACACTTTTGAGACATAAAGACGTTGACAAAAAACAGTCACTGAGCAATTAAGGGTTGCTAATTATCTGGTAATGCCGGTTCATTTTTTTTTTGACAATTGTGCAAAAAGATGCAGAGTCCTCTAGCATTTAGAGCAGTTCGAAAGACTAATATTGCAATATCCATCCATCCATCCATCCATTTTCTGAGCCGCTTCTCCTCACTAGGGTCGCGGGCGTGCTGGAGCCTATCCCAGCTGTAATCGGGCAGGAGGCAGGGTACACCCTGAACTGGTTGCCAGCCAATCGCAGTAATATTGCAATAGTCCGGTGCAATGACCATTGTGCAAAGGGCGCCGAGACTTCAAGCGAGTAGTGCGATAATCTGGGACAACGTTTATTGTGCAAATGTAGATTCTCTTCAGTGTGCAATTGGAGCAGATGCTACTAGCATGAGTGGCCAGTATTGGTCAACAACAGATATGCAAATAGTGCAGCGTGGCGAGACTACTACAATGAGTGCACGAGTCATATATAATTGTCTTCTTCCAGCTCCTTCCCCCAGGCAAGTGCTATCGAACAATGCAAACAAAAACTAGCAGACATTCCAACACTTTCGTCCCGCTTACCGTTAACTTCTTAAACAGTTCACTTACAATTGCATTGTAACATGCTGCCAATTTGTCTTGAGATTGTTGTCCCATCTCTGTCGGGCCAATTATACATTATTCGTGCATTCACTGTAGTAGTCTCGCCACTCTGCACAATTTGCATATCTGTTGTTGACCAATACTGGCCACTCATGTGGTTGAGAAGTATCTGCACCATTTGCACAATGGACACTGTTCCAGATTATCGCACTACGATTCACTTTATACTGCTTAAATTTCTTGAAGTCTCTTCACGTTTTGCACAATTGTCACTGTACCAGATTATTGCTCGATCAGTCATTTCAAATTGCACTAAATTGCTAGAGGACTCTGCATCATTTGCACAATTGTCAAAAAATAAAAAATAACACAAAATTTGCATTGACATGACCACATTACCGCTAACCTTTCATTGCTCAGTGATTCTCTGTACTTTGGTCTCATGTGATTATGTCTCCAAAGTATTTTCTGTCAAATGGCTATCCGTTGTCGCACGAGAGGGGCTCCAAGTACCGGAGACAAATTCCTTGTATTTTTTCTGACATACTCGGCAAATATAGATTCTGATTTTTATTCTGCTGATTCTCATTGAATTTATCTAATCTACTCCTTCTAATACTGCCATTCACTCGACTGTAATGTATTCCTCGGAAGTGGTTTTGGTTCATAAACCGTGGCTTTGAGGTCCACACAATAATGTGCAATAATTACGTATCATTTAATGATCCATACCTTCGTATCCTTAGCCTCGAGCTAATTAAAAGCACTGATGTGATAAAATCGTGATGTATCACGTGATACTAATATATATATCTATATCTATATAGATATATATATGTAGATATATGTGTGTATATATTTATTAATTTTTTTACTGTCGGAGATACGGGATGTTTAAAAAGGTACGTGAAGATTCTGTCTCCTAATAAAGAGATGGTAAGTCATAAGAGAGAGAATGACTGCATTATAATTTAGGTCAACCGCCGATAAGAAAACGATTCCATTAGAATCTAAAGTGAAAAAGCTTACAGCACCTGGTATTCCCAGGCGGTCTCCCATCCAAGTACTAACCAGGCCCACCCCTGCTTGGCTTCCAAGATCGGACGTTTTCAGGGTAGTATGGTCGTAAGCCACATGGTTAACTGAAAAGCAACATTTTATATTTAAAAAATATAAAATTTCGCTTAAAAATATCGAGCGGATCGCGTCATTTTTTAATCTCCAATTGTTGGCTGGTCTATTTTGGAGTTTTTTGTGTGGATGATGCAAACTCATTCTCAACACTACAAATATGTGATCAGATCATAGATTTTGAAAAGTTAACACACGAGAGAATTTGAGAACTTGCACGCTGCCAAAACTCAGACAAGAGCATGCAAAATCCTCTTGGACCCTCCACATCCTGGTCACCAACTCTTCAGAAACAGAGTCATCTTTATTTGCCATGTATGTCCAAAAAACACACAAGGAATTTGTCGTAGTTGGAGCCACTCTCCACTCATTGTAACATGCTGCCAATTTGTCTTGACATTGTTGTCCCATCTCTGTCGGGCCAATTATACATTATTCGTGCATTCACTGTAGTAGTCTCGCCACTCTGCACAATTTGCATATCTGTTTGTTGGATTTATCTTACCCAACATTATTACAAATAGACACAAAAGGAATGAAGACGCTGGTTTCTTTTTCTCATGAGGAGGGCGTATGGGAGATTGTTCTGATCACAGCCTCTCAACACGCTCTAACAATCTCCCCCGTCGCTCCTGCATTTATTTGAAAATAGGAGGGTTTTTCCCAGACATAATGTTCTAAACAATAAGACACAACACAAAACATTGGACCAACACCTGTCACGTCCCCGACCACATCCGATCACGTCCTTGGTCCAGGCGCCCTTCCATCGGATGATGCTGAGTCATCTTTTCGAAGGCGAGACATCTAAAATCGTCCATAATACTAATGCAAGCTAAGCAAATAAATGATAACTTCTAGAATATATTTAACACAGCCCCAGTTGCAATCCCTGGTTTAACCACCAGTGGTCGCCAAACCAAAGTAGAATTATGAGTCGCCAGTTCAAGCAAAGAAGTTAAATGTCCTAAACCTATTAAACGCCGTATTATGGTAAACAAACACATACTGAAGTCAACCGTATAACAATTGTTTGATTTATATCCTTGAGATGATTTTGATGTTCTCTTTGATGTTATAAACTTGGATGTACAATTAGGAATCATTGATAAAAAGTACATCAGGCCTGGATAGGCTGTTATATACTATTCTTACTTTTGAAATGCTAAAGGGATAATGCTTTGTAACGGCTTTTGTGTAAGAACTGTAACCTGTGTGGAATTGTCTCTCTCAGACAAAATAACACATGATATATCACATAAGGATGATTGAACCTGTTGAATGCATGAGAGAATTGTATTCACATGGAAGTATATACATTTATTTAGAATTTACAATATACTCATGTACTGCTGAATTGCTTAGAAATTAACATCTTCTTCTTCTTCTTTTCCTTTCGGCTTGTCCCGTTAGGGGTCGCCACAGCGCGTCATCCTTTTCCATGAGAGCCTATCTCCTGCATCCTCCTCTCGAACACCAACTGCCATCATGTCTTCCCTCACAACATCCATCAACCTTCTCTTTGGTCTTCCTCTAGCTCTCTTGCCTGGCAGCTCCATCCTCATCATCCTTCTACCAATATACTCACTCTCTCTCCTCTGGACGTGTCCAAACCATTGAAGTCTGCTCTCTCTAACTTTGTCTCCAAAACATCGAACCTTGGCTGTCCCTCTGATGAGCTCATTTCTAATTTTATCCAACCTGGTCACTCCGAGAGCGAACCTCAACATCTTCATTTCCGACCACCTCCAGCTCTGCTTCCTGTTTTCTCTTCAGTGCCACTGTCTCTAATTCATACATCATGGCTGGCCTCACCACTGTTTTATAAACTTTGCCTTTCATCCTAGCAGAGACTCTTCTGTCACATAACACACCTGACACCTTCCTCCACCCGTTCCAACCTGCTTGGACCCGTTTCTTCACTTCCTGACCACACTCACCATTGCTCTGGACGGTTGACCCCAAGTATTTAAAGTCCTCTACCCTTGCCATCTCTTCTCCCTGTAGCCTCATTCTTCCCCCACCACCCCTCTCATTCATGCACATATATTCTGTTTTACTTCGGCTAATCTTCATTCCTCTTCTTTCCAGTGCATGCCTCCATCTTTCTAACTGTTCCTCCAGCTGCTCCCTGCTTTCACTGCAGATCACAATGTCATCTGCAAACATCATGGTCCACGGGGATTCCAGTCTAACCTCATCTGTCAGCCTATCCATCACCACTGCAAAAAGGAAGGGGCTCAGGGCTGATCCCTGATGCAGTCCCACGTCCACCTTAAATTCTTCTGTCACACCGACAGCACACCTCACCGCTGTTCTGCTGCCCTCGTACATGTCCTGTATTATTCTAACATACTTCTCTGCCACTCCAGACTTCCGCATGCAGTACCACAGTTCCTCTCTGGGTACTCTGTCATAGGCTTTCTCTAGATCTACAAAGACACAATGTAGCTCCTTCTGACCTTCTCTGTACTTTTCCATCAACATCCTCAAGGCAAAAATTGCATCTGTGGTACTCTTTCTAGGCATGAAACCATACTGTTGCTCGCAAATACTCACTTCTGTCCTGAGTCTAGCCTCCACTACTCTTTCCCATAACTTCATTGTGTGGCTCATCAACTTTATTCCTCTATAGTTGCCACAGCTCTGCACATCACCTTTGCTCTTAAAAATGGGCACCAGTACACTTTTCCTCCATTCCTCAGGCATCTTCCCACGCGCTAGAATTCTATTGAACAAGCTGGTCAAAAACTCCACAGCCACCTCTCCTAGATGCTTCCATACCTCCACAGGAATGTCATCAGGACCAACTGCCTTTCCATTTTTCATTCTCTTTAATGCCTTTCTAACTTCCCCCTTACTAATCATTGCCACTTCCTGGTCCACCACACTTGCCTCTTCTGCTCTCCCTTCTCTATCATTTTCCTCATTCATCAACTCCTCGAAGTATTCTTTCCATCTACCTAGCACACTGCTGGCACCAGTCAACATATTTCCATCTCTATCCTTAATCCCCCTAACCTGCTGCACATCCTTCCCATCTCTATCCCTCTGTCTGGCCAGCCTGTATAGATCCTTTTCTCCTTCTTTAGTGTCCAACCTGCCATACATTTCATCATATGCCTCTTGTTTTGCCTTTGCCACCTCTACCTTTGCCCTGTGTCGCATCTCAATGTATTCCTTTCGCCTCTCCTCGGTCCTCTCAGTGTCCCACTTCTTCTTATCTAACCGTTTTCCTTGTATGATTTCCTGTACTGTGAGGTTCCACCACCAAGTCTCCTTCTCTCCTTTCCTGCCAGAAGATACACCAAGTACTCTCCTGCCTGCTTCTCTGATCACCTTGGCTGCAGTGGTCCAGTCTTCTGGAAGCTCTTCCCGTCCACCGAGAGCCTGTATCACCTCTTCCCGAAAAGCTGCACAACACTCGTCCTGTCTCAGCTTCCACCACATGGTTCTCTTCTCTGCCTTTGTCTTCCTAATTTTCCTCCCCACCACCAGAGTCATCTTACACACCACCATCCTATGCTGTCTAGCCACACTCTCCCCTACCACTACCTTACAGTTGGTAACCTCCTTCAGATTACATCGTCTGCACAAGATGTAATCCACCTGTGTGCTTCTACCTCCGCTCTTGTAGGTCACCCTATGTTCGTGCCTCTTCTGGAAAAAAGTGTTCACTACAGCCATTTGCATCCTTGTTGCAAAGTCTACCACCATCTGTCCCTCCAGGTTCCTTTCCTGGATGCCGTACTTACCCATCACTTCTTCATCACCCCTATTACCTTCACCAACATGTCCATTACAATCTGCCCCAATTACGACTCTCTCTCTGTCTGGGATGCTCAGAACTACATCATCTAGCTCCTTCCAGAATTTCTCTTTCACCTCTAGGTCACATCCTACCTGTGGGGCATAGCCACTAATCACATTACACATAACACCCTCAATTTCAAATTTCAGCCTCATCACTCGATCTGATACTCTTTTCACCTCCAAGACATTCTTAGCCAACTCTTCTTTTAAAATAACCCCGACTCCATTTCTCTTCCCATCTACACCATGGTAAAATAATTTAAACCCTGCCCCTAAACTTCTAGCCTTACTGCCTTTCCACCTGGTCTCCTGGACACACAAAATATCAACCTTTCTCCTAATCATCATGTCAACCAACTCCCGAGATTTTCCTGTCATAGTCCCAACATTCAAAGTCCCCACATTCAGTTCTAGGCTCTGTGTTTTCCTCTTCTCTTTCTGCCGAAGAACCCGCTTTCCATCTCTTCTTCTTCCTTTGACTTCGACCCACAGTAGCTGAATTTCCAACAGCGCCCTGCAGGTTGACGGCGCCGGTGGCGGACGTTGTTAACCCGGGCCACGAACGATCCGGTATGGAATTCTTTGGATGAACGCTCATATTTGTTTGGCAAGGTTTTAAGCCGGATGCCCTTCCTGACGCAACCCTCTGCATTTATCCGGGCTTGGGACCGGCCTACAGTTTGCACTGACTTGTGCCCCCCATAGGGCTGCATTTGCTTAGAAATTAACATGATGTGATGAAATGTATTGGTTGAAATCAAGACATATGAAATATGCTTGGAAATGGATATATTTACCAAAAAGAAGCCTATTTGAGTGAGCAAATAAGGGGTCAGGTCAGGATAACGCTGACGCCACTTTTAGGGAAAAACAGGTGCTTCCTACTCAGGTTAAAATAAGGACACGCTGAGAGTAAAAATAGGAGGTCAGGTCAGGACAATGCTGACGCCATTCTGAGGGGAAAACAGGAAACAGGTGTTTCAGGACAGCGCAAACAAAAGGAGTATTTTTAGAAAAAGGGAGTTTCTGGAAAAACCAAGGTTATAAAGGCCTCAAACGAGGGGAGCGCGAGGCTTCCTATCCTGATCCAGGATGGGGAGACGCACGCTCTTTTCTTTCGCAATACTAAGGGACATGCTGGCAGGAGGAATTTATCAAGCTACTTGGATAGCGATTCATTTTTGAATATTCCTCCTTAATTGGGTAAGACTACAATATTATTATAATAAGGTAACTAATAGAACTGCTATTGGTATTGCGTGAAAAAGGGAAGAGAGCTAGTCAGCTGTCCAGGGTTTCTTATATTCCAAATTATCTTATTATTAATTGGCAACACGGCTCCGTAGGACTTGATCACTCCTTAAGGCTCACTCAAAAGGCAATACTTGTTTTATGATATATTATTTTTAACTACTTCTATTTCTTTCCAATTTTTGTTATTATTATTATTATTGATTTTATATATTATAAACCCTTTCTGTCATATTATCATTTTAACCTTAAGTAATCACTGAAATAAAAACCTTGCTTTAATTCTATTCTATCTTTGTCATTCTTATAATAAGAAGTTATCTCATTTTTAATACTCAACCTCTTATATGTGATTGAACGTCGACGATACCAATAACATCGGGTAGTAACACCATCCCAAAAAGTAACTCATTTATATTACTTCGGCTTAACAATAAAACAAATCCGTACGGTTCTAACAAGGACTGTTAAACTTACTAGGTCTTTAACAATTGCAATCGATTTATGAGGGATGAAACTGCTGTAAAAACGGAGTATTTACGATATTACCCTTTCACTCGGTGCGGTTACTCATCAAGGGGTGATAAGTGAAGGCAGACCGGATTGGCTCTGTAAAACTAAAGGGAGTTAGCACACCTAGGCGAATTCATTCCGACACCGGCTTAACAGCTCCTCATCTCCTTGCTCATACGGCGTTGGAGCCTGTAAAGGAAAAAGGGGGGAGTTTGACCCTTTAAACGGAGAGTCGGTCAGGACATTTCTCCCGATTAGTCCTGCGGATAAGCGAAATCTGACATGTGGCGCCCAACGTGGGGCTAGAATCGATTTCTACGGAAAATCAGGATCGATAATAGCCCAAAAAGAACCCGAGTAGTTGTTTCCTAAAGTATTGGGCACAAAGCTTGGGAAGCGATACTCGCTGACAAAATTTCATGTCAGACGACCTTGAGCGGGCACGAAAGTAGTATCTTTGAAGAATAGTGATTCTTGAAAAAGAACTCTTAGGTACGGGTCTAGAGTGTACTCGTAGCGAAGGAGATAGCACTGTTTCGTGTCTGAGAAACGACAACCAGCCCCCCTCAGAAATCTCACACTCTAGGGTGAGTGTGAGAGACCATTCAAAGTGAATGGATATGATCGGCGACCTGCTGCTCTGGTCGGCCGTAAAGCTACTGATAGCGAGTTTGTTAGAGCGTGCTGCGAGGCGCTCCAGAGAGGGAGGGGCTGAGTTGAGGGATGGAATAAGCAACCAGTTAAGGAAAAGCAGGGCTTATGGTTAAACTGTATTCAACCAACTAACCAAGGAAAAGAGACTAAACCAGGACACTTGTTAGCGTCAGTACTAGTCTTTCGGTAACTACCTGGTGGTGAACTAGATTATGAGCCTAAACTATGCTTTAGGGTATTTAGGCTTCCCCTGGTGGTTGCGGGTACCCATCGTTTGTGTAGGTTACTTTAGATTTCCATTTTTGACTCATTTTCCTTATTCCCTATTGTCCTACTGCGGAGTACCCCTTAACATTTATCGCCCTTTTTCCATAATAGGAGACACTTTAACTCAGTTAGTTGACTTTGGTATTCCCTTGCCGAAGTCCCCTTTTCCCTTGCCTTTCCTTTTGGCCATGTTAACAAGATTTTGATTTTTCTACCAACAAGAATTACTTTAGTTTTTCTTTGAAAGTGAACAGACTTTGATTTTTCTACCAACAAGAATTACTTTAGTTTTTCTTCGGAAGTGGACTGATTTTTATTTTTCTACCAACAAGAATTACTTTAGTTTTTCTTCGGAAGTGGACTGATTTTTATTTTTCAACCAACAAGAATTACTTTAGTTCTTCTTCGGAGGTTGACTCATTTTGAATTTTCTATCAGAAAGGACTACTTTAGTTTTTCTTCGAAGGAGGATTAAATTTAAATTTTCCTTTTCTTCAAATGAGACTGGATTTCAGCTAAATCACACATTAACAGGGTGGGTCCCTGAACGCAGTAAGTAACCATCCCATCGTTTAGTAAGGAATGTTAGTCAGTGAGGACAGGTGAAGCGCTCACGGCTAATTATTCTGAGTGTGTAGAGGCGACGCTAAAAGAGCGGAGCTGAGTAACCAGGAGCTGTAGTATGAGCCCATGACCCTATGTGCTACTGGGGGGTATCGGAAATAGGCAGCTCCACTCCTACAACAGAAGCGGGCTACGGCCAAGTTAATACGCTGAACAAGAAGCGGGCTACGGCCAGGATAATACGCTAAACAGTAGCGGGCCACGGCCAAGTAATACGCTAAGAAGAAAGATGTTTATGAATACGGGAGAAGATGAGCCCCCGGGCCCCTCAGAAGGAAGAGCGGCGGTGGATACCGACCTCTAGGATAACATGAAATACCAATAAGACTCGTGCTATATAACGGAGGCTTGGAAGATGGTAGAGACGGAAAATCCATCCATACAATCCTTAGAACTCCCGACAACAGTGAAGAAAGCTGTCAAAGGACAAGGCCAGTTCAAGGCAGAAAGCCTGAAGGAACTGGAGTGATGACAATAATAGTAGACCACCCTGGAGAAGACTACACTCGAAGAGAGGCTCCCCAATGGTTGGAGTGGTGGATAAGGATGATGGAAAAATACAATGTGGTTGAATTGGTTAGCACTTGCGTTGGGCTGGACCCCATAGTAAAAATGCTGGCGAATACAACAGAAATAAAATGTAAACTGGTGGACGGTGAAAGGGCAAGGGCAGTGTCCAGATATCATGAACACCAATGTTACATTCAGAGAATAAAGATGCTTGCGGAAACAAAGAAAGCGCCAGGTCTTAACGCCCTGAGCGAGGAAGACTCATCAGATGTGGATCTAGACATGGTCTTTATTCCCAGAGCAGAAGAAAACCAAGAGGAACAAAACAGAAAGGCAAGGTTGACATGGCAAATGACTCCTCTCATTAGAACAGAATCTTTGCCACCCTTGCCAAAGGAGACCAAAAAATGTAGAGCTGGAAATGGAGTAACCATGTGCCACTATGTAGGGAGCCCTTGGGACATTTGCGGAGATGCCCTGGTGATATTCACAAGTAAGAAACTGAGACCCTATAATAAAACATTTTGGACCGATTTAGACCTTACAGCAGGAGAAGAATACATCACAGAGAAGGAAATAGAATTGCAAAGAAATTGACTCGAAAGCAATTGTGATAACCAGTGGAGGAGATTCGTCCTACTATATGATAGTACATGTCCCTGGGGAGAAATGGACGACAGAAGTAGACCAAACATGGTATTTGGAAGAAATGACAGAAGCTCTAGAAAGCGGCATTGACAGAGCTTTGGAAAGTGGAGCCGCTCGAATCGTAATAGAGCTGAACGGAATAAAGTCAGAAAAAATGTCATGGAAGTTGGCTGAAACAGCAGCAGTCGGGGATTTTAAGCTGAGAGCATTGACCCCAGTAACTTTAGCCACTGGAGCTGAATTTGTGATGGTAATATCACCGAGGCAGAGAGGAGAAAGGGTGAATGTAGCAAAAGAAGAGATGTTAACTCAGATGCTACATATATCCCGAGCTCAGCTGCAACTTCAACAACAAAACCCCGGAGCTAAGAATAAAACACCGCCTCAGCCAGCTCCACAGACAGAGAGCTACCCCATACCGTCACCGAGAAGGAGGAAGGAAGGAATAGAACAAGACTCAGGATCACCAAGAGCGGGAGCAGAAGTAGAGGACGAGGAAGCAGCAGAACCAAATGAGTGGAGAAATGGAGGAAAAAGCCCTGGGAGAGGTGTAGTGACTTTCAGTCCCACCACCTCTACTCCCAGATCGATAAGTGACTCCTATCGAGCACTGCCTCCACCGACACCTTTACCTGTACCAAGGGGAAACCCGAGGAGATCACCTGGCGAAGTAAGAGAACTAGTTGGATATACGGTGGTACCCGAAGGAGAGAGTGGAAATGAGGGTAACCAAAAGGAAGAAGACAGGGTGTGTATACCTCTCAGAGCCGAACCTGAGGCTGAGGTAAGGGAGGAGGATTTGGAATCACTGACTTCAGACGCGGCGCCTAAGGACCTTGAGGACCGACCTCCTAAGGTAGTCACCAGACCAACAAATAAAGGAAAGAAAAACCCACAACCGGTATATAACATATACAAAGCCTCAGAGAGGCTTGCCAGAGACCTACAACTAGGAATTGTCCAGACTCAGGATGGGAGAAAGACTTTCATACCAGAAGCGGGACAAAAAGAATATCCATATCCATTTGTTTGGCTAGAGAAAAGGGATGAAGATATGATTTTGAAGGTAAAAATCACTTATGGAGAAGCAGCAAACATTTTGCAAACTCCCACGTATCATACGTTAGTAGGACATATGGAATTCACCAAGAACTTCAGAGAAGGCTTCGTGACAGTAATGTATGATATGTTACTCAGAAAACTTAAACAAGCGGTGTATCAAAGAGCACAAATGGAATTAAGAGCTGAAGAGGACTTGGAAATGGACGCCGGGGCAATGGCAGCCCATGTCAACCCTGCAAGTCAGCCCTCTCAGTACGGAATACCGCTAGGAATGACAGCGGTTGGACCTAACTCCATGTATCAGCCAAGCAGCACTGATAGAGACATGCAAGAATTTAGGGCTTTGAAAGAATTAGTCCGGTCAAAAAATCAGAAAGAAACAGTTAAAGATTATTTAATTGAAATGTGGCCTATGGTCAGAGACGCTCCTGGAGGGGAAATAGCCAAGAAAATATGGCTGCAATATATAATTGCCAACCCCATTGGACCTAATGAAACATCACAACAGGTCTATGAGAGATGGGTGGACGGTGAAGATGAAGACGAAGAAGCCCATATAATGAGAGCCAGGGAGCAACTCAAGCAAGGAGTCACGCTATTGAATGTGTGGCATAAAACAAGTCAAGTCATAGTTCCAAGCAGATATGTTAAATCGCTGCGAATGATTGTAAAAGAAATGGGAAACGAAGCTACTTTTGTGAAGATGGCACCAGACAGCACAGCGCAAAAAATGTAAGCTTCCATTAAGCAATGGGATCGACTGACTAAATTCTACAGCGAGAAGAGGAAAGCGGCACCAACTGACTACCGCTCGTGCGGGAATAACCAACAGTCAACCCAGAGAGCGACGCAGTCTTCCCAAAGAACAAACGAAAGTTAGAAATCAACGCCCCAAGCAGGACAACCACAAACGGCGAAAAAGAAAGAACTTGGAGCATATATACCGAGAGAGGAATTTCTCAAAATGACGCCCGAAGAAAGAAAGGCCCATCTTGAGGCTCGCAAAGCTGCCGCCTCAGGAGGGCCCAGAAAATGATGGAAACCGAGGCACGAGTCACCCTGGAAGGAGTCTATCGGATAGGAGACGAAATCTACGCAAAACTGGAAGGAGTACCCTATTTG
Organism: Phyllopteryx taeniolatus; assembly: GCF_024500385.1. Lineage (NCBI taxonomy): Eukaryota > Metazoa > Chordata > Actinopteri > Syngnathiformes > Syngnathidae > Phyllopteryx > Phyllopteryx taeniolatus. The sequence continues at coordinate 466,797 of NW_026903217.1, forward strand.
GTGGACACTGGGGCCGAGGTGTCAATGACTCGTGAGGCCTTGAGAAAAATCGGACACCTAAGAGTAAAAGTAGCTGATGGTTCTATTACAGAAATGCCAGTTGGAATTTGGAAAGGAATAGTGTGGATCTTGGGACCATACAACCTATTGACATTACGAGATTTAGAGGGGTTGAATAAGCCTAGGAAAAAACGCCAAACTGCGTTAAAACAATGGAAGAAGTTGAAATTGGCAACAGTAAGAGTTGGACCGACCAAGATAACCCCAGAATACGAGTGGTATAAACCAGTGGATATTTCGACAGTAAAGGCCCAACAAATTCAAAGAAGCGATTTGTCGCCAGAAGGGAAAAAGAAGTTAAATGAAATAATGGAAGAAGCCTCCGTAGCCCATTTTAAAAATGATTGCGGAGACCTAGGACCAAAATACCTACACACCATAAGTGGAGGAGTGCACCCGGCTGTGAGACAGTACCCTCTTAACCCGGGAGCCGTGGCTGAAATGGCAATGATAGTAAAAGAACTATTGGCGCTTGGAATAATTCGTGAAGAAACAAATCCAATAACAAACAGCCCCATTCAGGCTGTCAAAAAGCCGGAATCGGTAGGAGGAGGATGGAGGCCAGTTATCAACTTTAAAGCTTTGAACCGCCGAATGGTGGCTAACCGAGCAAGCCTCATAAACCCCCAGGCGTCCTTAAAAACGCTGAGAGTGAAAAAATATAAGACATGTATCGAGCTAGCTAATGGATTTTTCGCTTTGAGGATTGCCAAGGCATCGCAAGGAAAGACGGCATACACACATAAAGGGAAATCGTATGTATGGCAGAGATTACCCCAAGGATACAAAAATTCCCCAAATGTGTTTCAATCAGCGGTTATGGATGTTTTGGAGGGACTACCAGTCACGATTTATATAGATGACGTATTCATTGCAAATGATACAGAAGAGGAACATTTGGATATCTTGCAAATCGTAGTTCGGAGAGTGACAGCGGCGGGACTGAAACTCAATTTAAAGAAGTGCCAATTTGCTAGATTCCAAATGGACTACTTAGGATTCCAGATATCAGATGACTTGGGACTTTCGGACGCTTATCGACAGAAAGTTGAACAAATCATACCACCAACGTCCGAGAGAGAATTACAGAGGATACTCGGACTATGTAACTATGTCCGGGATCATGTCCCCTATTATCAAAAATATGCAAAACCCCTATATGCCCGTCTGAGGAAGAATCCTGAAGAAGGAAAGTCTAAAAGCTGGTATTGGTCAGCGAAAGACCAAGAGAACATAGAAGAATTAAAGAAAGCAGTGAGGAGTGCTGTACAACTAGAACCAAGAAGTTTGGATACAAGATTGATTGCAAAAGTGGAGTGCGATGAGGACTCAGCTATGGTGAGCGTTAGTAACGAAGGAGCTGGCTTGGTGACCTTATGGACCTATACCCTGAGCGGTGTGGAAAAGAAGTTTCCCCGGGAAGAAAGGGAACTGGCAGTCCTAGCCAGGTACTGGGGAACGTTGAAGGATTTAGCCCAGGGACAAGGAATCAAGGTCATCACACAGAGCCAAGTTCATCGCTTCTTGCGGAAAGACACCATAGAGAGCACTAGAGCAACCAATGTGAGATGGGGGAGATGGGAGGATATCCTACTAGACCCCGATTTGGAAATAGGACCAATAAACCCCTCGTCAAAGAAACGAGTAAAACCAGAGATAAAAGTAGAAAAACCATATGAATGGATTCTCTATACGGATGGATCAAAAAAGGGTGAAGACCAGTCTGCCCACTGGGGCTTCATCCTTAGACATGAGGGAGAAGAAAAGAGCCGTCGTAAAGGTATCACCCCTGGCAGTGCCCAAGCCGGGGAGGTTACAGCAGTATTGGAAGGACTGTTGGAAGCCATAAGGCTACACGCGCGACGTATAAAGATAGTAACGGATAGTTACTATTGCGCACAAGCTCTTAAAGAAGACCTATCCATTTGGGAAGAAAATGGATATGAAGGAGCGAAGGGTAAATCAGTAGCCCATACAGAATTATGGAAAAAGATAGCCGAGTTGAGGTTAAATATGAACATAGATGTTGTCCACCAGAGAGCCCACGTTAAAGACGGAGCTCATTGGAGAGGAAATGATGAAGTAGATAGATACGTCCAAGAGAGAAAATTAGTTGTTGTAGGAGCAGACGGATGGGACAAGACCCCTGGAGGAAAAGTGGTCCCAGACAAGTTTGTGCGTGAGATTACTACGGCCGTACATGAAGCGCTAGGCCATGGAGGTACCTTACCCACAAAGAGAGAACTGGAAAGACTGGAACTTTGGATCTCAGATAAGAAAATCCGAGCTGTGTTGTGGGACTGCGAGCAGTGTAATAAGTACAACGCAGGACGCCGAGGACAGCGAGCTGAAGGATTGACTATCAAGAGCACTGTGCCGTGGGCATCAGTCTGCATGGACGTAGCAGGCCCCATGGGAGTGAATGGGACGAAAGGTGAGAAGTACCTAATCGTGTTAGTAGATTCGATGTCGGGACATTTTGGATTGAAAGCAGTGCGGAAAGCTAATGCTAACAGTGTGATCAAGACACTAGAAGAAGGATGCATGTGGCTAGGAATTCCAAAAGAATTTAGAACAGATAATGGAACTCATTTCAAAAACGCTGCAGTGGACAGGTGGTGTCAAAAATGGGGTATAAACAGAATTTATTCACCGCCAATGGTGTGGCTGAAAGGACCATTGGTTTAGCCAAAAATTGGCTAGGAAAAAATGCTAATGGGAAAGAATGGAGTGAAAAATTGGTGGAATTGGTCAAGGACTTGAATGGGAGGAGCAGGACTGGAAGACCGTCCCCCTCAGAAGAATTGAATCAACGCCCCTGACATTGGCAGAGTAAAAGAGGAGGCAAGTCCCCCGAAAGAGAGGTGTCCTTTACAAGTAGGACAGCGAGTGTGGGTCAAGTCACACGGCGTATCCGACACGCAAGCAGTAAAAACCAAATATGAAAATCCTGACATCGTAGAAGAAGTGTTAGACAGAAACACAGTGTGACTCAAAGAGAGAGGGATCCAAGGGGTAGAGCAGCTTAAACCAATACCAGTTGATTCAGATAGAAGCCGAAATAGAAATAAAAACAAGAAATGAGTACTGAAGAGGAAGAAGACGTTCCGCCTTTTGTCAAGTTGGCCATGATAAAAGGTGTTGTGGTTACACGGAGGACTACGAGTGGAGTAATGGCTGGAAGAGCATTTAAGCTTTTGGAGAATGCTAAAAGATGATATCTGTCCAAAGGGATGGAGAGTTTGTGTTGGCACCAAGTGAACAAAGGCTGTGTCGTCTGCGGGAACACCGAATCGCAGGATAAGAGAAGACGTGGAACTAGCCAAGATTGGACCGCCGGTTCCCCGACCTTGGAGAACTTGGGACCAGCAAAGAATATAATTACCCCGCGGTGTGTCCTTTGTGGGAATACCTCCCTTCGATCCGCGTGGATCATGGGTGGCTCCTTCCTTGGACACTGCTGCTTCCCTTCACCAGTTAGTTCAAAGAAAGAGATCTGGCTTGTACCTGATGGACTCTACCTGACAGATGAGGCGCGTGAACAAGGCTTCCTCAATGACGACTGGCTGTGGACACCCTTTGCTGATCTGGCGACTAAGGGTATTATGACACATTCAGTTTTGGGTGTACCTAAGGCACCCCTCGAAATTCTATCCCAGGATGGCCATCCCTTGGGTCGAGTCTATCCATTGCTTCGCATGGCTTGGCGCCTAGCTGACGGGTGCCACCGTTTCACCTTCCATATGAGGGGCGGCTCCTGCATAGCGGCCAGCCCCTTGACAGGGCCAAGAGAAGGTCGGCGTCGTTCCACCACCGCCACTGTTGACCATCGTTCGGACCGGGTACATAGGCCTGAGGCCCCCGAGCCCAGTGCCGCCCAACGAGCGCCAGCGGTCAAAAGTGTCGCATCGGCTGTACGTCCACCGTCTCCGGGAGAGGTGATAGATGTGGATGAAGATGATGAGGAGGAGGAGACATATGAAAGCTGGACTCCTACCTCTCCACCCGTCCCACAGGGACTGCCTGAAACTACACCTCCTCGTCCGGCTACGCCAGTAACACCTGATGACGTGTTGGAACTGCTGATGGATGTGGTAGTGAACCCTGACTTTTCTGATCCAGTGCCGCCTGTGGGGGTGGCGAGTGGCATTCCCGAATGGACTACTATTGTCAACGCGTTCAGAGCTTCCATGCGCCCGGGGCCCAGTTCATAATGGGGCTGGGTCTCAGCTCAAGGAGGGGGTGTCAAGTGGGCGGCCGAGCCACATGAAGCGATGGATGTAATGGAACGAAGATAGTAATTGGCTTATGTAGCTGGGTTCATATGATTGAGCTTAGCCCCAGTTTGCAATTTCTAGTTTAACCACCAGGGGTCGCCAAACCAAATTGAGATCATGAATAGGTGTCAGCCCCAGTTTGCAATCCCTGGTTTAACCACCAGAGGTCGCCAAACCAAAGTAGAATTATGAGTCGCCAGTTCAAGCAAAGAAGTTAAATGTCCTAATCCTATTAAACCCCGTATTATGGTAAACAAACACATACTAAAGTCAACCAATTATAACCATTGTTTGATTTTATATCCTTGAGATGATTTTGATGTTCTCTTTGATGTTATAAACTTGGATGTACAATTAGGAATCATTGATAAAAAGTACATCAGGCCTGGATAGGCTGTTATATACTATTCTTACTTTTGAAATACTAAAGGGATAATGCTTTGTAACGGCTTTTGTGTAAGAACTGTAACCTGTGTGGAATTGTCTCTCTCAGACAAAAATAACACATGATATATCACATAAGGATGATTGAACCTGTTGAATGCATGAGAGAATTGAATTCACATGGAAGTATATACATTTATTTAAAATTTAAAATATACTCATGTACTGCTGAATTGCTTAGAAATTAACATGATGTGATGAAATGTATTGGTTGAAATCAAGACATATGAAATATGCTTGGAAATGGATATATTTACCAAAAAGAAGCCTATTTGAGTGAGCAAATAAGAGGTCAGGTCAGGATAACGCTGACGTCACTTTGAGGGAAAAACAGGTGCTTCCTACTCAGGTCAAAATAAGGACACGCTGAGAATAAAAATAAGAGGTCAGCTCAGGACAACGCTGACGCCATTCTGAGGGGTAAACAGGAAACAGGTGTTTCACACTCAGGTCATATCAGGACAGCGCAAACAAAAGGATTATTTTTAGAAAAAGGGAGTTTCTGGAAAAACCAAGGTTATAAAAGCCTCAAACGAGGGGAGCGCGGGGCTTCCTATCCTGATCCAGGATGGGGAGACGCACGCTCTTTTCTTTCGCAATACTAAGGGACATGCTGGCAGGAGGGATTTATCAAGCTACTTGGATAGCGATTCATTTTTGAATATTCCTCCTTAATTGGGTAAGACTACAATATTATTATAATAAGGTAACTAATAGAACCGCTATTGATATTGCGTGGATAAGGAAAGAGAGCTAGTCAGCTGTCCAGGGTTTCTTATATTCCAAATTATCTTATTATTAATTGGCATCACGGCTCCGTAGGACTTGATCACTCCTTAAGGCTCACTCAAAAGGCAATACTTGTTTTATGATATATTATTTTTAACTACTTCTATTTCTTTCCATTTTTTGTTATTATTATTATTATTGATTTTTTTTATATTATAAACCCTTTCTGTCATATTATCATTTTCACCTTAAATAATCACTGAAATAAATACCTTGCTTTAATTCTATTCTATCTTTGTCATTCTTATAATGAGAAGTTATCTCATTTTTAATACTCAACCTCTTATAAGTGATTGAACGTCGACGATACCAATAACATCGGGTAGTAACACCATCCCAAAAAGTAACTCATTTATATTACTTCGGCTTAACAATAAAACAAATCCGTACGGTTCTAACAAGGACTGTTAAACTTATGTTAAATATATTCTAGAAGTTATCATTTATTTGCTTAGCTTGCATTAGTATTATGGACGATTTTAGATGTCTCGCCTTCGAAAAGATGACTCAGCATCATCCGATGGAAGGGCGCCTGGACCAAGGACGTGATCGGATGTGGTCGGGGTCGGGACAAGTGTTGGTCCAATATTTTGTGTTGTGTCTTATTGCTTAGAATACTATGTCTAGGAAAAACCCTCTTATTATCAAATATTATGTGTCGTGTCTTATTGTTTAGAATACTATGTCTGGGAAAAACCCTCTTATTATCAAATATTTTGTGTCGTGTCTTATTGTTTAGAATACTATGTCTGGGAAAAACCCTCTTATTATCAAATATTTTGTGTTGTGTCTTATTGCTTAGAACATTATGATTTGTAAATCCCTCCTATTTCAAATAAATGCAGGAGCGAGGGGGGGGATTGTTTAGAGCGTGTTGAGAGGCTGTGATCTGAACAATCTCCCATACGCCCTCCTCATGAGAAAAAGAAACCAGCGTCTTAATTCCTTTTGTGTCTATTTTTTATAATGTTGGGTAAGATAAATCCAACATTAAATTGGTCCTTCGAGCCGGATGTCAACACACCCGAGGATTCCAGTTGTGGAGCCGACTTCCAGTTAAGAGACCGTGGCCACGGCAAGTAAGACCCTTTACGGGACTGGTCTTCGTTCTCCTCAACTGGGATCTGAAGGTTGACGACAATCCACAGGATTGAAGACGACTGGTGAGTTAAATTTAAATTTTTTTTAGGAAAAAGGACGCCGGAGTCCAGAAATTCCGCGAGGACGGCGGAGTCCTGTACGTACTTAAATTCCGTGTTTAATAAACCCTGTGAATACTAGTCAATGGCGGGTAGAATAAAGAAACTAGGAAAGTTTCGTGGCGTCGTAGTTAAATTCCGTATAGGATGGCGGAGTCCTCTAATGAGCTGTTGTCAGACGTAGTTAAATTCCGTATGGGATGGCGGAGTCCTCTGACGAGGCAGTGTGAATGAAAACTGTTTGAATGAGAGTGTAAATGGGAAATGGGAAACCACTAGGTTTTTCATTCCATACCAAAACAGTGGGAAAGTAAACGGTGGACTTTTGTGGATGCAAAGGCAAGAATTCTCCACTCGAAAGAGTTGAAGTGAGAATTACCACAGAAAGTAAATTTGAATCACCGTCCTACTGAAAAAAAAAAAAACAGTGTTCTAGACTACCCTAGGTAGTATTACACTGAACCAAATTCTTTCAAATGGGGAAAGGAAGTGGTAAAATAAAAAACAGGAATACACTGCAGTGTAAAGGTTGGAGGTTCATTAAATTAAATTTAAAAGAAAAAAAGAAACAGGATCCTGATAAAATGTAATATTTAGAGACAGGGATAACCGAACACGGCTTTAATGGTTGGTTAAATACACAAAAAATAGCCGCGTTGCAGGAATCAAATTATATAAAAAATAAAAGACAAGCCACCGTTAAACGTGGGAAAGGCCCTGTTGTCTGCAGCCTTGCAGCTTATCACAAAAATAGAAGATAAAAAAGAATGTGATGAGCTGCAGTAATACAGAGAGCAGCATGCGTACCAAACCCACGCACATTGTTAAATTCATTAAGACCAGACGCTACTGTGTTTACAGTAGTGGACATTAATGCATTAATGCAGTAATGCATTCTTTTCAGTACCAATAGAAAATAACAGTCAATTTTGGTTTGCATTCACATTTGAGAAAAAAAAAATATATATATATACATTTACTAGATTACCGCAAGGTTACTGTGAAAGTCCAACTATTTATTCACAAGTTAATTCACAACACGCATGTCTTCTGGCATCTACAGATGAAGACACATGCAAAGATTCATTGACCTTACTGCATCATCTAACAGAAGAGGGACATAAAGTTAACAAAAATAAATTGCAATGATGTAAAAGACAAGTTAAATATCTAGGCCATAATTTAAGTATAGGAGGAAAGACTAATTAGAAGACAGGAGAGCTATAGTCTTAAAAAATCCTAAACCACAGACGAAGAAACATATAATAATCATTTTTAGGTCTGACAAATTATTGTAGAGCATGGATTCCAAACTATGCAGAAATTGTTGCACCATTGTCAAAATTAATGTATGAAAACAACCTTAAAATTACATCACCTGTTTAATGGAGTACAGAGGCAGAAAAGGCCTTCTGTGACATTAAACAACATTTTGTGTCCAGTGCTGCGCTAGGCCTTCCAAATTTAATGATAAAACATTCATTCAAATGGTAGATTGTAAAAGCTATTGCATGACCTCCGTACTTACACAACAATACGGTGATAAGCTAAGACCAATAGCTTATTTTTCAACTAGAGAGCAGTTCACCCTAAAGGTCCCACATACAGTGTCTGCTCTCCTATTGCAAACCAATATGGCGTTTTTATCACCTACAAGACATTTATCTTGCATTGCCATCTTTCTGTCACAACCACATTTGACTGTTGAGCGATGCACAACCTTAAATCCAGCCACACTAATACCCTTACTTGATGAAGGCACGCAGCATGATTGACAGGAATTGGCTGAACAAGCTGCTGAATTAGTAGCATTAATCGAGGCATGCAAACTAATGATAAATAAAGATGGTACAATCTATACTGATAGCCAATATGAGTGTTCCACAACAAGACCGCAATTATTGGGAAAAACAAAGTGCAAAACTACAAAATGAAATTTACATTAGCACAGGAAAAAAAAAAAAAAAAAAAAAAAAACTATTCAAATGGGCTGCTATATTGAGACATGCTGTGTCACATGTCTCAACCGGAGGGATGGTGGCACAGATAGATTGACACTTTACAGCCCTAAAAAATACCAGAAAGAAACACGTGGGTTCATTTAACACACTGTAAAAGAGTCATTTCAGCTGAGTACTCAAATAGGGAAGGTGAGCAAAAGTCTGATAACGGAGCGGGAGCAGATGTGTAGATTCTGAAAACGCTTGCTGGTCAGTGAAGAAAAAAGACACCAACCCTTTCAGTGAGAACTCAGCAGCAAGGCACACCCACGTTGGTTATGAGATTTGATAGGTTGTTACGTAGCAACTTTGGCTACTATGGTGTTGGTTTTGTTTATGTGGTACATGGGACGTCCCACCCTAAATGATAAAACCAATTTTTTAGAGAGATAATCACCTACCAACTGGACCAATATGACGAACCCATTAATAAAAATGTTTTGAATCATTAACTCGTATCAAAAGCAGTACAGCTGATGACCAGAACCAGTAGCAATATTAAAACGGTTTAATATTTTGTGCCCCCAAAATCAAACTGCATTAATCATAATTCCATATGCGGCTCTCACCAAAGATGCTCAAGAGAATGGGCAGAATTGGGGATTTGGATATGACTGGTATGCAACTATAGGCTTTGGATGGGAACACCTCATTGGTGAAACAGGTTATGATTGGTCCAGTTGGTCAAAAAAAAAACAGCAAAAGAACATAGAAAGAAGTTTAACCTAAGCAAAACGGCCCATAGTTTAATATTGAAATACAAATCAAGTCACCCAATGTGTTTGATAGTGAGCTTGTGGGCCTATTCTGGCGGAAAAGATCCCCACTTCCAAGTTGCATTGTGTTATGGGAACCATGTCGAACCAGAAATGCCATTAGAAACTTCAAATAAAGGTGGATACATTTTAACGATTAACGAAATAACTACTGATGATTGGTTCCTTGTTGTCACAGGAGTTTCAGGACAAAATAAAAATTGGTTACTATTGATGGAACAAGCAGCAAATGTAGCGAGAAAAGATTGTTTTGTTTGCATGGGTCCCAGGCCTTTGTTGCGCATAGTTCCGGCATAATTATCACAAGATTGTATTATTCCATTTGCATACTGATTGAGGAGCATCTGCAACATTTGCACAACCATTGTCCCAGATTATCGCACTACTCGTCACTTTAAACCGCATACACTCCTTGAAGTCTCAGCGCCCTTTGCACAATGGTCATTGCACCGGACTATTGCGATATTAGTCATTCAAACTGCTACTAGAGGACTGCATCTTTTTGCACAATTGTTTTTTGTCAATGTCTTTATGTCTCCAAAGTGTTCTGTAAATTGACTGTCTGTTGTACTAGAGCGGCTCCAACTACCGGAGACAAATTCCTTGTGTGTTTTGGACATACTTGACAAAAAAGAGATTTATCCTGGCAGAGGCAAAATTATCCAACATAAAACATACATGGTGTTCCTCGTGGGGTTCCTAATCAATACAAATTAGCTGACCAAGTTGCAGGAGGATTTGAATACTTCATATGCTGTTGGTGTAGGATTAATAAAAATGTTGATGGGATAAACTATATCCACTTCAATGTACAGAGATTAGGAAATTGGACTCAGATTGGGTTGGAAGCTGTGCACGAGCAGCTCAAGGACGTTCCAAAGACCGCATAGCTGTCGACATGCTCCTCGCAAGAGAGGGAGGTGTTTGCGGTATGTTTGGAGAACAAACAATACTGCTTCAGATGGCAGCTTGACCAGAGCCATCGATGGTCTACGGACCCTCAATCAACACTCCTTGTGAAACAGCTGAATGGACGTTTTTGGTAAATATAAAACCCTAATTTCACCAATATTGATATCAATTGCTGTTTTTGCAGCCATTCTGACATTTTGTGGATGTTGTTGTATCCCATGCATTCAGGCATTAATCAGTAAATTAATCACCACAGCCATAACCCACATGGAATCGTATGGAGCTGATATGATTACGATGTTTCAACATTCATATATGACAAGTTTACTCTGAGTGTAAATGTATTTGTTTCATAAAAATGATTCTACAGTTAAAAATCGAAATGAAGTGACTGTAAGATGATATGAGAATTTGTGCAAATACATGATAAACAGGAGGGAAATGTTAAATATATTCTAGAAGTTATCATTTATTTGCTTAGCTTGCATTAGTATTATGGACGATTTTAGATGTCTCGCCTTCAAAAAGATGACTCAGCATCATCCGATGGAAGGGCGCCTGGACCAAGGACGTGATCGGATGTGGTCGGGGACGTGACAGGTGTTGGTCCAATGTTTTGTGTTGTGTCTTATTGTTTAGAACATTATGTCTGGGAAAAACCCTCCTATTTTCAAATAAATGCAGGAGCGACGGGAGAGATTGTTTAGAGCGTGTTGAGAGGCTGTGATCTGAACAATCTCCCATACGCCCTCCTCATGAGAAAAAGAAACTAGTGTCTTCATTCCTTTTGTGTCTATTTTTTATAATGTTGGGTAAGATAAATCCAACAAACAGATATGCAAATTGTGCAGAGTGGCGAGACTACTACAGTGAATGCACGAATAATGTATAATTGGCTCGACAGAGATGGGACAACAATGTCAAGACAAATTGGCAGCATGTTACAATGAGTGGAGAGTGGCTCCAACTACGACAAATTCCTTGTGTGTTTTTTGGACATACATGGCAAATAAAGATGACTCTGTTTCTGAAGAGTTGGTGACCAGGATGTGGAGGGTCCAAGAGGATTTTGGATGCTCTTGTCTGAGTTTTGGCAGCGTGCAAGTTCTCAAATTCTCTCGTGTGTTAACTTTTCAAAATCTATGATCTGATCACATATTTGTAGTGTTGAGAATGAGTTTGCATCATCCACACAAAAAACTCCAAAATAGACCAGCCAACAATTGGAGAATAAAAAATGACGCGATCCGCTCATTTTTAAGCGAAAGTTGATATTTTTTAAATATAAAATGTTGCTTTTCAGTTAACCATGTGGCTTACGACCATACTACCCTGAGAACATCCGATCTTGGAAGCCAAGCAGGGGTGGTCCTGGTTAGTACTTGGATGGGAGACCGCCTGGGAATAACATGTGCTGTAAGTCTTTTCACTTTAGATTCTAATGGAATCGTTTTCTTATCGGTGGTTGACCTAAATTATAATGCAGTGATTCTCTCTCTTATGACTTACCATCTCTTTATTAGGAGACAGAATCTTCACGTACCTTTTTAAACATCCCGTATCTCCTTTTCCGACAGTAAAAAAAAAAAAAAATCTATACACACATATATCTACATATATATATCTATATAGATATAGATATATATATTAGTATCACGTGATACGTCACGATTTTATCACATCAGTGCTTTTAATTAGCTCGAGGCTAAGGATACGAAGGTATGGATCATTAAATGATACGTAATTATTGAACATTATTGTGTGGACCTCAAAGCCACGGTTTATGAACCAAAACCACTTCCGAGGAATACATTACAGTCGAGTGAATGGCAGTATTAGAAGGAGTAGATTAGATAAATTCAATGAGAATCAGCAGAATAAAAATCAGAATCTATATTTGCCGAGTATGTCAGAAACATACAAGGAATTTGTCTCCGGTACTTGGAGCCCCTCTCGTGCGACAACGGATAGCCATTTGACAGAAAATACTTTGGAGACATAATCACATGAGACCAAAGTACAGAGAATCACTGAGCAATGAAAGGTTAGCGGTAATGTGGTCATGTCAATGCAAATTTTGTGTTATTTTTTATTTTTTGACAATTGTGCAAATGATGCAGAGTCCTCTAGCAATTTAGTGCAATTTGAAATGACTGATCGAGCAATAATCTGGTACAGTGACAATTGTGCAAAACGTGAAGAGACTTCAAGAAATTTAAGCAGTATAAAGCGAATCGTAGTACGATAATCTGGAACAGTGTCCATTGTGCAAATGGTGCAGATACTTCTCAACCACATGAGTGGCCAGTATTGGTCAACAACAGATATGCAAATTGTGCAGAGTGGCGAGACTACTACAGTGAATGCACGAATAATGTATAATTGGCCCGACAGAGATGGGACAACAATCTCAAGACAAATTGGCAGCATGTTACAATGCAATTGTAAGTGAACTGTTTAAGAAGTTAACGGTAACCGGGAGGAATGTGTTGGAATGTCTGCTAGTTTTTGTTTGCATTGTTCGATAGCACTTGCCTGGGGGAAGGAGCTGGAAGAAGACAATTATATATGACTCGTGCACTCATTGTAGTAGTCTCGCCACGCTGCACTATTTGCATATCTGTTGTTGACCAATACTGGCCACTCATGCCAGTAGCATCTGCTCCAATTGCACACTGAAGAGAATCTACAACATTTGCACAATAAACATTGTCCCAGATTATCGCACTACTCGCTTGAAGTCTCGGCGCCCTTTGCACAATGGTCATTGCACCGGACTATTGCAATATTAGTCTTTCGAACTGCTCTAAATGCTAGACTCTGCATCTTTTTGCACAATTGTCAAAAAAAAAATGAACCGGCATTACCAGATAATTAGCAACCCTTAATTGCTCAGTGACTGTTTTTTGTCAACGTCTTTATGTCTCAAAAGTGTTCTCTGTCAATTGACTGTCTGTTGTCGTACGAGAGTGGCTCCAACTACCAAATTCCTTGTGTGTTTTTTGGACATACATGGCAAATAAAGATGACTCTGTTTCTGAAGAGTTGGTGACCAGGATGTGCCGGGTCCAAGAGGATTTTACATGCTCTTGTCTGAGTTTTGGCAGCGTGCAAGTTCTCAAATTCTCTCGTGTGTTAACTTTTCAAAATCTATGATCTGATCACATATTTGTAGTGTTGAGAATGAGTTTGCATCATCCACACAAAAAACTCCAAAATAGACCAGCCAACAATTGGAGAATAAAAAATGACACGATCCGCTCGATATTTTTAAGCGAAATTTGATATTTTTTAAATATAAAATGTTGCTTTTCAGGTAACCATGTGGCTTACGGCCATAGTACCCTGAGAACGCCCGATCTTGGAAGCTAAGCAGGGGCAGGCCTGGTTAGTACTTGGATGGGAGACGGCCTGGGAATACCAGGTGCTGTAAGCTTTTTCACTTTAGATTCTCGTGGAATCGTTTTCTTATCGGTGGTTGACCTAAATTATAATGCAGTCATTCTCTCTCTTATGACTTACCATCTCTTTATTAGGAGACAGAATCTTCACGTACCTTTTTTAAACATCCCGTATCTCCTTTTCCGACAGTAAAAAAAAATAAAAATCTATACACACATATATCTACATATATATATCTATATATATATATATATATATATATATATATATATATATTAGTATCACGTGATACGTCACGATTTTATCACATCAGTGCTTTTAATTCGCTCGAGGCTAAGGATACGAAGGTATGGATCTTTAAATGATACGTAATTATTGCACATTATTGTGTGGACCTCAAAGCCACGGTTTATGAACCCGAACCACTTCCGAGGAATACATTACAGTCGAGTGAATGGCAGTATTAGAAGGAGTAGATTAGATAAATTCAATCAGAATCAGCATAATAAAAATCAGAATCTATATTTGGCGAGTATGTCAGAAACATACAAGGAATTTGTCTCCGGTACTTGGAGCCCCTCTCGTGCGATAACGGATAGCCATTTGACAGAAAATACTTTGGAGACATAATCACATGAGACCAAAGTACAGAGAATCACTGAGCAATGAAAGGTTAGCGGTAATGTGGTCATGTCAATGCAAATTTTGTGTTATTTTTTATTTTTTGACAATTGTGCAAATGATGCAGAGTCCTCTAGCAATTTAGAGCAATTTGAAATGACTGATCGAGCAATAATCTGGTACAGTGACAATTTTGCAAAACGTGAAGAGACTTCGAGAAATTTAAGCAGTATAAAGCGAATCGTAGTGCGATAATCTGGAACAGTGTCCATTGTGCAAATGGTGCAGATACTTCTCAACCACATGAGTGGCCAGTATTGGTCAACAACAGATATGCAAATTGTGCAGAGTGGCGAGACTACTACAGTGAATGCACGAATAATGTATAATTGGCCCGACAGAGATGGGACAACAATCTCAAGACAAATTGGCAGCATGTTACAATGCAATTGTAAGTGAACTGTTTAAGAAGTTAACGGTAAGCGGGACGAAAGTGTTGGAATGTCTGCTAGTTTTTGTTTGCATTGTTCGATAGCACTTGCCTGGGGGAAGGAGCTGGAAGAAGACAATTATATATGACTCGTGCACTCACTGTAGTCGTCTCGCAACGCTGCACTATTTGCATATCTGTTGTTGATCAATACTGGCCACTCATGCCAGTAGCATCTGATCCAATTGCACACTGAAGATAATCTACATTTGCACAATAAACGTTGTCCCAGATTATCGCACTACTCGCTTGAAGTCTCGGCGCCCTTTG
The DNA here is from genome assembly GCF_024500385.1 of Phyllopteryx taeniolatus. Taxonomy (NCBI): domain Eukaryota; kingdom Metazoa; phylum Chordata; class Actinopteri; order Syngnathiformes; family Syngnathidae; genus Phyllopteryx; species Phyllopteryx taeniolatus. The sequence continues at coordinate 482,037 of NW_026903217.1, forward strand.
CACAATGGTCATTGCACCGGACTATTGCAATATTAGTCTTTCGAACTGCTCTAAATGCTAGAGGACTCTGAATCTTTTTGCACAATTGTCAAAAAAAAATGAACCGGCATTACGATAGCTAGCAACCCTAAATTGCTCAGTGACTGTTTTTTGTCAACGTCTTTATGTCTCAAAAGTGTTCTCTGTCAATTGACTGTCTGTTGTCGTACGAGAGTGGCTCCAACTACCAAATTCCTTGTGTTTTTTGGACATACATGGCAAATAAAGATGACTCTGTTTCTGAAGAGTTGGTGACCAGGATGTGGAGGGTCCAAGAGGATTTTGCATGCTCTTGTCTGAGTTTTGGCAGCGTGCAAGTTCTCAAATTCTCTCGTGTGTTAACTTTACAAAATCTATGATCTGATCACATATTTGTAGTGTTGAGAATGAATTTGCATCATCCACACAAAAAACTCCAAAATAGACCAGCCAACAATTGGAGAATAAAAGATGACGCGATCCGCTCGATATTGTTAAGCGAAATTGGATATTTTTTAAATATAAAATGTTGCTTTTCAGGTAACCATGTGGCTTACGGCCATACTACCCTGAGAAGGCTCGCTGTGTGGTAGAGTGGCTGCAGGCGTGGAATTTTGGCACAGCTGCACTCGTTAGTGGAGCATGAGCAGTACAGGCAGCAGGAGCTCTGTGCTCCTCTGGCTACCTGTTACTTGTGTTTTTTGATTGTTTTTTTTGGTTTTTGGTTTTTGCTTTTTGTTTTGGGTTTTGTTTTTTGTTTGTGACCTTTTTCCTCCTCCCAGCTTCCCGCTGTGGAGGAGTGTTTTGTCTTAATTGTTTTTCACCCTTTCAGGTCAAATGGACGGATTGGTTGTTGGTCAGGACAGGCTTAAGGACACGAAGCAGGTGAACAAGATGGATTCGGGGCGAGGAGAAGGTTTGACGGGTTGCAGTGGTGTGGTGAACAAAAATGTCGTGACAAGAAGGTATGAGAAAGAGTTAACTTTAATTCTTGAAATTGACAATGGTGATGCCATTACGCCATTAATATTAATTAGGGGAACGGCTGAAGTATGTGGGAGCATTACAGCATGCAGGGTTATTGCAAAGGATAAATATGAAGTGACTGTTAATTCTGTCAATGCAAAGGAGAAACTGCTTGATGGATTTTGTATTGGGAGTGCCAGAATTCATGGTAGGGAAGTTACCTCTGATGAGCTGGTTGTTTCTTTTATGGGGCTGCCAGCTTATATAGAGGATAATGATATCCTGGAGAAACTACAGGCTTGGGGAGTTTCAGCGGTCTCTGAGGTGAGGAGGAGAATGTGGCCGGGAACGGACATCGCGGACGGCACAAGGTTTGTAAAGGTAAAATTCACCACCACTGTACAGTCTCTGCCTTACTCGGCTAGGTTTGTCACAGCGGCAGGTCCGGAGTACTTTCGTGTTATTCACGATCGACAGGTTGAAGTTTGTCGAGGGTGTCTCTCTCCCAGCCATGTGTACAGGGACTGTCCCGAGTTTCTGTGTAGGAAGTGTGGAGTCCAGGGGCATTATGCCTGCGAGTGTCAGGTGCCCAATTCGCAAAGGTGTGCTACATGCAGGCAATATTTTCCCCTTTGTGTTTGTGAAAAGGGGAAATTAGATGGGGGGATGCCTTGTACCCGGGATGCTGATGCCAAGTCTTCCATCCTCCCTGTTTCGTCTGGATCGGTGGCTGCTGGTCTGGGGGAATCAACTTTGACACGTTTGCTGGTGGAGGCGCCTGTGACGGTGGGGGGTGGAGGTATTGTTCCTCGCCCTACTCTTGAACGGGGGGGAGGGGAGGAAATCCCTATCCCTGATGCCTGGGTGGCAGAGGCTGAACCTGAGATGGGGGTGAGTGCTGGGCCGTCTCCACTCTCTGCCCCTGAACAGGAGGAGGGGACTGTTGAATTTAGGCGTACTCCTCGGCCGACGATTAAAAGTCCTAAGCGGAGGAAAGACCAAATACAGTCTGTGTCTTCTATTCAGGAGGGAGGCACCTCACAGAACAGTGAGGGGAGGAATCAGACTGGGCTCTCAGGAGGGGATGTTTCGATTGAGCGGCTGGCGCGTTTTCCCGTGTCACAGCTATTCCCCCCGCGTATCACCCGTTCGTCTGCCACCCTAGAACCAGTCCTGGACTCAGATGAAGGCATGGAGATTGATGTGATGGAGCGGAAGAAACGGCAATCTGAAGGCACTGGGAAGGGCGGGCTTAAAAAAAGTAAGTAGACTCGACGCGTCCATCTTTTCGTTTTTTGCTTATGATGAATTTTCTCCTGGTGTCAGCAAATGCCTGTGGTCTTCGTAGTGACCATAAAATTCACAATATTATGTGCCACACCAAGTGGGATATTTTGTGCTTGCAAGAAACTTGGTGGGAGGGCGAGCACATTAAGAAAATAGAAAATATGAAGCTTGGTTCGCTTCACGTGCCATTAGGCACATCAAGATCTTGTGGGGTTGCCATTTTGACGAAATGCGGCCCCTTGGGTTATCCCACCCTAGTGCATGCTGACAATCAGGGGAGATTCATTGTGGTCGAATATGATGGACCGTTGAAGTTCCGATTGATTAACATTTACGCTCCCAATGTGGAGTTAGATAGGAGGGACTTTTTCCTGCATGTATTCTCCTTTGTGACTGATAGAACCTTGTTGATTGGTGATTTCAATACATATCTCAGCAAACTGGATGTCAGTGTAAATAATGTTTTTAGGACTGATGTTAGCAGGAATTGTCTTTTAGATCTGACGACCGGTAATAATATGGTAGAAATCTGGAGGACTTTAAATCTAAGTCGGCCAGTTTTCTCCAGGGCGCAGGTTGTCCAAAATGAACTGAAGCAATCACGCATCGATCTCTGTTTAACATCAGCCTCTCTTGTGCAGAATCTGGACAGGCCACTGTACACATGGTCGAGTCAGAGTGACCACGCTTTGCTCTCCGTTGAACTGGTACTTGGGGGAAGTCGGAGGACCGGCGGGCTTTGGGTGCTAAACAACTCCCTTCTGAAGGATGATTGCTACGTTTACAGGGTGAGCGGGCTCCTTGGCTTGGCTAAGATGGAGCTTGAATGTGTTGACAACGTTATAGACTGGTGGGAGAGTTTTAAAACGAGGGTTAAAAAGATAACTATAAGCTACTGTAAAAAGAAAAACTGGTTAGAGAAATTGGAGGAGAGGGCTGTAAGAAATCGGTTACTGGAAATTACGACAGCTGCCGCGCACCGGCAAGGACCAGTAAACCCTGAGCTGTTCTTGCTGAGGAATAAATTGGAGTCAATGGAAATTAAAAAATGTAGAGGTGCGGTCCTTAGGGCGAGGGCACAATACGCAGTGGAAGGGGAACGCTCCACTGCTTTTTTCTTTGGACTCGAGAAAGCAAAGCAGAGTAAAGCCTATTTTAATTCTTTAGTGTCGGAAAGTTCAAATAAGGTGCTAACGGATGTAGGGGACATTTTGGAGGAAGTGGAGCGTTTTTACGGAGATTTATTTGCATCACAACGCACCTCACGTAATAATGCTCTGGAGGCAGTGGGTGCTTTAAATAAGGCTTTGACCCAAGAGGATATGAAATTGTGTGATGCTCCCATCTCTGAGGCAGAAGTTTTTAGCGCTATATTGTCTTTAAATAAAAACAAAAGCCCGGGGAGGGATGGAATAACTGCTGAATTTTACAAAGCGTTTGTAAGCCAACTCACGCCCATATTGCATAGGGTTTTTACAAGTATGCAGACATTCGATCGGGTTGCCCCGACTTTCAGCGAAGGGATTGTCTCACTGATTTTTAAACAGGGGGACCGTACAAATCTTGGGAATTACAGGCCCATCAGTTTGTTGAACAGTGACTACAAGGTCCTCGCGAAGGTTTTAGCGAATAGGCTTAAAGTGGTGATAGGCAATATTATTTCAGAAACACAAACATATGGTATACCACGCAGGGAAATTGCTGACACAATTTTGACTCTAAAATATTTGATTAAACAGATGAATGACACGCGTGGGATCCATGTATGCATTGATTTTGAGAAAGCATTTGACAGAGTTGAGCACGATTTCTTATGGTTGGTTTTAAAGAAGTTTGGTTTTGGTCAAATCTTCATAGAATGGATTCAGAGGTTATATTTGAGTGCTTTCGGTAGAATCAAAGTTAATGGGTTGCTGACGGGCCCTGTGAGGCTGGGGAGGTCGGTGAGACAGGGATGCCCTTTGTCCTCACTGCTTTATAGCCTTGTGGCGGAACCGCTGGCTGCCCTGCTCAAGCAGAATAATGGAATTAGGGGTATTCTGACACCAGCAAACAATGAAGTTAGAATTATTCAATATGCAGATGACACAAATGTGTTAGTCAGGGATGTAGAGACTCTTAAAATGGCTCTCCATGAACTGAATGTTTACTGCCAGGCCTCTGGCGCAAAGATAAATACAAATAAGACGACTATGGCTGTGTTTGGTGCGTTGCAGGCTACTCCTAGCACCTGGGGTTTTCGTGAGGCCGGGAACAGCTACAAAGTTCTGGGAGTCTTGTTAGGTAAGCTTGCGGAGGTATGTAATAGGAAAACATGGGAGAACATTTTGAATAAAATAGAAAGTCAACTTAACGTATGGAGGTTGAGAAATCTAACCCTGAAAGGTAAAGTCCTAGTAATATACGCTTTGTGTATTTCAAAGTTGGTACATGCCCTGACTGTTACTGATTTGCCTGGTGACATTTTGAGTAAGCTAAAGGCAATTTTCAGTCGTTTCATGTGGAAGAGAGAAAAGGGTCTGGTGAGTCATGCTACGCTGATAGGGGATCATGGAGCGGGTGGTTTGGGGTTGATTGACATAGACACGAAGAAGAAATCTTTAAGGCTCAAAATCATCAAGAAATGTTTGGACTTGTCCTTCACAGCCCCGTGGAAGGACTTTGTTATACCCACCCTGCGAGGGTTGGGGAATTATGGTGACTTTAACCTATGTCAAATGTTGCCGAGGTCATTGTTCTCCGCCCAAGATCCTTTTGAGAGGGAGGTTCTGGAGGCGTGGTGGTCGCTCAGGCCATGGGTGAGAGCAGAGCCAAAGTCGCTGCAACAATTGCTGAAAATTCCGCTGAGGTTAAACCCCGATCTCATGGGCGTAGGGCCAGGGAGTGGGGAGAGAATGTTCAGTGATACCTTTGAGAGGGCATGAATAAGTACTATTGGGGATTTATTAGATGGGAGCGGGAACTATGACATTGTCGGGGTTCTGACTATGTTCCGGTCGCGGGGAGTCCTCTTCCGCAGAGCGGGTGTTTTGCGCTTGGCTGGAAGAATCAGGGAATCCATACTCCGGAATTGGGTGTCTTTTCTGGAGGGTTCATCCTCTGGAGGGGACCCGGGGGCGGATCGGGATGTAGGTTTTGTGATGGTTGACGGGACAAGGTTTTTTGGTTTGTCGGAGTGTAGCACAAAACGACTTTACAGGGTTTTGATAGCCGGAGTGTTCCGGAGACCTGCAGCGGAACGCACATGGACACGGACATTCCCTGCACTGACCATTACATCCATCTGGGCCAACATGTTCAATTGGTATACCGCACCAAAGGTCAATAATACTGACTTCAAATTACGACACAGAATCATATTCCCTTGCACAACACTCAATGCAATTTCTCCTAGCGTTTATGGCAGAGACTGTATGGTGTGTAAAGAGGACTACGAACATCTTGTCCTCGGGTGCAGAGCCGTCCGTGAGTTCCGTTCTAGGTTGGAGGATCTCCTCGCAAGGAGGCTGGGCCTGACGCTTCCCCCCCCCGGTGGCACGTGAGGCTGGTGATCATAATGTCGGGTTTTTCCTTTTTGGTTTCGTCTCATCATCTTTCTCGTCATCAGTATCATTGCAGGCCATCAATAGACCAGCCTTCCGGTTACTTCTGGCCATTGCTCGTCACACGGTCATCGTCACGAGGAATATCTACTTGCATGACAAGGGCACCGGCGATCATTGGGCGATCTTCAAGGCTCAAGTTGAATCGCACTTTACTCTCCTACATGCCTGCTTTGCCAGCCGTTTTGTGGACTGTATCGCAAAAAACAATGGCCTTGTGAGAGTTTCACAGACTGGTCACCTTACTTTTTTTTTTTTTTTTTTGATTACATGTACATATTGTAAATAAGGAAATTTTTGATTAAAAATAAATAAATAAATAAATTTAAAAAAATGCCCAATCTCGTCTGATCTCAGAAGCTAAGCAGGCGCGGGCCTGGTTAGTACTTGGATGGGAGACCGCCTGGGAATACCAGGTGCTGTAAGCTTTTTCACTTTAGATTCTCGTGGAATCGTTTTCTTATCGGTGGTTGACCTAAATCATAATGCAGTAATTCTCTCTCTTATGACTTACCATCTCTTTATTAGGAGACAGAATCTTCACGTACCTTTTTTAAACATCCCGTATCTCCTTTTCCGACAGTAAAAAAAAAATAAAAATCTATACACACATATATCTACATATATATATCTATATAGATATATATATATATTAGGATCACGTGATACGTCACGATTTTATCACATCAGTGCTTTTAATTAGCTCGAAGCTAAGGATACGAAGGTATGGATCTTTAAATGATACGTAATTATTGCACATTATTGTGTGGACCTCAAAGCCACGGTTTATGAACCAAAACCACTTCCGAGGAATACATTACAGTCGAGTTAATGGCAGTATTAGAAGGAGTAGATTAGATAGAGAAAATTCAATCAGAATCAGCAGAATAAAAATCAGAATCTATATTTGCCGAGTATGTCAGAAACATACAAGGAATTTGTCTCCGGTACTTGGAGCCCCTCTCGTGCGACAACGGATAGCCATTTGACAGAAAATACTTTGGAGACATAATCACATGAGACCAAAGTACAGAGAATCACTGAGCAATGAAAGGTTAGCGGTAATGTGGTCATGTCAATGCAAATTTTGTGTTATTTTTTATTTTTTGACAATTGTGCAAATGATGCAGAGTCCTCTAGCAATTTAGAGCAATTTGAAATGACTGATCGAGCAATAATCTGGTACAGTGACAATTGTGTAAAATGTGAAGAGACTTCGAGAAATTTAAGCAGTATAAAGCGAATCGTAGTGAAATAATCTGGAACAGTGTCCATTGTGCAAATGGTGCAGATACTTCTCAACCACATGAGTGGCCAGTATTGGTCAACAACAGTGTTAAATATATTATAGAAGTTATCATTTATTTGCTTAGCTTGCATTAGTATAATGGACAATTTTAGATGTCTCGCCTTCAAAAAGAAGACTCAGCATCATCCGATGGAAGGACGCCTGGACCAAGGACGTGATCGGATGTGGTCGGGTCGTGACAGGTGTTGGTCCAATATTATGTGTTGTGTCTTATTACTTAGAATACTATGTCTGGGAAAAACCCTCTTATTATCAAATATTTTGTGTTGTGTCTTATTGCTTAGAACATGATTTGTAAATCCCTCCTATTTCAAATAAATGCAGGAGCGAGGGGGGGGATTGTTTAGAGCGTGTTGAGAGGCTGTGATCTGAACAATCTCCCATACGCCCTCCTCATGAGAAAAAGAAACCAGTGTCTTCATTCCTTTTGTGTCTATTTTTTATAATGTTGGGTAAAATAAATCCAACAGCAATCCATGTAAGAAAATGCCATAAATTACACACAGACAGACTTGGAGGGTTTACGCTTTCTTTTATCAAAGTAATCCCGCTCATTTGTTCACATCAAATAATATGTATCCCTGAATTGCTCTCATGCTATATGTTAGCAGGACCAGCAAACCGCCTCGCTGGCATTGCCGATGCGTTCAGGTGCAGTGACGTGCTCGACAATCAGTGAATATAAGGTAATAGACTCCTTTTTAGTAAAGTGGACCGGACAGGGAGTTGAGTTCATGTGCTCTTTAGCTTTTCGTGGGGCTATTCTTTGCGGGAAAACAATTAAAAGCGGAACATTATGTTCCCAAACAGGGACCTTACGCGTATTTGGCGAACATAACAACCACTACATAACTGAAACTGGTGCTCTCATGCTATCCGTTAACAGGACGAGCAAAGCGCCTCGCTAACTGGCATTGCCGATGCGTTCAGTGCATTGACGTGTGCTTGACACTATGTGAAAGTAGGGCGAAAGACTCCTTGTTAGTTTAGTGGACAATATCTCTACCTGTCACGCGGAAAACTGGGGTTCGATTCCCTGACGGGGAGTTCACCTTCTGTGCTTTTCAGCTTTTCGTGTGGCTCTTCTTTGTGGGAAAACAAAAAAGCAGTAACAACCACTACACGACTGAAACGGTTGCTATCGTGCCATGTGTGAGAAGGACCAGCCAACCTCCTCGCTTGCTGGCATTGTCGATGCATTCAGGTTCATTGACGTGTGCTTAACACTAGGTGAAGATAGGGCAAAAGACTCCTCGTTAGTAGAGTGGACAGTATCTCTACCTGTCACGCGGAACACCGGCGTTCTATTCCCCGACGGGGAGTTGACCTCCTGTGCTTTTCGTGGGGCTCTTCTTTGTGGGAAAACAAAACAGCCCATCACCCTCGTTTCCAAAGTGGGAGCTTGCGCGTGTTTGGCGAACATAACAACCACTCCACGACTGAAACTGTTGCTCTCGTGCAATCAGTGAGCAGGACAAGCCAACCGCCTCGTTAGCTATTGCTGCGTTCAGTGCATTGACGTGTCCTTGACACAAGGTTAAGGTAGGTGAAAAGACTCCTCGTTAGTATAGTGGACAGTATCTCCGCCAGTCACATAGCAGTCCTGGGTTCGTTTCCCTGATGGGGAGTTGAGTTCATGTGCTCTTTAGCTTTTGGTGGGGCTCTTCTTTGCGCAAAAACAAAAAAGCCCATAATTATGTTTCTGTTAAATATATTCTAGAAGTTATCATTTATTTGCTTAGCTTGCATTAGTATTATGGACGATTTTAGATGTCTCGCCTTCGAAAAGATGACTCAGCATCATCCGATGGAAGGGTGCCTGGACCAAGGACGTGATCGGATGTGGTCGGGTCGGGACAAGTGTTGGTCCAATATTTTGTGTTGTGTCTTATTGCTTAGAATACTATGTCTGGGAAAAACCCACTTATTATCAAATATTATGTGTCGTGTCTTATTGTTTAGAATACTATGTCTGGGAAAAACCCTCTTATTATCAAATATTTTGTGTTGTGTCTTATTGCTTAGAACATTATGATTTGTAAATCCCTCCTATTTCAAATAAATGCAGGAGCGAGGGGGGGGATTGTTTAGAGCGTGTTGAGAGGCTGTGATCTGAACAATCTCCCATACGCCCTCCTCATGAGAAAAAGAAACCAGCGTCTTCATTCCTTTTGTGTCTATTTTTTATAATGTTGGGTAAGATAAATCCAACATTAAATTGGTCCTTCGAGCCGGATGTCAACACACCCGAGGATTCCAGTTGTGGAAGCCGACTTCCAGTTAAGAGACCGTGGCCACGGCAAGTAAGACCCTTTACGGGACTGGTCTTCGTTCTCCTCAACTGGGATCTGAAGGTTGACGACAATCCACAGGATTGAAGACGACTGGTGAGTTAAATTTAAAAAAATTTTTTTAGGAAAAAGGACGCCGGAGTCCAGAAATTCCGCGAGGACGGCGGAGTCCTGTACGTACTTAAATTCCGTGTTTAATAAACCCTGTGGATACTAGTCAATGGCGGGTAGAATAAAGAAACTAGGAAAGTTTCGTGGCGTCGTAGTTAAATTCCGTATAGGATGGCGGAGTCCTCTAATGAGCTGTTGACAGACGTAGTTAAATTCCGTATGGGACGGCGGAGTCCTCTGACGAGCCAGTGTGAATGAAAACAGTTTGAATGAGAGTGTAAATGGGAAATGGGAAACCACTAGGTTTTTCATTCCATACCAAAACAGTGGGAAAGTAAACGGTGGACTTTTGTGGATGCAAAGGCAAGAATTCTCCACTCGAAAGAGTTGAAGTGAGAATTACCACAGAAAGTAAATTTGAATCACCGTCCTACTGAAAAGAAACAGTGTTCTAGACTACCCTAGGTAGTATTACACTGAACCAAATTCTTTCAAATGGGGAAAGGAAGTAGTAAAATAAAGAACAGGAATACACTGCAGTGTAAAGGTTGGAGGTTCATTAAATTAAATTTAAAAGAAAAAAAGAAACAGGATCCTGATAAAATTTTATATTTAGAGACAGGGATAACCGAACACGGCTTTAATGGTTGGTTAAATACACAAAAAATAGCCGCGTTGCAGGAATCAAATTATATAAAAAATAAAAGACAAGCCACCGTTAAACGTGGGAAAGGCTGTTGTCTGCAGCCTTGGAGCTCATCACAAAAATAGAAGATAAAAAAGAATGTGATGAGCTGCAGTAATACAGAGCATGCGTACCAAACCCACGCACATTGTTAAATTCATTAAGACCAGACGCTACTGTGTTTACAGTAGTGGACATTAATGCATTAATGCATTAATGCATTCTTTTCAGTACCAATAGAAAATAACAGTCAATTTTGGTTTGCATTCACATTTGAGAAAAAAAAAATATATATATATACATTTACTAGATTACCGCAAGGTTACTGTGAAAGTCTAACTAATTATTCACAAGTTATGACAACACGCATGTCTTCTGGCATCTACAGATGAAGACACATGCAAAGATTCATTGACCTTACTGCATCATCTAACAGAAGAGGGACATAAAGTTAACAAAAATAAATTGCAATGATGTAAAAGACAAGTTAAATATCTAGGCCATAATTTAAGTATAGGAGGAAAGACTATATTAGAAGACAGGAGAGCTATAGTCTTAAAAAATCCTAAACCACAGACGAAGAAACATAATAATCATTTTTAGGTCTGACAAATTATTGTACAGCATGGATTCCAAACTATGCAGAAATTGTTGCACCATTGTCAAAATTAATATATGAAAACAACCTTAAAATTACATCACCTGTTTAATGGAGTACAGAGGCAGAAAAGGCCTTCTGTGACATTAAACAACATTTGGTCTCCAGTGCTGCGCTAGGCCTTCCAAATTTAATGATAAAACATTCATTCAAATGGTAGATTGTAAAAGCTATTGCATGACCTCCATACTTACACAACAATACGGTGATAAGCTAAGACCAATAGCTTATTTTTCAACTAGAGAGCAGTTCACCCTAAAGGTCCCACATACAGTGTCTGCTCTCCTATTGCAAATCACCTGCAAGACATTTATCTTGCATTGCCATCTTGCTATCAGAACCACATTTGACTGTTGAGCGATGCACAACCTTAAATCCAGCCACACTAACACCCTTAATGATGAAGGCACGCAGCATGATTGACAGGAATTGGCTGAACAAGCTGCTGAATTAGTAGCATTAATCGAGGCATGCAAACTAATGATAAATAAAGATGGTACAATCTATACTGATAGCCAATATGAGTATTCCACAACAAGAACGCAATTATTGGGAAAAACAAAGTGCAAAACTACCAAATGAAATTTACATTAGCACAGGAAAAAAAAAAAAAAAAAAAAAAAAAAAACCTATTCAAATGGGCTGCTATATTGAGACATGCTGTGTCACGTCTCAACCGGAGGGATGGTGGCACAGATAGATTGACACCTTACAGACCTAAAAAATAGCAGAAAGAAACACGTGGGTTCATTTAACACACTGTAAGAGTCATTTCAGCTGAGTACTCAAATAGGGAAGGTGAGCAAAAGTCTGATAACGGAGCGGGAGGAGATGTGTAGATTCTGAAAACGCTTGCTGGTCAGTGAAGAAAAAAGACACCAACCCTTTTAGTGAGAACTCAGCAGAAAGGCACAACCACGTTGGTTATGAGATTCGATAAGTTGTTACGTAGCAACTTTGGCTACTATGATGTTGGTTTTGTTTTTGTGGTACATGGGACGTCCCACCCTCAATGATAAAACCCATTTTTTAGATAGAAAATCACCTACCAACTGGACCAATATGACGAACCCAATAATAATAATAATAAACAATTTTTTTTGAATCATTAACTCGTATCAAAAGGAGTACAGCTGATGATCAAAATTGTGGGCATGGCCTCCAAATGCGGCAAAACGGTTTAATATTTTGTGCCCCCAAAATCAAGCTGCTTTAATCATAATTCCATATGCGGCTCTCACTAATGATGCTCAAGAGAATGGGCAGAATTGGGGATTTAGATATGACTGGTATGCAACTATAGGTTTTGAATGGAAACACCTTATTGGTGAAACAGGTTATGATTGGTCCAGTTGGTCAAAAAGAACAGCAAAAGAACAAAGAAAGAAGTTTAACATAAGCAAACCGGCCCATAGTTTAATATTGAAATACAAGTCACCCAATGTGTTTGATAGTGAGCTTGTGGGCCTATTCTGGTGGAAAAGATCCCCACTTCCAAGTAGTATTGTGTTATAGGAACCGTGTTAAACCAAAAATGCCATTGAAAACTTCAGAGAAAGGTAGACAAATTTTAATGGTTAACAACATAACTACTGATGATTGGTTCCTTGTTGTCACAGGAGTTTCAGGACAAAATAACAATTGGTTACTATTGATGGAACAAGCAGCAAATGTAGCGAGAAAAGATTGTGTTGTTTGCATGGGTCCCAGGCCTTTGTTGCGCATAGTTCCGGCATAATTATCACAAGATTGTATTGTTCCATTTGCACACTGATTGAGGAGCATCTGCAACATTTGCACAACCATTGTCCCAGATTATCGCACTACTCGTCACTTTAAACCGCATACACTCCTTGAAGTCTCAGCGCCCTTTGCACAATGATCTTTGCACCGGACTATTGCGATATTAGTCATTCAAACTGCTGCTAGAGGACTGCATCTTTTTGCACAATTATTTTTTGTCAATGTCTTTATGTCTCCAAAGTGTTCTGTAAATTGACTGTCTGTTGTACTAGAGCGGCTCCATCTACCGGAGACAAATTCCTTGTGTGTTTTGGACATACTTGACAAAAAAGAGATTTATCCTGGCAGAGGCAAAATTATCCAACATAAAACATACATGGTGTTCCTCGTGGGGTTCCTAATCAATACAAATTAGCTGACCAAGTTGCAGGAGGATTTGAATACTTCATATGCTGTTGGTGTACGATTAATAAAAATGTTGATGGGATAAACTATATCCACTTCAATGTACAGAGATTAGGAAATTGGACTCAGAGTGGGTTGGAAGCTGTGCACGAGCAGCTCAAGGACGTTCCAAAGACCGCATAGCTGTCGACATGCTCCTCGCAAGAGAGGGAAGTGTTTGCGGTATGTTTGGAGAACAAACAATACTGCTTCAGATGGCAGCTTGACCAGAGCCATCGATGGTCTACGGACCCTCAATCAACACTCCTTGTGAAACAGCTCAATGGACGTTTTTGGTAAATATAAAACCCTAATTTCACCAATATTGATATCAATTGCTGTTTTTGCAGCCATTCTGACATTGTGTGGATGTTGTTGTATCCCATGCATTCGGGCATTAATCAGTAAATTAATCACCACAGCCATAACCCACATGGAACCGTATGGAGCAGATTTATCCTTTATTGGAGGTTGATAATAATGACGATGATGATGATGATGTTGTTTTACCTGATTTGTTTCCTGATCCAGGTGATTACGATGTTTAAACTACAACATTCATGTATGACAAGTTTACTCTGAGTGTAAATGTATTTGTTTCATAAAAATGATTCTACAATTAAAAATCGAAATGAAGTGACTGTAAGATGATATGAGAATTTGTGCAAATACATGATAAACAGGAGGGAAATGTTAAATATATTCTAGAAGTTATCATTTATTTGCTTAGCTTGCATTAGTATTATGGACGATTTTAGATGTCTCGCCTTCGAAAAGATGACTCAGCATCATCCGATGGAAGGGCGCCTGGACCAAGGACGTGATCGGATGTGGTCGGGGACGTGACAGGTGTTGGTCCAATGTTTTGTGTTGTGTCTTATTGTTTAGAACATTATGTCTGGGAAAAACCCTCCTATTTTCAAATAAATGCAGGAGCGACGGGAGAGATTGGTTAGAGCGTGTTGAGAGGCTGTGATCTGAACAATCTCCCATACGCCCTCCTCATGAGAAAAAGAAACCAGCGTCTTCATTCCTTTTGTGTCTATTTTTTATAATGTTGGGTAAGATAAATCCAACAGTCTTATTACTTCGAATACTATGTCTGGGAAAAACCCTCTTATTATCAAATATTTTGTGTTGTGTCTTATTGCCTAGAACATTATGATTTGTAAATCCCTCCTATTTCAAATAAATACAGGAGCGAGGGGGGGGGGGATTGTTTAGAGCGTGTTGAGAGACTGTGATCTGAACAATCTCCCATACGCCCTCCTCATGAGAAAAAGAAACCAGCGTCTTCATTCCTTTTGTGTCTATTATAATGTTGGGTAAGATAATTCCAACATTAAATTGGTCCTTCGAGCCGGATGTCAACACACCCGAGGATTCCAGTTGTGGAGCCGACTTCCAGTTAAGAGACCGTGGCCACGGCAAGTAAGACCCTTTACGGGACTGGTCTTCGTTCTCCTCAGCTGGGATCTGAAGGTTGACGACAATCCACAGGATTGAAGACGAGTGGTGAGTTAAATTTAAAAAAAAAATTTAGGAAAAAAGGATTAAAGAGTGAGTGAATTGCGCGACGAAGAAGTCTGCGGCAGAACAAACCTTGTGTAATACTAGTCACTGGCAAGTGGTCAGATGGACGACGGAATCCGATAAAATCCGTGGGGACGGCGGGGTCCTGTACGTACTTAAATTCCGTATTTCTGTGTTTCTGTGTTTCCGTGTTTTCGTGTGTTTATAAAAACGTTATTAACATCGTGTGTATGTGTAAAAGTATGAATGTATAAGACGGGATTGTAAGTGACAACTGAGTTTGGAAGCAAAGGCAAGAATTCTCCGCCCCAATTAGGGTAGAAGCTTGAGAATTACCAAAACTCAGACATTAATTGTCACCCTGTCATTTTTTAATAAAGTCAGTATTTAGGTCACTCTAGGTGCAAATGAACTGACTTCCAAATTCACAAAAATGGGAAATAATAACAGTAAACCGGATCCAAAAATAGGCCTAACGTGTAAAGATTGGAAATATGTTCAACTCCAAAACCCTTCCAAAGTAGAACATTTAAACACGTGGATAACCAAATACGGTTTCGCTGGCCAGCTAAATTCGCAAAAAATAATTCAACTTCAAAATGAAATAAAGTGTCGACACAAAAATGATATATCACAAATACAAAAAGATGGATTTGACGACTTACTCTTCTGGTTAAACATGGCGTCAAAAAGAGAAAAAGGAAGGGAGAATAAGAAACACTTAACAAATGAACAAAAAGAGCAGGAAGGCAGACATAAAAATATGTTGTTTCAAAGACAGGAAGATGACGAGACAGGACTAATAATAAGAATTAGCGAGAAAAAGATAATTGAAGAAAGTTGTAAAAAAATAAGGAAACAAAAGCATCAGCACCCTTGTACCTGGTTTTGCCACCTCATGAAAATTCTCCAACTCAAGAGGCACAAACACAACGAATTTTACGATTGGGAGGGGTACAAATGAATTGGTCTAAAACTATGGGAGAAACATTTTCTCCCACTCCCAAAATAACAAATATAACCTCAGACGAGGGAGACATGGATTTATATCTGATGATTGAAGTGGCAAATCCAAAAAGAAACTATTTTGGTCTATAGGACCTGGAATAATGAGGATGTGAAAAAGGCCGTAGCCGGCATCACACCTTATCAACAACAGTTAAAAAATGCTTTACATGCGAATTCGAAAGAACACATTAACAGATGGGTAGATAAACATTGGATAAACCTAGCAACTGGCCCTCTGGAGGAATATGTTAATCATGCCCTCCACGCAGAAAGAGTGTTAGACAAAAAACAAAAAGAGAAGATAGATGTCTTCCTCGACGAAGAAGCAGAAATATACTATCAAGGCAGAGAGAGAGATAATTTTAGAGGACACGGCAGAGACCGTGGGAGAGTAAGATATGGTAGAAATCGAAATTATTATGATAATACCATCTGTTGGTGCTGTGGAAACAAAGGCCACATTGCACGTGAATGCCCTAAAAAATAAAAAAAAAAAAAAAAAAGAGAATACGGACAAACTACCGCATGACTAGGCCAGCCTGCTTCCCAACTCAGCAAATCCTCTTGTGTAAACATTACAGAGGAGGTGGATTTCAATTTACAGGACATTCTGAGTTTGGACACTGAAAACCTGAAATAACCTTGTAGAATGCCCATTTTCGAAGTCCCGGAGTGCCCTGTGAATTTGTTGGGAAGAGATGGCTTATTCCAACTAGGACTTGTACTCAAACATGAATTAAACATAAATTAAAAAGAGAGGACCTCGATGTAACACTGGAAAACAGAGAAAGTACATTCTATTACACAATCGATATCCCAGACAAACCACAGTTAAACATGGAAAAGGCCCTGTTGTCTGCAACCTTGCAGCTTATCACAAAAATAGAAGATAAAAAAGAATGTGATGAGCTGCAGTAATACAGAGAGCAGCATGCGTACCAAACCCACGCACATTGTTAAATTCATTAAGACCAGACGCTACTGTGTTTACAGTAGTGGACATAAGTAATGCATTCTTTACAGTACCAATAGAAAATAACAGTCAATTTTGGTTTGCATTCACATTTGAGAAAAAAAAAATATATATATACATTTACTAGATTACCGCAAGGTTACTGTGAAAGTTATGACAACACGCATGTCTTCTGGCATCTACAGATGGAGAGACATGCAAGGATTCATTGCAGAAATTGTTGCACCATTGTCAAAATTAATGTATGAAGACAACCTTAAAATGACATCATCTGTTTAATGGAGTACTGTCATGGTCTGTGTTTTGGTTTGGGTTGTGTTTAGTTTTGTTCAATGTTTTCCTGTGTTCCATGTTTGTCGTGTGCTCATTAGGTTGTTGTGTCCACCTGTTCTCGTCTACTTTGTGTTGACCAATCAGCTCTCTCTAGCCACTCGTCTTGTCCAGGTGTTCCTCGTTGTCTCGTCAATTTGTTTGTATTTAGTTCCCTGGTTTCTTTCAGTTCTCGTCGGTTCATTGTCGTTGTCACATGTCTTGCCATGTCATAGTCGCCAGTTGTTTTTGTCATAGTCGCCTGTTGTTTTATCATTGTGATTAAATATTATTATTTTGAGATTCCCGCACTCCTGCCTTGCCTCCCTGCTTCCCTGCAATTGGGTCCACCATGTTCTTGCCTTGCGTTCCTCGCCGTCGCCCTAACCATGTTCATGACAGAATGAACCGACCAGAACAGGACCCAGCGGGAAGAACATGGCGTCACCCTGGACGCCACCAAACTGCCTCCCACCGTCCTCAGCCTGCCATCCATACCTACCCTCCTCCAGTAAGCCCTATCATTCAGTCTTTTCTGTCCTTTTCCTCGGGTCCCCCCACTTGTCCTAGTTATTCACCATGCCCTACTATTGTACATCCACATGTTTCTTTAGATTCAGATTTTTCTGATTGTGAAGATGGCCCTGATTTAGTTAACCTCCTGTCGGATTCTGACTCTGACACAGATTTAGATTTTTCTGGTTCCTTCCCTAGTTTATCCCGTCCTCGTCAGTTTTTGTCACGTTTCCACGTTTCCAACCCCAGTGAGTCCAAATCCTTTCCCTCTGACCTTTTCTTGGGCACCCGTTTGGCCATCTACCCGGGACCGCCGCGTGGTGGCCAACGGAGGCGCCCAAGTAAAGGTCAAATTTTGCCCCCTCGTTTTTTCCCCCTTGTTCACAAATCACTTGATTTTTCACCTGTTCCCACACGTTGTTCCACGGCTCCAATTAAGTCACGTCTAGTCAAACCTGCCCCCAAGCCATGTTCAGTACCAGCCATTTTTCCTAGTTCACCTTCCCGAGACCTTGTGCACTCTTCCACTCCCGTACCCTCTACTCCCACACCTCAATGGCGGCAGGCTGAGGAAGCGACTGCAGCTCCCGTTCCGGCTCCTCGGCAGCTGCGCCAGGCTCCCGCACCGGCGGCGCTCGTCCAGCGGCCGCCACCCATCCTTGCTCCGGCGGCGCTCGTCCAGCGGCCGCCACCCGTCCTTGCTCCGGCGGCGCTCGTCCAGCGGCCGCCACCCGACCATGTTCCGGCGGCGGTCGTCCAGAAGCCGCCACCCGTCCATGTTCCGGCGGCGCTCGTCCAGCGGCCGCCACCCGTCCTTGCTCCGGCGGCGCTCGTACAGCGGCCGCCACCTGACCATGTTCCGGCGGCACTCGTCCAGCGGCCGCCACCCGTCCTTGCTCCGGCGGCGCTCGTCCAGCGGCCGCCACCCGACCATGTTTCGGCGGCGCTCGTCCAGCGGCCGCCACCCGTCCTTGCTCCGGCGGCGCTCGTCCAGCGGCCGCCACCCGACCATGTTCCGGCGGCGGTCGTCCAGAAGCCGCCACCCGTCCATGTTCCGGCGGCGCTCGTCCAGCGGCCGCCACCCGTCCTTGCTCCGGCGGCGCTCGTACAGCGGCCGCCACCTGACCATGTTCCGGCGGCACTCGTCCAGCGGCCGCCACCCGTCCTTGCTCCGGCGGCGCTCGTCCAGCGGCCGCCACCCGACCATGTTCCGGCGGCGCTCGTCCAGCGGCCGCCACCCGTCCTTGCTCCGGCGGCGCTCGTCCTGCGGCCGCCACCCGTCCTTGCTCCGGCGGCGCTCGTCCAGCGGCCGCCACCCGACCTTGCTCCGGCGGCGCTCGTCCAGCGGCCGCCACCCGTCCTTGCTCCGGCGGCGCTCGTCCAGCGGCCGCCACCCGTCCTTGCTCCGGCGGCGCTCGTCCAGCGGCCGCCACCCGACCATGTTCCGGCGGCGGTCGTCCAGAAGCCGCCACCCGTCCATGTTCCGGCGGCGCTCGTCCAGCGGCCGCCACCCGTCCTTGCTCCGGCGGCGCTCGTACAGCGGCCGCCACCTGACCATGTTCCGGCGGCACTCGTCCAGCGGCCGCCACCCGTCCTTGCTCCGGCGGCGCTCGTCCAGCGGCCGCCACCCGACCATGTTCCGGCGGCGCTCGTCCAGCGGCCGCCACCCGTCCTTGCTCCGGCGGCGCTCGTCCAGCGGCCGCCACCCGACCATGTTCCGGTGGCGCTCGTCCAGCGGCCGCCACCCGTCCTTGCTCCGGCGGCGCTCGTCCAGCGGCCGCCACCCGTCCTTGCTCCGGCGGCGCTCGTCCAGCGGCCGCCACCCGTCCTTGCTCCGGCGGCGCTCGTCCAGCGGCCGCCACCCGTCCTTGCTCCGGCGGCGCTCGTCCAGCGGCCGCCACCCGACCCTGCTCCGGCGGCGCTCGTCCAGCGCCCGCCACCCGACCCTGCTCCGGCGCCGCTCGTCCAGCGGCCGCCACCCGACCCTGCTCCGGCGCCGCTCGTCCAGAAGCTGCCACCCGACCCTGCTCCGGCGGCGCTCGTCCAGCGGCCGCCACCCGTCCTTGCTCCGGCGGCGCTCGTCCAGCGGCCGCCACCCGTCCTTGCTCCGGCGGCGCTCGTCCAGCGGCCGCCACCTGACCCTGCTCCGGCGGCGCTCGTCCAGCGGCTGCCACCCGTCCTTGCTCCGGCGCCGCTCGTCCAGCGGCCGCCGCCCGTCCTTGTTCCGGCGGCGCTCGTCCAGCGGCCGCCATCCGGCCACGTTCCGGCGGCGCTCGTCCAGCGGCCGCCATCCGGCCACGTTCCGGCGGCGCTCGTCCAGCGGCCGCCACCCGACCACGCACCCGCGGCGCTCGTCCAGCGGCCGCCACCCGACCACGCGCCGGCGGCGCTCGGCCAGCGGCCGCCGCCCGACCACGCTCCGGCGGCGCTCGTCCAGCGGCCGCCACCCGACCCTATTGCCTGGCCCCTGCATTACCATTGGGTTCGGCACCGTGGCCGTCCGCCTGAATGGCCCTGTAAAGACCCTGGTGCTTGGCGTCCTGGACGACCTCCTGAACCGCTCAGCCAAGCACCTCACCTCGGGTGGCCTGGATGGCCACCAGACTGACCTGAGGGGTGGACTCTGTACCCTCCTCCAGGCCCCCTTCCGCCCACCCTGGGTTGATGTCTTTTTGGTTGTTGTTTGGGGAACGTCTGGGATCCGTTCCTTTAGAGGGGGGGTACTGTCATGGTCTGTGTTTTGGTTTGGGTTGTGTTTAGTTTTGTTCAATGTTTTCCTGTGTTCCATGTTTGTCGTGTGCTCATTAGGTTGTTGTGTCCACCTGTTCTCGTCTACTTTGTGTTGACCAATCAGCTCTCTCTAGCCACTCGTCTTGTCCAGGTGTTCCTCGTTGTCTCGTCAATTTGTTTGTATTTAGTTCCCTGGTTTCTTTCAGTTCTCGTCGGTTCATTGTCGTTGTCACATGTCTTGCCATGTCATAGTCGCCAGTTGTTTTTGGTCATAGTCGCCTGTTGTTTTTGTCATAGTCGCCAGTTGTTTTTGTCATAGTCGCCTGTTGTTTTATCATTGTGATTAAATATTATTATTTTGAGATTCCCGCACTCCTGCCTTGCCTCCCTGCTTCCCTGCAATTGGGTCCACCATGTTCTTGCCTTGCGTTCCTCGCCGTCGCCCTAACCATGTTCATGACAAGTACAGAGGCAGAAAAGGCCTTCTGTGACATTAAACAACATTTGGTGTCCAGTGCTGCGCTAGGCCTTCCAAATTGAATGATAAAACATTCATTCAAATGGTAGATTGTAAAAGCTATTGCATGACCTCCGTACTTACACAACAATACGGTGATAAGCTAAGACCAATAGCTTATTTTTCAACTAGAGTGCAGTTCACCCTAAAGGTCCCACATACAGTGTCTGCTCTCCTATTGCAAACCAATATGGCGTTTTTATCACCTACAAGACATTTATCTTGCATTGCCATCTTGCTGTCACAACCACATTTGACTGTTGAGCGATGCACAACCTTAAATCCAGCCACACTAATACCCTTACTTGATGAAGGCACGCAGCATGATTGACAGGAATTGGCTGAACAAGCTGCTGAATTAGTAGCATTAATCGAGGCATGCAAACTAATGATAAATAAAGATGGTACAATCTATACTGATAGCCAATATGAGTATTCCACAACAAGACCGCAATTATTGGGAAAAACAAAGTGCAAAACTACAAAATAAAAAAAAATAAAAAAGGCATGGTGGCAGAGATAGATTGACACTTTACAGCCCTAAAATATAGCAGAAAGAAACACGTGGGTTCATTTAACACACTGTAAAAGAGTAATTTCAGCTGAGTACTCAAACAGGGAAGGTGAGCAAAAGCCTGATAACGGAGCGGGAGCAGATGTGTAGATTCTGAAAACGCTTGCTGGTCAGTGTAGAAAAAAGACACCAACCCTTTTAGTGAGAACTCAGCAGAAAGGCACACCCACGTTGGTTACAAGATTCGATAAGTTGTTACGTAGCAACTTTGGCTACTATGATGTTGGTTTTGTTTTTGTGGTACATGGGACGTCCCACCCTCAATGATAAAACCCATTTTTTAGTTTGAAAATCACCTACCAACTGGACCAATATGACAAACCCAATAATAAAAAAAATAATAATTTTCAAATCATTAACTCGTATCAAAAGGAGTACAGCTGATGATCAAAATTGTGGACATGGCCTCCAAACGCGGCAAAAAGGTTTAATATTTTGTGCCCCCCAAAATCAAGCTGCTTTAATCATAATTCCATATGCGGCTCTCACAAATGATGCTCAAGAGAATGGGCAGAATTGGGGATTTGGATATGACTGGTATGCAACTATAGGCTTTGGATGGGAACACCTCATTGGTGAAACAAGTTATGATTGGTCCAGTTGGTCAAAAAAAAAAAAAAACAGCAAAAGAACTTAGGAAGAAGTTTAACCTAAGCAAAATGGCTTGTGTTATATTGTGTATTGTATATTGTGTACTGTGTTATAGGAACAGTGTTAAACCAAAAATGCCATTGAAAACTTCAAAGAAAGGTGGACAAATTTTAATTTAATTTTAACAACATAACTACTGATGATTGGTTTCTTGTAAATCATGGGATCCTATATATCCCGTAAAAGAAGCAGATAAACACAAACCGATGTTTTCTACTTTAGTAGCACCAAATAATTTCACTTGTATAAACATGATTAATAAAGGAAAATAAAATTAGGACCACTGAACGACACACAGTGTAAAGTAATCTTAAAAGTCAAACCAAATTTTGTGCCAGTTTCACGGAGCGACATCTGGTGGTGGTGCGGAGATGATAGACTGTTTGATAGATTACCTAAAGATATATCTAGATTATGCGCTATTATCACTTTGATATTGCATGTGTCAGTATACCCTATGCCTGTTCAAGATTTAATGGAAAGGGCACCAATGTTTTTGTCCAATCTAGAACATATACAAAAAAGAGATTTGTCATGGCAGGGGCAAAATAATCCAACATACATCGACGCCAGGTGTTCCTCGTGGGGGTTCCTAATCAATACAAATTGGGTGACCAGGTTGCAGGAGGATTTGAGTCTTTCATATGCTGGTGGTGTACGATTAATAAAAATGTTGATGGGATAAACTACATCCACTTCAATGTACAGAGATTAGGAAATTGGACTCAGAGTGGGTTGAAAGCTGTGCACGAGCAGCTCAAGGACGTTCCAAAGACCGCATAGCTGTCGACATGCTCCTCGCAAGAGAGGGAGGTTTTTGCGGTATGTTTGGAGAACAAACAATACTGCTTCAGATGGCAGCTTGACCAGAGCCATCGATGGTCTATGGACCCTCAATCAACACTCCTTGTGGGACAGCTCGGATGGACGTTTTTGGTAAATATAAAACCCTAATTTCACCAATATTGATATCAATTGCTGTTTTTGCAGCCATTCTGACATTATGTGGATGTTGTTGTATCCCATGCATTCTGGCATTAATCAGTAAATTAATCACCACAGCCATAACCCCCATGGAGAAATCGTATGGAGCTGATGTATACTGTATGATGATAATGATGATTATGATGATAATGATGATTTTGCTTTACCTGATTTGTTACCTGATACAGACGATTACAATGCTTAAACTACAACATTCATATATGACAAGTTTACTCTGAGTGTAAATGTATTTGTTTCATAAAAATGATTCTACAGTTAAAAATCGAAATGAAGTGACTGTAAGATGATATGAGAATTTGTGCAAATACATGATAAACAGGAGGGAAATGTTAGATAAATTGTAGAAGTTATCATTTATTTGCTTAGCTTGCATTAGTATAATGGACAATTTTAGATGTCTCGCCTTCAAAAAGAAGACTCAGCATCATCCGATGGAAGGGCGCCTGGACCAAGGACGTGATCGGATGTGGTCGGGTCGTGACAGGTGTTGGTTCAATATTATGTGTTGTGTCTTATTACTTAGAATACTATGTCTGGGAAAAACCCTCTTATTATCAAATATTTTGTGTTGTGTCTTATTGCTTAGAACATTATGATTTGTAAATCCCTCCTATTTCAAATAAAAGCAGGAGCGAGGGGGGGGATTGTTTAGAGCGTGTTGAGAGGCTGTGATCTGAACAATCTCCCATACGCCCTCCTCATGAGAAAAAGAAACCAGCGTCTTCATTCCTTTTGTGTCTATTTTTTATAATGTTGGGTAAGATAAATCCAACAGGTATGTAGGGGAGAAGAAACAGAAAAAGGAAAGAGAGAAAATAAGTAAGTGGTTTGATAAAAAAGAGGAAGAAGGACAAATCAGAAAGACTGAGCCTTTGCTTCCTGAGTTACGCCGTCTAAAAGACAGACTAGTTGTAGAAATAAAACTTCTAAAAAAAAACAAAAAACGTCCGTCTTTAATACGCAGTCAACTCTAAAATCGTTGAAAAAGAACAAGATCTGTGTACAGTGATGAATTTACTTGCATCGGTGGGGATGATTGAACCAAAAGATGATGCCATGATTATGGCATTACAAAAGGAAAAAACAGAAAGAAAGGAGGATGAAATTGAAAAATAAAAAAACCCCACCATATGTGCAGGCACCACAAACTTCCTCACTATACCCAGAACTAACAGTACTTCACTTTATGAAAAGATGGATAGACAAAAAGACTTCTGAAAACAGTGAGATAGAACAAATGCAGAAAACATTGCTCAAACTCCAACGAGAAAATGTGTCAAAAAAAAAAAACAGGCACTACCTGTCATGGCACTTCAACTACTGTCACAGGACTCGACGTGGGCCACTTTGCTACTACAGCAGCAGACTAGAGGGGGTCAGAGGAGGTTTCAGGGGTCACTACCGCGGCGCGAACTCCATAAGATTCTTTGCATGTCGAAAAACTGGACACGTTGGCACGTGTCTGTCGAGGCCCTGCTGAAGAACAGAGTAACTACAGTTGTTACGCCTGTGGACAAGAGGGACACACTGCCAACTGTTGTCCCGACCTGCTGCCCAGAGAACGCGGTGAAACAACAGGACGAGGCAGGGGAAATGTAAAATGTAATTTTACCAACTAGTACGGGGCGGAAGAAAGGTGCTACTACACACGAGTGTTTTGTTAGAACCAATAGTAGCACGTGCATCTGACTGCGAGAGGTATGCAGCAGCAGCTGCGGCTCTTATCGAAAACTGCGCACATGTGGTGCTTATGCACCCGCTCTGCGTACACACCACACACTCCACAACCGCTTTCATCAACTCACGACTATTTACCTTTTCAAACAAGCAAATAATGAAAAATTATCATTGTTAGAACAACCGCATATTCAGTTTACACCTGTCAATACTAACATGGCCGACGGTGTAACTGAAGGAATGCATTGGTGTGAGGAGAAGGCTTGAAAAGACAAAGCATGTCGTTCAGATTTATTGTCAGAACCGTTGAAGGCAGGGAGAAAGTTGTTTACGGATGGTTGTTGTTATAGGAAAAACAATGGGGAACTAGTGGCTGGATGGGTTGTAATTTAGGAGTGAACGAAAGGAGTCGTTGAACGTATGAATGCAACTTTAAAACAGAATGCAACTTTAAAACAAAAATTGGCTAAATGCTGTGCACAGTCAAATATGTCGTGGTTGAGAGCTCTCCCAATTGTGCTCATGTCCATCAGAGCATTTGTAAATAGTACACACAAACTCAGCCCTTTCAAAATATACCATGGTTTTTCTTTTTCTTTTTCTTTTCCTGGTCCAGGTTCTGGCTCATCTTTTGAGTCACTTTCTTTCTTGTCGGGACTGTCTTACTTTGATCAATTAAGAGGTGTTCTGTCCAGCTTTGCAGGCATCCAGTCGGACGGCGATAATCCACCTGCATCTGTTTGGCTTCGGGTGATAAAGAGGAAGTGGTCTGAACCAAGGTGGACGGGACCGTTCACCGTGACTGCAAGGACTTCACACGCCTACCAACTTGAAGGAAAAGGGACTACCTGGTTCCTCAGGTCACAATGTCGTGTTGCCAAACCACTTTGATTGTTTCATTAGTGTTGCATTTATTGCCTCAAGTTGCATTCGGCAAACAGGGGGAATTTAGTAGACCAACAATTCATAGAGCAGGAGAAAGGGTACCAAGCAAATGTGGAATACCATTCCAAATTACAATTAATCACAAAGAAAGGAACAAACAATGCTTATGTTTTTGACTTATGCGAAGTGATTAACTGCGGAGGCTATAACAGCTCGTATAGAGGAAGAGACATCTACTTATGTTTCGACCAGACGGTACAGACCCGATGCGCGCAGAATTTGCCATATAGTCACACATGGTGTCAGACATGGGGACAAACCACCCATTTTACCGGCAGGTGGACCCCACAAAAAATGGTGGACAAAGGCATTAAGGGCCAGAAAAACCATAATGGATAGAATAAAATTCCAAAGAAATTATGATTCAACACAAAACCCTATTATGCTAAGCATCAATGGTAAGGTAATCGGACAAACACAACATTCATATTTATTGATAGGAGCGGATGTTTCTGGAAGAGATCCACATCAATGTATTTGAGGAAGAACAAACCACTAACAACCAATCAAGTTCCAAGGCTGTCGCAAACCCTCCTGTAGTACAAATACTTAACAACCCTCCTAGCATAGTGTAAATTTTCAACACAGACAAAATTACATCAAGTCAAATTTTAGCTTTAGCCACAGGATACACACAACAAAACCTGTGGATAGCCTACTTACAAGAAACGGCCCGACTTGGCAATTTTGGGGATTGTATAATGTGTGCAGCCGCACGACCCACTGTATGTTCAGCTCCAGGACCAATTATGGATATTGATTCACTAAATTGCATGATTGAAATATACAAAATAAACCATAACGTTAGCCCTCGATGCGCCAAGTATGAGAATATGTGGCCAAAATTACCTAAAAGTGCAGTGCCCCATTATGCAGAAGGAAATTACACTTGTTTAAAGCATGACAGAATTAACCAGAACAAAACTAAATATGTGGGGGTATTTCCATTTTGTCATAATATAATAGATGTCACTACATGGGGAAATATTACGTTATTGAGCAAAAGGTCTTTAGGTGATTTGGCAAATATGTGTGAAATTAATGTAGTAAGAGCTGCATTACCTGACAAATGGAAAGGGACATGTATAATGATTTCCTATGTGGCGTCAACCACTGTAATTTTCGCCAAGGATCAAATAACGAGACCAAAAACAGAAACTAATGTGAGGTCAAAGAGATCAATCAGCGATAATTGGTCAGAGGACAGAACCACATACATCGATGGCATTGGAGTGCCCAGAGGAGTTCCAAATGAATACAAACTGATTGATCAAGTTGCAGCAGGATTTGAAAATATGCCCATCATCTCTGCATTGTTCCCAGTAACTCCAAACAAGAATGTGCATAGGATCAACTTTGTTTATTACCATTTGCAAAGACCAGTAAACTTAACCAGTGATGCCATTGAAGCCTTAGCTGAACAACTGGCCCCCACTTCCCTAATGGCAATTCAAAACCGCATGGCCCTTGACATGATCCTTGCCGAAAAGAATGGTCTTTGTGCAATGTTTAGTCCACAATGTTGTAGTTTTATTCAACAACACAGCCCCGGATGAAAAAGTAATGAGAGCCCTACATGGGTTACAAACTTTGGCTGCTGAAATGGCAAATTCAACAGGCGTTTCCAACGCCCTGGAAGATTGGGCTACGGTGTGGTTTGGAAAATGAAAACACCTTGTAATTACATTTATAATTGCTATTGTTACTGCTGTTACTTTGTTTTTGCTTTTGGGATGCTGTATTATTCCATGTACGAGGACACTGTGTGTCAAGATGGTCTCGGGAGTGGTGGAGAAGAATATGAACCAGCCGGAATCACAGATGTTGATGACCTCTGAAGAAGCTCCTACTCCTGAAGTTCTGCTCACACAAGACGATGTCGTGTCCAGATGGATGAATTATTGATTAAGAATATACAGTTTCTTTTCTCTTAGCATGTTTCGGGACTTGTCTTTTCCCCTCCTCATATCAATATATGGGGAGGTTTTTGGCCTGTCTCAAGAGGCTTAGCTTAGCTCATGACTATGTTGTTTATATATCCTCTGATAGCCTTCCACATAGAGTAGTACTGCTTAGGGTCTGTTACATAGTTCAACGATGTAAACAGGGGAATTGCTGGATTGTTCTATTTTGTACTCATGAAGCTGTGTTCCATTATCTAACAATTAAGTTCCGTTTCCAAAACACTAGGGTCATACATGATTAAGTTTTGTTATCCATGAGAATATGTCGGAGTTTAGATTACTGAGGAATCATGGTTTTAGGATGACTCCCCCTTTTCTGATAACACCCAAGGCCAGAGGTACCTTCTGCTAAACAGATATATCAAAACCTTCTGCTGAACAGTCATAACGAAACCTTTATTGTTTTTAGCAAATAATCATTAACACGCAACACGTTAAAAAAATTATCCATCCATCCATCCATCCATCCATTCATTTTCTACCACTTATCCGAGGTCGGGTCATGGGGGCAGTAGATCCTGAGGTGTTCCCAGGCCAGTTGAAAGACGTAGTCTCCCCAGTATGTCCTGGGTCATCCCCGGGTTCTCCTCCCAGTGGGATGTGCCCGGAACACCTCACCAAGAAACATCCTTAACAGATGCCCCAGCCACCTCATCTGGTTCCTCTCGATGTGGAGGAGCAGGGGCTCTACTCTGAGATCCTCCCGGATGACCGAGCTTCTCACCCTATCTTTAAGGGAGAGCCCGGACACCCTGTGGAGGAAACTCATTTCGGCCGCTTGTATCCGGGATCTTGTTCTTTCGGTCACGAACCACAGCTCGTGACCATAGGTGTGGGTAGGAACGTAGATCGGCCGGTAAATTGAGAGCTTTGCCTTTCGGCTTAGCTCCTTCTTTACCAAAACGGACCGATACAAAGTCCGCATCACTGCAGACGCTGCACCGATCCGCCTGTCGATCTCCCGTTCCATTCTTCCCTCACTCGTGAACAAGACCCCAAGATATTTGGATATCACCACATGGGCTCAGGAACACTTCAGAAAACCAATGTCAGTAAATAGAGTTTGGCGCTACATCTGTAAGTGCAACTTCAAACTCAACTATGCAAAGCAAAAGCCATTTATGAACAACATCCTGAACACCCTGATGAAAAGTGGAAAAGTGTTCTGTGGTCCGACGAGTCCACATTTCAAATTGTTTTGGGAAATTATGCACACCGTGTCCTCCGGGCCAAAGTGGAAAAGAACCATCTGGACAGTTATGGACGCAAAGTTCAAAAGCCAGCATCTGTGATGTCTGTTTCATTGACCCTAACTTGAGCATTGGCTTGACTTTGAGCAACAGTAAGTGCTTATTGTTGGGGCAGCCATACGGACAAGATCAACTTGATATGCGTACACAGCGCCGTTATATGGTTGTTGCCGAGATCACTTCAAATGTACAAACTGTTTAATTGTGTGTTTGGAAGCTTCTGTTTTCCGACTGCGTTGAGGTGCAGTCGTTTGTATAGAGAGAGAAGAGCACCGGAGAGAGGACACAACCTTGGGGCGCCCCAGTGCTGATGCTGCGTGTGGATGAGGTGGCCTCCCCCAGCCTCACCTGCTGTGTCCTGCCCATCAGGAAGCTGTAAATCCACTGGCAGATGGCAGGTGTGACGCTGAGCTGGAGAAGCTTGGATGAAAGGAGTTCACGGATGATGGTGTTGAACGCTGAGCTGAAGTACACGAACAGGATCCTCGCATAGGTCCCTGCACTGTCGAGGTGTTCTTGGATGAAGTGCAGTCCCATATTGACTGCATCATCCGCAGACCTGTTCGCTCGGTAGGCAAACTGCAGGGGGTCCAGCAGGGGACTTGTGACGCTCTTGAGGTGGTCCAGCACGAGACGTTCAAAGGACTTCATGACCACAGATGTCAAAGCGACAGGCCTGTCGTCATTTAAACCCGAGATTGTAGCTTTCTTGGGGACTGGAATGATGGTGGAGCGTTTGAAACAGGATGGTACTTTGCACAGTTCCAGAGATCTATTGAATATCTGTGTGAAGACTGGAGCGAGCTGGTCCACGCAGACTTTGAGGCAGGATGGGGACACATGGTCTGGGCCTGCTGCTTTGTTTATCTTTTGTTGTTTGTAGATGCGTCTCACATACTGTTCGTGGATGGTTAACGCAGGAGTAAGTGCTACTTGTTGGGGCAGTTTTGCTGTGCCAAGATCTGGTCCTGCTTATTCACAAATTGTCAGAAATCAAACCCCAGTAGAGTTTGTTATGAGGTTGAGGATGTCATTTTCATTACCAGTACATGAGCAAGGGCTAAATGTTGTATTCACTGAGTGCTACTTGTTTGCTGCTTTTGCATGACTGAAACATTTTGAGAAATGCTGATGAATTCCTATTGTGATGACTTCTCAAATGGAAACATCAATATTTTATCTTTTCATAAGTACTTCTTTTTGGGGTTGTCTCGGTTGTTAGTTTCCGGCAGACAACGGATACCGGTGATAACGATCACAGGAGTTGAAAACGACTATAGCCCATTCATCGAATAGGTGGAACTGCAACACATTCCTGATGTCCATAAATCTCATATAGAGTCATTGGCATGAAAGACGGATTTGAATTTCAATGGCTGAAATCTTTATTTAAAGTGGTTACCATTGCATGATGCACACCTTCTCCACCTTACGAAGGAGAAGGCAGACTGGCGAGGAAGGAATCATCCATTGACAAATCGGAAATACACAAGAAAAGAATGACCTTCCATAAAAGTCAGTTTTTATTGACCCTAACTTGAGCATTGAATTGACTTTGAGCAAAACTAAGTGCTGCTTGTTGGGGCAGTCATACGGACAAGACCAACTTGATATGCGTACACAGTGCCGTAATATGGCTGTTGCCGAGATCACTTCAAATGTACAAACTGTTTAATTGTGTGTTTGGAAGCTTCTGTTTTCTGGCTTGAGTTGTTTTTCAAGGTAATGCAACATGTTGACACCAACCAAGATGAATGTGCTAATTTGTCAGCAAGATTCCTCGAAAATAAGCACTCACTTGTGTTCTTAAAGCAGTAAGTGCTTTTTATTGTGGTCGTTCTGTTGACTTTTATACTATGTTTGGTCAATGTTGATGATATAAAATTACGATCACCTCAATTGGAAACTTTAATGTTTTACTGTACTCAGCGCTTTTCTCTTTTCGGTTGCCTCCGAAGTGAAATTTCTGGCATTCATTTAGGGTCGCGTTCCTTTCTCTCGAGTTTTGTTATGAACACAACCAGAACAAATTACTGACTTGAATATTTCCCGCAGGAAGTGCTTTTTGTTGGGGTCGTTTGGAATGGTATGTTAGTTTCTTTCGTTTTTCTGGAGCTGTTTTTCAATGCAATCCAATGTTTGACAACGGTCGTTTCTCTCTCCAATACAATGTTTTGCAACAATGAATTGAATCGGCTCATTTGTCAGCAAGATTAGTCAAGCATAAGCACAGACTTTTTCTTAAAGCAGTAAGTGCTACTTGTTGGGGTAGTTCTAATGGCTTTCATACTACGTTTGGTAAATGTCAATGATCTCAAATTATGATCACCTCAAATAGAATCGTTTATCATTTGACTGTTCTACGTGCTTTTCTCTTTTGAGTTGCCTCCAGCATGAGATTTTTAGCATCCATTTGTGGTCGCATTCTTTTCTCACTATAGATTTGTCATGAACACAGCCCAGACAAACGCACTGACTTGAATTTTTCTTGCAGTAAGTGCTTTTTGTTGGGGTTGTGTTTAATGGCATGTTTCGAAGGATCTTTCGTTTTTCTGTGCAGTTGTGTTTGACAGCAACGAAGATGAATTGGCGAATTTGTCAGCAACATTACTCAAACATAAGCACTGACTTGTGTTCTTAAAGCAGTAAGTACTACTTGTTGGGGTAGTGTTGCTGTGCCAAGATCTGGTCCTGGCCATTGAGAAATTGTCGTAACTCACCCCCCAGTGGAGTTTGTCATGAGGTTGACAAATCAGGAATATTCAAGAAAAGGAAGACCTTCCAGAAAAGTCTGTTTCATTGACCGAACTTGGGCGTTGCCTTGACTTTGAACAACAGTAAGTGCTTATTGTTGGGGCAGTCATACCGACAAGATCAACTTGATATGCGTATACAGTGCCGTTGCCGAGATCACTTTAATGTACAAACTGTTTAATTGTGTGTTTGGAAGCTTCTGTTTTCTGGCTTGAGTAGTTTTTCAAGGTAATCCAACATGTTGACACCCACCAAGATGAATGCTAATTCGTCAGCAAGATTACTCAAAAATAAGCACTCACTTTTGCTCTTAAAGCAGTAAGTGCTTTTTGTTGTCATATCGTCCAGCCCTACAGTCTTACTTTTTACCCCAAATGTTTTGAGTGGCCTCACCTCTGTTTTATAAACTTTGCCCTTCATCCTAGCAGAGACTCTTCTCTCACATAACACACCTGACACCTTCCTCCACCTGTTCCAACCTGCTTCACTTCCTGACCACACTCCCCATTGCTCTGGATGGTTGACCCCAAGTATTTAAAGTCCTCCACCCTTCCTATCTCTTCTCCCTGCTCCCTCATTCTTCCCCCACCACCCCTCTCATTCATGCACATATATTCTGTTTTACTTCGGCTAATCTTCATTCCTCTTCTTTCCGGTGCATGCTTCCATCTTTCAAACTGTTCCTCCAGCTGCTCCCTGCTTTCACTGCAGATCACAATGTCATCTGCAAACATCATGGTCCAGGGGGATTCCAGTCTAACCTCATCTGTCAGCCTATCCTTCACCACTGCAAACAGGAAGGGGGTCAGGGCTGATCCCTGATGCAGTCCCAGCTCCACCTTAAATTCGTCTGTCACACCTACAGCACACCTCACCGCTGTTCTGCTGCCCTCGTACATGTCCTGTATTATTCTAACATACTTCTCTGCCACTCCAGACTTCGGCATGCAGTACCACAGTTCCTCACTGGGTACTCTGTCATACGCTTTCTCTAGATCTACAAAGACACAATTTCGTTCCTTCTGACCTTCTCTGTACTTTATCATCAACATCCTCAAGGCAAATAATGCATATGTGGTAATCTTTCTCGGCATTAAACCATACTGTTGCTCGCAAATACTCACTTCTGTCCTGAGTCTAGCCACCACTACTCTTTCCCATAACTTCGTTGTGTGGCTCATCAACTTTATTCCTCTATAGTTCCCACAGCTCTGCACATCACCCTTGTTCTTAAAAAATGGGCACCAGCACACTTTTCCTCCATTCCTCAGGCATCTTCTCACACGGTAGAATTCTATTGAACAAGCTGGTCAAAAACTCCACAGCCACCTCTTCTAGATGCTTCCATACCGCCACAGGAATGTCATCAGTACCCACTGCCTTTCCATTTTGCATCCTCTTTAATGCCTTTCTAACTTCGCCCTTACTAATCATTGCCACTTCCTGGTCCACCACACTTGCCTCTTGTACTCTCCCTTCCCTCTCATTTTCCTCATTCATCAACTCCTCGAAGTATTCTTTCCATCTAGCTAGCACACTGCTGGCACCCGTCAACATATTTCCATCTCGATCCTTAATCACCCTAACCTGCTGCACATCCTTCCCATCTCTATCCCTCTGTCTGGCCAGCCTGTAGAGATCCATTTCTCCTTCTTTAGTGTCCAACCTGCCATACATGTCATCATATGCCTCTTGATTGGGCTTTGGCACCACTACCTTTGCCCTGTGTCGCATCTCAATGTATTCCTTTCGCCTCTCCTCGGTCCTCTCAGTCTCCCACTTCTTCTTAGCTAACCTTTTTCCTTGTATGATTTCCTGTCCTGTGAGGTTCCACCACCAAGTCTCCTTCTCTCCTTTCCTCCCAGAAGATACACCAAGTACTCTCCTGCCTGCCTCTCTGATCATCTTGGCTGCGGTGGTCCAG
Source organism: Phyllopteryx taeniolatus (assembly GCF_024500385.1). Taxonomy (NCBI): domain Eukaryota; kingdom Metazoa; phylum Chordata; class Actinopteri; order Syngnathiformes; family Syngnathidae; genus Phyllopteryx; species Phyllopteryx taeniolatus. Next base: position 515,481 of record NW_026903217.1, read on the forward strand.
TCTTCTGGAAGCTCCTCCTGTCCACCGAGAGCCTGTCTCATCTCTTCCCGAAAAGCTACACAACACTCGTCCTGTCGCAGCTTCCACCACATGGCTCTCTGCTTTGCCTTTGTCTTCCTAATCTTCCTCCCCACCACCAGAGTCATCTTACACACCACCATCCTATGCTGTCGAGCCACACTCTCCCCAAGCACTACCTTACAGTCGGTAACCTCCTTCAGATTACAGCGTTGCAAAGTGTACCACCATCTGTCTCTGCAAGTTCCTTTCCTGGATGCCGTACTTACCCATCACTTCTTCATCACCCCTATTTCCTTCACCAACATGTCCATTACAATCTGCACCAATTACAACTGTCTCTCTCTGTCTGGGATGCTCAGAACTACTTTCAACTCTAGGTCACATCCTACCTGTGGGGCAAAGCCACTAATCACATTATAAATAACACCCTCAATTTCAAGTTTCAACCTTATCACTCGATCTGATACTCTTTTCACCTTCCAAGACATTCTGAGCCAACTCTTCTTTTAAAATAACCCCGACTCCATTTCTCTTCCCATCTACACCATGGTAAAATAATTTAAATTTAATAATTTGCCCCTAAACTTCTAGCCTTACTGCCCTTCCACCTGGTCTCCTGGACACACAATATATCAACCTTTCTCCAAATCATCATGTCAACTAACTCCTGAGAGTTTCCTGTCATAGTTCCAACATTCAAAGTCACCACATTCAGTTCTAGCTCTGTGCTTTCCTCTTCTCTTTCTGCCGAAGAACCCGCTTTCCACCTCTTCTTCTTCTTCGACTGCTACAGTATATACAAAAGTAAATACAATGACAAATGATAAAAGAAGATAAAAGTGAATTTAAAAAAAAATAAAACCCACATAAAAGGGCATTCCTCTGTGTTATGCAAAGATTACACCATCACATTAAAAAGGAAATAACGTGAGAAAAAACATACTACAATGAACATGAAAAAAGAACATTACGGCCACAAAGGATTTACAGGATTACACACATCCTTTTATACAGTATTACAAACACTGACACACAATATTTTACAATATGTACACACACACACACAAAAATCATTAACGACTGTCCATCCATCACTGCTGGCCGGCTCCATCTTCACCGCCGGAACGCTGGCCGTCCGGCTGCCCTCGGTCAGAGTGCCACGAGAGCTGCTTGTCAAGTGGCGGCGTTGCCCGCTCTGCGCACCGGGCGACATCCCGGCCACGGCCCCAGATCCTGCGGCTCTTTCTTCTTCCACGTCTCCTGGGGTTGAGAGTAGGTCCATCTCTTGGTGTCATGGTCAGGTGCAGGTAGAGGAACAGGGTTGAAGGCCTTGTCTGAGGAGATGGAAGAGGGAAAAAAAGGAGTGTAGCATAGTTGCGAACGACTGCAGGAGAAAAGGAAGGGGTGCTTGCCGACCTAGACTGATGGGCCAACGAGCAAAGCATTCTGGCGCATGTGCTATTTACTGGCGGGCCAGCTCTAATACTCAATATAATATAAATATAATTACATCGTGGCCTGAGTTTGACATATTTGGTCTACAGCCTCTCTGTCCTGATTCCACTTCACTGGCAGCACTATTCATGGTGTTCGCGCAGGAGCTCAAGGTTCAAGGTTTTTGTTTTTCAAGGCAGATGAATTAAAATAATAATAATTTTAAAAAAAACAGGCCTTGTTCAGACTATGTTTTGAAGAAAGTACCTTTCACATGTGAGGTGCACATGATCACCAATAAACAATGGTAACTTCCACTCCACTTGAGATTTACGTGACCAGCAAACCACGTACATCAGCTCCCTGACAAGCAAGAAAGTACAACAAAGAAGGTGTTTCCACCCGGTCTCGAACTGAGGACTTTTCGCATGTGAGGCGAACGTGATAACCACTACACTATGGAAACTGTGGTGGCTGTAGTACCCAAAAGCAGACATGGAGTTATTATTTGAATAGCCCACCAAGCAGAATTGAATATTTACAAATGATAAGTCATAATGTCGTATATTTAAGCATTGAAGTCAGAATTCTTTTGAGAGGACCAAGTGTTTTGAGCAGTTATCAAGCCAACCATCTTTTCTTTTTATTTCTACAACAAAGGTATTCCTACGGCCATTTGTGCGTTTATTCGGGCCACCCTTGTCTTTTCGGACAATAACCTGTCTTTGTTTTACAACAGGGGTTGGGGTCTTCAAAGTATATATATATACACAGAGACAAGTCAAAGATGCTTGCAATACACAAGGACTAAAGTATTTTACAATTTTGTATACCAAAGGATTTGCATAACAAATGCATGGTCTGCTCTGTGTAATATTTTGCAGTTTTCTCACTGTGCCCACCTGGAGGTAGGACTTGTCTGTATTCACAGTTGTTGGCCCCTGGTGGTCTAGTGGTTAAGATTCAGTGCTCACCACGGGCCTGGGTCCGATTCCCGGTCAGGGAATATTAATTCTTAAGCCTATTTGGTCAAGTGTTGTTCAACATTGACTTTCGATATAAATATAGATCAAAACAAATTTAAAAACAGACAATTAAAATACCCAAAAATATACAAGAACCCATCCCGACATATATAAACAAAAATAAACACAAAATCACCCACACATGGTAAATGGACTTCACATATACAGCAGTTCATCTACACTATCACAGTGCCCAAAGCGCTTTACAAAATTCACACATTCACACACCAATGGGTGGCTGCGGCCATGCAAGGCGCTGCCAGGCCCACTGGGAGCAAATTAGGGTTCAGTGTCTTGCCCAAGGAGACTTATATTTTTGGCATTTTTAAAAGCCTTTTCTGCCAGTGAATGAATTTGCTTCTGAAATGGAGCTGCTGAATATTTGAAGTTGAAATGTTTGGATTTAATATTTTGATGTAAAAATAAAATCAGCGTAAGTAAAATCATCTGAATATGTTGAGTTTTGAAGGTGAAAATGGTACATTGAGTTTCGATTGTAAAAAAAAAAAAAATTTGTCATTCAAATTGAGAATTCCAACACGCACCTTGAGCGACAATTCTACTTACTAATCAGAATCAGAATCAGAATCATCTTTATTTGCCAAGTATGTCCAAAACACACAAGGAATTTGTCTCCGGTAGTTGGAGCCGCTCTAGTACAACAGACAGTCAATTTACAGAACACTTTGGAGACAGAAAGACATTGACAAAAAACAATTGTGCAAAAAGATGCAGAGTCCTCTAGCACTTAGAGCAGTTCCAATGACTAATATCGCAATAGTCCGGTGCAATGACCATTGTGCAAAGGGTGCTGAGACTTCAAGGAGTGTATGCGGTTTAAAGTAACGAGTAGTGCGATCATCTGGGACAATGGTTGTGCAAATGTTACAGATACTCCTCAATCAATGTGCAAATGGAGCAGATGCTACTCTGGCATGAGTGGCCAGTATATGCAAATAGTGCAGCGTGGCGAGACAACTAGAGTGAGTGCACGAGTAATACATAATTGGCCCCACACAAATGTGACAACGAACTCAAGTCCAAAAATTGCCAGCTTGTTGTCATGGAATTGTAGGTTAGGTGTTTTAGAAGTTGATCGCAAGAGGGAAGAAGCTGTTGGAATGTCTGCTTGTTCTAGTTTGCATTGATCGGTAGCGCCTACCTGAGGGAAGGAGCCGGAAGAGCCGGTGACCGGGATGTGGAGGGTCCGAGAGGATTTTGCACGCTCTTGTCTTAGTTCTGGCAGCGTGCAAGTCCTCAAGGGTGGGTAGGGGGGTACCGACAATCCTTTCAGCAGTTTTGATTGTCCGTTGCAGTCGGAGTTTGTCCTTTTTTGCAGCAGCACCAAACCAGACTGTGATGGAAGAACACAGGACTGATTCGATGACCGCTGTGTAGAACTGTCTAAGCAGCTCCGGTGGCAGACCGTGCTTTCTCAGAAGCCGCAGGAAGTACATCCTCTGCTGGGCCTTTCTTTTTGACGTCAATCTTTTTTCAAACGCCAACAACAAAACAACCCAAAAAATAAGAATGTCCTTCAATAAAAATCCAAACTTCAAACTATTAACAGTCCCTGCCTAGGAGTTGATAAAGGGCATTAAAAAAATCAAAAGATGAATTCAATGATGTTCTATTCTTGGTTCCAGCCACGTTGCTCCGCACACGACCAACAGGTCTGTCTTTGACTTTAGTGAACAGACAATCTGCCTCCCCCCTGTCTTGGAAGTTCACCGTTTTCCATCTTTCGTTTGGCCATTTGTGGGAAAGGGGAAGTGGAAATTTGCTCGAGGAGACCAGTAGCTTAGTTACTAACGACCGCAACAGAAAGGGAAGGGGCGCTCGCCGGTCGAGACTGATGGCACGACACACAAGCAAAGCATTCTGGGATTTGGAATATTAGTGGCGCATCTGCGGGCCAGCTCTAATCCACATTTAATATGGTCCTGCGGGCCAAATATAATTACATCGTGGGTCTGAGTTAGACATATTTGGTCTTCAGCCTCTCCTTCCTGATTCCCACCTTAACACCCCTGACAAGCAAGAAAGACAACACACAAGCTGTATCCAACCAGTCTCGAACCAGGGCCTTTTCACGTGTTAGGCGAACGTGATAACCAATACACTATGGAAACTGTGGTGGCTGTCGTACCCAAATGCGGACATGGAGTCATTGACAGACCAGCCCGCCCACAACTCACAAGAAGAATTGAATATTTACAAATGATGAGTCATAATGTGGCGGCACGGTGGACGACTGGTTAGAGCATCTGCTTCACAGTTCTGAGGACCAGGGTTCAAATGGAGTTTGCATGTTCTCCCCGTGCCTGCGTGGATTTTCTCCGCGGTCTCCGTTTTCCTCCCACATCACAAAAACATGCGTGGTAGGTTAATTGAAGACTCGAAGTTGCCCATAGGTGTGAATGTGAGTGTGAATGGTTGTTTGTTTATTTGTGCCCTGCGATTGGCTGGCAACCAGTTCGGGGTGTACCCCACCTCCTGCCCGATGATAGCTGGGATAGGCTCCAGCACGCCCCCGACCCTTGTGAGGAGAAGTGGCTCAGAAAATCGATGGATGGATGGATGTCCTTGACTTACACACGTTTTTCAAATCCACAAATATACCCGCGATTTACACGTGTTTTATATGTTTTGTTGTTTGCATTTATTATGTGAGGTGATTTTTTCCGCCTCTGGTTCTGAGCTGTCGGTCCCCCGGGAGAACACCGGCTTCCGTCGGGCAGGAATGAATGAAGACTTTGAGACACCGTGGCTTTTGGGCCAATTAGATTTCTTGAACAAGCCTTAGTGTCACAGCAGCTGCTTACAAAGCAGGAAAAAAAACAAGGAAAAAAAACTCCCCAAAACTCCTGGACGCCAGTTCTTAAGGTTGAATTATCTGAGCGTGGAATTAACGCAGCCGAACAGATGGTCCACTTATCTTGTAAGACACAAAACAGACTTCTTTGAAGACCCCAACCCCTGTTGTAAAACAAAGACAGGTTAGTGTACGAAAAGACAAGGATAGCACTAATAAACGCACAAATGGCCGTAGGAATTCCATTGATGTAGAAATACGAAGAAAAGATGGTTGGCTTGATAACTGCTCAAAACCCTCTCAAAAGAATTCGGACTTCAGTAATGCTTAAATATCCTCCGTTATGATTTATCATTTGTAAATATTCAATTCTGCTTGTGAATTGGTTTCTTGGTGGGCTGGTCTGTCAATAACTGCATGTCCGCTTTTGGGTACTACATCCCCCACAGTTTCCGTAGTCATAGTCCCAACATTCAAAGTCCCCACATTCAGTTCAAGGATCTGTGCTTTCCTCTTCTCTTTCTGCCGAAGAACCCGCTTTCCACCTCTTCTTCTTCTTTGACTTCGACCCAAAGTAGCTGAATTTTCAACGGCGCCCTGCAGGTTGACGGCACCGGTGGTGGAAGTTGTTAACCCGGGCCACGACCGATCCGGTATGGAATTCTTTGGATGAACGCTCATATTTGTTTGGCAAAGTTTTAAGCCGGATGCCCTTCCTGACGCAACCCTCTGCATTTATCCGGGCTTGGGACCGGCCGAAAGTTTGCACTGACTTGTGCCCCCCATAGGGCTGCATTAAAAAATCTTGCGTTGGCCGGGAATCGAACCCAGGTCAACTGCTTGGAAGGCAGCTATGCTCACCACTATACCACCAACGCCTGCATCCTATATATATGTGGCTGTATAACAACTGATGCATTTTAAATCATGGAGGAACAAACTGAAACTGTCCAAGCTTAAACCCAATAAAAACATATTAAAAACAAATGAGCTTCACAAAACATGTGGAATTATAGTCTCAATATTAGTAGATACAGTGTCAAAACAAATTTCAAAACAGACAATTAAAATCGCAAAAAAATATTCAAGAGGCCAGCCCATCACAAAATACACCCACACAAAAGCACACAGACACATATTAACAAGCACACAGTGATTAATACCGGTAGTGTCGCGATAGGGCCAGGGAAGGAGAAATCATCATTATTATTATTATTCAGGTCGCAATGATCCATTTTTAGTATCGATGTATCGATTCATATTCCTAGGATTAGATTAGATTTGATGAGATTAGATAAAATTAGATCAGATTAGATTGAATTAAATTAGATGAGATTAGATTATATTATCGTACGGCAGATTTGAGATGGATGAATGTGTGTTTTTAAAATAATTTTTTATTTCTTTATTTTTTTACCACTTTTAATGATAAATTGTTCAGCGTGACTCGATTAAGTTTGGGAACATGGGAGAATCAAACTGTTGTTTTTTTTCTGGCGCGATTGAATGGGCCAGTCTAAGAAGCAAATCACATCTCCCATGATCCACTGCGCACTTCGCAGGATGAGAAGTGCGCAATGCAGAACGCAAAACTTCACGAGTGGAATCTGCAAAGGTTGAATCCAGGCCACTGAATGTCCATCAAAGTTAAATCAGTAACGTATGTGATGAAAAGTATGGACGCATTTTGGTTTTCCAGTCGTAAAAAACAATTGTAATGTGATTAGTGGCTATGCCCCACAGGTAGGATGTGACCTAGAGGTGAAAGAGAAATTCTGGAAGGAGCTAGATGATGTAGTTCTGAGCATCCCAGACAGAGAGAGAGTCGTAATTGGTGCAGATTGTAATGGACATGTTGGTGAAGGTAATAAGGGTGATGAAGAAGTGATGGGTAAGTACGGTACCCAAGAAAGGAACTTGGAGGGACAGATGGTGGTAGACTTTGCAACAAGGATGCAAATGGCTGTAGTGAACACTTTTTTCCAGAAGAGGCACGAACATAGGGTGACCTACAAGAGCGGAGGTAGAAGCACACAGGTGGATTACATCTTGTGCAGACGATGTAATCTGAAGGAGGTTACCAACTGTAAGGTAGTGGTAGGGGAGAGTGTGGCTAGACAGCATAGGATGGTGGTGTGTAAGATGACTCTGGTGGTGGGGAGGAAAATTAGGAAGACAAAGGCAGAGAAGAGAACCATGTGGTGGAAGCTGAGACAGGACGAGTGTTGTGCAGCTTTTCGGGAAGAGGTGATACAGGCTCTCGGTGGACGGGAAGAGCTTCCACAAGACTGGACAACTGCAGCCAAGGTGATCAGAGAAGCAGGCAGGAGAGTACTTGGTGTATCTTCTGGCAGGAAAGGAGAGAAGGAGACTTGGTGGTGGAACCTCACAGTACAGGAAATCATACAAGGAAAACGGTTAGCTAAGAAGAAGTGGGACACTGAGAGGACCGAAAGGAATACATTGAGATGCGACACAGGGCAAAGGTAGAGGTGGCAAAGGCAAAACAAGAGGCATATGATGACATGTATGGCAGGTTGGACACTAAAGAAGGAGAAAAGGATCTATACAGGCTGGCCAGACAGAGGGATAGAGATGGGAAGGATGTGCAGCAGCTTAGGGTGATTAAGGATAGAGATGGAAATATGTTGACTGGTGCCAGCAGTGTGCTAGGTAGATGGAAAGAATACTTCGAGGAGTTGATGAATGAGGAAAATGATAGAGAAGGGAGAGTAGAAGAGGCAAGTGTGGTGGACCAGGAAGTGGCAATGATTAGTAAGGGGGAAGTTAGAAAGGCATTAAAGAGAATGAAAAATGGAAAGGCAGTTGGTCCTGATGACATTCCTGTGGAGGTATGGAAGCATCTAGGAGAGGTGGCTGTGGAGTTTTTGACCAGCTTGTTCAATAGAATTCTAGTGCGTGAGAAGATGCCTGAGGAATGGAGGAAAAGTGTACTGGTGCCCATTTTTAAGAACAAAGGTGATGTGCAGAGCTGTGGCAACTATAGAGGAATAAAGTTGATGAGCCACACAATGAAGTTATGGGAAAGAGTAGTGGAGGCTAGACTCAGGACAGAAGTGAGTATTTGCGAGCAACAGTATGGTTTCATGCCTAGAAAGAGTACCACAGATGCATTATTTGCCTTGAGGATGTTGATGGAAAAGTACAGAGAAGGTCAGAAGGAGCTACATTGTGTCTTTGTAGATCTAGAGAAAGCCTATGACAGAGTACCCAGAGAGGAACTGTGGTACTGCATGCGGAAGTCTGGAGTGGCAGAAAAGTATGTTAGAATAATACAGGACATGTACGAGGGCAGCAGAACAGCGGTGAGGTGTGCTGTCGGTGTGACAGAAAAATTTAAGGTGGACGTGGGACTGCATCAGGGATCAGCCCTGAGCCCCTTCCTTTTTGCAGTGGTGATGGATAGGCTGACAGATGAGGTTAGACTGGAATCCCCGTGGACCATGATGTTTGCAGATGACATTGTGATCTGCAGTGAAAGCAGGGAGCAGCTGGAGGAACAGTTAGAAAGATGGAGGCATGCACTGGAAAGAAGAGGAATGAAGATTAGCCGAAGTAAAACAGAATATATGTGCATGAATGAGAGGGGTGGTGGGGGAAGAATGAGGCTACAGGGAGAAGAGATGGCAAGGGTAGAGGACTTTAAATACTTGGGGTCAACCGTCCAGAGCAATGGTGAGTGTGGTCAGGAAGTGAAGAAACGGGTCCAAGCAGGTTGGAACGGGTGGAGGAAGGTGTCAGGTGTGTTATGTGACAGAAGAGTCTCTGCTAGGATGAAGGGCAAAGTTTATAAAACAGTGGTGAGGCCAGCCATGATGTATGGATTAGAGACAGTGGCACTGAAGAGAAAACAGGAAGCAGAGCTGGAGGTGGCGGAAATGAAGATGTTGAGGTTCGCTCTCGGAGTGACCAGGTTGGATAAAATTAGAAATGAGCTTATCAGAGGGACAGCCAAGGTTCGATGTTTTGGAGACAAAGTTAGAGAGAGCAGACTTCAATGGTTTGGACACGTCCAGAGGAGAGAGAGTGAGTATATTGGTAGAAGGATGATGAGGATGGAGCTGCCAGGCAAGAGAGCTAGAGGAAGACCAAAGAGAAGGTTGATGGATGTCGTGAGGGAAGACATGATGGCAGTTGGTGTTCGAGAGGAGGATGCAGGAGATAGGCTCTCATGGAAAAGGATGACGCGCTGTGGCGACCCCTAACGGGACAAGCCGAAAGGAAAAGAAGAAGAAGAAGAAGTCGTAAAAAACAATTGAGGAAAAAAACATGACGGCATGCAATAAACTGTTTGCCGACCGCCGCCGCCGTCGACAAGTCGCGAAATATAAGTAATATGAAAAGCCACAATCTGGATGGATGAATTCGAAGTGTCGGTTTCCTCTTCGAAGAGCACAACCCATCGCCCAGGTGTGAGGGAACCGGCCGGCGCGGCGGACCTTTTGGCGAGGCAGCGAAGTCCGCCGATGTGAAACGCGTCCTCCTCTTTCTACTCGGCTAACCTCGCTAGCCGCCGAGCTAACGTGCCGCCAGCTAGTTGGTCACACCGTAGCGGAGGGAGCTCCTCGTCGGCGGCGCACGAAGGACGAAGTGACTGAATCTGCCGGCTCCGTCGAAGACTAAACAGCCGCGCACAGGCAAGGTAAACTTTCTGGTGTTTGGATGCCACTCTGTATTTGGGAACTTGTCGACAGTCAGCCAGCCAATTGGGCTTTTCTTGGTCCTCGCAAAAGTCGCAACTTCTTCAACTGCTTTCTTGTCAAAATGGCTCAATATTGGGCGTATGATTCCAAACAACCTTTTTGACGCGGTTTCTTCTTGTCTTGCTGTGTTATCATGTGTGCCAATGGGCCTCCACCTCTGACGGCTGGGCCTCCACCACCACCGACGGCTGGGCCTCCACCACTACCGACGGCTGGGCCTCCTCCACCACCGACGGCTGGGCTTCCACCACCACCACCGACGGCTGGGCCTCCACCACCACCACCGACGGCTGGGCCTCCACCACCACCACCGACGGCTGGGCCTCCTCCACCACCACCGACGGCTGGGCCTCCACCACCACCACCGACGGCTGGGCCTCCACCACCACCACCGACGGCTGGGCCTCCACCACCACCACCACCGACGGCTGGGCCTCCACCACCACCACCACCGACGGCTAGGCCTCCACCACCACCACCACCGACGGCTGGGCCTCCACCACCACCACCGACGGCTGATGCGGAAGCTGGCAGCGTAAAGCTATATGCAAACATTGCCAATAAAAGAAACAGGGGGCTGCCAAACCCCGCAATACTAAAGCACCGGAAATGGAGGGCGTTCCAAACCGTTAATAACTCTAAATTAATATGGGACTCAACACGTAAACCAAAAGGCATTCTTTGTGCACACTTAAATATACGAAGCATTTTAACGAAAAGTGATCAGGTCAATCACCTTCTCACTGACTCAAATATTGACTTCCTCTGCCTATCTGAGACATGGCTCCATGAATCTTCGCCCTCAGCAATACTATCTGTACCTGGTTATAAAATGTTTAGAAACGACAGACAGGGTTCTAAGGGAGGAGGTGTTATGATTTATGCCAAGGACACTTTTAATTGTAATGAAATACATGTTACAGATGAGAATGGATTAGAATTTCTTGGACTAACTGTTTCTTTGTCACAGCAAATGTCTTTTATTCTTGTAGTTATTTATAGGCCTCCCTCATCAAATGCCGCTTTCTATGAAAAGCTGGAAATGTTACTGAAACAACTCAATCTTGCAAAAGAGGTGATAATAATGGGTGACCTAAATGTTAATTGGGAAGTTAACAAAGTTAGGAAAAAATGTAAAAGGGTTATGGATGATATGGATATGACTCAGGTTATTAATGGCCCTACGAGAATTACAAACTCCACCCGAATTCAGATTGATCTAGCCTTTACTAATAGGCCAGAAAGGATCTTGAAGCCATACAATATGCTCACAGGATTGTCTGATCACAATCTTATAATGGTTTCAAGACAATTAAATAAAAAGCGCTTCAAACCCTTGGCCACCACTGAATCCAATAGGATACCAAAACATGAACAACAAAATTTCCAAGATTCCATCCAAGAAGTAAACTGGGATGTATTACTTGCTGGTAAAAATTTAGATGAGGATTGTTCTAAATTTGCCAAGAAAATACAAGAAATTATTATACAATTTACACGGATAATTAAACTAAAAGCTAGAAAGAATGGCCTGCCTTGGTTAAACACATTTATTCTGAAACTGATGAAAGAACGCGATCATTCCTTGAAGTTGTCGGTCAAATCAGGATACAATAGACAGCACTTTATCTCACTGAGAAATAGGGTAGTGAAAGAAATAAGAAAATCTAAAGCTGACTTTTTCATTACTGCTCTGAATAGTGCGAAGGGAAATTCAAAAATAACCTGGAATTATTATAAAAAACTATTGGGTGTTACACAAAATAACAAAACAAAACTAATGCAAATTCAATTAAATGGAAACATCCTGACGGAACCTCAAGTGATGGCTGATGCTTTTAACAACTACTTCATTGAATCTGTGTCAGAAATCTCTTCTAAGTTTGCAGTAAAACAAATGAAGGAATACCCTGCATTGTCTACAACGCAGTTCTTTACTATTACAAATATTACTGAGACCAAAGTTATCGATTTAATTCATTCACTCAAACCATCTAAGGCAAAGGATATTTTTGGAATGGACACGAGCATGCTCAAAGATCTAGGTTCAACTCTTGCTCCTCCTATTGCCTCAATCATTAATCTTTCAATTTCATCTGGTCACTTTCCAAAGGCCTGGAAATCTGCTATTGTTACCCCTGTCTTTAAATCCGGTGACTCAACTTCTCTGAATAACTACCGACCTATAAGCATTCTTCCGGCCATTTCCAAAGTTGCAGAAAAATGGGTGTCAGAGCAGATTGTCCATTATTTAATCAGCAGCTCCCCCTCTCTCCACGCCATGCAGTTTGGTTTCAGATCCAAGCATTCCACTGAAATGCCTACATGCCTCTTCATTGAGAAAATAAAATCTTCTCTCGACAAGGGTGGAGTTGTAGGGGCGGTGTTCTTGGACCTCAGGAAAGCTTTTGATACAGTAAATCACTCTGTTCTTCTTACCAAGCTCTCAAAATTTAACTTCTCTCGCAAAGCTGTGAGCTGGATTGAATCATATCTGCATGACCGAACACAATCTGTATCAGTTAACAACTGCAGATCAGAGTCTCTTAGGCTAACCTCTGGAGTCCCTCAGGGATCAATATTGGGCCCCCTTTTATTTAGTCTTTATATCAACGATTTGCCCACTGTTTGCTCTGAAGCAGAGTGCGTAATGTATGCAGACGACACAGTTTTCTTTGTTCATGGTCGCTCCAAAGATACTGTTGCTGCTAAACTCACTAATACAATGTCCTGTGTCACAACTTGGTTGCAGGAGTGCTGTCTACAGCTAAACGTTTCTAAAACTGTAGGCATGTATTTCACTAAAACAAATAGAGTATCACCTGACCCCGACATACTTGTTAATGGAGAAAAAATGCAAATTGTCAGCCAATACAAATATCTTGGGTTAATAATAGATTCACAGCTTTCCTTTAAAGCCCATATTGACAAATTGTGTAAAAATATCAAATTAAACCTCGCAAATTTTCGTGCAATTCGGAATGAAATGTCAACTGAAGCTGCAAAAATTTACCTGCATTCGATGATTCTTAGTCACTTTAACTATTGCATAACCAGTTGGTCCCAGGCTGGTCAGAATGCAAAAAAACCATTGGAAGTTTTGTACAAACAAGTAATTAAAGTGATGGATAAAAAACCAAGGCACTATCATCACTGTGCAATTTTAAAAAAATACAGTCTTTTAAACTGGGACCGTCTTCACATATTTGCAGATTTAAATTTGATTTATAAAGTACTGCATGATTTGGCCCCAGCTCCTCTGGCTGAGTTCATCAGCCAAAGAAACAGCTCTGAGCGTGTCACTCGAGGCTCTGTCAGAGGTGACTGTCTCATTCCTCTGCGCAGGAGCACTTTCAGTAAGTCAGCCTGGTCAGTGAGGAGCGCTGGTGAGTGGAACTCAGTACCTAAGGAGGTTAAACTGCTTACAACATACAAGGCCTTCACAAAAAAACTGAAAATGTGGCTAGTTAACACCTATAGCTGCCAACACTAAAAGACAAGTATGTTATGTTGTCTTTTTGTTATGATCAAAAAAATTATGGTTTTATTCTCTCTTAATAGTATAGTTTGATTATGTATCCTGTATTATATTGTCTTGTAGATGTATTTTACTGCTTTTTTACATCATGGCCAGGGGACTACAGATGAAAACTAGCCTTCTGGCTAATTCTGGCTTTTTTAACCATGTGTACTTCATGTGTTTTATGAAATTGCATTGTCCCCTTTCAAAAATAAACTGAACTGAATAAATGACGTGCAAGTTGCTATCTGAGCTGGTGAATGGGATTTGATATATATTGCTTAGAGAGTGGCGGCACGGTGTACGACTGGTTAGAGCGTCTGCCTCACGGTTCTGAGGACCGGAGTTCAATCACCGGCCCCGCCTGTGTGGAGTTTGCATGTTCTCCCCGTGCCTGCGTGGCTTTTTTCCGGTTTCCTCCCACATCCCAATAACATGCATGGTAGATTAATTGGAGACTCTTAAATTGCCTGTAAGTGTGAATGTGAGTGTGAATGGTTGTTTGTTTGGATGTGCCCTGTGATTGGCTGGCTACCAGTCCAGGGTGTACCCCGCCTCCTGCCCGATGGCGGCTGGGATAGGCTCCAGCGCGCCTGCGACCCGCGTGAGGAGAAGCGGCTCAGAAAATGGATGAGTGCTTAAAAGAGCACTTGAAGTGAAGGTGCACCAAATGGTTTATGACAGGACACAGGCGTCCTCAGCTAGGGGGGGGGGGCGGCAGCTTTACGACAGGCGTGTGTGAGTTTTACGAGTTTATGGTATTCCAAGGGCCAGGGAGATTTACAATAGGATCGTTTAATTAATGCAATGGATAGAAGCCTGGTCTGTAGTGGTTTAGGTGTTATGGTTTAACCAATAAGTGTGCTGTGTTCAGTTTTGCCTGTGTATGTGAGAGGACATTCACTCCTGGGTCCAGGTTAATGTTATTGTCTGTGAAGTCTCGATTGTCATGTCATGTTAATTGTTTATGTTTTGTGTTTAATGTTTGTGTCGTCTTAATTAAAAGCAGAAATGGAGCACTACTGAGCTGGCTGACAGGAGTAGTGAAGGATGTGATCACGCGAAAGAGACTATAGACCTTTAGTTACCAATGACAGTGTGACTGACGAGAGAATACGGTCTACAGACTGTTGAATGACTGATTTGTTGAAATAACATTATTTTACAGGACGCCTAGGAGGATGGAGCTTGATAGTGTTATTGTTGTATTGCAGGATGTTGGTGTGCTGACTTAACGCTGATTTTATGGGATTCTTGGTTTAATGACATTAACAATTTTGTGAGACAAATTAACAATTGGTTGGGGAATAATATCAATGTTGGGTGACAATTGCCGACTTGTCCCTTCTCTGGAGTATGTATACAGGAATTATGTAGTCCATCCCTTTGGCACGGGTATCTTTTGCAGAGTTGTGATTAATTTATATCAGGGTTTTTTTGCAGGTCTGGTCAGGGGCCTCTCCGACGGAAGGAGACGACCTGCTGGTTTGTGTATGGGGTTGTGTGTGGATACTGTGTTTTGGTGTTAAATTAGTCATTTAACAAAGGGGGAAATATGTACATCCTGGATGTCTGGTCAAAGAAGGTTATAATCATGACTCTGGTGATCTCCCTGATTATAGTTACAGGAATCTATTTTGGAATGCCTTCAATACAAGGAGAAAGAGTGACCAAGAGGGCCGTGAAGCCAACAGGGGCCCTGGAATTGAACTACACATTGGGGGAAAAGACGGTATACCAATTTGAATTGTGTAAGGTGGTAAATTGTGCACGCTGGGGCGACGCGGCGGGATACGATATTTACTTTTTATGTAAATATATTTTTATGTAAATTTTATGATATTACACTTTTTATGGATTATTATGATGCAGCCCGATTAAGTAAGATGAGGTCTGATTTGTGGTGGATGTGTGGGGATGGTCTGTTGTGGGACTTCCTGCCCGGGGAATGGACAGGCACTTGTGCATTGGTCTCTATGATAGCTCCCACAGTGATTAAGCCCCTCTCTGAGCAGGAAATCACTCAAATGGTGGATTTCACCTGGGAGCGTGACTGGTGGGGTAGCTTGAACCGTTTCCGCCAACCGTATGGTCAGTGGCTTCAGCGTGGGCGGAAATGCTTGGGAAGAAGGTGAGGACCCCACCTACCTGGATGCCATTGGAATTCCCAGAGGTCTCCCGGATGAGTATAAAGCTCGCTGTCAAATTTCCGCAGGTCTTGAGAATATTTTTATATGGGTAACTCCGAATAAAAATGTTGATTTCATAAATTACAACCATTACCAAATTCAAAGATTGGTGAATTTCACCTCCCAACTAGTGGAGGGCATCCATGAGCAACTATCAGCTACATCTCTCATGGCATTCCAAAATAGGTTGGTCCTTGATAGTATGTTAGCGGAAGAAGGGGGTGCCTGCTCTCGAATTAAAGGACATTGTTGTACAATTATCCCCAATAATACGGCGCCAAACGGAAAGATCACCAGAGCCATGAAAGGGTTGCAAGCCATGTCTGTTAAACTTAAATCAATGTCTGGAGTGGAGGACAACCCATTCTATAGCCTGCTTAATAGGATGTTTGGTAAATGGAGAGGTCTCATCCTGACTTTGGCAACTACCATCATAATTGTCATGGCTGTGCTTGCTATTTGTGGATGTTGTATTATCCTTTGTCTCAGGAACCTGGTTCTCAGAATTGTCCTCAAGGCCTTTGTGGGTAAGGACCCCTACGGCCAATATCAGCTGCTGTCCCTGGACGAGGACAGGGTGGCCATGGAATCGCTCGCTCCATTGAACGATACCGGTGTATCCTCTCTTTAAAGTTTTAAAATTTAAAGTTTTGTTTTGCTGTGCTTAGTTTAGGTTTATTAAGTATTGTAGTGAAAACGGTAGTAGGTATACGGGTTGTTGATCTTCTGATTATCAGAAGATCAACTTGGGGGATGGAAGGGAATATAGAATACTTTATATTCTAATGTGTAATTCTAACTAGTTTGGAAGAGAATGTGTGTTGGAGTATAGTATAGTATATTTGGCCCCATCGGGGGGTATTTGGAGACAGATGTCAAGGAAGAAAGGAACTGCGGGGAGCCACTAAAAACATTGAATGCAGGAGACATCGGCAGGCGACACCTGGAGGCGGTGTCTGGAGCCAGATCAGATGGTCCGCAGAACAACGATGACGTCAGATTACGGACCAATCAGACGACAGCGATTCCATACTGGCCTGTTTGAAACATTGTATAAAGTCTGGGGTAGAGTCAGATAGTTTTGGTTCGACTACTTTATCTGCTAAGGATAAGATAGGGTAGTTACGAACCCAGAGCTCTGCAAATGTATAGACTCCTCTGTCAGGAATAAATTGGTTGGTTTTGATACATTGTTGTGAACGAAGTTCTTTCACGAAAACGAACACGCTTGGAACCACGGGAGTTAGGAGATTTTAAAACACAGCTTCCTTCATCTCTCAATCCTTTGGTTGTGCACTGATACACATGTAATAACACTGTTCAAACCTTTTTTCTCTAACATAAAAAGGGCAACGTTAATATTTTCCATACCATGATCACATCTATCTATCTATCTATCTATCTATCTATCTATCTATCTATCTATCTATCTATCTATCTATCTATCTATCTATCTATCTTAAAATAAATCTCCCACAACTATGTATGCAAGCATTTGAGATGGAAATGTGAAAGGATTTGAGTATATTTCATGAATGGATTTCATGAATGGATTTGAGAATGCTGCATGGTGGCCGACTGGTTAGAGCGTCAGCCTCACAGTTCTGAGGACCCCGGGTTCAATCCCCGGTCCCACCTGTGTGGAGTTTGCATGTTCTCCCCGTGCCTGCGTGGGTTTTCTCCGGGCACTCCGGTTTCCTCCCACATCCCAAAAACATGCATTAATTGGAGACTCTAAATTGCCCATAGGTGTGGCTGTGAGTGCGAATGGTTGTTTGTTTGTATGTGCCCTGCGATTGGCTGGCAACCAGTTCAGGGTGTACCCCCCCTCCTGCCCGATGACAGCTGGGATAGGCTCCAGCATGCCCGCGACCCTAGTGAGGAGAAGCCGCTCAGAAAATGGATGGATGGATGGATTTGAGGATGGTATGTGAATAGATCTGACATGTTCATGTGAGTGTGTTTGAGGTGTATGTGTGCAAACATTTGAGGCGTGTATGTGAGCGTGTATTTATATGAGTTGAAAAGTAAGTGGTTTCAAAATAAAATATGGCATTGACCAACAGCGATAAAGTGCAATAGTAAGCCTTACTTAAGCAGTAGCGTTACATATCATTATACTGTTTAGTACATACATATATATTTTTAATGTATATATGTCGTATACTTGTTGATATTGTGTTTCAATAACGCTTTTCCTCATTGATTTAAAATGACTGCTTGAAATGTGTAAGTGCTGTCGGATATGACGTAATGGTCGGCCAATCAGAAGCCGTGTCATGTATGACGTAGGACTAGGCTGGCTCGTCTATCAAGCGCGAGACGCCATTATTCAGTCGCGGATTCTGGCGAATAAATGTGCCTTTCGGGCTAAAGCGCAGTGTATGTGTGTTTACTCCTGGACTCAAGGCAGAGTTTCAACACCGCTGCGTTAGAATCTGAAACGTATATGTTTTTTTTAATTGCTATGAGCTGCAATCATCAAAATAATACATATTTTAAATATGAAATACTTCACTCTGAGTGCGTGCAGTGTGCAGTTCATCTCTATAATTTAACTTTTTGAATTGAACTACCTAATGTAAGATTTACACTGTTCACGTGGATAAAGCGCAGTGGACGTGTGTTTACTCCTGGACTCAAGGCAGAGTTTCAACACCGCTGCGTTACAATCTGAAACGTATACGTTTCGTTGCAGGCAGGATGGCCGGATAGTCGCGTTTAAGCTCCCCTGCGCCGGTGTACCTAATGAGGTGTCGAAAGAGAGAGAAGGAATTTAATTGTCATCGTGAAACTCGTATCATAGCTATGCACTCCAGTCAGAGTCAAATATTACATGACTTTATTAAATATTGGTACCTTTCAATAAATTAGAATATAGTTGAAAAGTTTTTCTTCAGTACTCATACAGTGATTAAACGCTGAAGTAGTTTTCGGAGGGCAAATTCCAGCCTAATTTCTACGTTAAAAATCACTATTTCTTGAATAAATTCATTATTTCGTTTGATGTTATATTTTAGTTTCTCAATATGGAGAATTTCTTTTATTTGCTATGAGCTGCAATCATCAAAATAATACATATTTTAAATATGAAATAGTTCACTCTGAGTGCGTGCAGTGTACAGTTCATCTCTATAATTTCACTTTTTGAATTGAACTACCTAATAAAAGATTTACACTATTCACGTGTGAACTCGTGAATGCCAGTGATGTGTGCGAGAATGTGATTGACATGCTCGCGTGAACGCATTTGAGTAGTGTTGATGAGAGCAAGACGCGTACGTATGACATTATTTGAGTAGTGTAAATGAGAGCGTAAATGAGAGCATTTGAGTCGTGTAAATGACAGCATTTGAGTAGTCAATGAGAGCATTTGAGTAGTGTCAATTAGAGCATTTGAGTAGTGTAAATGAAAGCATTTGAGTAGTACCAATGAGAGCATTTGATTAGTATAAATGAGAGCATTTGAGTAGTGTTAATGAGAGCAAGACTTTTGCGTATGAGAGTGTTTGAGTAGTCCTTATGAGAGCCTTTCAGTAGTTTTTGTGTGTGTGAAAGCTGTTCTGAAGCGGCGCACTTGCCTCGCATGTCGGACAGTGTTCTGGAAGGCGCAGCAAAGCCATAAAGGTAGAGCTATTATTCGTTTCCCTGTACCTTTACCCAAAACCCAACGAGGCGAGAAGTAACTTTAACTGTCTTCTTTGTGCTAATTTTGTGGAAACTCTGTGAAAGGAAATAGCGACTATTAATGCTATTTGTTAGCCTGTCCATGGCGTTTTGCATTGTGTGCTGGCATTAAGCTAGCATAAACAATTGTTTGAAATACACAAAGTGTAATCCTCTTAGTTTAATGTTTAGTCTGACAGTAAACTTCAACTGACAGTGGCATTAATAGCTTGAAGCCTCTTTTTTGGATGACTTGTTTGCTATTTGCCAACCTGCTTCTTATTGTGGAGTGAATTGAGTTAAGTTCACCGCCACCATACAGAGCTCATATCTTAAGTCTGCACTTGCAAGCCAAATAATCGGCCTGACTTGCATCTTAAGCTTACACACAGAGCACCAACAACTGGAAAAAAACACAATGACAGCATGTCCCAGATGGCCAAGTGGTCAGGATTCCTGGATTTCACACATGAGGCCTGGGTTTGACTCCGGGTATGGGAATGTTCCCTGTATTCCACCATTTGGGCTTTGATCTTCATGCAGAAAATTTCCAACATATTGCGCATGGAAAAAAAAACTTCTAATGAGCGCTCACCGTGATTTAATCATTTTTGCTGTATACACTGCGTAATACAATTGCTTACCCAGTACGGCAGCCTTACACACTGCATCTCTACCGGTCGGGTTATTGCTGCTTCCTGTTCCATTCTCTTCCTTCTCCACCAATGAGACCACCACATCTTCCTCCTCCTCCATGTTCTCCCAAGACCAGCACCACCTCTTCACTGCCACCATGGGGTCACCCAGTCCCTCAATAACCCCTCTGCGAGTGACCTCAACCCCTGATGCTGCTGCTAGTCATAACAAAACAATAACAACCATAATAAGAGTTATGTTCTTAATACACAAAGGCAATCCATGTAAGAAAATGCACACACACGGACTTGAAGGGTTTACGCTTTCTTTTATCAAAGTAATCCCGCTCATTTGTTCAAGTCAAATAATATGTATCCCTGAATTGCTCTCGTGCTATATGTTAGCAGGACCAGCAAACCGCCTCGCTGGCATTGCCGATGCGTTCAGGTGCAGTGACGTGCTCGACAATCAGTGAATATAAGGTAATAGACTCCTTGTTAGTATAGTGGACCGGACAGGGAGTTGAGTTCATCTGCTCTTTAGCTTTTGGTGGGGCTCTTCTTTGTGGGAAAACAAAAAAGCCCATCATCCTTGTTTCCAAAGTGGGACCTTACGCATGTTTGGCGGGCATAACAACCACTCCACGACTGAAACTGTTGCTCTCATGCTATCCGATAGCAGGACCAGCAAACGGCCTCGCTGGCATTGCCGATGCGTTCAGGTGCATTGACGTGTGCTTGACACTAAGTGAAAGTATGTCAAAAGACTCCTCATTAGTATAGTGGACAGTCTATCCACCTGTCATGTGGAAGACAGGGGTTCGAATCCCTGACGGGGAGTTGAGTTCATGTGGTCTTTAGCTTTTGGTGGGGCTCTTCTTTGCGGGAAAACAAAAAAGCCCATCAGCCTCCTTTCCAAAGAGGGACCTTACGCGTGTTTGGCGAACGTAACAACCACTACACGACTGAAATGGTTGCTTTCGTGCCATCTGTTAGCAGGACCATCCAACCGCCTCGCTTGCTGGCATTGCTGCGTTCAGGTTCATTGACGTGTGCTTGGCCCTAGGTGGAGGTAGGGCAAGAGACTCCTTGTTAGTATAGTGGACAGTATCGCCGCCTGTCCCGTGGAAGACGTTGTTTCGATTCCCCGAGTGGGAGTTTAGTTCTTGTGGTCTTTAGCTTTTGGTGGGGCTCTTCTTTGTGGGATTTTGTATTTTGAGGAAAGGGTCACTCCCCGTGGGCCTCAGCCAATGAGTTGACAAGTCTTAATTGCACAATATTTCTCACGAAGAGTAAGATGATAGCAGTTCCACAACATCCTATGAGCAGACATACGATAACAGAGAACGAGCTGCATATAGAGGAGGATGGTTTCGACCCATCAACCTCTGGGTTATGGGCCCAGCACGCTTCCACTGCGGCACTCTGTTCTCGAGTGACTGTAATTGGTATGTACTCTTTTACCGTCTGACAAATATCAGGCAGCTGCCAGCAACAGGGCTGTTTTGGTTGTCTCATGGCTGGAGCATGCAACAAGACACATTTGGTCCTTCCCGATGACACTATATCAGACTACTGCATTCAAATCTTGCCATTTCTCGGGCTTTATCTTGTCAAATCAAACACTGTCCGAGAGTTGGAAGCAGAAAACGTGACACCGGTCAACGCGACAAGACACACTCGTTATTTTAAATTGACAGAACAGTGAATAAAGGACGAATTGTTTTTGTCAGTACGAAGTGAATTGAGGAAAGGGTCACGAGTCGTGGGCCTCAGCCAATGAGTTGACAAGTCTGAATTGCACAATATTTCTCACGAAGAGTAAGACATTAAATGATAGAAGTTCCACAACATCCTATGAGCAGACATACGATAACAGAGAACGAGCTCTAGATAGCAGAGGATGGTTTCAATCCATCGACCTCTGGGTTATGGGCCCAGCACGCTTCCGCTGTGCCACTCTGCTCTTCAGTCATTGTAGTTAGTATGTGCAACAGGGATGTTCGGGTTGTCTCATGGATCAGTCTCCAAGACACATTTGGTCTTTCCCGATGACACAATGTCAGACGACTGCCATCAAACCTCGCCGTTTCTGGGGCAGACAGTGGCAACACTACTCGATATTTATTCCAATAGCACCCTATCCCGTCTTTTACCATCACTGGCTTTATCTTGTCAAATCAAACACTGTCCGAGAGGTGGAAGCAGAAAACGTGTCACCGGTCAATGTGACGGGACACACTCGTTAATATGGTGACGACAACAACAATGCGCCGCGTCAATGTCTTGTTTCTGTGTGTGCCTGTGCGTGTGAGTGACTGTGGGGGAACAAAATGTGGAAAAACCTGTTCGTCACTGGTGCTCGGGAGAGAACGTTCATCGAAGGATTGCTTGAGGTATGTTCACGTACTTTTCATACAATACGGCTCGCAAGCAGGCAACAAAACGTTATGTACCCTAGCAAGCGCAAGCACATACGGTTGCACGTAAACATGCCGGCGTTCCGTCGAATCATGCCCTAAAGCTTCGGTAAACATTGGTTTGTGCGTGAGAAGAAAAGTTCACAGCGCGCAAGTATGTTGACAACGGTAAGCACGGGAGGTGATGCGCCGGTCAGATTACACAATCCTGGTCTCTGTCAAATTGCGCTGTCGGAGAGTTGTTGATATGTCACACTACACCGAAGATATAAAAAAAGAATCCAATTTGCCAGACTTCCTTTTGGCGTCGCAGGGCCAAATCGTTTGCCGTGGCTTATGTCACACTACAACAAGTTTTGTCACCATACTTCCCGTTCGGTCGGGCTAACATTTATCAAAACATTTCCCCTTCCAAAAATGGGGTTTGCAGGTAGTATAGCTGAGCGGTCCAAGGCACTGGATTTAAGCTCTAGTCTTTCAGGAGGCATTAGTTAAAATCCTGCCACTTCCTTTTCAATATCGATAATATCCTACCATTTTGTCATTGGCTCCGACAAGGCGTTTGTGACAATACATATTTTTGGCCAGAAAAAAGTCGAGTTCTTTGCCGTTCTGTTTGGACTGTTTGTTTGTCGCCGTAAAATATTAGCTCCTCTGAAATTGTTTGCCTTAATGTCATTACCTTTGTCTTTCACGCTGAACTGTCGTGCCACCTTTATGGGTACTGACACAGTGATTTTGAATTGACAGAACAATGAATAAAGGACGAATTGTTTTTGTCAGTACGAAGTGAATTGAGGAAAGGGTCACGAGTTGTGGGCCTCAGCCAATGAGTTGACAAGTCTTAATTGCACAATATTTCTCACGAAGAGTAAGACATTAAATAATAGGCGTTCCACAACATCCTATGAGCAGACAGATGACAACAGAGAATGAGCTCCAGATAGCAGAGGATGGTTTCGATCCATCGACCTCCGGGTTATGGGTCCAGCACGCTTCCGCTGCGCCACTCTGCTCTCTAGTCACTGTAGTTGGTATGTGCAACAGGGCTGTTCGGGTTGTCTAGTGGCTGGATCAGGCAACATGACACATTTGGTCTTTCCCGATGACACTATGTCAGACGACTGCCATCAAACCTCGCCGTTTCTGGGGCAGACAGTGGCAACACTACTCGACATTTATTCCGATAGCACCCTATCCCGTCTTTTACCATCACTGGCTTTATCTTGTCAAATCAAACATTGTCCGAGAGGTGGAAGCAGAAAACGTGTCACCGGTCAACGCGACGGGACACACTCGTTACGATGGTGACGATAACAACAATGTGCCGCGTCAATGTCTTGTTTCTGTGTGTGCCTGTGTGTGTGAATGACTGTGGGGGGACAAAATGTGGAAAAACCTGTCCGTCACTGGTGCTCGGGAGAGAACGTTCATTGAAGGATTGCTTGAGGTATGTTCACGTACTTTTCATACGATACGGCTCGCAAGCAGGCAACAAAACGTTATGTACCCTAGCAAGCGCAAGCACATACAGTTGCACGTAAACATGCCAGCGTTCCGTCGAATCATGCCCTAAAGCTTCGGTAAACATTGGTTTGTGCGTGAGAAGAAATGTTAACAGCGCGCAAGTATGTTGACAACGGTAAGCACGGGAGGTGATGCACCGGTCAGAATACGCAATCCTGGTCTCTGTCAAGTTGCGCTGTCGGAGAGTTGTCGTTGATATGTCACACTACACGGAAGATATCAAAAAAAGAATCCAATTTGCCAGACTTCATTTTGGCGTCGCAGGGCCAAATCGTTTGCCGTGGCTTATGCAACACTACAACAAGTTTTGTCACCATACTTCCCGTTCAGTCGGGCTTACATTTATCAAAAAATTCCCTGTCCAAAAATGGGGTTTGCAGGTAGTGTGGCTGAGCAGTCCAAGGCAATGGATTTAAGCTCCAGTCTTTCAGGAGGCGTTAGTTAAAATCCTGCCACTTCCTTTTCAATATCGTTAATATCCTACCATTTTGTCATTGGCTCCGACAAGGCGTTTGGGACAATACATATTTTTGGCCACAAAAAAGTCGAGCTCTTTGCCGCTCTGAACTGTTTGCTTGTCGCCGTAAAATATTAGCTCCTCTGAAAGTGTTTGCCTTAATGTCATTACCTTAGTCTTTCACGCTGAACTGTCGTGCCACCTTTATGGGTATTGACACAGTGATTTTAAATTGACAGAACAATGAATAAAGGAGACATTTTTTTTGTCAGTACGAAGTGAATTGAGGAAAGGGTCACGAGTTGTGGACCTCAGCCAAGTCTTAATTGCACAATATTTCTCACAAAGAGTAAGATGTTAAATGATAGCAGTTCCACAATATCCTATGAGCAGACATAAGACAACAGAGAACGAGCTCGAGATAGCAGAGGATTGTTTCGATCCATCGACCTCTGGGTTATGGGTCCAGCACACTTCCGCTGCGCCACTCTGCTCTCTAATAATTGTTGTTGGTATGTGCAACAGGGCTGTTCGGGTTGTCTCGTGGCTGGATCAGGCAACGACACATTTGGTCTTTCCCGATGACACTATGTCAGACTACTGCCATCAATCCTTGCCGTTTCTGGGGCAGACAGTGGCAACACAACTTGATATTTATTCCGATAGCACCCTAACCCGTCTTTTACCATCACTGGCTTTATCTTGTCAAATCAAACACTGTCCGAGAGGTGGAAGCAGAAAACGTGTCACCGGTCAACGCAACGGGACACACTCATTACGATGGTGACGACAACAACAATGCGCCGCATCAATGTCTTGTTTCTGTGTGTGCCTGTGCGTGTGAGTGACTGTAGGGGGACAACATTTGGAAAAAACTGTTCGTCACTGGTGCTCGGGAGAGAACGTTCATTGAAGGATTGTCTGAATTGCACAATATTTCTCACGAAGTGTAAGACGTTAAATGATCGCAGTTCCACAACATCCTATGAGTAGACATAAGATAACAGAGAACGAGCTCCAGATTTAATAAAACAATATTAATTGTTAATATTTAAACATTTAATAAACAATAAGGATGGAAGACAAGAGATGGTTTATATACTCGCGAGGAGAACGGTTAGAGTTGTTCGCAGTTACAATCTCCTACCTTTCTGAGCACACTCTGCCGATCCCTCTCTTTTTATTTTCCCAGGGCGGTTCCTAGTTACACAGACGCTGCTGCTATCTTGAGATAAGGGCACACACAGCAGCAATGTAAAACAATCACATATATGACTCATTGTGCAGATGCAGATGTGTTCTTCATCAACGCTGATTGCTTCAACCTTTGACCTTCGACCGCAAAAATGTTCCAGCCGCTATCTTTTGATGAGGGCACAGTCTTCTTCACAGACGTCAACTTTTATGATACAATCAACATTATACTACTAAATGCATGCTTTGAAATAGTTTTAGAGTAAACATGAGATAACTAATGTACATTTATTCTAACATTTCCCTCCTGTTTATCACATATTTGCTCAAATTCTCATATCACCATACATCAGTAACTTCAGGTAGATTTTTGACTGTAAGATCATCTTTATGAAAACACATACATTTACTCTCAGAGGCAATGTTAATCTTTATTCATAGTCACGTGGATCTGGAAATAAATTCGGCAGGTCATAATGCACGTCATTATCATCATTACTGTCACTATCTTCAGCGTCTAGACCAAGTAAAGGATAGATTTGAGCCATTCGGTTCTCCATGGGTGAGATTGTTGTTATCACTCTATTAATGAGAGAACATAGACAAGGAATACAACAACATCCACACAAGGTCAAAATTGCTGCAAAAACAGCGATCGATAACAAAATTGAGGACACCACGGCTTTGTATTTTCCAAAGGCATTCATCCCGGAGTTCCACTTGGAGGTGTCAACACCATTTTACCATTAATCAGAATCAGAATCAGAATCATCTTTATTTGCCAAGTATGTCCAAAACACACGAGGAATTTGTCTCCGGTAGTTGGAGCCGCTCTAGTACAACAGACAGTCAATTTACAGAACACTTTGGAGACATAAAGACATTGACAAAAAGTCATTGTGCAAAAAGATGCAGAGTCCTCTAGCACTTAGAGCAGTTCGAATGACTAATATCGCAATAGTTTGGTGCAATGACCATTGTGCAAAGGGCGCTGAGACTTCAAGGATTGTATGCGGTGATGAGTAGTGCTGGACCCCCTGCAGTTTGCCTACCAAGCGAACAGATCTGCGGATGATGCAGTCAACATGGGACTGCACTTCATCCGAGAACACCTCGACAGTGCAGGGACCTACGCGAGGATCCTGTTCGTGGACTTCAGCTCAGCGTTCAACACCATCATCCCTGAACTCCTTTCATCCAAGCTTCTCCAGCTCAGTGTCTCACCTGCCATCTGCCAGTGGATTTACAGCTTTCTGACGGGCAGGACACAGCAGGTCAGGCTGGGGGAGGCCACCTCATCCACACGCAGCATCAGCACTGGGGCGCCCCAAGGTTGTGTCCTCTCTCCGCTGCTCTTCTCTCTCTACACGAACAACTGCACCTCAGCGAACCCGACTGTCAAACTCCTGAAGTTTGCAGATGACACCACTGTCATCGGCCTCATCAAGGACGGTGACGAGTCTGCATATCGACAGGAAGCGGAGCGGCTGGAGCTGTGGTGCGGCCGACAAAACCTGGAGCTGAACACGCTCAAGACTGTAGAGATGATCGTGGACTTCAGGAGGCATCCTTCACCACAGCTGCCCCTCACGTTGTCCAGCTGCCTTGTGTCAACCGTCGAGACCTTCAAGTTCCTGGGAATTACAATCTCCCAGGACATGAAGTGGGCGACCAACATCAACTCCGTCCTCAAAAAGGCCCAGCAGAGGATGTACTTCCTGCGGCTTCTGAGAAAGCACGGCCTGCCACCGGAGCTGCTGAGACAGTTCTACACAGCGGTCATCGAATCAGTCCTGTGTTCTTCCATCACAGTCTGGTTTGGTGCTGCTACAAAAAAGGACAAACTCCGACTGCAACGGACAATCAAAACTGCTGAAAGGATTGTCGGTACCCCCCTACCCACCCTTGACGACTTGCACGCTGCCAGAACTAAGACAAGGGCGTTCAAAATCCTCTCGGACCCTCCCCACCCCGGTCACCAGCTCTTCCAGCTCCTTCCCTCAGGTAGGCGCTACCGATCAATGCAAACTAGAACTAGTAGACATTCTAACAGCTTCTTCCCTCTTGCAATCAACTTCTTTAACAGCTAATTTATAATTCCATTACAACAAGCTGGCAATTTTTTGACTTGAGTTCGTTGTCACATTTCTGTGGGGCCAATTATGTATTACTCGTGCACTCGCTGTAGTTCTCTCGCCATGCTGCACTATTTGCATATACTGGCCACTCATGCCAGAGTAGCATCTTCTCCATTTGCACACTGATTGAGGATTATCTGTAACATTTGCACAACCATTGTCCCAGATTATCGCACTACTCGTCACTTTAAACCGCATACACTCCTTGAAATCTCAGCGCCCTTTGCACAATGGCCATTGCACCGGACTATTACGATATTAGTCATTCGAACTGCTCTAAGTGCTAGAGGACTCTGCATCTTTTTGCACAATTGTTTTTTGTCAATGTCTACCCCCCTACCTTGTCAATGTCTACCCCCCTACCCACCCTTGAGAACTTGCACGCTGCCAGAACTAAGACAAGGGCGTGCAAAATCCTCTCGGACCCTCCCCACCCCGGTCACCAGCTCTTCCAGTCTCCCGGCTCCACTAGTTTGGCTTCCTGCTGGCAGAGAAAAGGATCCTCACCACCTTGTTTTTGTGCTTGTTGTTGTTTTTCTAACATTTTCCGCATGTAGTCAGCTAAATTAGTTTCATCATTTGTTTCCCATTGGTTCTTAAATTGAGGTAGTTTATAAGGCCTTCCAAACAATGTTTCATAGGCTGTTAGCCCTGAAGTACTTGTTATGTTTATATACAGGTTTACTAATTCTAAACACTGTGTCCACGGCCTTCCTGTTTCTTCAATGCACTTTTTAAGTCTGTTTTTTTATTGTTCCATTCATCCTTTCCACTAATCCAGCACTTTGAGGGTGGTAAGCACAATGATTCTTTAGATCAATGTGAAACATTACTCCTATCTTTTTCACAATTTGGTTAACAAAATGGGCACAATTCTTCTTCTTTTCCTTTCGGCTTGTCCCGTTAGGGGTCACCACAGCGCGTCATCCTTTTCCATGTAAGCCTATCTCCTGCATCCTCCTCTCGAACACCAACTGCCATCATGTTTTCCCTCACAACATCCATCAACCTTCTCTTTGGTCTTCCTCTAGCTCTCTTGCCTGGCAGCTCCATCCTCATCATCCTTCTACCAATATACTCACTATTTCTCCTCTGGACGTGTCCAAACCATTGAAGTCTGCTCTCTCTAACTTTGTCTCTAACTTTGTCTAACCTTGGCTGTCCCTCTGATGAGCTCATTTCTAATTTTATCCAACCTGGTCACTCCAAGAGCGA
The DNA here is from genome assembly GCF_024500385.1 of Phyllopteryx taeniolatus. Taxonomy (NCBI): domain Eukaryota; kingdom Metazoa; phylum Chordata; class Actinopteri; order Syngnathiformes; family Syngnathidae; genus Phyllopteryx; species Phyllopteryx taeniolatus. The sequence goes on from NW_026903217.1 coordinate 544,461, forward strand.
ACCTCAGCATCAAGATGGCGCCTACCAGTGTGGTCGCCTCGGTAACGCGCTCTCTAGTATTGTCTTTGTTTTTGTGTTTTTCGTCCGTCTTTGGAGACCTTACACGCGAGACCTGCTAACCATCAAGGAGTCTACTCCGGACTTTCTGTCACCAACTTTCGAATATCCGCTCAGTTTTTTCCCCGAGTTACTCACCGGAGCGGCGTCCGCGGTTTTCGGCGCATGGAGACGGAAGCGGCGCCACAGAGGGAAGCGAGCCGGCATTCAGGTGAAACTCCGCAAGAGAGGACACAGATTGGCGCTCCCGTCGATCCACCTCGCGATTGTACGCTCCCTACCCAACAAAATGGACAAGCTTCATCCTCTTAAAGACCAGTAAAGACTTCGGACGTTCCGCGGCCATGTGCTTCACGGAGACCTGGCTTTGCGACGCTGTACCCGATGGCGGCGTCATGCTTCCCGGCTTCCACATTCATCGAGCGGACCGCGACATGGAATCATCGGGGAAAACAAAGGGCGGCGGGATATGCCTCTATATCAACGAAAAATGGTGTACGGACGTCACGGTGCTCAGCACACACTGCAGCCCGCATTTGGAGTCGCTATTCTTAAACTGTAAACCATTCTACTCGCCACGTGAGTTCGCATCATTCATACTGGCTGGAGTCTATATAACGCCTCAAGCTAACACGAACGCCGCATTGCTAACGCTCGCCGATCAAGTCAACGAAATTGAAAAAAAACACCCCGACTCACCCCTCATTATTCTCGGGGACTTTAACAAAGCTAAACTCAACCACGAACTCCCTAAATACAAGCAGCACATCGACTGTCCTACCAGGGAAAATAATACTTTAGACCACTGCTACACTACGGTAAAAAACGCATACCGTGCTATACCTCGTGCAGCCCTGGGCTTGTCTGATCACTGCTTAATTCACTTAATACCGACGTACAGGCAAGAACTTAAATGTGCGAAGCCTACAGTGAAAACAGTCAAAAAGTGGACAAATGAAGCCAAGATGGAACTTCAAAGCTGTTTAGACTGCACAGACTGGAGTGTCTTTGAAAATTCAGCTGTTAGCCTGCATGAATATACGGACACTGTTACATCCTATATCAGTTTCTGTGAAGAGGTCTGTGTACCAACAAAATCATTTCGCACATTCAACAACAATAAGCCGTGGTTCACTGCTAAACTTAAGCAGCTTCGCCAAGCTAAGGAGGACGCATATCAGAGCGGGGACAGGGCCCTGTATAATCGAGCTAGAAACCAGCTGACGAAAGAAATTAACATTGCAAAGAGCAACTATGCAGCAAAGTTGGAAAAACAGTTTAGCGCAAACGACTCTGGCATGCATTCCAATCGCTGACTAATTACAAGCGACGATCCCCCCAAGCTGAGAACAATAGCACACTAGCCAACGACTTGAATACCTTCTACTGCAGATTTGAAAAGGACAGTTTCACACCACACACCCACCCGGCCGCACCCGCGACCACAATCAGACCTCTGATTCACACAATCACATCTTTTTGCACAATTGTTTTTTGTCAATGTCTTCATGTCTCCAAAGTGTTCTGTAAATTGTTGTACTAGAGCGGCTCCAACTACCGGAGACAAATTCCTTGTGTGTTTTGGACATACTTGGCAAATAAAGATGATTCTGATTCTGATTCTGATTCATTTCCGCCACCTCCAGCTCTGCTTCCTGTTGTCTCTTCAGTGCCACTGTCTCTAATCCATACATCATGGCTGGCCTCACCACTGTTTTATAAACTTTGCCTTTCATCCTAGCAGAGACCTTTCTGTCACATAACACACCTGACACCTTCCTCCACCCGTTCAAACCTGCTTTGACCCATTTCTTCACTTCCTGACCACACTCACCATTGCTTTGGACGGTTGACCCCAAGTATTTAAAGTCCTCCTCCCTTGCTATCTCTTCTCCCTGTAGCCTCATTCTACCCCCACCACCCCTCTCATTCATGCACATATATTCTGTTTTACTTCGGCTAATCTTGATTCCTCTTCTTTCCAGTGCATGCCTCCATCTTTCTAACTGTTCCTCCAGCTGCTCCCTGCTTTCATTGCAGATCACAATGTCATCTGCAAACATCATGGTCCACGGGGATTCCAGTCTAACCTCATGTGTCAGCCTATCCATCACCACTGCAAAAAGGAAGGGGCTCAGGGCTGATCCCTGATGCAGTCCCACGTCCACCTTAAATTCTTCTGTCACACCGACAGCACACCTCACCGCTGTTCTGCTGCCCTCGTACATGTCCTGTATTATTCTAACATACTTCTCTGCCACTCCAGACTTACCACAGTTCCTCTCTGGGTACTCTGTCATACGCTTTCTCTAGATCTACAAAGACACAATGTAGCTCCAGCTGACCTTCTCTGTACTTTTCCATCAACATCCTCAAGGCAAATAATGCATCTGTGGTCCTCTTTCTAGGCATGAAACCATAGTGTTGCTCGCAAATACTCACTTCTGTCCTGAGTCTAGCCTCCACTACTCTTTCCCACAACTTTATTCCTCTATAGTTCCCACAGCTCTGCACATCACCTTTGTTCTTAAAAATGGGCACCAGTACACTTTTCCTCCATTCCTCAGGCATATTATTACGCACTAGAATTCTATTGAACAAGCTGGTCAAAAACTCCACAGCCACCTCTCCTAGATGCTTCCATACCTCCACAGGAATGTCATCAGGACCAACTGCCTTTCCATTTTTCATTCTCTTTAATGCCTTTCTAACTTCCCCCTTACTAATCATTGCCACTTCCTGGTCCACCACACTTGCCTCTTCTACTCTCCCTTCTCTATCATTTTCCTCATTCATCAACTCCTCGAAGTATTTTTCCATTTAGCTAGCACACTGCTGGCACCAGTCAACATATTTCCATCGCTATCCTGAATCACCCTAACCTGCTGCACATCCTTCCCATCTCTATCCCTCTGTCTGGTCAGCCTGTATAGATCCTTTTCTCCTTCTTTAGTGTCCAACCTGCCATACATGTCATCATATGCCTCTTGTTTTGCCTTTGCCACCTCTACCTTTCCCCTGTGTTGCATCTCAATGTATTCCTTTCGCCTCTCCTCGGTCCTCTCAGTGTCCCACTTCTTCTTAGCTAACCTTTTTCCTTGTATGATTTCCTGTCCTGTGAGGTTCCACCACCAAGTCTCCTTCTCTCCTTTCCTGGCAGAAGATACACCAAGTACTCTCCTGCCTGCTTCTCTGATCACCTTGGCTGCAGTGGTCCAGTCTTCTGGAAGCTCCTCCCGTCCACCGAGATCCTGTTTCACCTCTTCCCGAAAAGCTGCACAACACTCGTCCTGTCTCAGCTTCCAGCACATGGTTCTCTTCTCTGCCTTTGTCTTCCTAATTTTCCTCCCCACCACCAGAGTCATCTTACACACCACCATCCTATGCTGTCTAGCCACATTCTCCCCTACCACTACCTTATAGTTGGTAAACTCCTTCAGATTACATCGTCTGCACAAGATGTAATCCACCTGTGTGCTTCTACCTCCGCTCTTGTAGGTGACCCTATGTTCGTGCCTCTTCTGGAAAAAAGTGTTTACTACAGCCATTTGCATCCTTGTTGCAAAGTCTACCACCATCTGTCCCTCCAAGTTCCTTTCCTGGATGCCGTACTTACCCATCACTTCTTCATCACCCCTATTACCTGCACCAACATGTCCATTACAATCTGCACCGATTACGACTCTCTCTCTATCTGGGATGCTCAGAACTACATCATCTAGCTCCTTCCAGAATTTCTCTTTCACCTCTAGGTCACATCCTACCTGTGGGGCATAGCCACTAATCACATTACACATAACACCCTCAATTTCAAATTTCAGCCTCATCACTCGATCTGATACTCTTTTCACCTCCAAGACATTCTTAGCCAACTTTTCTTTTAAAATAACCCCGACTCCATTTCTCTTCCCATCTACACCATGGTAAAATAATTTAAACCCTGGCCCTAAACTTCTAGCCTTACTGCCTTTCCACCTGGTCTCCTGGACACATAATATATCAAACATTCTCCTAATCATCATGTCAACCAACTCCCGAGATTTTCCTGTCATAGTCCCAAAATTCAAAGTCCCCACATTCAGTTCTAGGCTCTGTGTTTTCTTCTTCTCTTTCTGCCAAAGAACCCGCTTTCCACCTCTTCTTCTTTGACTTTGACCCACAGTAGCTAAATTTCCAACGGCGCCCCGCAGGTTGACGGCACCGGTGGCGGACGTTGTTAACCCGGGCCACGACCGATCCGGTATGGAATTCTTTGGATGAACGCTCATATTTGTTTGGCAAGGTTTTAAGACGGATGCCCTTCCTGACGCAACCCTCTGCATTTATCCGGGCTTGGGACCGGCCTACAGTTTGCACTGACTTGTGCCCCCCATAGGGCTGCATTCAAAATGGGCACCATTATCACTGTATATTTTTTCAGGAACACCATATCTTGGAATGATATCCTTACAAAGTGCTTTTGCCACTGTCAATGCATCTGGATGTTTGGTTGGGAAGATTTCTATCCATTTTGAAAAGGCATCTATGATGACCAAACAATATTTTTTTTTCCCTTCACTTTGGTTTAATTCAATAAAGTCCATATAGATAATTTGAAATGGATATTGTGGTGTAGGGAAGCGTCCTCTACGTGGTCTCAAATTACCTTGTGGATTGTGCCTTGCACATGTCAAACATGCCCTACAAAATTTTTTTGAATCAGAATTAAAACCATAAGTTGTATAATGTTGATGTAACTGCCCCACCATCCCTCCTGTTGAGACATGTGTTACACCATGACTCAATATAGCAGCCCATTTGTATAGATTTTTTGGTAGGATAGTTTTATTATTTTTTGTCATACATAGATGTCTTTTGAAATGTTGATAAGAGTTCTGCATGTGTCACCAATTTGCCTCTTGATGATATCAGGTGTGTACTGTGGCAAATGCATATTGACTATCTGTGTAAATTGTAACATCCTTTCCTCTCATTATTTTACACGCTTCTGTTAACGCTGCTAATTCTGCTGCCTGAGCTGAGAAATTTGATGGGAACCGCTCAGCTTTTATTACAGTGTCTTTAGTCACTTCTGCATAACCTGTTTGTGTTTTCACTAGTTCATTTTTCTTCGATGAGCTATCTACAAATAGGACCTCTCCTTTTTCTAAAGGCTGATCTTTCAGGTCACTTCTGCTTTTGCCTGTTGTTTCTGCTAACTCTTGACAATCATGTTTTATTTCACAAAAAGCTTTTTCTGCTTCATCAATCCACTTTAAGGGTGATGTCATTTTGAGGTCTTCCTCTTACATCATTTTACTCAGGTGCGCAATGATTTCCGCATAATTTGGAACCCAGATTCTACAATAATTTGTTATCTTCTACTGCTAACACATGTGTCTGTCCTGCAGCTGCTTCTTTTTATTAAGGCTTGAGTAGGTGGTATCACATTCCATGCCCTTTTAAGGATGTGGTCAATGCCTGGAGGTGTGGGGGCTTTATTACCTTGTGAAATGTGCATTATAGCACTCCTCCAAGCTGCTCTTGCTTCCAATGAACAAGGGTGCTGTCATCTCAATACAGTTACAGCAAAAATTTATTATTATTAATATTTTTTTTCCCCCATGTTTCCATGTCTGGTGATGCCAGCAATACATCATCTACATAAAGTAAGATTTGACTTCCTCCTGGTGGTTGAAATTTAGCCATACTAGCGCTCATTACTTGGGAATAAGTAGCTGGACTTTCACAGTAGCCTTGTGTCAATCTAGTAAAAGTGTATCTTTATCCTCCAAATGTAAATGCAAACCAAAACTGACTATCCTTATCTATGGGTATAGAAAATAATGCATTGCTGATATCTACTACAATAAATACTGTAGCATCTGGCCTGAGTGTATCCAACAAAGTGTATTCAACAAAGGTCAGGCACACATGGAGCTTTTTGAATGACTGCATTATTTACTGCTTGTAAGTCTTGCACCATGCGGCATCCTACAGATTGTGGCGCTTTCTTTAGTGGGAATATTGGAGTGTTGCATGGCGATTCATCACATTTTACTATTACTCCAGCAGCAATCAAATCTTCAATTACTAGTTTGATGCCTTCGTATGCATCCTATTTCAATGGATATTGTCTCACACATGGTCTGTATTAAGTTTTCGGCCTGATTTGTACAGGTAAGGTTCCTTTTATGAACCCAACATCTGTAGGTCCTTTTGACCATAACTTCTCTGACACTACCTTCAACAAATCTTCCTCATCCTCAGTGAACATTAAGTCTTATTTTTGCCGAGAATTTAGGTGTTTCCCTTCTTGTGCCTGAATGGTCCAAAATAGTGCCTTTCTTTCTAATCCTGTTGAGGCACTTATTTCTGTATTGGTTGAAAAGGTAACCCAATCAGTTGCTTTCTCACCTTGTCCAACTAGTCTCCCTCAGTCTCTCCATTTGTACGTCTATTTTTGATGTGGGGTGGAGTCCACATTCTAAACAGTGCTTCCGTCTCTTCATTTAATGTCACTTCTGCAACTGCTGTGCTTTCTGTATCAGTGTACAAATAAGTCACAGTGACTCTTGCTGGTGTTATTTTTGCCAATTTTCTCTCATATTCCACATCTGGACAAGGTGTACCGTTGTACCAGAGTGTAAAATGCAAATCATTCTCTGACATTTTTTCTTGTAATTTGGGGATCACCTTTCTCCCTTCAGTCATTAATGGTGTTGCTGTTTCTTTTTATCTTTGATTTTATTTATTTATTTATTTATTTCAGCATGGAGGGTGTGATTTACATACTCCTCCAAGGTGCCTGTAGGCAGGCCAATGTAACGTTTGTTAACCCAGCTGCGAATTGCATCTTTTAAACCTGCATGGAAACCTGCTGGCAAAAAGTTCAGGTTGTACCCCGCCTCCTGCCCGATGACAGCTGGGATAGGCTCCAGCACGCCCGCGACCCTCGTGAGGAGAAGCAGCTCAGAAAATGGATGGATGGATGATTGATTCCTGCAACGCGGCTATTTTTTGTGTATTTAACTAACCATTAAAACCGTGCTCAGTTATCCATGTGTCTAAATATTAAATTTGACCAAGATCCTGTATTTTTCTTTTTTTTTTAATGAACTTTCAATCTTTACACTGCAGTGTATCCCTGGGTTTTATTTTACTACTTCCTTTCCCCATTTTAGAGAATTTGGTCCAGTTTGTCAACACCTAGGATGTTCTAAAAACTGGTTTCTTATCAGTAGGACAACAACTCAAATTTTCTGTTGTGGTAATTCTCACTTCAACCTTTTCAGGTGGAGAATTCTAGCCTTTGCATCCACACCAGTCTGCTGTTTACAATACCACTGTTTTATATGAGATAGATACCTAGTGGTATTTTATCTCCATTCATTCACTTCTCAATCACACAAGCGCTTTATTACTGCGATTTTCAGGGAATTTAAGTGTACACAGGACTCCGCCGTCCTTTTTCTACGGAATTTATCTGACTCCGCCGTCCCTCATTTACCTGCCATTTACTAGTATTCACAGGGTTTTCCAACAGGCAATGACCTCCAATCATTAACACTCAATGACATCCAGTCATTCACTTCCCCCCTTTAAGGAAGTTTAACTCACCACTGTTGTCTTCCCTCCATCGGAATGCCGTCAACCGTCAGATCCCAGCTGGTGGGTCGAGGTCCAGTCCTGGAAAAGGATCTCTCTAGGGAGAACTGCCGTGTCCACGGTCTTTCTGGACCACCACACCCGCTGGAATCCTTAGGTATTTTGGCATCCGGCTCGAAGGACCAGGTTAATCTCAGGTTCAAACAACCTGGAACATTTAATAAACAATAAACAAGGAAGGAAGACAAGAGATGGTTTATATACTCGCGAGGAGAACGATTAGAGTTGTTCGCAGTCACAATCTCCTACCGCTCTGAACACACTCTGTCGATCCCTCTCTTTTTTTTTTTCCTAAGGGCGGTTCCTAGTTACACAGACGTTGCTGCTATCTTGAGATAAGGGCACACACAGCAGCAACGTAAAACAATCACATATATGACTCATTGCGCAGATGCAGATGTGTTCTTCATCAGCGTTGATTGCTGCAACCTTTGACCTTCGACCGCAAAATGTTCCAGCCGCTATCTTTTGATGAGGGCACAGTCCTCTTCACAGACGTCAACTTTTATGATACAATCAACATTATACTGCTAAATGCATGCTTTGAAAATACTATAAGAGTAAATATGCGATAACAAATGTACATTTATTCTAACACCTAGTCTGCCATCTGCCCTTGCTCCCTGCAAACCAGTGCTCACCTCTTGCGGCCCACCGACAACACGGACTCCTACCCTGCCAGACAGGTCCTCGTTGGAACCCTGCCAATCCCGGATTTAGTTCTCGGAGTTCCTTTGTTCGCTTCCAAGCTGCAATAAACTGTTATTCACAAACTCACCTCCCTGTCCTCTCTGCATCTGGGTCCAACTTGCAACCTGAATCCTGACAGCATAGTCTGGCCCGTCATGGACCCAGGTGAGCATGCTTTTGGAGCAACACGACCAAGCCCTCACCCTGCTGACTCAAAAGTTACGTGACTTCTAACAAACTCTCACATCCCTCCAAAATCAATTTGCCTCACTCCAACCTTGCGCAGAGCCGCCTGCTGCAGCATCCACAGCTCCCCCCTCACCCATGTAATGCATGAACCATACATACCCGCACCAGCCCCTTACGACGGCAATCTAGGGTCTTGTCGCGCCTTTTTGTTCCAGTGTTCACTTGTGTTTGAACAGCAACCACAGTCATGATTTAGTTCTCGGATCACAGATCATGTGGGGACACCTGGGGACACCCTGGGCAACCCTCATTTTGGGGCACAAGGCACTTCGGAGAACCGCGGCGGGATGGTTTTGTGCAGTACCGGCCGTTGGACACTAGAGACCTCTGCAGACCATCTTTTAACAGCCACCCGCTTTTCCGGATACTTTTCCATGGTGCCGTGAGGGCTTCAGAGGGCTTAATCAGGGGCACTCTGACGCGCTTTGGGGCACCCTCCGGGTACTTTTTGGGGGCACTTCCGGGGCTTTAAGGGGCACTTCCGGGGGTTAAACGGGGGCACTTCAAGGGACTTTGGGGTATTTTGGGATCCATTCTGGGGCATTTTGGGATCCATGCTGGGACTTTGCTGGGACATGCTCTGGGTGAACTCCGGAGCTCCGTAAGGGGTACTTTTTCACATTTTGGGATCCATGCTGGGACTCTGCTGGGACTTAGTGCAAGATGCTCTGTGTGACCTCCGGAGCTCCGTAAGGGGTTCTTTGTTACTTTTTGGGACTTTTGTTACTTTTGGGGGTCTGTCCCGTGAAGATACCAGGGGCTATGCAGGGACAAGTTCCCGGGACACTCCTCCACTTTTCGGGGCACCGCTAGAGGAATCAAAATCTTGTACACTTCCATTACAGGCTGGGAAGTCCGGGGCACTCCGCTGCATTTTGGGGTCGTCAAAAAGAGGAATCAACCAATTGTCCCTGGATCAGAGCGCCGCCCGGCGGCGGGCGTGGCTCCCGTCAGGCCGCCGCTGGCGTGGAGCGTGCTCCAGGTTGCCCCAGCAACATATTAAAATTTCAGACCCGTGGGAATTTTCGTGGGAAAGCACTTTAATACTTCTCCCGCTCGACAGACTAAAAGCGTATGGCGCCTGGCCTCCAACCCCCTTTGTCCAGGACAAAATCAGGACGTCAACAGCCCATCCCCTCCCGGTGGAGGTAGCGCGACAGTTTTGGGACCTGTCACACAGGGGGACGTCCTCTGCATGTCAGTCTTGGTCGACGCTCAGACCACCGGGAAGCTAACTTCCGTTCTGAGGGGTCTACGGACTTGAGACTTTGGGTGCTGCGTCGGGGGGTCATTTTGAGCCTGCATGCCCATTTTCAGACGTCTGGCACGTTGTTAAGTGCCTTGGCTGCCCCCTAAAGGCTGCGGCTAAGCGCGAGGCCTGCTCCACTGCATTTTGGCCAGTATCTCGAATTAAAGAGCAAGGTGCATTTAGTGCGCATATCAACGTGTAGGTGTACTCCTGCTGTCGAACTATGGTGCTTAAACACGTTAATAAGTGTCGTTTCGTGATTTTTAATGTGATTTTGTCTGATTACGAGGCGAACGTCGTTGCGTGCTTATATCCGCCTTACTTCCGGCTTCTCTTCGTGGCGATAAACACTCCAAAATGAGGCGAATTAAACAGATAGGTGCATTTAGTGCGCAGATCAACGTGGAGGTGTACTCCTGCTGTCGAACTATGGTGCTTAAACATGTTAATAAGTGTCGTTTCGTGATTTGTAATGTGATTTTGTGTGACTACGAGGCGAACGCCGTTTCGTGCTTATATCCGCCTTACTTCCGGCTTCTCTTCGTGGCAATAAGCACTCCAAAACGAGGCGAATTAAACAGATAGGTGCATTTCAATGAAACTATTACTGTTGAAAACAATGATTTGGAAACGGCTACTTCAGGTAAACAATGTGATAATGTGTCAGATTAAAATGGACATGAGGATATCACAACAGCACGGAGATCAATCTGCACAGTGAAACCGAGGGAAATTCTCACCTACAACCATTTTGGACAGCCATCTTACCAAGCATGGAACACATGATGTTTGCCTGTGTACCGTACCCAATTCCCTACTCAGCACAACCTGACATGTACTAGTGTCAGGTTGTGCGGTAAAAAACCCAATGCACAACTGTCAGGATGGCCGAGCGGTCCAAGGCGCTGAATATACGGACACTGTCACATCCTATATCAGTTTCTGTGAAGAGGTCTGTGTTCCAACAAAATCATTTCGCACATTCAACAACAATAAGCCGTGGTTCACTGCTAAACTTAAGCAGCTTCGCCAAGCTAAGGAGGACGCATATCAGAGCGGGGACAGGGCCCTGTATAATCGAGCTAGAAACCAGCTGACCAAAGAAATTAACATTGCAAAGAGGATCTATACAGCAAAGTTGGAAAAACAGTTTAGCGCAAACGACTCTAAATCAGTCTGGCATGCATTCCAGTCGCTGACTAATTACAAGCGACGATCCCCCCAAGCTGAGAACAATAGCACACTAGCCAACGACTTGAATACCTTCTACTGCAGATTTGAAAAGGACAGTTTCACACCACACACCAACCCGGCCCCACCCGCGACCACAATCACACCTCTGACCTCTGCGTTAACCATCCATGAACAGGATGTGAGACGCATCTTCAAACAACAAAAGATTAACAAAGCGGCAGGCCCGGACCACGTGTCTCCATCCTGCCTCAAAGTCTGCGCGGACCAGCTCGCGCCAGTCTTCACTCAGATCTTCAACAGATCACTGGAAATGTGCGAAGTTCCATCCTGCTTCAAACGCTCCACCATCATCCCAGTCCCCAAGAAACCTGCAATCTCGGGTCTGAATGACTACAGGCCTGTCGCTTTGACATCTGTGGTCATGAAGTCCTTTGAACGTCTTGTGCTGGACCACCTCAAGAGTGTCACAGGTCCCCTGCTGGACCCCCTGCAGTTTGCCTACCAAGCGAACAGATCTGCGGATGATGCAGTCAACATGGGACTGCACTTCATCCTAGAACACCTCGACAGTGCAGGGACCTACGCGAGGATCCTGTTCGTGGACTTCAGCTCAGCGTTCAACACCATCATCCCTGAACTCCTTTCATCCAAGCTTCTCCAGCTCAGCGTCTCACCTGCCATCTGCCAGTGGATCTACAGCTTTCTGACGGGCAGGACACAGCAGGTCAGGCTGGGGGAGGCCACCTCATCCACACGCAGCATCAGCACTGGGGCGCCCCAAGGTTGTGTCCTCTCTCCGCTGCTCTTCTCTCTCTACACGAACGACTGCACCTCAGCGAACCCGACTGTCAAACTCCTGAAGTTTGCAGATGACACCACTGTCATCGGCCTCATCAAGGACGGTGACGAGTCTGCATATCGACAGGAAGCGGAGCGGCTGGAGCTGTGGTGCGGCCGACACAACCTGGAGCTGAACACGCTCAAGACTGTAGAGATGATCGTGGACTTCAGGAGGCATCCTTCGCCACAGCTGCCCCTCACGCTGTCCAGCTGCCTTGTGTCAACCGTCGAGACCTTCAAGTTCCTGGGAATTACAATCTCCCAGGACCTGAAGTGGGCGACTAACATCAACTCCGTCCTCAAAAAGGCCCAGCAGAGGATGTACTTCCTGCGGCTTCTGAGAAAGCATGGCCTGCCACCGGAGCTGCTGAGACAGTTCTACACAGCGGTCATCGAATCAGTCCTGTGTTCTTCCATCACAGTCTGGTTTGGTGCTGCTACAAAAAAGGACAAACTCCGACTGCAACGGACAATCAAAACTGCTGAAAGGATTGTCGGTACCCCCCTACCCACCCTTGAGGACTTGCACGCTGCCAGAACTAAGACAAGGGCGTGCAAAATCCTCTCGGACCCTCCCCACCCCGGTCACCAGCTCTTCCAGCTCCTTCCCTCAGGTAGGCGCTACCGATCAATGCAAACTAGAACTAGTAGACATTCCAACAGCTTCTTCCCTCTTGCAATCAACTTCTTGAACAGCTAACTTACAATTCCATTACAACAAGCTGGCAATTTTTTGACTTGAGTTCGTTGTCACATTTCTGTATTCTGTATTATGTATTACTCGTGCACTCACTGTAGTTGTCTCGCCGTGCTGCACTATTTGCATATAGTGGCCACTCATGCCAGAGTAGTATCTGCTTCATTTGCACACTGATTGAGGAGTATCTGTAACATTTGCACAACCATTGTCCCAGATTATCGCAGTACTCGTCACTTTAAACCGCATACACTCCTTGAAGTCTCAGTGCCCTTTGCACAATGGTCATTGCACCGGACTATTGCGTCATTAGCCATTCGAACTGAGGACTCTGCATCTTTTTGCACAATTGTTGTTTGTTGTTGTTTTTTGTCAATGTCTTTATGTCTCCAAAGTGTTCTGTAAATTGACTGTCTGTTGTACTAGAGCGGCTCCAACTACCGGAGACAAATTCCTTGTGTGTTTTGGACATACTTGGCAAATAAAGATGATTCTGATTCTGATTCTGATTCTGATTCAGGTTGCAGTCTCTATGGAGGCGTGGGTTCAAATCCCACTCCTGACAGTGTCTAGTGTATAAAGACAATTTGTCCATTCTGTTGTTCATTTCCTTTTTGTGAGTGCGCCTCTGCTGAGGGGGAATTCAGTGCTCACATGGCAAGTGACAATGTGACTCGGAAGGGCATGATAAAGGCGAAAGCCTCCCCTCCCCGATCAAAGCGCGAGTCGTGCTTACATATAGGAATAATGTGCTCGTCACAGACTGTCAATAATTAACACCATCTTCACACATAAGGGTTTCCAGATGAGCACTTGACACCAGGACAACCTTAGGCCGCAGTTCGATGATCGACTTTGTGGTCGTGTCATCGCACATGCTGCCGCATTTCTTGGACACTGGGGTCAAAAGAGGGGCGGAGCTGCAATCTGATTCCCACTTCTTACAAGACGTGACCAACAAACACTTGGTTCCTGTCCTCGGTCGTCCAGTACCGGTGGGGGGAAAATGTATGTTTTGCAAGCAGAAGGAGTTTGTTCTCATTTTCCTCAAATAGAGCTTAATATACACAAACCGGTCAAGCGGTCAAGCTCCCGCTTGGCAGGCGAGAATTCCACCACTGAACCACCAATGCTTGGTATGGGGGTTCTTGCACTGACTACATTCCAATACTCTCGAACGGGTCGCCCACCGGATGAGCAAACCGCCTGGGGTGAATAAAGACCCGTAACCTTTGTTCCTTCTAAACAACGCAACACACTACTGTCAGGATGGCCGAGCGGTCCAACGTGCTGCATTCAGGTTGCAGTCTCTATGGAGGTGTGGGTTCAAATCCCACTCCTGACAGTGTCTAGTGTATAAAGACAATGTGTCAATTCTGTTGTTCATTTCCTTTTAGTGAGTGCGCCTCTGCTGAGGGGGAATTTAGTGCTCACATGGCGAGTGACAATGTGACTCGGAAGGGCGTGATAAAGGCGAAAGCCTCCTCACCTCTCCCCGATCCAAGCGCGAGTTGTGCTTACTTATAAGAATAATGTGCTCGTCAAAGACTGTCAATAATGAACACCATCTTCACACATAAGGGTTTCCAGATGAGCACTTGACACCAGGACAACCAAAGGACGCAGTTCGATGATCGACTTTGTGGTCGTGTCATCGGACATGCTGCCGCATTTCTTGGACACTGGGGTCAAAAGAGGTGCGGAGCTGCAATCTGATTCCCACTGGGTGGTGTGTTTGCTTCGATGTTGGGGGCAGATGTAAGTTCGACATGAAAGAGAATTACGTATTTTGAGGGTGTGCTGGTAATGTCTGGCAGAGTCCCCAGTCAGAAGGAGCTTCAACTCCCACCTCCGGCAAAACTTTGTCCATGTCCCGGGGGAAGCAGGGGACATTAAGCACGAGTGGCCCATGTTCTGGCAACAGACTTTGTCGTCATTCTCCTACTCTTGACTTGGATTCCAACATTTCAGATGAGTATTGAGTCAGTAAGTCAGAGGCACTGGCATGCATATAAACATCAGAAAACTATGATGCAATGAAAAACAACATAATCAACGTCTGTCGGAGTGGCTGAGCCGTCCAAGCAACTCCATTCAGGTTCCAATATCTATGGGTATGCGGGTTGACATTCTGCTTCTTGTGTGATTAGACTGACAAAAACTGTCTGTTTCCTCTGCTTGGTTTTCCAGTCCAACAAAAATTGGTAAAACTCGGGTGTTATCATTGTTTCTGCCCTACACTGCCACCAAACAACACAAGGAATATTTGTGAGGATGGCCCAGCGTGCCAAGTTGGTGAACTTCGTTCGGAAAGTCTACGCATATGACCCACTTCTGACAAGATGTGACCAACAAACACTTGGTTCCTGTCCTCGGTCGTCCAGTACTGGTGGGGGGAAAATGTGTGTTTTGCAAGCAGAAGGAGTTTGTTCTCATTTTCCTCAAATAGAGCTTAATATACACAAAATGGTCAAGCTGCATCGGCCAGGAATCGGACCCAGGCCTCCCGCGTGGCAGGTGAGAATTCTACCACTGAACCACCAATGCTTGGTATGGGGGTTCTTGCACTTTGACTACATTCCAATGCTCTTGAACGGGTCGCCCACCGGATGAGCAAACCGCCTGGGGTGAATAAAGACCCGTACCCTTTGTTCCTTCTAAACAACGCAACGCACTACTGTCAGGATGGCCGAGCGTTCCAAGGCGCTGCATTCAGGTTGCAGTCTCTATGGAGGCGTGGGTTCAAATCCCACTCCTGACAGTGTCTAGTGTATAAAGACAATGTGTCAATTCTGTTGTTCATTTCCTTTTAGTGAGTGCGCCTCTGCTGAGGGGGAATTCAGTGCTCACATGGCGAGTGACAATGTGACTCGGAAGGGCGTGATAAAGGCGAAAGCCTCCTCACCCCTCCCCGATCTAAGCGTGAGTCGTGCTTACTTATAGGAATAATGTGCTCGTCACAGACTGTCAATAATTAACACCATCTTCACACATAAGGGTTTCCAGATGAGCACTTGACACCAGGACAACCAAAGGACGCAGTTCGATGATCGACTTTGTGGTCGTGTCATCGGACATGCTGCCGCATTTCTTGGACACTGGGGTCAAAAGAGGGGCGGAGCTGCAATCTGATTCCCACTGGGTGGTGTGTTTGCTTCGATGTTGGGGGCAGATGTCAGTTCGACATGAAAGAGAATTACGTATTTTGAGGGTGTGCTGGTAATGTCTGGCAGAGTCCCCAGTCAGAAGGAGCTTCAACTCCCACCTCCGGCAAAACTTTGTCCATGTCCCGGGGGAAGCAGGGGACATTAAGTACGAGTGTCCCATGTTCTGTCAACAGACTTTGTCTTCATTCTCATGCTCTTGACTTGGATTCCTACATTTCAGATGAGTATTGTCAGTAAATCAGAGGCACTGGCATGCATCTAAACATCAGAAAACTATGATACAATGAAAAACAACACAATCGAAGTCTGTCGGAGTGGCTGAGCCGTCCAAGCAACGCACTAACCATTCGTCCACCGTGCCGCTAAAATGAACTTGTTTGTGAAATATGGACCATGGGGACCCATACTTGCAACGCATACATTTTGTCCAATGTTTTAGTGAAGTCAATATCAAATATGGGGGGCACAAGTCAGTGCAAACTGTAGGCCGGTCCCAAGCCCGGATAAATGCAGAGGGTTGCGTCAGGAAGGGCATCCGGCTTAAAACCTTGCCAAACAAATATGAGCGTTCATCCAAAGAATTCCATACCGGATCGGTCGTGGCCCGGGTTAACAACGTCCGCCACCGGCGCCGTCAACCTGCAGGGCGCTGTTGGAAATCCAGCTACTGTGGGTCGAAGTCAAAGAAGAAGAAGAAGAAGAAGAGGTGGAAAGCGGGTTCTCCGGCAGAAAGAGAAGAGGAAAACACAGAGCCTAGAACTGAATGTGGGGACTTTGAATGTTGGGACTATGACAGGAAAATCTCGGGAGTTGGTTGACATGTTGATTAGGAGAAAGGTTGATATATTGTGTGTCCAGGAGACCAGGTGGAAAGGCAGTAAGGCTAGAAGTTTAGGGGCAGGGTTTAAATTATTTTACCATGGTGTAGATGGGAAGAGAAATGGAGTCGGGGTTATTTTAAAAGAAGAGTTGGCTAAGAATGTCTTGGAGGTGAAAAGAGTATCAGATCGAGTGATGAGGCTGAAATTTGAAATTGAGGGTGTTTATGTGTAATGTGATTAGTGGCTATGCCCCACAGGTAGGATGTGACCTAGAGGTGAAAGAGAAATTCTGGAAGGAGCTACATGATGTAGTTCTGAGCATCCCAGACAGAGAGAGAGTCGTAATTGGTGCAGATTGTAATGGACATGTTGGTGAAGGTAATAAGGGTGATGAAGAAGTGATGGGTAAGTACGGTATCCAGGAAAGGAACTTGGAGGGACAGATGGTGGTAGACTTTGCAACAAGGATGCAAATGGCTGTAGTGAACACTTTTTTCCAGAAGAGGCACGAACATAGGGTGACCTACAAGAGCGGAGGTAGAAGCACACAGGTGGATTACATCTTGTGCAGACGATGTAATCTGAAGGAGGTTACCAACTGTAAGGTAGTGGTAGGGGAGAGTGTGGCTAGACAGCATAGGATGGTGGTGTGTAAGATGACTCTGGTGGTGGGGAGGAAAATTAGGAAGACAAAGGCAGAGAAGAGAACCATGTGGTGGAAGCTGAGACAGGACGAGTGTTGTGCAGCTTTTCGGGAAGAGGTGATACAGGCTCTCGGTGGACGGGAAGAGCTTCCAGAAGACTGGACCACTGCAGCCAAGGTGATCAGAGAAGCAGGCAGGAGAGTACTTGGTGTATCTTCTGGCAGGAAAGGAGAGAAGGAGACTTGGTGGTGGAACCTCACAGTACAGGAAATCATACAAGGAAAACGGTTAGCTAAGAAGAAGTGGGACACTGAGAGGACCGAGGAGAGGCGAAAGGAATACATTGAGATGCGACACAGGGCAAAGGTAGAGGTGGCAAAGGCAAAACAAGAGGCATATGATGACATGTATGGCAGGTTGGACACTAAAGAAGGAGAAAAGGATCTATACAGGCTGGCCAGACAGAGGGATAGAGATGGGAAGGATGTGCAGCAGGTTAGGGTGATTAAGGATAGAGATGGAAATATGTTGACTGGTGCCAGCAGTGTGCTAGGTAGATGGAAAGAATACTTCGAGGAGTTGATGAATGAGGAAAATGATAGAGAAGGGAGAGTAGAAGAGGCAAGTGTGGTGGACCAGGAAGTGGCAATGATTAGTAAGGGGGAAGTTAGAAAGGCATTAAAGAGAATGAAAAATGGAAAGGCAGTTGGTCCTGAGGACATTCCTGTGGAGGTATGGAAGCATCTAGGAGAGGTGGCTGTGGAGTTTTTGACCAGCTTGTTCAATAGAATTCTAGTGCGTGAGAAGATGCCTGAGGAATGGAGGAAAAGTGTACTGGTGCCCATTTTTAAGAACAAAGGTGATGTGCAGAGCTGTGGCAACTATAGAGGAATAAAGTTGATGAGCCACACAATGAAGTTATGGGAAAGAGTAGTGGAGGCTAGACTCAGGACAGAAGTGAGTATTTGCGAGCAACAGTATGGTTTCATGCCCAGAAAGAGTACCACAGATGCATTATTTACCTTGAGGATGTTGATGGAAAAGTACAGAGAAGGTCAGAAGGAGCTACATTGTGTCTTTGTGGATCTAGAGAAAGCCTATGACAGAGTACCCAGAGAGGAACTGTGGTACTGCATGCGGAAGTCTGGAGTGGCAGAGAAGTATGTTAGAATAATACAGGACATGTACGAGGGCAGCAGAACAGTGGTGAGGTGTGCTGTCGGTGTGACAGAAGAATTTAAGGTGGACGTGGGACTGCATCAGGGATCAGCCCTGAGCCCCTTCCTTTTTGCAGTGGTGATGGATAGGCTGACAGATGAGGTTAGACTGGAATCCCCGTGGACCATGATGTTTGCAGATGACATTGTGATCTGCAGTGAAAGCAGGGAGCAGCTGGAGGAACAGTTAGAAAGATGGAGGCATGCACTGGAAAGAAGAGGAATGAAGATTAGCCGAAGTAAAACAGAATATATGTGCATGAATGAGAGGGGTGGTGGGGGAAGAATGAGGCTACAGGGAGAAGAGATGGCAAGGGTAGAGGACTTTAAATACTTGGGCTCAACCGTCCAGAGCAATGGTGAGTGTGGTCAGGAAGTGAAGAAACGGGTCCAAGCAGGTTGGAACGGGTGGAGGAAGGTGTCAGGTGTGCTATGTGACAGAAGAGTCTCTGCTAGGATGAAGGGCAAAGTTTATAAAACAGTGGTGAGGCCAGCCATGATGTACGGATTAGAGACAGTGGCACTGAAGAGAAAACAGGAAGCAGAGCTGGAGGTGGCGGAAATGAAGATGTTGAGGTTCGCTCTCGGAGTGACCAGGTTGGATAAAATTAGAAATGAGCTCATCAGAGGGACAGCCAAGGTTCGATGTTTTGGAGACAAAGTTAGAGAGAGCAGACTTCAATGGTTTGGACACGTCCAGAGGAGAGAGAGTTAGTATATTGGTAGAAGGATGATGAGGATGGAGCTGCCAGGCAAGAGAGCTAGAGGAAGACCAAAGAGAAGGTTGATGGATGTCGTGAGGGAAGACATGATGGCAGTTGGTGTTCGAGAGGAGGATGCAGAAGATAGGCTCTCATGGAAAAGGATGACACGCTGTGGCGACCCCTAACGGGACAAGCCGAAAGGAAAAGAAGAAGAATATCAAATAAGTGAATGATTGAAATAAGACTTGGTGAACTATAAAGTGTGTAATCCTTATTAAAATACATTCATTTAAACAGTGAAGGTGACTGAATTTGCTTTTATATCAAATCCCTTTCCCCCATTAAAAAGATTTGAAATGTCTTTTATCCATTGGAAACCCTCCAAAAACAAAATGCTTTAACTTAAAGCAAGAAATGGACTTGCTTGCTTGTGGACTCTTGGGATTTATTTTTTTGTCAAAAAAGGACATTTGAAAGCATTGTTCTATGATTGCTTTGTAATTCCGATTGTCTTTGAATTGAATTTTTATATTGTTGTGAACTTTAAAGGGACATTTGTATTGTCGATTTGCAGTATCGCTACAGATTTCGCAATGTGATTTTGGTTAATTTCATAAACCTACAATTGCGCTTGAACCAGAAAATTAAGCAAATAATAGGTTTATTATCCAAAATTAGACTAAATGACCGGTCAATAAAATAAAACAGAAATAAAATAGGAAAAAGTAATTGAACTTAAAACCTTTTGTCTCACTCCTGAAGTCAACAAGAAGGTGTAATATAACAGGAAACGTTGTTCTAAGGTGCATATGCCAAATGATGTGACTAAAATTATATGTTAACTGTCGTTTTGTCCACTGTCTTGTTTGTTGTTATAAGTAAACTGCCGGCTTCATGTTCAATCTCAGAATCAGAATCAGAATCAGAATCATCTATATTTGCCAAGTATGTCCAAAAAACACACAAAGAATTTGTCTCCGGTAGTTGGAGCCGCTCTCGTACGACAACAGACAGTCAATTGACAGAGAACACTTTTGAGACATAAAGACATTGACAAAAAAAAAAAAAAAAAAACAGTCACTGAGCAGTAAAGGGTAGTTAGTTATCTGGTAATGCTGGTACTTTTTTTTTTTTGACAATTGTGCGAAAAGATGCAGTCCTCAAGCACTTAGAGCAGTTCGAATGACTAGTATTGCAATAGTCCGGTGCAATGACCATTGTGCAAAAGGCGCCGAGACTTCAAGGAGTGTATGCGGTTTAAAGTGACGAGTGGTGCGATAATCTGGGACAATGGTGCAAATGTTGCAGATACTCCTCAATCAGTGTGCAAATAGAGCAGATGCTACTCTGGCATGAGTGGCCAGTATTGGTCAACAACAGATATGCAAATAGTGCAGCGTGGCGAGACAACTACAGTGAGTGCACAAGTAATGTATAATTGGTCCCACAGAAATGTGACAACGAACTCAAGTCAAAAAATTGCCAGCATGTTGCAATGGAATTGTAGGTTAGCTGTTTAAGAAGTTGATTGCAAGAGGGAAGAAGCTTTTGGAATGTCTACTAGTTCTAGTTTGCGTTGATCGGTGGCGCCTACCTGAGGGAAGGCGCTGGAAAAGCTGGTGACCGGGATGCGGGGGGTCCGAGAGGATTTTGCACACTCTTGTCTTAGTTCTGGCAGCGTGCAAGTCCTCAAGGGTGGGTAGGTGGGTACCGACAATCCTTTCAGCAGTTTTGATTGTCCGTTGCAGTAGGAGTTTGTCCTTTTTTGGAGCAGCACCAAACCAGACTGTGATGGAAGAACATAGGACTGATTCGATTACCGGTGTGTAGAAGGACCTCAGTAGCTCCCGTGGCAGGCCATGCTTTCTCAGAAGCCGCAGGAAGTATCCTTTTCAAATCTGCAGTAGAAGGTATTCAAGACATTCGCAAGTGTGCTATTGTTCTCAGCTTGGGGGGATCATCGCTTGTAATTAGTCAGCGATTGGAATGCATGCCAGACTGATTTAGAGTCGTTAGCACTAAACTGTTTTTCCAACTTTCCTGCATAGTTCCTCTTTGCAATGTTAATTTCTTTAGTCAGCTGGTTTCTAGCTCGATTACACAGGGCCCTGTCCCCGCTCTGAAATGCGTCCTCCTTAGCTTGGCGAAGCTACTTAAGTTTAGCAGTGAACCACGACTTGTTGTTGAATGTGGGTGCAGTCTAAGCAGCTTTGAAGTTCCATCTTTGCTTCCTTGGTCCACTTTTTCACTGTTTTCACTGTAGGCCTCGCGCATTTAAGTTCTTGCCTTTATGTCGGTATTAAGTGAATGAAGCAGTGATCAGACAAGCCCAGGGCGGAACGAGGTATAGCACGGTATGCGTTTTTTACCGAAGTGTAGCAGTGGTCTAAAATGTTATTTTCCCTGGTAGGACAGTCGATGTGCTGCTTGTACTTAGGGAGTTCGTGGTTGAGTTTAGCTTTGTTAAAGTCCCCGAGAATAATGAGGGGTGAGTCCGGGTGTTTTTTTTTCAATTTCGTTGACTTGTTCGGCGAGCGTTAGCAGTGCGGCATTCGTGTTAGCTTGAGGCGCAATGTAGACTCCAGCCAGGATGAATGATGCGAACTCACGCGGCGAGTAGAAGGGCTTACAATTCAAAAACAGTGACTCCAAATGCGGGCTGCAGTGTGTGCTGAGCTGCTTCGACTCCGGCACTCTCTTTGCTAGTGTAGTATATATCAATAGTACCACAGTCAGAGTTCCTTTGCGAGGGCCAAATGCTTGGAGATCTGTATTCAAGCCAACCATCTTTTCTTTGAAGTTCTACATCAAAGGACTTCCTTCAACCATTTTTACGTTTATTAGGGTTTTCCTTCTCTGGCCAGACAGCAACATGTCCTGGGTTCACAACAGGCGTCCCGGTCTGCTAAGAGGTCTGCTTTTCATCTTATAAGATAAGGGTACCGGGTGTGAGCCTAGCTAGAATGTGAGGCGCCAGCAGGCGGGTGTGATTCCCAATATGGTCATGAGGAACGAACATCTTCCGGGTGCAACCAGGGTGTGGGTAAGTCCACGCCCAGAGAATTAAACCTTGATAAACTGAGATCCAGGGTTTTTCGGGGCTTTTTTGTTGTTCTGGCTATGTAAGCAGGTGTTATGACACTAAGGCTTGTTCAATAAATCAAATTAGCCCAAACGCCAAGTGTCTCAAAGTCTTCATTCATTCCTGCCCAACGGAAGCCACAGTTCTCCCGGGTGGCCTCCGACTCGGAACCATCCATCCATCCATCCATTTTCTGAGCCGCTTCTCCTCACTAGGGTCGCGGGCGTGCTGGAGCCTATCCCAGCTGTCATCGGGCAGGAGGCGGGGTACAACCTGAACTGGTTGCCAGCCAATCGCAGGGCACATAGGAACAAACAACCATTCACACTCACAGTCATGCCTACGGGCAATTTAGAGTCTCCAATTCATGCATGTTTTTCGGATGTGGGAGGAAACCGGAGTGCTCGGAGAAAACCCACGCAGGCACGGGGAGAACATGCAAACTCCACACAGGCGGGGCCGGGGATTGAACCCGGGTCCTCAGAACTGTGAGGGTGACACTCTAACCAGTCGGCCATCGTGCCGCCGACTCGGAACCACAGGCGAAAAAATATAATATCACGAACACTGCCGGGCGATGGCGCCGCGGGGCCGCTTCAGATTTCATGCCGGCAAGAAGGTGAGCGTTTCCTCACTGTTTGGATCTGGCAGCCATGCGGCGCTCGCGCGAGTGGCTTGCGTGCGGCATTGAAACGGCTGGTGTGGGTGTGCCTGTGTATCCGTGTTGGTGGAGGTGGTTGAAGGCTTCGTCTAAATTTGTGGATAAGACCACGTGGATCTCTTCCAGAAACATCCCCTCCTATCACTAAATATGAATGTTGTGTTTGTCCAATTCCTTGACCATTGATGCTTAGCATAATAGGGTTTTGTGTTGAACCATAATTTCTTTGGTGTTTTATTCTATCCATTATTGCATTATGTTTTTTTCTGGCCCTTAATGCCTTTGTCCACCATTTTTTGTGGGGTCCACCTGCCGGTAAAATGGGTGGTTTGTCCCAATGTCTGACACCTTGTGTGACGATATGGCAAATTCTGCACGCATCAGATCTGTACCATCTGGTTGAAACATAAGTAGATGTCTGTTCCTCTATACGAGCTGTTATAGCCTCCACAGTTTATCACTTCGCATTAGTCGAAAACATAAGCATTGTTTGTTCCTTTCTTTGTGATTAATTGTAATTTGGAATGGTATTCCACATTTGCTTGGTACCCTTTCTCCTGCTCTATGAATTGTTGGTCTACTAAATTCCCCGTTTGCCGAATGCAACTTGAGGCAATAA
Organism: Phyllopteryx taeniolatus; assembly: GCF_024500385.1. Taxonomy (NCBI): domain Eukaryota; kingdom Metazoa; phylum Chordata; class Actinopteri; order Syngnathiformes; family Syngnathidae; genus Phyllopteryx; species Phyllopteryx taeniolatus. The sequence goes on from NW_026903217.1 coordinate 567,999, forward strand.
ATGCAACACTAATGAAACAATCAAAGTGGTTTGGCAACATGACATTGTGTCCAGTGGAACCAGTTAGTCCCTTTTCCTTCAAGTTGGTAGGCGTGTGAAGTCCTCGCAGTCACGGTGAACGGTCCCGTCCACCTTGGTTCAGACCACTTCCTCTTTATCACTTGAAGCCAAACAGATGCAGGTGGATTATCGCCGTCTGACTGGATGCCTGCAAAGCTGAATAGAACACCTCTTAATTGATCAAAGTAAGACAGTCGCGACTAGGAAGAAAGTGACTCAAAAGATGAGCCAGAACCTGGACCAGGAAAAGAAAAAGAAAAACCATGATATATTTTGATAGGGCTGAGTTTGTGTGTACTATTTACAGATGCTCTGATGGACATGACCACAATTGGGAGAGCTCTCAACCATGACATATTTGACTGTGCACAGCATTTAGCCAATTTTTGTTTTAAAGTTGCAGTCATACGTTCAACGACTCCTTTCGTTCACTACTAGTTCAATTACAGCCCATCCAGCCACTAGTTCCCCATTGTTTGTCCTATAACAACAACCATCCATAAGTAACTTTCTCCCTCCCTTCAACGGTTCCGACAATAAATCTGAACGACATGCTTTGTCTTTTCAAGCCTTCTGCTCACACCAATGGATTCTTTCAGTTACACCGTCGGCCATGTTAGTATTGACAGGTGTAAACTGAATATGCGGTTGTTGTAACAATGATAATGTTTCATTTTTCACTTGTTTGAAAAGGTAAATATGCGTGAGTTGATGAAAGCGGTTGTGGAGTGTGTGGTGTGTAGCAGAGCGGGTGCATAAGCACCACATGTGCGCATTTTTCTGGAAGAGCCGCAGATCCTGCTGCATATCTCTCGCAGTCAGAAGCACGTTCTACTATTGGTTCTAACAAAACACTCGTGTGTAGTAGTACCATTCTTTCACCCCGTACTATTTGGTACAATACTGCAGCGGCAGTATGAGGTTTGTTAGAGATGTCCAAATGAAACGGTAGTTTATTGTTAGGAATTGCCAAAGCAATGGCTTGACTTAATTCTTGTTTAATTTGTATGAAGAGTTCTTTCTCATCATGTGTCCAATTGAGTTTAGCCGACAGATTTCTTAATCCTTCTCGTTTAAGTGCCAATGAAATGTGAGACGCAGAAAATGGCATTTTGAACCACGGCAATAAATCCGATGTCAGCTCAACCACTGCCGCAACACCCTCTCGTACCACCACTATTCTATCACTTGGTAAAATACCATGAGTGTCTGATCGTTTTTCAAAAATTATTGTTGATAAATCCAATCGTGTTCTCTATCATAGAACAAGGTACAATGTGGAGGGTCAGGGGGTGGCAGGAATGGCCCCAAGGACACAACCCACGGCTTCCACTCCGCAAATGTCTGTAGCACGCTGTTATTTATTTGACACTGGCTGGCTCTAGGGACGTGGAATGTCACCTCTCTGGCTGGGAAGGAGCCAGAGCTGGTGATTGAGGTCGAGAAGTTCCGACTAGATATAGTCGGACTCGCCTCCATGCACAGCTTGGGCTCTGGATACCAAGATGGCGCCTACCAGTGTGGTCGCCTCGGTAGCGCGCTCTCTAGTATTGTTTTTGTCTTTGTGTTTTTCGTCCGTCTTTGGAGACCTTACACGACTCACTTACACAAGGGGAGACCAGCGAACCATCAAGGAGGCTACTACGGACTTTCTGTCACCAAATTTCGGAAATCCTCTGTTTTTTCCCTGAGTTACTCACCGGAGCGGCGTCCGCGGTTTTCGACGCATGGAGACGGAAACGGCGCCACAGAGGGAAGCGTGGCGGCATTCAGGTGAAACTCTGCAAGAGAGGATACAGATTGCCGTTCCCGTCGATCCACCTCGCGAATGTATGCTAACTACCCAACAAAATGGACGAGCTTCATCTTCTGTTAAAGACCAGTAAAGACTTCGGCCGTACCGCCGCCATGTGCTTCACGGAGACCTGGCTTTGCGACGCTGTAATGGATGGCGCCGTAATGCTTCCCGGCTTCCATACTCATCGAGCAGACCGCGACATGGAATCATCGGGGAAAACAAAGGGCGGCGGGATATGCTTCTATATCAATGAAAAATGGTGTACGGACGTCACGGAGCTCAGCACACACTGCAGCCCGCATTTGGAGTCGCTGTTTTTGAACTCTAAGCCATTCTACTCGCCGCGTGAGTTCACATCATTCATCCTGGCTGGAGTCTACATTCCGCCTCAACCTAACACGAACACCGCACTGCTAATGCTCGCCAAACAAGTCAACGAAATTGAAAAAAAAACACCCGGACTCACCCCTCATTATTCTCGGGGACTTTAACAAAGCTAAACTCAACCACGAACTCCCTAAGTTCAAGCAGCACATCGACTGTTCTACCAGGGAAAATAACATTTTAGACCACTGCTACACTTCGGTAAAAAACGCATACCGTGCTATACCTCGTGGCGCCCTGGGCTCGTCTGATCACTGCTTAATTCACTTAATACCGACATAAAGGCAAGAACTTAAATGTGCGAAGCCTACAGTGAAAACAGTGAAAAAGTGGACCAATGAAGCAAAGATGTAACTTCAGAGCTGCTTAGACTGCACAGACTGGAGTGTCTTTGAAAATTCACCCGGCAGCCTGGATGAATATACGGACACTGTTACATCCTATATCAGTTTCTGTGAAAATGTGTGTGTATCAACAAAATCATTTCGCACATTCAACAACAACAAGCCGTGGTTCACTGCTAAACTGAAACAGCTTCGCCAAGCTAAGGAGGACGCATATCAGAGCGGGGACAGGGCCCTGTATAATCGAGCTAGAAACCAGCTGACTAAAGAAATTAACATTGCAAAGAGGAACTATGCAGCAAAGTTGGAAAAACAGTTTAGCGCTAACGACTCTAAATCAGTCTGGCATGCATTCCAATCGCTGACTAATTTCAAGCGACGATCCCCCCAAGCTGAGAACAATAGCACACTAGCCAACGACTTGAATACCTTCTACTGCAGATTTGAAAAGGACACTTTCACACCCCACACCCACCCGGCCGCACCCCCGACCACAATCACACCTCTGACTTCTGCGTTAACCATCAATGAACAGGATGTGAGACGCATCTTTAAACAACAAAAGATTAACAAAGCGGCAGGCCCAGACCATGTGTCCCCGTCCTGTCTCAAAGTCTGCGCGGACGAGCTCGCGCCAGTCTTCACTCAGATCTTCAATAGATCTCTGGAACTGTGTGAAGTACCATCCTGTTTCAAACGCTCCACCATCATTCCAGTCCCCAAGAAACCTGCAATCTCGGGTATAAATGACTACAGGCCTGTCGCTTTGACATCTGTGGTCATGAAGTCCTTTGAAAGTCTCGTGCTGGACCACCTCAAGAGTGTCACAGGTCCCTTGCTGGACCCCCTGTAGTTTGCCTACCAAGCAAACAGGTCTGCGGATGATGCAGTCAACATGGGACTGCACTTCATCCTAGAACACCTCGACAGTGCAGGGACCTACGCGAGGATCCTGTTCATGGACTTCAGCTCAGCGTTCAACACCATCATCCCTGAACTCCTTTCATCCAAGCTTCTCCAGCTCAGCGTCTCTCCTGCCATCTGCCAGTGGATTTACAGCTTTCTGACAGGCAGGACACAGCAGGTGAGGCTGTGGGAGGCCACCTCATCCACACGCAGCATCAGCACTGGGGCGCCCCAAGGTTGTGTCCTCTCTCCGCTGCTCTTCTCTCTCTACACGAACGACTGCATCTCAGCGCACCCGACTGTCAAACTCCTGAAGTTTGCAGATGACACCACTGTCATCGGCCTCATTAAGGACGGTGACGAGGCTGCATATCGACAGGAAGCGGAGCGGCTGGAGCTCTGGTGCGGCAGACACAAACTGGAGCCGAACACGCTCAAGACTGTAGAGATGATCGTGGACTTTAGGAGGCATCATTCGCCACAGCTGCCCCTCACGTTGTCCAGCTGCCTTGTGTCAACCGTCGAAACCTTCAAGTTCCTGGGACAGTCTCTCAGGACCTGAAGTGGGCGACCAACATCAACTCCGTCCTCAAAAAGGCCCAGCAGAGGATGCACTTCCTGCGGCTTCTGAGAAAGCACGGCCTACCACCGGAGCTGCTGAGACAATTCTCCACAGCGGTAGTCGAATCAGTCCTGTGTTCTTCCATCACAGTCTGGTTTGGTGCTGCTACAAAAAAGGACAAACTCCGACTGCAACGGACAATCAAAACTGCTGAAAGGATTGTCGGTACCCCCCTACCCACCATTGAGGACTTGCACGCTGCCAGAACTAAGACAAGAGCGTGCCAAATCCTCTCTGACCCTCCGCACCCCGGTCACCGGCTCTTCCAGCTCCTTCCCTCCGGTAGGCGCTACCGATCAATGCAAACTAGAACAAGCAGACATTCCAACAGCTTCTTCCCTCTTGCGATCAACTTCTTAAACACCGAACCTACAATTTCATTACAACATGCTGGCAATTTTTTGACTTGAGTTCTGTGGGGCCAATTATATATGACTCGTGCACTCACTGTAGTAGTCTCGCAACACTGCACTATTTGCATATCTGTTGTTGACCAATACTGGCCAATCATGCCCTTTATTGCTCAGTGACTGTTTTTTTAGTCAATGTCTTTATGTCTCAAAAGTGTTCTCTGTAAATTGACTGTCTGTTGTCGTACGAGAGCGGCTCCAACTACCGGAGACAAATTCCTTGTGTGTTTTTGGACATACTTGGCAAATAAAGATGATTCTGATTCTGACACGTGTCGAGCAGTCCCCAATAGATGTCAGCAACAGGAGTCACAGTTTTTTGTTGCACACATGCTAGCACATGTGTACGCAGGTCTCCTTTGGTTCCATCATGGTTCCATCTGGAAACACAATGTCAGGTCCGTGTACTGCACAGACAATGGCAGCATTACATTTCTGTAAAATGTCTCTTTGGCACATTTCGCCTGCCTCGTCCTGTTGTTTCACCACGTCCTCTGGGCAGCAGGTTGGGACAACAGTTGGCAATGTGTCCCTCTTGTCCACAGGCGTAACAACTGTAGTTACTCTGTGCTTCAGCAGGGCCTCGACAGACAAATGCAACATGTCCAGTTTTTCCACATGCAAAGAATCTTATGAAGTTCGCACCGCGGGAGTGACCCCTGAAACCACCTCCGACCCACCTCTAGTCTGCTGCTGTAGTAGCAAAGTGGCCCACGTCGGGTCCTACGACAGTAGCTGAGGTGCCATGACAGATAGTGCTTGTTTTTTTTTTTGTTTTTTTTTCTGACACATTTTCTTTGGCAGGGCCTTTTTTCTATCCATCTTTACATAAAGCGAAGTACTCTTAGTTCTAAGTATAGTGAGGAAGTTTGTGGTGCCTGCGCATATGGTGTTTTTTTTATTTATTTTATTATTTATTTTTTATTTTTTCAATTTCATCTTCCTTTCTTTCTCTTTTTTCCTTTTGTCATGCCATAATCATGGCATCATCTTTTGGTTCAAATATCCCCACCAATGCAAGTACATTCATCACTGTACACAGAGCTTGTTCTTTTTCAGCGATTTTAGAGTTCACTGCGGAAGACGGACGGTTTTTTGTTTTTTAGAAGTTTTATTTCTACAACTAGTCTGTCTTTTAGACGGTGTAACTCAGGAAGCAAAGGCTCAGTCTTTCTGATTTGTCCTTCTTCCTATTTTTTATCTAATCATTTACTTATTTTCTCTCTTTCCTTTTTCTGTCTCTTCTCCCCTACATACCTTAGTCCCGTATAGTGTAACATTAACTTTGTGAATTGCCACCTTTTCCCCCTTCGTGACCTAAATCTCCCAATACCAATTCAGGTTTTTCTACCAATTGACAATGTTTGTCAAAATGTGCTTGCATCCATCCATCCATTTTCTGAGCCGCTTTTCCTCACAAGGGTCGCGGGCGTGCTGGAGCTTATCTCAGCTATCATCGGGCAGGAGGCGGGGTACACCCAAAACTGGTTGCCAGCCAATCGCAGGGCACATACAAACAAACAACTATTCGCACTCACATTCACAACTAGGGGCAATTTAGAGTTGTCAATTAACCTACCAAGCATATTTTTGGGATGTGGGAGGAAACCCGAGTCCCCGGAGAAAACCCACGCAGGAATGGGGAGAACATGTGTATTTCTACACATAAATAACACTGTATTATTCTGGTCCACCAAGACCTTCCCTGGTCTCTAACCAGAGGGATCCTTCACTTCTAATATTTACCTTTTAATAGTGGTAAAACTTCCCTGACCGTCGTCAGAGGATAACCTTCCCCAGTCGTCACTGGGGGATAACCTTCTCCAATCTGTCGAGATTGGAGGCTATCCTTCCACAACCTTTGTTGTAGAATTTCTCTATCTTGCGAGTCACACAAAACTTATGATTAGAAAAAATTACTTGTCTCGGACTCACAAATAATTTGGTAACTGTCAATGTGCAGAATTTTGTTAAAAAGGTCTCTGCTTACCTTAGTTTGTGAGCGATCTGTTTGTGAGTCCAGGCCAAGTAGTTGATGACCAAAATTAACCTCTCCTGTCGGACAAATCACGACGAAGGGTCACCATCTGTTAAGGACGTAATATAATGTCAATGTTCAATAGATCATGGAACCTTCAATCGTTCTTGCATGTTCGTTTTCTTTGTCCAAAAAGAGAGGAAAAAAGAACACCAAAGTGCTGAGTCTCAGGGTGCATTCAGTCAACTGTTCACCAGAGTGCAGCTTCACTGAATGACACACCTTGTTTATTTGCGCCAACTCCTTTTATACACATCAGAAGGTTTCGTTATGACTGTTCAGCAGAAGGTTTTGATATATGTTTCGCAGAAGGTACCTCTGGCCTTGGGTGTTATCAGAAAAGGGGGAGTCACCCTAAAACCCTCATTCTTCAGTAATCTACCTTCTACATATTCTCATGGATAACAAAACCTAAACATGTATTACCCTCGTGTTTTGGAAACGGAACTTAATTGTGAGATAAAGGAACATAGCTTCATGAGTACAAAATAGAACAATCCAACAGGTTCCAACTACCGGAGACAGATTTCTTGTGTGTTTCTGACATCCTCTGCAAATAAAGATGATTCTGATTTTGATTCTGCTGATTCTGATTGAATTTACTCAATTTCACAATTTCATTTGCACAATTGTCCAAAAAAAAAAAAAACACAAAATTTGCATCGACATGACCACATTACCGGTAAAATTGCATTGCTCAGTGACTCTCCGTACTTTGGTCTAATGTGATTATGTCTCCAAACTATTTTCTGTCAAATGGCTGTCCGTTGTCGCACGAGAGGGGCTCCAACTACCGGAGACAAATTCCTTGTGTGTTTCTGACATACTCGGCAAAAAAAGAGGATTCAAATTTTGATTCTGCTGATTCTGATTGAATTTACTCTACCTAATCTACTCCTAATAATACTGCCATTGACTCCACTGTAATGTATTCCTCGGACGTGGTTCGGGTTCATAAACCGTGGCTTTGGGGTCCATACAATAATGTGCAATAATTACGTATCATTTAAAAATCCATACCTTCGTATCCCTAGCCTCGAGCCAATTAAAAGCACTGATGTGATAAAATTGTGACGTATCATGAGATACTAATATATATATATATACATATAGATATATGTGTTTATAGAATTGTTTTTTTTTTTTACTGTCGGAAAAGGAGAAACGGGATGTTTAAAAGAGGTACGTGAAGATTCTGTCTCCGAATAAAGAGACAGTAAGTCATAAGAGAGAGAATGACTGCATTATAATTAAGGTCAACCACCGATAAGAAAACAATTCCATGAGAATCTCAAGTGAAGAAGCTTACAGAACCTGGTATTCCCTGGAGGTCTCCCATCCAAGTACTAACCAGGCCCACCGCTGCTTAGCTTCTGAGATCGTGCGTTCTCAGGGTAGTATGGCCATAAGACACATGGTTACCTGAAGAAAAGCAACATTTTTGTTAAATATATTGTAGAAGTTATTTGCTTAGTATGGACGATTTTGAGAAAGGAAGATGTCTCGCCTTCAAGAAGATGACTCAGCAGGAATCATCCGATAGAAGGGCGCCTTGACCAAGGACGTGGCCGGGGACGTGGCAGGTGTTGGTCTCATGTCTTCACCTTGAAACCTTCCACTTAGTGTGTTGTGTCTTGTAGCTTAGTATGTTATGTCTTGGAGCTCAGAAACCTCCCTATTTCAAATAAATACAGGAGCGACGGGAGAGATTGTTGAGAGCGTGATGAAAGGCTATAATCTGAACAATCTCCCATACAATCTCCTCCTCATGAGCAAAAGAAACCAGCGTCTTCATTCCTTTTGTGTCTATTTTTATAGGTGTTGGGTGAGATAGATCCAACATTAAATTGGTCCTTCGAGCCGGATGTCAACACACCCGAGGATTCCAGTTGTGGAGCCGACTTCCAGTTAAGAGACCGTGGCCACGGCAAGTAAGACTTCGTTCTCCTCAGATGGGATCTGAATGTTGATGACAGTCCACAGGATTGAAGACGACTTTGTGAGTTAAAATAAAAAAAAAAAAAAGGGATTAAAGAGTGAGTGAATTGCGCGACAAAGAAGTCTGCGGCAGAATAAACCTTGTGTGATACTAGTCACTGGCAAGTAAAAGAGGGATGGCAGAGTCCAAGAAATTCCGCGAGGACGGCGGAGTCCTGTACGTACTGAAATTCCGTGTTTCCGTGTGTTTGTAAAAACGTTACTAGTATCGTGTGAATGTGTAAAAGTATGAATGTATAAGACAGGATTGTCTTAGGCAGCCGTGGCCCAATGGTTAAGATCATCGCCTGCCACCGTGGGGGACCTAGGTTCAAAACCCTGACTGGACCATCCGCCAACATCCCCCGGACTCACGGCTGTGGTGTCCTTGAGCAAGACACTGATACCCCGAAATGCTCCCCGGGCGCTTCAGCTGCCCCCTGCTCCAGTGTGTTCCACTAACATGTGCATGTGTTCACTGTGATGGGTTAAATGCAGAGAACAAATTTTGTGTGCATGCATGCATGTTCATGACAATAAAAGATGATGATTCTTCTTCTTCTTCTTCTAAGTGACAACTGGGTTTGGAAGCAGATGCAAGAATCCTCCGCTCCGTGTGGGTAAAAGCTTGAGAATTACCAAAACACAGACATTCATTTTCACCCTGTGATTTTGAATAAAATCAGTATTTAGGTCACTCTAGGTGCCAATAAACTGACTTCCAAATTCACAAAAAGGGAAAAAATAACAGTAAAATGGATCCAAAAGAACGCCTAAAGCGTAAAGACTGGAAATATGTTCAACTCCAAAACTCTTCCAAAATAAAACATTTAAACACGTGGATAACCAAATACGGTTTCGCTAGCCAGCTAAATTCGTAAAATTTGGTTCAACTTCGAGACGAAATAAAATGTCGACACAAAAATAAGATATCAAAAATAGAAAAAGAGGGATATGACGACTTATTCTTCTGGCTAAACATGGCGTCTAAAAGAGAAAAAGGAAGTAAGAAAAAGAAGGACTTAGAAAGTGAAAAGAAAAGGCAGGCAGGTAGGGATAAAGACAGAAAGATGACGAGACAGGACCAGTAGTAAGAGTTGAGAAAAAGTGAAAAGAATGAGGAAACAAAGGCATCAGCACCCTTGTACCCGTTTTTGCCACCTCATGAAAGTCCTCCAACTCATGAGTCAGAACCTCAACGAGTTTTATGATCAGGAGGGTCACAAATGAATTGGTCTAAAACTATGGGAGGAACATTGTCTCCCATTCCCAAAATAACAAATATAACCACAGACGAGGGAGACATGGATTTATATCCAATGATTGAGGTGGCAAATCCAAACGTCCAAGAGGACCACAAAGAAACTATTTTGGTCTATAGGACCTGGACTAATGAGGATGTGAAAAAGCCCGTAGCCGGCATCACACCCTATAAAATAGACATTGTCCAGTTTGTTGAGGAAATGGAAAATCTTAGATAGTCCTATCATTTAAATGGAACAGAAACTCAACAAATTTGGATGACTGCAATGGGGCCTGATTGGGACCTTTGCTGAAGAGATTGGGACCCAAAACACCATGGTATTGTAATGCCACATAATGACAGAGAATTATAACATCGAGTTAGGGCTTTAATAGAAAGAACCACAGCCAGGTTCCGCAAAAGGGCAAGGACGACGAACTTTTTGAAGAGTATAGGGTTAGAACGACCGCTTGTTTTAAAGCAAACAGCGGCTTGAAGGATGCCAATCCTCAGGGCCCTTATCAACAACAATTAAAAAATGCCTTACATGCGAATTCTGGAGAACACATTAAAAGATGGGTAGATAAACATTGGATAAAACTAGCAACTGGCCCTCTGGAGGAATATGTTAATCATGCCCTCCACGCAGAGAGAGAGTTAGGATTAAAAAAAAGGAAGATAGATGTCTTCCTCAACGAAGGAGCAGAAATATACTACCAAGGCAGAGGGGGAGCAAATTTTACAGGACGTGGCAGAGGCTGTGGGAGAGGAAGTTATGGTAGAGGTCGAGCCAGTTATGAGGCTGTTGGTGCTGTGGAGAGAAAGGCCACATTGCACGTGACTGCCCTAAAAGAAATAAAAGAGAATACGGACAAACTACCACATGACTAAGCCAGCCTGCTTCCCAACATAACAAATCCTCTTGTGTAATCATTAAAGAGAATGAGGAAGTGGATTTCAATTTACAGGACATTCTGAGTTTGGACACTGAAAAACCTGAAATAACCTTGTTAGTAAATGGGAAATAAATGAAATTTCTTTGCGATACAGGAGCATGTAGGACTGCATGTCGAGAAAAGATTCCAGGTTCCAAACTATCGGGACATAAGGCAATAGTTAGATCTGCAAATGGGCAATTTAGTTTTGCCATGGAACTTGAGCCTGTGTGGATTAGAGACCCACAGGGGAGATCTTGCCCATCTTCGAAGTCCCGGAGTGCCCTGTGAATTTGTTGGGAAGAGATGGCTTATTCCAACTAGGACTTGTACTCATTCCATCGTCAAATGGAAATATTGTAGTGAAACGAAAACATGAATTAAAAAGAGAGGACCTCTATGTGACACTGGAAAGCAGAGAAATTACATTCTATTACACAATCGATATCCCAGACAAACCACCGTTAAACATGGGAAAAGCCCTGTTGTCTGCAGCCTTGCAGCTTATAACGGAAGTAGAAGACAACAAAAAAGGTGATGAGCTGCATATAACTCTGTGGTACAAAAACACACCAGGGCCAGACCCAGGATATGGGAAAAAGTTACGACATGCGACACCTGATAAAATTACTGAAGATTAGACAATGAAACAAAAGTCGCGGCAGGGATTCGTCAATATCCATTAAAACCAGATGCACATGAAGGAATCAAACCGGTAATTGAAGCACTAATTAAGGCAGGAGTTATAGTGGAGTGTCCAGAATCACCATGTAACACACTCATTTTTCCCGTAAAAAAGGCCCCACCTTCAGTGGGTTGGCGAATGGTACAAGACTTACAGGCAGTAAATTCTGCAGTAATACAGAGAGCAGCATGCGTACCAGATCCACACACATTGTTAAATTCATTGAGACCAGACGCTACTGTGTTTACAGTGGTGGACATAAGTAATGCCTTCTTTTCTGTACCAGTAGAAAAGAACAGTCAATTTTGGTTTGCATTCACATTTGAGGGAAAACAATATACATTTACTAGATTACCACAAGGTTACTGTGAAAGTCCAACCATTTATTCACAAGTAATGAGAACAAGCATGTCTAAATTCACTCCCCCAGGAGGGAACCAAATTTTACTCTATGTAGATGATGTTCTCCTGGCATCTCCAGATGGAGAGACATGCATCAAAGATTCATTGGCCTTACTGCATCATCTAGCAGAAGAGGGACATAAAGTTAACAAAAATAAATTACAATGGTGTAAAAGGCAAGTCAAATATCTAGGCCATAATTTAAGTGTAGGAGGAAGGACTATATTCGAAGACAGAAAAGCTATAGTCTTAAAAGCCCCTAAACCACAGATGAAGAAACATATGATGTCATTTTTAGGTCCAAACTATGCAGAAATTGTTGCACCATTGTCAAAATTAATGTATGAAGCTAACCTTAAAATGACATCACCTGTTCAATGGAATACAGAGGCAGAAAAGGCCTTCTGTGACATTAAACAACATTTGGTGTCCAGTACTGCGCTGGCCCTTCCAAATTATGATAAACCATTCATTCAAATGGTAGATTGTAAAAACTATTACATGACCTCCGTACTCACACAACAACACGGTGATGAGCTAAGACCAATAGCTTATTTTTCGACTAAATTGGACAGCGTGACGTGTGCATTACCGAATTGTGTCAGAGCAGTTGTGGCAGCTTCGATGGCAGTAGAGAGCAGTTCCACGATTCTGTTATTTCATCCATTAACTCTTAAAGTCCCACATACAGTGTCTGCTCTCCTATTGCAAACCAATATGGCGTTTTTATCACCTGCAAGACATTTATCTTGCATGGCCATCTTGCTGTCACAACCACATTTGACTGTTGAGCGATGCACAACCTTAAATCCACCCACACTAATACCCTTACTTGATGAAGGCACGCAGCATGATTGTCAGGAATTGGCTGAACAAACTGCTAAATGTAGAGGTGATTTGAAAGATCACCCGTTAAGTGACGGACAGGTTCTATATGTAGATGGTTCTTCGAAAAAAGATGAACTAGGGAAGATAAAAACAGGATACGCGGTGGTAACTTTAGCTATTGTGCTAAAAGCTGAGTCACTACCGTCACATTACTCCGCCCAAGCTGCTGAATTAGTAGCATTAACCGAGGCATGCAAACTAATGATAAATAAAGATGTTACAATCGATACTGATAGCCAATATGCGTATTCCACAGTTCATGTGTTTGCGCAATATTGGGATAACAGAGGAATGATTACGTCAACAGGGAAGCCAATAACACATGCTGAATTACTTAAACAATTATTACACGCAGTGCAACATCCACGAAAAGTGGCAATTTGTAAATGTGTTGCACATACATCTGGCACTGACAAGGTTTCTAAAGGAAACGCATTTGCTGACAAAGCCGCGAAAGAAGCAGCCGATAAACCATTTTTAGGTTTAAAAAAAGAAATTGAACAACAAACCTGAGATGACCACACACTAAAAGACATGCAACAACAAAGTCCACAACAAGAACGCAATTATTGGGAAAAACAAGGTGCAAAACTACAAAATAAAATTTACATTAGCACAGAAGGGAAACAAATACTTCCAAAAAACCTATTTAAATGGGCTGCTATATTGAGCCATGGTGTGTCACATGTCTCAACCGGAGGGATGGTGGCACAGATACATCGACACTATACAACCTATGGTTTCAATTTATATTCAAAGAATTATTGTAGAGCATGCATGATCTGTGCACGACATAATCCGCAAGGGCAATTGCGACCTACTAGAGGTCAATTCCCAGTGCCAACATACCCCTTCCAAAGCATTCACATGGATTACATAGAATTAAGTCAAAGTGAGGGAAAGAAGTTCTGTTTGGTTATCATAGATGCATTTTCTAAATGGATCGAATTATTCCCAACAAAATCACCTGATGCTCTGACGGTGGCAAAAGCACTATGTAAAGACATCATTCCAAGATATGGCATACCTGAAACCATTTACAGCGATAATGGGACTCATTTTGTAAATCAAAAAATCAATAAAATAGGAACCATGTTCCACATCAATTTGAAAAACCATTGTGCTTACCACCCTCAGAGTGCAGGTCTAGTGGAAAGAATGAATGGCACAATTAAAAACAGACTGAAAAAATGTATGGAAGAGACAGGAAGGTCATGGACACAGTGTCTTGACCTCGTTAAAATGTACATCAACATTACAAGCACCGCAGGTTTAACACCATACGAAACATTGTTTGGAAGACCTTATAGACTTCCGTTGTTTAAACAAAAATGGGAACTTGATGACGAAACAACCTTAGCTGATTACATGAGAAAGTTGTTAGAGAAACAAAATGATTTAAAAGTATCTGCTGAAAGTAAACATGTTTCCCAGCAGGAAACCAAGTTGGTTGGACCAGGAGACTGGGTCCTAATTCGAAGCATCAAAAAGAAGCACTGGCATTCACCAAAGTGGGAAGGACCGTATCAAGTGTTATTGACAACTCCAACAGCCCTAAAAATAGCAGAAAGAAATACATGGGTTCATTTAACACACTGTAAAAGAGTCATTTCAGCTGAGTACTCAAATAGGGAAGGTGAGCAAAAGTCTGATAACGGAGCGGGAGCAGATGTGTAGATTCTGAAAATGCTTGCTGGTTAGTGAAGAAAAAAGACACCAACCCTTTTAGTGAGAACTCAGCAGAATGGCACACCCACGTTGGTTACAAGATTCGATAAGTTGTTACGTAGCAACTTTGGCTACTATGGTGTTGGTTTTGTTTATGTGGTACATGGGACGTCCCACCCTAAATGATACAACGAATTTTTTAGATAGAAAATCACCTACCAGCTGGACCAATATGACGAACCCAATAATGGAAAATTTTGAACCATTAACTCGTATCAAAAGGAGTACAGCTGATGATCAGAACTGTGGGCATGGCCTCCAAACGCGGCAAACCGGTTTAATATTTTGTGCCCCCCAAAATCAAACTGCTTTAATCATAATTCCATATGCGGCTCTCACCAATGATGCTCAAGAGAATGGGCAGAATTGGGGATTTGGATGTGACTGGTATGCAACTATAGGCTTTGGATGGGAACACCTCATTGGTGAAACAGGTTATGATTGGTCCAGTTGGTCACTAAAAACAGCAAAAGAACATAGAAAGAAGTTTAACATAAGCAAAACGGCCCATAGTTTAATATTGAAATACAAATCAAGTCACCCAGTGTGTTTGATGATGAGCTTGTGGGCATATTCTGGCGGAAAAGATCCCCAATTCCGAGGAGCATTGTGTTATGGGAACCGTGTTAAACCATTTAAACCATAAATGCCATTGAAAACTTCAAGAAAGGTGGACAAATTTTAATGGTTAACAACATAACTACTGATGATTGGTTCCTTGCTGTCACAGGAGTTTCAGGACAAAATAACAATTGGTTACTATTGGTGGAACAAGCAGCAAATGTAGCGAGAAATGATTGTGTGGTTTGCATGGGTCCGAGGCTTTTGTTGCGCATAGTTCCGGCACAATTATCACAAGATTGTATTATTCCATTAATCATGGGATCCTATATATCCCGTCATAAAAGCAGATAAACACAAACCAATGTTTTCTACTTTAGTACCACCGAATAATTTTACTTGTATAAACATGATTAGTAAAGGCAAAAAATTAGGACCACTGAACGACACACAGTGTAAAGTAACCTTAAAAGTCGGACCAAATTTTATGCCAGTATCACAGAGCGACATCTGGTGGTGGTGCGGAGAGAATAGACTGTTTGATAGATTACCTAAAGATATATCTGGATTGTGCGCTATTATCACTTTGATATTGCATGTGTCAGTATACCCTATGCCTGTTCAAGATTTAATGGAAAGGGCACCAATGTTTTTGTCCAATCTTGAACACAGACAAAAAAGAGATTTATCCTGGCAGAGGCAAAATTATCCAACATAAAACATACATCGACGCCATAGGTGTTCCTCGTGGGGTTCCTAATCAATACAAATTAGCTGACCAAGTTGCAGGAGGATTTGAATACTTCATATGCTGGTGGTGTACGATTAATAAAAATGTTGATGGGATAAACTATATCCACTTCAATGTACAGAGATTAGGAAATTGGACTCAGAGTGGGTTGGAAGCTGTGCATGAGCAACTCAAGGACGTTCCAAGACCGCATAGCTGTCGACATGCTCCTCGCAAGAGAGAGAGGTGTTTGCGGTATGTTTGGAGAACAAACAATACTGCTTCAGATGGCAGCTTGACCAGAGCCATCGATGGTCTACGGACCCTCAATCAACACTCCTTGTGGGACAGCTGGATGGACGTTTTTGGTAAATACAAAACCCTAATTTCACCAATATTGATATCAATTGCTGTTTTTGCAGCCATTCTGACATGGTGTGGATGTTATTGTACCCCATGCATTCGGGCTTTAATCAGTAGATTAATTACCACAGCAATTACCCCCACGTGGAACCGTATGGAGCAGATTTATCCTTTATTGGAGGTTGATAATGATGACGATGATGATGATGATGATGTTGTTTTACCCGATTTTTTTCCTGATCCAGATGATTACGATGTTTAAACTACAACATTCATGTATGACAAGTTTACTCTGAGTGTAAATGTATTTGTTTCATAAAAATGATTCTACAGTTAAAAAAAATTGAAATGAAGTGACTGTTAAATGATATGAGAATTTGTGCAAATACATGATAAACAGGAGGGAAATGTTAAATATATTGTAGAAGTTATCATTTATTTGCTTAGCTTGCATTAGTATTATGGACCTTTTTGAGAAAGGAACATGTCTCGCCTTCAAGAAGATGACTCAGCAGGAATCATCAGAGAGAAGGACGTGGCCGGGACGTGGCAGGTGTTGGTCCCATGTTTTCACCTTGAAACCCTACCCTTAGTGTGTTGTGTCTTGTAGCTTAGTACGTTATGTCTTGTAAACTTAGAAACCTCCCTATTTTCAAATAAATGCAGGAGCGACGGGAGAGATTGTTTAGAGCGTGTTGAGAGGCTGTAATCTGAACAATCTCCCATACGCCCTCCTCATGAGAAAAAGAAACCAGCGTCTTCATTCCTTTTGTGTCTATTTTTTATAATGTTGGGTAAGATAAATCCAACAATACCCAAGGTCAAAGTCAGAAAGTGAGAGGTGCATCGATGAATATGTGGTGGGTGTTTTGAAGTGTTCAAGTGTCTGAGTCAAAGTACCTATGTGATATTTAGTGAACAACTGCTTAAGAATTATCTCACCTAAACAGGTAACTCGAAACGGGACTTGAACCCTGGACCCTCAGATTAAAAGTCTAATACTTCAACCGATTGAGCAATCCAGGAGATAGATTAAATGAGGGAGTGAGCTGAGGAGACGAGGTGCAAATTTAGCACAAGCAAGAAATTTGACACTGACTAAACAGGTACTCGCAAGACAGAAAATCAGATTAAAAACCAGGTATGCAAATGACCAAGATACCCAAGGTCAAAGTGAGAGTGTGTGGTGAACAGATGAACATGTTGGGTGTTTTGAAGTGTTCAAGTGTCTGAGTGAAAGTACCTGCATAATATTTAGTGAACAACTTCTTAAGAATTATGTCGCCTGAACAGGGACTTGAACCCTGGACCCTCAGATTAAAAGTCTGATGCTCTACCGACTGAGCTATCCAGGCTCTACAGTCAATGGGGGAGTGAGTTGAGGAGACGAGGTGCAAATTAAGCGCAAGCAAGATTTGACTGACGAAACAGGTACTCGAAAGACAGAACATCAAATTAAAAGCCTGGTATGTGAATGACCGAGATACCCAAGGTCAAAGTCAGAAAGTGAGAGGTGCATCAATGAATATGTGGTGGGTGTTTTGAAGTGTTCAAGTGTCTGAGTGATATTTTGTGAACAACCTCTTAAAAAATATGTCACCTGAACAGAGACTTGAACCCTTGAGCCTCAGATTAAAAGTCTGATGCTATACTGACTGAGATATCCAGGCTCTACTGGCAATAAGAAATTTGACTGATGAAACAGGTACTCGAAAGACAGAACATTAAAAGCCTGGTATGTGAATGACCGAGATACCCAAGGTCAAAGTCAGAAAGTGAGAGGTGCATCGATGAATATGTGGTGGGTGTTTTGAAGTGTTCAAGTGTCTCAGTCAAAGTACCTGCGTGATATTTAGTGAACAACTGCTTAAGAATTATCTCACCTGAACAAGTAACTCGAACAGGGACTTGAACCCTGGACCCTCAGATTAAAAGTCTAATGCTCAACCGACTGAGCAATCCAGGAGATAGAATAAATGAGGGAGTGAGCTGAGGAGACAAGGTGCAAATTAAGCGCAAGCAAGAAATTTGACACTGACTAAACAGGTACTCGCAAGACAGAACATTAGATTAAAAGCCTGGTATGCGAATGACCGAGATACCCAAGGTCAAAGTGAGAGTGTGTGGTGCATAGATGAACGTTTTGGGTGTTCAAGTGTCTGAGTGAAAGTACTTGCATAATATTTAGTGAACAACTTCTTAAGATTGATATCGCCTGAACAGGGACTTGAACCCTCGACCCTCAGATTAAAAGTCTGATGCTCTACCGACTGAGCTATCCAGGGTCTGTCGTCAATGAGGGACGCAGTGAGGTGAGGATACTAGGTGCAAATTAAGAGTGGCTCTCAAAAGACAGAACATCAGATTAAAAGCCTGGTATCCTACTGACCAAGATACCCAAGGTCAAAGTGAGAGTGTGTGGTGCATCGATGAACATGTGGTGGGTGTTTTGAAGTGTTCGAGTGAAAGTACCTGTGTGATATTGAGGGAACAACTGCTTAAGAATGAGCTCACCTGAACAGGGACTTGTACCCTGGACCCTCAGATTAAATGTCTAATGCTCAACCGACTGAGCTATCCAGGATCTAAAGTAAATGAGGGAGTGAGCTGAGGAGACGAGGTTCAAATTAAGCGCAAGCGACACGACTGAATAAACAGGTACTTGAAAGACAGAACATCTGATAAAAAGGCAGGTATGCTTCTGACTGAGATACCCAAGGTCAAAGTCAGAAAGGGAGAGGTGCATCGATGAACATGTGTTGGGTGTTTTGAAGTGTTCAAGTGTGTGAGTGATATTTAGTGAACAACCTCTTAAGAAGTATGTCACCTGAACAGCGACTTGAACCATCCATCCATCCATTTTCTGAGCCGCTTCTCCTCACTAGGGTCGCGGGCGTGCTGGAGCCTATCCCAGCTGTCATCGGGCAGGAGGCGGGGTACACCCTGAACTGGTTGCCAGCCAATCGCAGGGCACATCGAAACAAACAACCATTCTCACTCACAGTCATGCCTACGGGCAATTTAGAGTCTCCAATTAATGCATGTTTTTGGGATGTGGGAGGAAACCGGAGTGCCCGGAGAAAACCCACGCAGGCACGGGGAGAACATGCAAACTCCACACAGGCGGGGACGGGGATTGAACCCCGCACCTCAGAACTGTGAGGCTGACGCTCTAACCAGTCGGCCACCGTGCCGCCGCGACTTGAACCCTCAGATTAAAAGTCTGTTGCTATACTGACTGAGCTATCCAGGCTCTACTGGCAATAAGAAATGTGACTGACTAAACAGGTACTCGCAAGACAGAACACCTGGTATGCGAATGATAGAGATACCCAAGGTCAAAGTGAGTGTGTATGGTGCATAGATGAACGTGTTGGGTGTTTTGAAGTGTTCAAGTGTCTGAGTGAAAGTACCTGCGTAATATTTAGTGAACAACTTCAGAATTATGTCGCCTGAAAAGGGACTTAAACCCTGGACCCTCACATTAAAACTTCGCAAGAGACATTAATGATGCAAAAGTAACTATTGTTGGTGAGAAGTAGTAACTGTAGTCTAATTACTTTCTCAGGGAAAGTAACATGTTACTTTGCTCATTACTCATAATGGTTGGTTTTATTTATTTATTTATTTATTTTTTGCGTTACCGGCATCACTTGTCCTATGGCAGTCCTTAAAACCACAACCATTAAAGAGAAACCATAACTTCAGCAGCAGCATGATCAGCTTTCCCTTGTCCTGTCATGACATAAATCGATCGAGGCATTCAGCCTGTCAAGTGAATCCCTGTGCTACTTTACTAATGTTGAATGTCATTTTAAATATATTCCGTTTCAAGCTTGTCATGTCAGGAAGTATTTGCGCACTCGAGCCAGCCCAGCCAACTGCATCAGCATATTCATGTGCAGTATACATGAATGTGACAGCTTGCCTTTCTTTGTGATTTGTTCAATTGTAACGACCAAACTTCAAGTGTTTAAAAAACATTCACTGCCATTGACGGCTTTTGAAGTCAAATAACCATGTTAACTGGGAAAGCTGGTAGTGAATGAGTTAAAGAACATTACCAGCCATTCAGCATTATATCCATCCATCCATTTTCTGAGCCGCTTCTCCTCAATAGGGTCGCGGGCGTGCTGGAGCCTATCCCAGCTGTCATCGGGCAGGAGGCGGGGTACACCCTGAACTGGTTGCCAGCCAATCGCAGGGCACATAGAAACAAACAACCATTCGCACTCACAGTCATGCCTACGGGCAATTTAGAGTCTCCAATTAATGCATGTTTTTGGGATGTGGGAGGAAACCGGCGTGCCCGGAGAAAACCCACGCAGGTACGGGGAGAACATGCAAACTCCACACAGGCGGGGCCGGGGATTGAACCCGGGTCCTCAGAACTGTGAGGCTGACGCTCTAACCAGTCGGCCACCCTGCCGCCCTCAGCATTATATAATACAGTTATTTCTAATGCATAGTCATTAAAATATGATTGGTTAGATCAAGTTGTTTCTCATGTTTTTATTTCCAAATTTAAACAGATTTGTTTTATTCCTCTACATCCAATACTGTATATTTCTATCTGTATTTGTTTGTTTTTGTGAATACATAGCAAAGAAGCATCAAAGAAATGAAAGGTGACAAAAAATAATTTTAAAACTGATGTTGAAAACCGTTTGGGAGACAAGTTTGATTTTCACCTGTAGTGAATTAGCATCTGAAGTAGCAGTAAATGTCAGTGAAAATTATGCTGTCATTTCGAGAAGCGTTTCAAAGGTGCCGAGAGAGGACCACGGCACAACAGCCGCTAGCACCACGGGGAGCCTGCCGTGGCCCTCGGCTGCTTCTCGATGCGCCGTGCTTGTTTCTTCGCCTCAGCCGGAATCCGAGTTGGCCAAGGTCTACCAGATGATGAGCACTATGGTTTTACTGTTCATTTGGACCCCTCCTTGAGCCGTCACGTTATCGTGGTGGAAGGGTTAGTGTGTCCCAATGATCCTAGGAGCTAAGGTGTCTGGGGCTTTATGCCCCTGGCAGGGTCACCCATGACAAACAGGTCCTAGGTTAGGGACCAGACAAAGCACGGCACAAAGACCCCTAATGATGACGACAAACGATGGAGTTGGTTTTCCCTTGCCCGGCCGCGGGTCACCGGGGCCTCCCTCTGGAGCCAGGCCTGGAGGTGGGGCTCGAAGGCGAGCGCCTGGTGGCCGGGCCTGCACCCATGGCACTGTCATTGTGTTGCACTGTCTGGGTGAGCAAAGGTGGGCGTTGACATCGGTGACGCACCTGTCATGCATTGTAATCATCAGCCTTTTTAGTGGGCACCGTGACAGTGCGTGGTCGTCGGAATATTCATTCGTTTTTGCCCCCGTGTTTGCCGCCGTTCTGAGCGCTGTCCAAATTTAGGTTCTATACGATTATACCACACGGACCTTTTGTCGTGTCTCCGTGCGTTATCTGTTTTTTGATTCTCTGGTTGTGAGCCCCTTTATTTTCGTATGTCTCGCTATCACATGCTCTGTCATTGAATTAAAATTGTTCGGACCTCTTACCTAGTCTCTTTTTTGGGATCTGCCCTTACGGCATTGCCGTCCGTGACACCTTCCCGTGGGCTCACCACCTGTGGGAGGCGACAGAGGGGTCGGGTGCAGTGCAAGCTGGGCGGGGGCCGAAGGCAGGGACCTTGGCGATCCGATCCCCGGCTACAGAAGCTGGCTCTAGGGACGCGGAATGTCACTTATCTGGCAGGGAAGGAGCCCAAGCTGGTGTGTGAGGTCGAGAAGTTCCGACTAGATATAGTTGGACTCGCCTCCACACACAGCTTGGGCTCTGGTACCAGTCCTCTCGAGAGAGGTTGGATTCCACTCTGGAGTTGCCCACGGAGAGAGGCGCCAAGCAGGTGTGGGTATACTTATTGCCCCCCGGCTTAGCGCCTGTACGTTGGGGCTCACCCCGGTGGATGAGAGGGTAGCCTCCCTCCGCCTTCGGGTGGGGGGGAAGGGTCCTGACTGTTATTTGTGTCTATGCACCAAACAGCAGTTCAGAGTACTCATCCTTTTTGGAGTCATTGGAGGGGGTGCTGGAGAGCGCTCCCGCTGGGGACTCTATCGTTCTGCTGGGGGACTTCAATGCTCACGTGGGCAATGACAGTGAGACCTGTAAGGGCGTGATTGGGAAAAACGGGCCCCCCCGATCAGAACCCGAGCGGTGTTCTGTTATTGGACTTCTGTGCTCGTCACGGATTGTCCATAACGAACACCATGTTCAAGAATAAGGGCGTCCGCACGTGCACTTGGCACCAGCACACCCTAGGTCGCAGTTCGATGATCGACTTTGTGGTCGTGTCATCGGACTTGCGGCCGGATCTCTTGGACACTTGGGTGAAGAGAGGGGCGCAGCTGTCAACTGATCACCACCTGGTGGTGAGTTGGCTCCGATGGTGGGGGAAGATGCCGGTCCGACGTGGCAGGCCCAAACGTATTGTGAGGGTCTGCTGGGAACGTCTGGCAGAATCCCCTGTCAGAAGAAGTTTCAACTCCCACCTCCGACAGAACTTTGGTCATGTTCCGGGGGAGGCGGGGGTGATCGAGTCCGAGTGGACCATGTTCCGCGCCTCCATTGCTGAGGCGGCCGACCGGAGATGTGGCTGTAAGGTGGTCGGTGCCTGTCGTGGCGGCAATCCCTGAACCCGTTGGTGGACACCAACGGTGAGGGATGCCGTCAAGCTGAAGGAGTCCTATCGGGCCTTTTTGGCCTGCTGGCCAGCTGCCCAAGCGGAATGCAGCTCTGGTAGTCGCTGAAGCAAAAACTCAGGTATGGGAGGAGTTCGGTGAGGCCATGGAGAAAGACTTCCGGACGGCTTCGAGGAAATTCTGGTCCACCATCCGGCGTCTCAGGAGAGGAAAGCAGTGCACCACCAACACTGTGTATAGTGGGGATGGGGTGGTGCTGACCTCGACTTGGGACGTTGTGAGTCTGTGGGGAGAATACTTCGAAGACCTCCTCAATTCCACCGACACGCCTTCCCACGAGGAAGGGTTTGAGGACACCGAGGTAGGTAAAAAGCTCCTCGGTGCCAGGGCTCCGGGGGTGGATGAGATTCGCCCGGAGTTCCTAAAGGCTCTGGATGTTGTGGGGCTGTCCTGGTTGAAACGCCTCTGCAACATCGCGTGGACATCGGGGACAGTGCCTCTGAATTGGCAGACTGGGGTGGTGGTCCCCCTTTTTAAGTTGTTCCAAATACAGGGTGATCACACTCCTCAGCCTCCCTGGTAAGGTCTATTCAGGGGTGCTGGAGGGGAGGGTCCGTCGGGAAGTCGAATCTCAGATTCAGGAGGAGGAGTGTGGTTTTCGTCCTGGCTGTGGAACAGTGGACCAGCTCTACACCCTCAGCAGGGTCCTTGAGGGTGCATGGGAATTCGCCCCAACCAGTCTCCATGTGTTTTGTGGACTTGGAGAAGGCGTTCGACCGTGTCCCTCGGGGAGTCCTGTGGAGAGTGCTTCGGCAGTATGGGGTACCGAACCCCCTGATACGGGCTGTTCGGTCCTTGTACGACCGGAGTCAGAGTTTGGTCCGCATATCCGGCAGTAAGTCGGACTCGTTCCCGGTGAGGGTTGGACTCCGCCAAGGCTGCTTTTTTTGTCACCGATTCTGTTCATAACTTTTACAGACAGAATTTCTAGGCACCAGTTTGGTGGCCTCAGTATTGCATCTCTGCTTTTTGCAGATTATGTGGTTCTGTTGGCTTCATCAAGCCGTGACCTCCAACTCTCACTGGAGCAGTTCGCAGCCGAGTGTAAAGCGGCTGGGATGAGAATCAGCACCTCCAAATCTGAGACCATGCTCCTCAGTCGGAAAAGGGTGGCATGCCCTCTCCAGGTCGGGGATGAGATCCTGCCCCAAGTGGAGGAGATCAAGTATCTTGGGGTCTTGTTTACGAGTGAGGGAAGAATGGAACGGGAGATTGACAGGCGGATCGGTGCAGTGTCTGCAGTGATGCGGACTTTGTATCGATCCGTTGTGGTAAAGAAGGAGCTAAGCCGAAAGGCAAAACTTTCATTTTACCGGTCGATTTACGTTCCTAACCTCACCTATGGTCACGAGCTGTGGGTCGTGACCGAAAGAACAAGATCCCGATACAAGCAGCCGAAATGAGTTTCCTCCGCAGGGTGTCCGGGCTCTCCCTTAGAGATAGGGTGAGAAGCTCGGTCATCCGGGAGGATCTCAGAGTAGAGCCGTTGCTCCTTCATATTGAGAGGAGCCAGATGAGGTGGCTGGGGCATCTGATTCGGATGCCTCCCGGACGCCTCCCTGGTGAGGTTTTCTGGGCACGTCCCACCGGGAGGAGACCCCGGGGACAACCCAGGACTCGCTGGAGAGACTACGTCCTTCGGCTGGCCTGTGAACGACTCGGGATCCCCCCGGAAGAACTGGATGAAGTGGCTGGGGAGAGTGAAGTCTGGGTGTCCCTGCTAAAGCTACTGCGCCCGCGACCCGAACCCGGATAAGCGGTCGAAAATGGATGGATGGATGGATGTTGGATAGATTCAAT
Source organism: Phyllopteryx taeniolatus (assembly GCF_024500385.1). Taxonomy (NCBI): domain Eukaryota; kingdom Metazoa; phylum Chordata; class Actinopteri; order Syngnathiformes; family Syngnathidae; genus Phyllopteryx; species Phyllopteryx taeniolatus. The sequence continues at coordinate 592,619 of NW_026903217.1, forward strand.
ATACCGAAGAGCTTTAATGCTTCCACAAATATAGATTTTAGTAGTGTAACATCTTTTTACTAACCATTAATAATTATCTTGTCTGATGTTAGATAAATTGTAGAAGTTATCATTTATTTGCTTAGCTTGCATTAGTATAATGGACAATTTTAGATGTCTCGCCTTCAAAAAGAAGACTCAGCATCATCCGATGGAAGGGCGCCTGGACCAAGGACGTGATCGGATGTGGTCGGGTCGTGACAGGTGTTGGTTCAATATTATGTGTTGTGTCTTATTACTTAGAATACTATGTCTGGGAAAAACCCTCTTATCATCAAATATTTTGTGTTGTGTCTTATTGCTTAGAACATTATGATTTGTAAATCCCTCCTATTTCAAATAAAAGCAGGAGCGAGGGGGGGGATTGTTTAGAGCGTGTTGAGAGGCTGTGATCTGAACAATCTCCCATACGCCCTCCTCATGAGAAAAAGAAACCAGCGTCTTCATTCCTTTTGTGTCTATTTTTTTATAATGTTGGGTAAGATAAATCCAACATCTGATTAGGGTGAGGCGGCACGGTGGACGACTGGTTAGAGCGTCTGCCTCACAGTTCTGAGGATCGGGATTCAATCCCCGGCCCCGCCTGTGTGGAGTTTGCGTGTTCTCCCCGTGCCTGCGTGGGTTTTATCCGGGCACTCCGGTTTCCTCCCACATCCCAAAAACATGCATTAATTGGAGACCTTAAATTGCCCATAGGTGTGAATGTGAGTGCGAATGGTTGTTTGTTTGTATGTGCCCTGCGATTGGCTGGCAACCAGTTCAGGGTGTACCCTGCCTCCTGCCCGATGATGGCTGGGATAGGCTCCAGCACGCCAGCGACCCTAGTGAGGAGAAGCGGCTCAGAAAATGGATGGATGGATGATTAGGGTGAGAAGCTTGGTCATCCGGGGGCTCATAGTCGAGCCGCTGCGCCTCTGCATTTAGAGGAGCCAGATGAGGTGGCTCGGGCATCCGTTTAGGATTCCTCCCTAACCTCTCCCTGCTGAGGTGTTCTGGGCACACTGTGTATCAAGCTTATTTAGTGCCAAACCCAAATATACAGTGGTAAAGAAAGTTTTCAGAGCCCCTTAAATTTTTCACTCTTTTTTATATTGCAGCCATTTGCTAAAATCATTTGTTCATTTTTTTTCCACATTAATGTACAACCCCAATTCCAATGAAGTTGGGACGTTGTGTTACACAAATAAAAATAGAATACAACGATTTGCAAATCATGTTCAACCTATATTTAATTGAATACACTACAAAAACAAGATATTTAATGTTCAAACTGATAAACTTGATTGTTTTTAGCAAATAATCATGAACTTAGAATTTTATGGCTGCAACACGTTCCAAAAAAGCTGGGACAGTGTCAAGTTTATCAGTGTGTTGCATCACCTTTTCTTTTAACAACATTCAATAAATGTTTTGGAACTGAGGACAATAATTGTTGAAGCTTTGTAGGTCAAATTCTCTCTCATTCTTGCTTGATGTACAGCTTCAGCTGTTCAACAGTCCGGGGTCGCCGTTGTATTTTTCGCTCCATAATGCGCTGCACATTTTCAATGGGAGACAGGTCTGGAGTGGAGGCAGGCCAATCTCGTACCCGCACTCTTCTTATGTTTAACACAACGTCCCAACCTCATTGGAATTGGTGTTGTAAACACAGCACCCCATATTGACAGAAAAACAATGGAATTGTTGAAATGTTTTCCAATTTATTAAAAAAGAAAAACTGAAATATCAGTATTCAGACCCTTTGGTCAGTATTGAGTAGAAGCAACCTTTTGAGCTATTACAGCCAAAAGTATTTTCGGGAATGATGAAACAAGTTCTTCACACCTGGATTTGGGGATCCTCTGCCATTCCTCCTTGCAGATCCTCTCCAGTTCTGTCAGGTTGGATCGTGAACATTGGTGTACAGCCATTTTCAGGTCTCTCCAGAGATGCTCAATTGGGGTTAAGTCAGAGCTCTGGATGGGCCATTCAAAAACAGTCACAGAGTTTTTCTGATGCCACTCCTTTGGTATTTTAGCTATGACTACAGGCCTGTCGCCTTGACATCTGTGGTCATGAAGTCCTTTGAAAGTCTCGTGCTGGACCATCTCAAGAGCATCACAGGTCCCCTGCTGGACCCCCTGCAGTTTGCCTACTGAGCGAACAGGTTTGCGGATGATGCAGTCAACATGGGACTGCACTTCATCCTTGCACACCTCGACAGTGCAGGGACCTACGCGAGGATCCTGTTCGTGTATTTCAGCTCAGCGTTCAACACCATCATCCCTGAACTCCTTTCATCCAAGCTTCTCCAGCTCAGCGTCTCACCTGCCATCTGCCAGTGTATTTACAGTTTCCTGATGGGCAGGACACAGCAGGTGAGGCTGGGAGAGACCACCTCATCCACACGCAGCATCAGCACTGGGGCGCCCCAAGGTTGTGTCCTCTCTCCGCTGCTCTTCTCTCTCTACACGAACAACTGCACCTCAGCGCACGCGGCTGTCAAACTCCACAAGTTGCAGATGACACCAATGTCATCGGCCTCATCAAGGACGGTGACGAGTCTGCATATCGACAGAAAGCGCAGCGGCTGGAGCTGTGGTGCGGCCGACACAACCTGGAGCTGAACACGCTCAAGACTGTAGAGATGATCGTGGACTTCAGGAGGTATCCTTGGCCACAGCTGCCCCTCACGTTGTCCAGCTGCCTTGTGTCAACCGTCGAGACCTTCAAGTTAATGGGAATTACAATCTCTCAGGACCTGAAGTGGGCGACCAACATCAACTCCGTCCTCAACAAGGCCCAGCAGAGGATGTACTTCCTGCAGCTTCTGAGAAAGCACGGCCTGCCACAGGAGCTGATGAGTCAGTTCTACACAGCGGTCATCGAATCAGTCCTGTGTTCTTCTATCACAGTCTGGTTTGGTGCTGCTACAAAAAAGGACAAACTCCGACTGCAACGGACAATAAAAACTGCTGAAAGGATTGTCGGTACCCAACCACCCACCCACCCTTGAGGACTTGCACGCTGCCGGAACTAAGACAAGAGCGTGCAAAATCCTCTCGGACCCTCCACATCCCGGTCACCAGCTCTTCCAGCTCCTTCCCTCAGGTAGGCGCTACCGATCAATGCAAACTACAACTAGCAGACATTCCAACAGCTTCTTCCCTCTTGCGATCAACTTCTTAAACACCTAACCTACAATTCCATTACAAAATGCTGGCAATTTTTTTACTTGAGTTCATTGTGGCGGCAGGGTGGCCGACTGGTTAGCACGTCAGCCTCACAGTTCTGAGGAGCGGGGTTCAACCCCCGGCCCCGCCTGTGTGGCGTTTGCATGTTCTCCCCGTGCCTGCATGGGTTTTCTCCAGGCACTCCGGTTTCCTCCCACATCCCAAAAACATGCATTCATTGGAGACTCTAAATTGCCCGTAGATGTGCATGTGCAGGCGAATGGTTCTTTGTTTGTATCTGCCCTGCAATTGGCTGGCAACCAGTTCAGGGTGTACCCCGCCTCCTCCCCGATGATAGCTGGGATAGGCTCCAGCACGCCCGCGACCCTAGTGAGGAGAAGCGGCTCAGAAAATGGATGGATGGATGAGTTCATTGTCACATTTCTTTTTGGGCCAATTATATATTACTCGTGCACTCACTGTTGTAGTCTTGCCACGCTGCACTATTTGTTGTTGACCAATACTGGCCACTCTTGCCAAAGTAGCATCGGCTCCATTTGCACACTGATTGAGGAGTATCTGCAACATTTGCAAAACCAACATTGTCCCAGATTATCGCGCTACTCATCACTTTAAACTGCATACACTCCTTGAAGTCTCGGCGCCCTTTGCACAATGGTCATTACACCGGACTATTGCAATTATTCGTCATTCGAACTGCTCTTAGTGCTAGAGGCCTCTGCATCTTTTGCACAATTGTAAAAAAAAATAAAAAATAAAAAAAATAAAAAATAATGTACCGGCATTACCAGATAACTATTAACCCCTTATTGGTCAGTGACTGTTTTTTGTCAATGTCTTTATGTCTCAAAAGTGTTATTTGTCAATTGACTGTCTGTTGTCGTACTAGAGTGGCTCCAACTACCGGAGACAAATTCCTTGTGTGTTTTTTGGACATACTTGGCAAATAAAGATGATTCTGATTCTGATGTGCTTAGGGTCACTGTCTTTTTTGAAGGTGAACCTTCGGCCCAGTCTGAGGTTCTGAGTACACTGGAGAAGGTTTTCATCCTGGATATTCCTGTACTTGGCCGCATTTATCTTTCCTTCAATTGCAACCAGTCGTCCTGTCCCTGCAGCTGAAAAACACCCCCACAGCATGATGCTGCCACCACCATGCTTCACTGTTGGGACTGTATTGGACAGTTGATGAGCAGTGCCTGGTTTTCTCCACAATATGCCACTTAGAATTAAGGCCAACAATTTCTATCTTGGTCTCATCAGACCAAATAATTCTTATAATTATTTAATTATAATTATTTCTCAACATCTTTGAGTCCTTTACATGTTTTTTAGCAAGCTCCATGTGGGCTTTCATGTGTCTTGCACTGAGGAGAGGCTTCCGTCGGGCCACTCTGCCATAAATCCCAGACTGCTGGAGGGGTGCAGTGATGGTTGTCTTTCTAGAATTTTCTTCCATCTCCCGACTGCATCTCTGAGCTCAGCCACAGTGATCTTTGGGTTCTTCTTTACCTCTTTCACCAAGTTGCTCAGTTTGGCCGGACGGCCAGCTCGAGGAAGGGTTCTGATCGTCAAAAACGTCTTCCATTTCAGGATTATGGAGGCCACTGTGCTCTTAGGAACCTTAAGTGCAGCAGAAATGTTTTTGTAACCTTTGCCAGATCTGTGCCTTGCCACAATTCTGTCTCTGAGCTCTTCAGTCAGTTCCTTTGACCTCATGATTCTCCTTTGCTCTGTGAGCTGTAAGGTCTTATGTAGACAGGTGTGTGGCTTTCCTAACCAAGTCCAATCAGTATAATAAAAAGCAGCTGGACTCCAATGGAGGTGTAGAACCATCTTAAGGATGATTAGAAGAAATGGACAGCACAAGTTAAATACATTAATGGCACAGCAAAGGGTCTGAATACTTATGGCTGTGTGATATTTCAGTTTTTCTTTTTTAATAAATCAACAAAAATGGAATTGTTAAAATGTTTTCCGATTTATTAAAAAAGAAAAACTGAAATATCAGTATTCCGACCCTTTGCTCAGTATTGAGTAGAAGCAACCTTTTGAGCTAATACAGCCAAAGGTCTTTTTGGGAATGATGAAACAAGTTCTTCACACCTGGATTTGGGGATCCTCTGCCATTCCTCCTTGCAGATCCTCTCCAGTTCTGTCAGGTTGGATCGTGAACATTGGTGTACAGCCATTTTCAGGTCTCTCCAGAGATGTTTTTCTGAAGCCACTCCTTTGGTATTTTAGCTATGACTACAGGCCTGTCGCCTTGACATCTGTGGTCATGAAGTCCTTTGAACGTCTCGTGCTGGACCACTTCAAGAGCATCACAGGTCCCCTGCTGGACCCCCTGCCGTTTGCCTACCGAGCGAACAGGTTTGCGGATGATGCAGTCAACATGGGACTGCACTTCATCCTTGCACACCTCAACAGTGCAGGGACCTACGCGAGGATTCTGTTCGTGTACTTCAGCTCAGCGTTCAACACCATCATCCCTGAACTCCTTTCATCCAAGCTTGACCAAGGGATGCACACCAGAAGAAGCAGCACAATGAATTGAACTATTAATTTATGATGCACTAACTGTTTGTTAAATGTTATTAATCTGAGTTTTCTTGCCACAGTTTGAACACACGGGACACCTGGCTGGGCAGGTACGTGCGAGCCAGGATAGCAGCTTTGGGTAGGCGGTTGGTTCTGATCAGAAGCTCCAAACATTGATCCAGTCTGTGTGGAAATGATGACAGAACAACAGTTACACCATTGACTTTCACTTGGGGAGAGCTGAATCCTAGTCGAGATTCAAAAGGGGGTAGAGAGGTCCGGGGGGCAATTTAGGTCAAGGAGGACCTCCTCCCCTATCTGTATGGGGTTAGGTTCGGGTTCAGTCATTCTTTTCCTACGGAAAATTTTGGGTCACGCATTTGGGCACTGGTTCGGAAGATCCTACAAGTTCTGAGTCTTTCGATAGAGCAGGGAGGCGATGCCGAAAGTCATGCAGTAACCGAGACTGACCAAGGCAATTAAGATGTTATCTGCTGCGGACCAGGAGTCCATGAGTGGGAGCTCAGTTGTTCTGTCTGTTTTAGTGTCTTGACTAGCCATTTGGACCCAACAATTTCTGCATGAGTCGTAGTAACATGGTAGCGAGGTGTAGCTTCTGCTCTACACCGCGACCCATCCTTCATAGGCTTCAGCCTACAAATCCCATCCGCTACATCTCGGATGAACAGCTTACTGGGACACAGGTAAGGAATGTTTTTGCGAGGATGCACATGTGCAAATTAGGCGCCAGATGCAGATCAGGATTACTATCATGATAGGCGACTACCGCGGGAGTACTGACTCGGACGTCAGTGTCGTGCTGCCAGATGCCAACATTAATTACAAGACATACAAGATAGTCGAACTCCCGAGAGAAAAAGCCAAGTGGGCTTGGACAGGGGTTATGGGGCTTGCTAGACCTTTAGACAGGATGCTTTCGACTAACCTCAGGGGTACCAAGTATGGAGGGATTCTGCCCATTGCTAAATTGTCTATGGATGAAGAGACATGATGTAGCATGTCATTAATCAATGTGATAACAATCTGTGTTTGAGCATAATCCGTTTGGACCACCGACGGCAGCTGTCTAGTTTGGTTCAGGATGACACTGTAGTGTTGAGGACAAGGATAGTGCCCTCGAGTGTCTTGCCTAACGATTGGAGGTTAGCGGTTTGTCTCTCCATACTGCGTCGAATGTTAGGAATTTCAGTTCGGAACGCCCCAATCTGTTTCTTAACCGTGTTTAAACTGATGCTGTTAACCGTGGAGGTTCCTATGCTAAACAATGAGTAAGCCCCCTACAAAACGCTTTGAACGTCTGGGGATTCCGCTGACGTCGGCCTGGGTGACGGCGAATTTTTATCGTTGCTGGAGCAGGTTTGTGTTGTCGAAGGCAGCATGGTGGATAGCGTTGCGGGACTACGTGGCTCATGGGGATAACATACAAACTCACACAGGCGAGGCCAGATTTTAACCCGTCCTCAGAACTGTGAGGCAGACGTGCTAACCATGCCCCGGTGACAGCTAAATTAGCTCCTTAACGAATACGCTAAGTCTGTCCAGCACAAGAAAGCCTTGTAGCTCAGTGTTTAGATCACTGGTTTAGTAAACCATTGCTTGTGAGGTCCATTCTAACTGAGGCCTGAAGTCAATTTTCGCAGTTGCAATTCATGATGCTATCCACAGTTGGAATGTGGGTGTCTGCATGGTCATTTTGAGTGTGTAAAAAATCATCAGGTACGCTTTCATCCCTTGCGAATAAGCTGACGACAGACCTTTCCTACCTTTTGTCGACCTAAATCTCAGAATACATGAAGTTTCATTTTGCAAAATTAGGTGTTGTAAGTTCATTAGCTGAAACACTAACAGGCCTCATAGCTGGCAGCTCCTCCTCTGGTTGAATCTATCCATCCATCCATCCATTTTCTGAGCCGCTTCTCCTCACTAGGGTCGCGGGCGTGCTGGAGCCTATCCCAGCTGTCATCGGGCAGGAGGCGGGGTACACCCTGAACTGGTTGCCAGCCAATCGCAGGGCACATAGAAACTAACAACCATTCGCACTCACAGTCATGCCTACGGGCAATTTAGAGTCTCCAATTAATGCATGTTTTTGGGATGTGGGAGGAAACCGGAGTGCCCGGAGAAAACCCACACAGGCACAGGGAGAACATGCAAACTCCACACAGGCGGGGACGGGGATTGAACCCCGCACCTCAGAACTGTGAGGCTGACGCTCTAACCAGTCGGCCACCGTGCCGCCCTGGTTGAATCTACAAAGACATAATGTAGCTCCTTCTGACCTGCTCTCTACTTTTCCATCAACATCCTCAAAACAAATAATGGGGTACTCTTTCTAGTCATGAAACCACACTGTTGCTCACAAATACTCACTTCTGTCCTGAGTCTAGCCCCCACTACTCTTTCCCATAACATCATTGTGTGGCTCATCAACTTTATTCCTCTATAGTTCCCACAGCTCTGCACATCACCTTTGTTCTTAAAAATTGGCACCAGCACACTTTTCCTCCATTCCTCAGGCATCTTCGACAAATGACTGAGAACTATGAGAATTTCTTGGGTAGCCCCTCACTTACACTCTGGTCCTATAGATGTTTATAATTTACATAGCCACTCCCACCACACTTCAGTTGTACAGCCGGTTCCATGACCCCCTGTCCTGCATGCTTCCACTCCTATCCCTGTCCTGTCCAGTCCTGTCCTATCTTGTTGTATCCTTCCCTCACAGGCGGTAGCACAACTGCCCCATACAACACTCGATTCTGTGTCATTGTACTAGATTACTTTCCTCATCTTGTTAACAGCAAGAGAGAGTTTTGTCTTTTGTTGTCGTCTTTTCCTCTATTATTTAACTACCTTTTCACTCTGTCTCTTTTTTTGTTTCTGAAATTGCCCTACACAAACTTTGCTCTATTCAACTGAACGATTGTAATTCTCAATAAATATCCATTAGAATACAAAGAAACCACAATTCAAGAATGGTTAGCATAAACATTGAATCTGTATCTGGGTGGAAGGCCCTAGTGAGAATTGAAATTACGAACCCCTGGTTTACAAGATCAGTGGTCTCGCCCCTGAGATATGAGACATTCTGTTAGCATTTTAGCTCATGAGCTTTTACCTAATTTTACAAAATGAAGAGCAAAGCTTGGAAATATCTATGACCAGCTTGTTAACCACAGTGCTAATGGTAGGTTAGCAAAGGATGACAGAGTACGTCATTGCTTTTGACATGCTCAAATTGACTATTCAGGAAGCTGGTTTCCTACCTTGTCTAGCATCATGTATAACAACTACAAAACTAGACTTCAGGTCTCAGTGGGAATTGAACTCACGACCCCCGGTTTACTAGACCAGTGCTGTAGCCACTGAGCTATGAGGTCTTGCTCTTCATGCTAGAGTTACCATTTTGGTTAACGACCTAACAACCACAGTGGGCAATTTCATTGTCGGCTTGTTTAGAAAAAAGGTTTTAAGGAATTTAATTGTCATACCAACACACATTTACACATGTTGTGAGCAATTTATAGTATCTGGGTGGTAGGCCCCAGTGAGAATTTAAATCACGATCCCTGGTTTACAAGACCAGTGCTTTCGCACCTGAGATATGAGGCCTTCTGTTAGTGTTTTAGCTCATTAGCTAACACCGAATTTTACAAAATGAAGAGCATAGCTTGGAAATGTCTGTGATCAGCTTGTTAACCATAGTGCTAATGGGATGTTAGCAAGGGATGACAGAGTACGTCATGGCTTTTGACACGCTCAAAATTGCTATAAAGAAAGCTGGTTTTCTACCTTGGCTAGCGTCATGTATTACAAATGTGAAACAAGACTTCTGGCCTCAGTGAGAATTTAACTCAGGAACCCTGGTTGACTAGACCAGTGCTCTTGCCACTGAGCTATGAGGCCTTCCTTTTCAGGTTAGCGTTACCATTTTGGTTAACTAGTGTTGGATTGTTCTATTTTGTACTAGCTATGTTCCATTATCTAACAATTAAGTTCCGTTTCCAAAACACTAGGGTAATACATGATTAAGTTTTGTTATCCATGAGAATATGTAGGAGTTTAGATTACTGAAAAATTATGGTTTTAGGATAAATCCCCTTTTCTGATAACACCCAAGGTAGAGCAGGAAGCAGAGCTGGAGGTGGCGGAAATGAATCAGAATCAGAATCAGAATCATCTTTATTTGCCAAGTATGTCCAAAACACACAAGGAATTTGTCTCCGGTAGTTGGAGCCGCTCTAGTACAACAGACAGTCAATTTACAGAACACTGGAGACATAAAGACATTGACAAAAAACAATTGTGCAAAAAGATGCAGAGTCCTCTAGCACTTAGAGCAGTTCGAATGACTAATATCGCAATAGTCCGGTGCAATGACCATTGTGCAAAGGGCACTGAGACTTCAAGGAGTGTATGCGGTTTAAAGTGACGAGTAGTGCGATAATCTGGGACAATGGTTGTGCAAATGTTACAGATACTCCTCAATCAGTGTGCAAATGGAGCAGATGCTACTCTGGCATGAGTGGCCAGTATATGCAAATAGTGCAGCATGGCGAGACAACTACAGTGAGTGCACGAGTAATACATAATTGGCCCCACAGAAATGTGACAATGAACTCAAGTCAAAAAATTGCCAGCTTGTTGTAATGGAATTATAAGTTAGCTTTTTAAGAAGTTGATTGCAAGAGGGAAGAAGCTGTTGGAATGTCTACTAGTTCTAGTTTGCATTGATCGGTAGCGCCTACCTGAGGGAAGGAGCTGGAAGAGCTGGTGACCGGGGTGGGGAGGGTCAGAGAGGATTTTGCACGCCCTTGTCTTAGTTCTGGCAGCGTGCAAGTCCTCAAGGTTGGGTAGGGGGGTACCGACAATCCTTTCAGCAGTTTTGATTGTCCGTTGCAGTCGGAGTTTGTCCTTTTTTGTAGCAGCACCAAACCAGACTGTGATGGAAGAACACAGGACTGATTCGATGACCGCTGTGTAGAACTGTCTCAGCAGCTCCGGTGGCAGGCCGTGCTTTCTCAGAAGCCGCAGGAAGTACATCCTCTGCTGGGCCTTTTTGAGGACGGAGTTGATGTTGGTCGCCCACTTCAGGTCCTGAGAGATTGTAATTCCCAGGAACTTGAAGGTCTCGACGGTTGACACAAGGCAGCTGGACAACGTGAGGGGCAGCTGTGGCGAAGGATGCCTCCTGAAGTCCACGATCATCTCTACAGTCTTGAGCGTGTTCAGCTCCAGGTTGTGTCGGCCGCACCAGAGCTCCAGCTGCTCCGCTTCCTGTCGATATGCAGACTCGTCACCGTCCTTGATGAGGCCGATGACAGTGGTGTCATCTGCAAACTTCAGGAGTTTGACAGTCGGGTTCGGTGAGGTGCAGTCGTTCGTGTAGAGAGAGAAGAGCAGCGGAGAGAGGACACAACCTTGGGGCGCCCCAGTGCTGATGCTGCGTGTGGATGAGGTGGCCTCCCCCAGCCTGACCGGCTGTGTACTGCCCGTGAGAAAGCTGTAAATCCACTGGCAGATGGCAGGTGAGACGCTGAGCTGGAGAAGCTTGGATGAAAGGAGTTCAGGGATGATGGTGTTGAACGCTGAGCTGAAGTCCACGAACAGGATCCTCGCGTAGGTCCCTGCACTGTCGAGGTGTTCTAGGATGAAGTGCAGTCCCATGTTGACTGCATCATCCGCAGATCTGTTCGCTTGGTAGGCAAACTGCAGGGGGTCCAGCAGGGGACCTGTGACACTCTTGAGGTGGTCCAGCACGAGACGTTCAAAGGACTTCATGACCACAGATGTCAAAGTGACAGGCCTGTAGTCATTCAGACCCGAGATTGCAGGTTTCTTGGGGACTGGAATGATGGTGGAGCGTTTGAAATAGGATGGAACTTCGCACATTTCCAGAGATCTGTTGAAGATCTGAGTGAAGACTGGAGTGAGCTGGTCTGCGCAGACTTTGAGGCAGGATGGGGAGACGTGATCCAGGCCTGCCGCTTTGTTAATCTTTTGTTGAAGAATGATGGTTTTAAGGTGACTCCCCCTTTTCTGATAACATCCAAGGCCAGAGGTACCTTCTGGTAAACATATATCAAAACCTTCTGCTGAACAGTCATAACGAAACCTTCTGACGTGTATAAAAGGAGTTAGTTCAAATAAACAAGGTGTGTCATTCAGTGACAGTTGATTGAATGCACCCTGAGACTCAGCATTCTGGTGTCTTATTTTTTCCTCTCTTTTTGGACAAAGAAAACGAACATGCAAGGACGATTGAAGATTCCATGATCTATTGAACATTGACATTATATTACGTCCTTAACACTAGCTAACAAACAGTGGGCAAATTCATTGTCAGCTTGTTTAGAAAAAAGGTTTTAAGGAATTTAATTGTCATAGCAACACACATTTACAGATGCTATAGGCAATTTATAATCTTCAATTAACCTACCATGCATGTTTTTGCAATGTGGGAGGAAACCGGAGTGCCTGGTGAAAGCCCACGCAGGCACCGGGAGAACATGCAAGCTCCACACAGGCGAGGCCTAAGTTAGCATTTTGGTTAACGAGCTAACAACAAAGTGGGCAAAAGTGCATTGTCAGCTTGTTAAGAAACAAGGTTTCAAGGAATTTAATTGTCTTAACAACACACATTTACACATGATATTGCATGAAATTCGATACCCAAAGTCCCGGCATTAGCCGAATAAGTCTTGAAGGGAAATCAGAATAGAATTAGAAAATAAAAATAAATAACGTAACGATAACACAACGATAACAACAATGAAACAAATGCTAAACCCCAGTTGTGAGTTAGCGCAAAGATGCAAATGCAGCAGAAATACGAATGTGTGAGGCTTGAATTGTGCATATTTACATGCTCATTTAGTTACTGTTTTACTATACCAGGGATCTAAGCACTTGTTGTCTAGGCTAGCGTTGGTATTTTGGTGAAAGCGCTAATTTCGTTGCCACAGAATAATATGTCCCAGATTAGCTCGTAGTGGGTAGTGGAAGGTGTATGTTGAAAAAGCACTTTGTATTTGTCAGTTTGGGGGAATACAGTTACTCTTGTTCATGCATTGTTGACTTTCAGTCGGGCCACAATGGTAATTTTTGGTACAGAGATTGTGAGTATTGACTGAGGAGAAGAAGGTTGCTGTTCCAATGACAACTGCAGAGTGTAGCATTTGGATGGAGTTATCCTGTTTCACATAATCAATAGCAGTTGTTTAGATTGCCAACAGGCGCCAGTGAGAATTGAACTCACAACCCCTGGTTTACAAGACCAGTGCTCTAACGGCTGAGCTATGAGGCCTTCTGTTAGTTTTTTAGCTCATGAGCTAACACCGTATTTTACAAAAGGCAGGATAGCAATGGAGTGTGATGTTGGTAGTTGCCATGGTCAAACAGCATTTTGAAAATTTCTGGGCATGACACCATACTGTTGCTCGCAAATACTCACTTCTGTCCTGAGTCTAGCCTCCACGACGCTTTCCCATAACTTCATTGTGTGGCTCATCAACTTTATTCCTCTATAGTTCCCACAGCTCTGCACATCACCCTTGTTCTTAAAATGGGCACCAGCACACTTCTCCTCCATTCCTCAGGCATCTGCGACAAATGACTGTGAACTATGTGAATTTCTTGGGTAGGCCCTCACATACACTCTGGTCCTGTAGATGTTTATAATTTACATAGCCACTCCCACCACACTTCAGTTGTACAGCCGGGTCCACGACCCCCTGTCCTGAAAGCTTCCACTCCAGTCCCTGTCCTGTCCTATCTTGTTGTATCCTTCCCTCACAGGGTATCTATTGGGTGCTCTATTCGACTGAACGATTGTAATTCTCAATAAATATCAATTAGAATACAAATAAACCATAACTCAAGAATGGTTAGCATAAACATTGAATCTGTATCTGGGTGGTAGGTCCCAGTGAGAATTGAAATCACAACCCCTGATTTACAAGACCAGTGCTCTCGCCCCTGAGCTGTGATGCCTTCTGTTAGCTTTTTAGCTCATGAGCTAACACCTAATTTTATAAAATGAAGAGCAAAGCTTGGAAATGTCTGTCATCAGCTTGCTAACCATAGTGCGAATGGTATGTTAGCAAGAGATGACAGAGTACGTCATGGCTTTTGACACTCTCAAAATGGTGAAACAGGAAGCTGGTTTCCTACCTTGGCTAGCGTCATGTATAACATATGTGAAACTTATGGCCTCAGTGAGAATTGAACTCACAACCCCTGGTTTACAAGACCAGTGCTCTAGCCACTGAGCTATGAGGCCTTTCTTTTCATGTTAGAGTTACCATTTTGGTTAACTAGCTAACAAACACAGGGAAAATTTTCAGCTTGTTTAGAAAAAAGGTTTTAAGGTATTTAATTGTCATACCAACACACATTTACACATGCTATGGGCAATTTATAGTCTTCAATTAACCTACCATGCATGTTTTTGCAATTTGGGAGGAAACCGGAGTACCTGGTGAAGGCCCACGCAGGAACCACGAGAACATGCACAGGCGAGGCCTAAGTTAGCATTTTGATTAAAGAGCTCACAACCACAAAGTGGGCAAAAGTGCATTGTCAGCTTGTTAAGAAAAAACAAGGTTTCAAGGAATTTAATTGTTTTACCAACACACATTTACACATGATATTGCACGAAAGTCGATACGCAAAGTCCCGGCATTAGCCGAATAAGTCTTTAATTGAAATCACAATAGAATCAGAAAATAAAAATAAATAACGTAATGATAACACAATGATAACAACAATAAAACAAATGCTAAACCCCAGTTGTGAGTTAGCGCAAAGATGCAAATGCAGAAAAGGCTGTGGATGCAGCAGAAATACAAATGGCTTGAATTTTGCATGATATTTACATGCTCATTTAGTTACTGGTTTACGATAGGTTTACTATACCAGTGATCTTAGCACTTGTTGTCGAGGCTAGCGTTGGCATTTTGGTGAAAGCGCTAATTTCGTTGCCACAGAATAATATGTCCCAGATTAGCTCGTAGTGGCTAGTAGTAGGTGTGTGTTTAAAAAGCACTTTGTATTTGTCACTTTGGGGGAATACAGTTACTCTTGTTCATGCATTGTTGACCTTCAGTCGGGCCACAATGGTAATTTTTGGTACAGAGATTGTGAGTATTGACTGAGGAGAAGAAGGTTGCTGTTCCAATGACAACTGCAGAGTGTAGCATTTGGATGGAGTTATCCTGTTTCACATAATCAATAGCAGTTGTTTAGATTGCCAACAGGCCCCAGTGAGAATTGAACTCACGACCCCTGGCCAAGCGGAATGCAGCTTTGGTGGTCGCTGAAGCAAAAACTCGGGCATGGGAGGAGTTCGGTGAGGCCATGGAGAAAGACTTCCGGACGGCTTTGAGGATATTCTGGTCCACCATTCGGCGTCTCAGGAGGGGGAAGCAGTGCACCATCAACACTGTGTATAGTGGGGATGGGGCGCTTCTGACCTCGACTCGGGACGTTGTGAGCCAGTGGGGAGAATACTTCGAAGACCTCCTCAATTCCACCGACACGCCTTCCCATGAGGGAGCAGAGTCTGGGTTCTCTGAGGCGGGCTCTCCTATCTCTGGGGTTGAGGTCACCGAGGTGGTTAAAAAGCTCCTCGGTGGCAAGGCCCCGGGGGTGGATGAGATTCGCCTGGAGTTCCTCAAGGCTCTGGATGTTGTGGGGCTGTCCTGGTTGACACGCCTCTGCAACATCGCATGGACATCGGGGACAGTGCCTCTGGATTGGCAGACTGGGGTGGTGGTCCCCCTTTTTAAGAAGGGGGACCAGAGGGTGTGTTCCAACTACAGGGGGAACACACACCTCAGCCTCCCTGGTAAGGTCTATTCAGGGGTGCTGGAGAGGAAGGTACGTTGGGAAGTTGAATCTCAAATTCAGGATGAGCAGTGTGGTTTTTGTCCTGGCCGTGGAACAGTGGACCAGCTCTACACCCTTGGCAGGGTCCTCGAGGGTGCATGGGAGTTCGCCCAACCAGTCTACATGTGTTTTGTGGACTTGGAGAAGGCGTTCGACCGTGTCCCTCGGGGGGTCCTGTGGGGGGGTGCTTCGGGAGTATGGGGTACCGAACCCCCTGATACGGGCTGTTCGGTCCCTGTACGACCAGTCTCAGAGCTTTGTCCGCATTGCCAGCAGTAAGTCGGACTCGTTTCCGGTGAGGGTTGGATTCCACCAAGGCTGCCGCCCTTTGTCACCGATTCTGTTCGTACCATTTATGGACAGAATTTCAAGGTGCAGCGAACGAAGCTTTTGAACGAACTGATTCAGTAAACTCAAAAGAACTGCCGTGCCCATCGCTACTTCAAATGTATATGAAATAACAGCAATAACGGCACTTGATTCGACATGTCGCTTACCGTCCATCCAAGGGTGACAAATGTGCAACAAATCACCATATATCAAATCAACTGTTTTTTTTCTTCTTTAATTCTGTTTGCTCTAGTAGTTGGCAAGGGGAGTCCACTAATTACACTGGAAATGCAAATTTCAGAGCTGGATATCAAGTTCATTTAATGCCAAACACAAACATATACAGTAACTCAATATAATAAACAATTCTTCCTTCTTGAACACCTGAAGACAAACGGCATCTTGATGCGTCAACTCCTATGAAGAGAGAGGTTTTTTTTAAGAAGAATGATGATATCAATGTGTATAAAAATACATCCTGATCAGCTAACAAATCCTGATGACCAGCAATTAGAAAGCCACCAGGTCCATTTTGTGCCCTTCAATCAAGTGCTTCCATCCACGATCGGCTTTCTCCCCTTTCCAGATGCAAACAAGTTTGTCTGTCCACTTCCCAGTTCACCAGTCGAAATGATCATCATTGCATTATTGTCTTAATTACAACCACATTGTGGAGAACTTGTCTGCTCAGTTGTCCTGCCATCGACTGGCAACCAGTCCAGTGTGTACCCTGCCTCTTGCCTGATGTCAGCTGGGATCATCTCCAGCTCACCTGTGAACCCTCATGAGTAAGTGCTATAGAAAATGGATGGACTTTTCAATATAGAGGCATCTTTTCTTTCTTATGGGGCGAGATATGGCTCAAAATTATTTGCACGTGTTTTTCAGATCCACAAATATATCCGCGATTCCCACGTGTCTTTCAAATACACAAATTATTTGCACGTGTTTTTCAGAGCCACAAATATATCCTCGATAACCCTCGATTGTTAATGTGCATTTATCATTTGTGGCGGCATGGTGGCCGACTGGTTAGAGCGTCTGCCTCACAGTTCTGAGGATCGGGGTTCAATCCCCGGCCCCGCCTGTGTGGAGTTTGCATGTTCTCCCCGTGCCTGCGTGGGTTTTATCTGGTCACTCCGGTTTCCTCCCACATCCCAAAAACATGCCCGAATTGGAGACTCTAAATTGCCCGTAGGTGTTACTGTGAGTGTGAATGGTTGTTTGTTTATATGTGCCCTGCGATTGGCTGGCAACCAGTTCAGGGTGTACCCCGCCTCCTGCCCGATGATAGCTGGGATAGGCTCCTTAGTGAGGAAAAGCGGCTCAGAAAATGGATGGGTGGACGTAACGCAGGTTTCAACTTGAGAAGATTCACACGTGTGGGAAGGCCCTCCCTCCTTCTGCTAGACGACAGTGTTGCTGTCTCCATTGATGACTTGACTACAAGATGTCAACTGACGATGATGACATAGAAATGGCGCCAATTAAAAAGGTTACTGAAGCAATTATTCAGCCACTCACATACGTCGGTCATTCCAAACTGATCAATGTTTTAATGTTGTGTATTGATAGCATACACTTTGCTGCTGACAAAACGGTAAGCCTCGTGAGTCACATTCTCATGCATTGCCTTTTATGGGAACGACGACCTCCCCAACATGGGCGCCACATAGGCACACGTGGGCGTAACCAAGAGAAGAGACGTAACCAAAAGGAGAAGACCTCAGGCTGCAGACAGTCTATGGTCCGACTCTCTTGAAATCCCCAGTAAACAGACAATGGCTGAACAAGGTGGACAACAAGTAGCCCTATCATTAGTCAAATAGAAAGCAATCGCCTTCTTCATCTGGCAGGAAGATACAAAAGCCATCTTATTATTACTACAGTGTTTAAATAAGAACATTTTCTCGCTCTCAAACATCTACTATATACACGCACACACCTACACACACACACACACACACACAAAGATACAGGAACACAGCCATCTGGTGGATAGAGTGAGGGCCTTCCCACACGAGTCAATCTTTTCAACTTGAAACGACTTAAGTTTTTCAAGAATAAATCCACAGGATACCACAAAAAATAAGTACCACAAATTCAAACTACAGCGGTAAAGGAGAAGACTTGCCAATCAGAGACACCTCGCAAGAAGAAACTCATTAATTCAAACGTGTCACCCTGTGTGTGTTCTCAATCGCTCTGCCTGGGTCAAATGGCATGGAAGGGTTTGCTGACAAGTGGTGCCATGGGAGAACGCTTTGTTGCCACCCAGAATAACGTACAGTATTGTTGTGATGTCATGGTGAATTGTATTATGAATGTACAGAATGGACGGAGAATAAGCCCGTTTCAACTCGGTGATTATTGTTGGGAAAAAAAATTAAATTGTTCCTCTCTGCAGTGCTGTTACCGACGAGTGACATGACTTACGAAATTTACGAGCTGTCGTCGGGCTCTTTTTATACTTTGACTTGCGAGCAAAAATTTGATACAAGCGCTGTGTGGTGCCAGTGAACTCAACTCACTTCACAACAAGCAGCAGTTCGGCAGAGAGTGAACAATTCATTAAAAAAAAAAAAAAAACAGCTTCAAGCTGTTTACCGCCTCTTCGAGTTTAAGTTTACTGTCAACCTAAACAAAAAAAGTGACACATTGTACAACCCCAATTCCAATGAAGTTGGGACGTTGTGTTAAACATAAATAAAACCGAATACATGTATTTGCAAATCATCCATCCATTTTCTGAGCCGCTTCTCCTCACAAGGGTCGTGGGCGTGCTGGAGCCTATCCCAGCTATCATCGGGCAGGAGGCGGGGTACACCCTGAACTGGTTGCCAGCCAATCACAGGGCACAAACAAACAACCATTCACACTCACATTCACACCTACGGACAATTTAGAGTGTCCAATTAATGCATGTATTTGGGATGTGGGAGGAAACCGGAGTGCCCGGAGAAAACCCACACAGGCACAGGGAGAACATTCAAACTCCACACAGGCGGGGCCGGGGATTGAAACCGGGTCCTCAGAACTGTGACGCTCTAACCAGTCATCCACCGTGCCGCCATTTGCAAATCATGTTCAACCTGTATTTAATTGAATACACTACAAAGACAAGATTTAATGTTCAAACTGATAAACGTGATTGCTTTTAGCAAATAATCATTAACTTAGAATTTGATGGTGGCAACATGTTCCAAAAAAGCTGGGACAAGTGGCAAAAAAGACTGAGAACTTTGAGGAATGCTCATCAAACCCTGTTTGGAAAATCCCACAGGTGAACAGGCGAATTGGGAACAGGTGGGTGCCATGATTGGGTATAAAAGGAGCTTCCCTGAATTGCTCAGTTATTCACAAGCAAAGCTGGGGTGAGGTTCACCTCTTTGTGAACAAGTGCGTGAGAAAATAGTCGAACAATTTAAGGACAATGTTCATTCAACATACAATTGCACGGAATTCAGGGATTTCATCATCTACGGTCTATTATATCATCAAAAGGTTCAGAGAATCTGGAGAAATCACTGCATGTAAGCGGCAAGGCCAAAAACCAACAATGAATGCCCGTGACCGTCGATGTCCCTCAGGCGGCACTGCATCAAAAACTGACATCAATGTGTAAAGGATATCACCACATGGGCTCAGGAACACTTCAGAAAACCAATGTCAGTAAATACAGTTCGGCACTACATTCGTAAGTGCAACTTGCAACTCTACTATTCAAATTAAAGCCACTTATCAACAACACCCAGAAATCCCGCCTGCTTCTCTGGGGCCGAGTTCATCTAAGATGGACTCATGCAAAGTGGAAAAGTGTTCAGTGGTCCGACGAGTCCACATTTCAAATTGTTTTTGGAAATTATGGACGTCGTGTCCTCCGGGCCAAAGAGGAAAAGAACCATCCGGACTGGTATGGATGCAAAGTTCAAAATCCAGCATCTGTGATGGTATGGGGCTGTGGTAGTGCCAATGGCATGGGTAACTTACACATCTGTGAAGGCACCATTAATGCTGAAAGGTACATACAGGTTTTGGAGAAACATATGCTGCCATCCAAGCAACGTCTTTTTGATGGACGCCCCTGCTTATTTCAGCAAGGCAATGCCAAACCACATTCTGCACGTGTTACAACAGCGTGGCTTCATAGTAAAAGTGTGCAGGTACTAGACTGGCCTGCCTGCAGTCCAGACCTGTCTCCCATTGAAAATGTGTGGCGCATTATGAAGTGTAAAATACAACAACAGAGACCAGACTGTTGAACAGCTGAAGCTGTACATCAAGCAAGAATGGGAAAGAATTCCACCTACAAAGCTTCAACAAACTGTCCTCAGTTCCCAAAAGTTTATTTAATTTTGTTAAAAGAAAAGGTGATGTAACACAGTGGTAAACATGACCCTGTCCCAGCTTTTTTGGAACGTGTTGCAGCCATAATTATGATTATTTGCTAAAAAAATAAATAAAGTTTATCAGTTTGAACATTAAATATCTTGTCTTTGTAGTGTATTCAATTAAATATAGGTTGAACATGATTTTCAAATCATTGTATTCTGTTTTTATTTATGTTTAACACGTCCCAACTTCATTGGAATTGGGGTTGTATATTTAAAATAACCACAGCTTGGCTTCAGATAAGTCACTTTAGCTTAATGCAAACAATGTACAATATTTGGAAAAAATATGGTGGAGCAATAGATATAGACGGATAATATAAGAATACTCACAGGCATATATTCTTCATCCTCTGCAAAGCATGACTCATATTACTGCGGTTTTGAGTGTCTCCATGTACAGTATATCCATATGTCTGAATTATACTGCTCCCAGGTGGCCGTGGTGCAAACACCAGAAGCGGCAGAATGTCCATTAATCCATCCATCCATCCATCCATTCTCTACCGCTTATCCGGGTCGGGTCGCGGGGGCAGTAGCTTCAGCAGGGACGCCCAGACTACCCTCTCCCCAGCCACTTCATCCAGCTCTTCCGGGGGGATCCCGAGGCGTTCCCAGGCCAGCCGAAGGATGTAGTCTCTCCAGCGCGTCCTGGGTCGTCCCCGGGGTCTCCTCCCGGTGGGACATGCCCGGAACACCTCACCAGGGAGGCGTCCGGGAGGCATCAGAATCAGATGCCCCAGCCACCTCATCTGGCTCCTCTCAATGCGGAGGAGTAGCGGCTCTACTCTGAGATCCTCTCGGATGACCGAGCTTCTCACCCTATCTCTAAGGGAGAGCCCGGACACCCTGCGGAGGAAACTCATTTCGGCCGCTTGTATCCGGGATCTTGTTCTTTCGGTCACGACCCACAGCTCATGACCATAGGTGAGGGTAGGAACGAAGATCGACCGGTAAATTGAGAGCTTCGCCTTTCGGCTTAGCTCTTTCTTTACCACAACGGACCGATACAAAGTCCGCATCACTGCAGACGCTGCACCGATCCGCCTGTCGATCTCCCGTTCCATTCTTCCCTCACTCGTGAACAAGACCCCAAGATACTTGAATTCCTCCACTTGGGGCAGGATCTCATCCCCGACCTGGAGATGGCATGCCACCCTTTCCCGACTGAGGACCATGGTCTCAGATTTGGAGGTGCTGATTCTCATCCCAGCCGCTTCACACTCAGCTGCGAACTGCTCCAATGAGAGTTGGAGGTCACGGCTTGATGAAGCCAACAGAACCACATCATCTGCAAAAAGCAGAGATGCAATACTGAGGCCACCAAACCGGACCCCCTCTACGCCTCGGCTGCGCCTAGAAATTCTGTCCATAAAAGTTATGAACAGAATCGGCGACAAAGGGCAGCCTTGGCGGAGTCCAACCCTCACCGGGAACGAGTCCGACTTACTGCCGGATATGCGGACCAAACTCTGACTCCGGTCGTACAGGGACCGAACAGCCCGTATCAGGGGGTTCGGTACCCCATACTCCCGAAGCACTCTCCACAGGACTCCCCGAGGGACACGGTCGAACGCCTTCTCCAAGTCCACAAAACACATGTAGACTGGTTGGGCGAACTCCCATGCACCCTCGAGGACCCTGCCGAGGGTGTAGAGCTGGTCCACTGTTCCACGGCCAGGACGAAAACCACACTGCTCCTCCTGAATCTGAGATTCGACTTCCCGACGGACCCTCCTCTCCAGCACCCCTGAATAGACCTTACCAGGGAGGCTGAGCAGTGTGATCCCCCTGTAGTTGGAACACACCCTCCGGTCCCCCTTCTTAAAAAGGGGGACCACCACCCCAGTCTGCCAATCCAGAGGCACTGTCCCCGATGTCCACGCGATGTTGCAGAGGCGTGTCAACCAGGACAGCCCCACAACATCCAGAGCCTTTAGGAACTCCGGGCGAATCTCATCCACCCCCGGGGCCCTGCCACCGAGGAGCTTTTTAACTACCTCGGTGACCTCAAACCCAGAGATAGGAGAGCCCGCCTCAGAGAACCCACACTCTGCTTCTCCATGGGAAGGCGTGTC
This sequence comes from Phyllopteryx taeniolatus, assembly GCF_024500385.1. Classification (NCBI taxonomy): domain Eukaryota; kingdom Metazoa; phylum Chordata; class Actinopteri; order Syngnathiformes; family Syngnathidae; genus Phyllopteryx; species Phyllopteryx taeniolatus. Next base: position 615,080 of record NW_026903217.1, read on the forward strand.
GGTGGAATTGAGGAGGTCTTCGAAGTATTCTCCCCACCGACTCACAACGTCCCGAGTCGAGGTCAGCAGCGCCCCATCCCCACTATACACAGTGTTGGTGGTGCACTGCTTTCCTCTCCTGAGACGTCGGATGGTGGACCAGAATTTCCTCGAAGCCGTCCGGAAGTCTTTCTCAATGGCCTCACCGAACTCCTCCCATGCCCGGGTTTTTGCTTCAGCGACCACCAGAGCTGCATTCCGCTTGGCCAGCCGGTACCCATCAGCTGCCTCAGGAGTCCCACAGGCCAAAAAGGCCTGATAGGACTCCTTCTTCAGCTTGACGGCATCCCTCACCGTTGGTGTCCACCAACAGGTTCGGGAATTGCCGCCACGACAGGCACCAACCACTTTACGGCCACAGCTCCGGTCATCCGCCTCAGCAATGGAGGCGCGGAACATGGTCCACTCGGACTCGATGTCCCCCGGCTCCCCCGGAACATGAGCAAAGTTCTGTCGGAGGTGGGAGTTGAAACTCCTTCTGACAGGGGATTCTGCCAGACGTTCCCAGCAGACCCTCACAATACGTTTGGGCCTGCCACGTCGGACCGGCATCTTCCCCCACCATCGGAGCCCACTCACCACCAGGTGGTGATCAATTGACAGCTCCGCCCCTCTCTTCACCCGAGTGTCCAAGACATGCGGCCGCAAGTCCGATGACACGACCACAAAGTCGATCATCGAACTGCGACCTAGGGTGTCCTGGTGCCAAGTGCACGTGTGGACACCCTTATGCTTGAACATGGTGTTCGTTATGGACAATCCGTGACGAGCACAGAAGTCCAATAACAGAACACCGCTTGGGTTCTGATCGGGGGGGCCGTTCCTCCCAATCGCGCCCTTCCAGGTCTCACTGTCATTGCCCACGTGAGCATTGAAGTCCCCCAACAGAACAATGGAGTCCCCAGCGGGAGCGCTCTCCAGCACCCCCTCCAAGGACTCCAAAAAGGGTGGGTACTCTGAACTGCTGTTTGGTGCATAGGCACAAACAACAGTCAGGACCCGTCCCCCCACCCGAAGGCGGAGGGAGGCTACCCTCTCGTCCACCGGGGTGAACCCCAACGTACAGGCGCCGAGCCGGGGGGCAATAAGTATACCCACACCTGCTCGGCGCCTCTCACCATGGGCAACTCCAGAGTGGAAGAGAGTCCAACCCCTCTCGAGAGGACTGGTACCAGAGCCCCAGGTGTGTGTGGAGGCGAGTCCGACTATATCGAGTCGGAACTTCTCGACCTCACACACCAGCTCGGGCTCCTTCCATGCCAGAGAGGTGACATTCCACGTCCCTAGAGCCAGCTTCTGTAGCCGGGGATCGGATCGCCAAGGTCCCCGCCTTCGGCCACCGCCCAGCTCACACTGCACCCGACCCCTATGGCCCCTCCCACAGGTGGTGAGCCCATGGGATTGGGGACCTTTCGGGCTGTGCCCGGCCGGGCCCCATGGGTGCAGGCCCGGCCACCAGGCGCTCGCCTTCGAGCCCCACCACCAGGCCTGGCTCCAGTGGGGGGCCCCGGTGGCCCGCGTCCGGGCAAGGGAAAACGAAGTCCATTGTTTGTCGTCATCATTAGGGGTCTTTGAGCCGTGCTTTGTCTGGTCCCTCACCTAGGACCTGTTTGTCATGGGTGACCCTGCCAGGGGCATAAAGCCCCAGACAACTTAGCTCCTAGGATCACTGGGACACACAAACCCCTCCACCACGACAAGGTGACGGCTCAAGGAGGGGTTTAGCACCGCCGTCTATGAAAACATTGGCCTCAACATTAATTGCACTGATCGACAAGATACCACCATACAACCAACCCAACAAGATAATGTGAGTATTTTCCATATCTGATTCAAGACCATGGAAATGACGGATGCACTGAAGCAACTCCCCAGCCAAAACAGCGAGAAGGACGATAGCCTGGACAGAATGGTGAGACTTTGGTGGCGGAGTAAAATTAGTTGAAGTCTCGTCTCAAAGCATTGTTTCCTGCTCAGGAGACGAGCAGAAGCAAAGACAAAGGAGAGATGGAAGTCTTCCAGGCTGAGAACCAAGCCCTTCAGAAAGTCGTCAGCGAAGTTCATCAGGTCAGAACATAAAGTCTTCATTGTGTACAAATATCCACAGTCTAACAATGTCCACAATGAATCTCCAGCTGGTGTCTAGTGAAGGCGATAGTGGTGAGTCTAAAGGTCTTTGTGGTTGTTCTCCACGGAGGAACACCACCCTTATGGCTGTGCAGGGTGCCCTCGCCAAAGCACCAGCAACAAACTCAGGTCTGACCCTCTTTTCCTCATACTATCACAAATTGTTCCACATCTTCCAGGACTTTTGTGCCCACCTGGAGGCGTCCCTGGAGCAAGCATTGCATACTCGGCTGCAGCAGAGCGACTGGGCCAGAACGGAACTGGAGGCGAGGATCCAGGAAGTAACGAAGGAAAGTCCATCCAGCCATCCATCCATTTTCCGAGCCGCTTCTCCTCACTAGGGTCGCGGGCATGCTGGAGCCTATCCCACCTATCATCGGGCAGGAGGCGGGGTGCACCCTGAACTGGTTGCCAGCTAATCGCAGGGCACATACAAACAAACAACCATTCACACCTACGTGCAATTTGGAGTTGTTAATTAACCTACCATGCATGTTTTTGGGATGTGGGAGGAAACCGGAGTGCCCAGAGAAAACCCACGCAGGCACGGGGAGAACATGCAAACCACACAGGCGGGGCCGGGGATTGAATCCTGGACCTCAGAACTGTGAGGCAAACGTTCTAACCAGTCGTTTCCGTGCCGCCCGAAGGAAAGTCAACAGGACAAAAAGGCTTTGGAGGAAACTGTTCAGGAAAAAGACAGATACCGCTCCTTACTTGACATCATCTGTAGGTGCCCAGTTAACCTTCACTAAAAAGACAAGTAGTCACCAGTCAAGAGTTTTGTTGGGTAAAGAGGCCTTAACATTTTTATGAGTTGACTTCAAACAAAGGGTTCATCCGGGTTTTGGAAAGTAGACCCAGAGTCGTGGTGGTACAAGAAGTATTCCAGGTTCCATTTTACCCATCATACCTCTGCCGAGACCAACAGGAGAAACCACACACACCACTGGCACCAACCCAGTACCCAGTTGCTCAGAAAGTAAAACAACCCCATAAACCAGTTAGATGTGAGTCTGGCAGTCACATTTTGCAATTATTAATATTTATTTATTATTAAGCCTTTTTCAGTCTGAGATTCAGGAAATTTAGAGTACCAGAGGCAAAGCAGTAATAACTCTTGCTGGTCAACTTTTAAAAAAGGGCTCTTCTGGGACTTGAAAATTGGACCTCTCACACCCACAGCTAATCGAGAAACATACCGCAAGAACAACAAGGCACATAGAAATTAAAAACATGATCCCTTGTCATACTGGCCATTGTGTGACAATGGGAGTTTCAAATGCAAAGGATGCCTGGCCATTGACATTTCGAAAGAGAGCTTTTAAGGGGATTTCAACCCTGGGACCTCTTGCAGTCCTGCTCTTCGTGAGAAGTATAGCCCGAGACCAAAAACCCACACAGAAGAGCAGACTACTTCATAACTTGTCACATGGATAACCATATGACAAGGAAGCCGATAACCACAGATCTTAAAATACACTATTGAGCTTCTCTAAGCAAGAATCATACCCATCAACCAAAACATGAATCCTCAATGACCCCTTTACTTGTTACACAGGCCACCTTGAGAGGACACACTTTTTGTATTGCAGCATACTCATCCACCACAGATATTTCCTTAGGTGGGTTCATCCAGGAATTGAACCTGGGACCGCTCACACCCGAAGCGAGAATCATACCTCTTGACCAACGAGCCACAGAATGCACAATAGACCACATTACTTGTCACCTGGGCCACTGTGTGACGGCACTGAAAATGAGGCCTTTTCCACGAGGAACCGCTCACACCCCAAGTGAGAATCATACCCCAAGAACAACAAAGCACACTGAGGAGCTCATGACCTTATATCTTGTCACATGGGCCACCGTACGACAAGGTAGTTAAAAATGCAGCAGATAGATTAAAAACAATCTTTTGAAGGATGGCTCGTCCAGAACCTCTCAAACCCAAAACGAGAATCACACCCATAAACCAATGAGCCACAGAGAAATGAAACCCCCGTTTCTATTATTGATGTGTTGTCTGTTCCCAGCGAGAAGTGTGGTGTGGAACAGCAGAGTGTGGCAGCTCGGCTCCAAGCATAGCAAGCTGGATGCCTTGAGTATGAAGGGCCGTTAGGGACATTATTCAGGATTAACTCTCACACTTACTATTCAAATGGTTTCACACACACACAAACTACTGAAAGGCTCTCATAAGGACTACTCAAACACTCTCATACGCACTAGTCTTGCTCTTATTAACACTACTCAAATGGTCTCATTGATGACTCAAATGCTCTCATTGATAGGACTCAAATGCTCTCATTTTCACTACTCAAATGCTCTCATTTACACTCATCAAATGCTCTCATTTACACTACTCAAATGCTCTCATCAACACTATTCAAATACGTTCACGCGAGCATGTCAATCACATTTTTGCACACATCACTGGCATTCACGAGTTCATGTCAATCATGCTCACACGTGAATAGTGTAAATCTTTTATGAGGTAGTTCAATTCAAAAAGTGAAATTATAGAGATGAACTGCACACTGCACGCACTCAGAGTGAAGTATTTCATATTTAAAATATGTATTATTTTAATGATTGCAGCACATAGCAAATAAAAAAAATTCCCCATATTGAGAAACTAAAATATAACATCAAACGAAATAGTGAATTCATTCAAGAAATAGTGATTTTTAATGTAGAAATTAGGCTGGAATTTGCCCTCTGAAAAGTACTTCAGCGTTTAATCACTGTATGAGTACTGAAGAAAACCTTTTCAACTATATTCTAATTTATTGAGAGGTACCTATATATATATATACATATATATATAGGTACTTTGACTCATGGTATGGGAATGTCCCCTAAATTCCACCATTTGGGCTTTGATCTTCATGCAAAAAATGTCCAATACTTTGCACTTGAAAAAAATATTTAGAATTTTGGAATGAATAAGTGGTAGAGACACCAACAGGATTGGATGGTTTTCACTGGTCTCCAACTCGCGGTATGGGAATGTAACCTGAATTATTTTGTTTTGGCTTCATGGTCTTACGAAAAATTGGTCTTGAAAGAAAGTGAAGAATATTTAAAATAAAAAGTTGAAGTCACACCACTATATGGTCTTGTGGTCAGGATTCCTGGTTTGACTACAATTTTAGGAATGTTCCTTGAATCGCTTCTGCTCTCTACTATTTAAACTTTGTCACCTCGTATGATAACTACCTCAGTTTCAGTATTATGGCATGGATCACCCAGGGAACCAGGTCCGGCTCCCAGTATGAGAGTATTTTTTACCCAGTGTTCCACCAAGTCACTGATGGTCTAGTGGTACGCTCGCCTGACTTTGGTGTGGGCAGCGTGGATTCAGCTCACACTGTAATGGTGTAAATGTGCGTGCGAATGGTTGTCCGTGTCAATATGTGCCCTGCGACTGACTGGTGACCAGTTCAGGGTGTCGTCCGCCTTTCGCCTGAAGTCAGCAGGGATAGGCTCCAGCACCCTGTGACCCTGACCAGGATTCCACCATTTTGCTGTTCATGCAGAAAACTTGCGATTGACCTTGGGGGAAAAAAACACAACCAAGGCATGTCCCAGATGGCCAAGTTGTCAGGATTCCTGCATTTCACCCATGAGACCTGGGTTTGACTCCGGGTATGGGAACGTTCCCTGTTTTCCACCATTTGGGCTTTGATCTTCATGCAGAAAATTTCCAACATATTGCGCATGGAAAAAAAAACTTCGAATGAGCGGTCACCGTTATTTCATCATTTTTGCTGTATACACTACGTAATACAATTGCCTACCCAGTACGGCAGCCTTACACATGGCATCTCTACCGGTCGGGTTATTGCTGCTTCCTGTTCCATTCTCTTCCTTCTCCCCCAATAAGAGCACCACATCTTCCTCCTCCTCCATGTTCTCCAAGACCAGCACCACCTCTTCACTGCCACCATGGGGTCACCCAGACCCTCAAAAACCCCTCTGCTAGTGACCTCAACCCCTGATGCTGATGCTAGTCATAACAAAACAATAACAACCATAACAAGAGTTATGTTCTTAATACACAAAGACAATCCATGTAAGAAAATGCCATAAATTACACACACAGACTTGGAGGGTTTACGCTTTCTTTTATCAAAGTAATCCTGCTCATTTGTTCACGTCAAATAATATTTAAGTATTCCTGAATTGCTCTTGTGCTATATGTTAGCAGGACCAGCAAACCGCCTCGCTGGCATTGCCGATGCGTTCAGGTGCAGTGACGTGCTCGACAATCAGTGAATATAAGGTAATAGACTCCTTGTTAGTATAGTGGACCAGACAGGGAGTTGAGTTCATGTGCTCTTTAGCTTTTGGTGGGGCTCTTTGCGGGACAACAAAAAAGCCGCTAAGCCTTGTTTCCAAACAGGGACCTTACGCGTGTTTGGCGAACATAACAACCACTCCACGACTGAAACTGTTGCTCTCGTTCTATCTGTTAGCAGGACCAGCAAAGCGCCTCGCAAGCTGGCATTGCCGATGCGTTCAGTGCATTGACGTGTGCTTGACACTAGGTGAAGGTAGTGCAAAAGACTCCTCGTTAGTTTTGTGGAAAGTATGTCTGCCTGTCACGTGGAAGACCATGGTTCGATTCCCAGACGGGGAGTTGACCTCCAGTGCTATGCAGCTTTTCGTGGGGCTCTTCTTTGTGGGAAAACAAAAAAGCACATCAGCCTCGTTTCCAAAGAGGGACCTTACGCGTGTTTGGCGAACGTAACAAACACGACACGACTGAAACGGTTGCTTTCGTGCCATGTGTGAGCAGGACCAGCCAACCGCCTCGCTGGCATTTCCGTTGCATGCAGGTTCATTGATGTGTGCTTGACACGAGGTGGAGGTAAGGCAAGAGACTGCTCGTTAGTATAGTGGACAGTATCTCCGCCTGTCATGTGGAAGAACAGGGTTTGATTCCCCGATTCTCTTTGATTCTCTTTGATTCTCTTTGCGGGAAAACAAAAAAAACCCATCAGCCTTGTTTCCAAACAGGGACCTTACGTGTGTTTGGTGAACAGAGCAACCACTCCACGACCGAAACTGTTAGCAGGACCAGCAAAACCGCCTTGCACGCTGGAATTGCCGAGGCGTTGAGGTGCATTGACATGTGCTTGACAGTAGGTGAAGATCGGGCAAAAGACTCCTCGTTAGTATCTTCTTCTTTTCCTTTCGGCCTGTCCTGTGAGGGGTCGCCACAACGCGTCATCCTTTTCCATGTAAGCCTATCTCCTGCATCCTCCTCTCGAACACCAACTGCCATAAGGTCTTCCCTCACGACATCCATCAACCTTCTCTTTGGTCTTCCTCTAGCTCTCTTGCCTGGCAGCTCTATCCTCATCATCCTTCTACCAATATACTCACTATTTCTCCTCTGGACGTGTCCAAACCATTGAAGTCTGCTCTCTCTAACTTTGTCTCCAAAACATCGAACCTTGGCTGTCCCTCTGATGAGCTCATTTCTAATTTTATCCAACCTGGTCACTCCAAGAGCGAACCTCAACATCTTCATTTCCGCCACCTCCAGCTCTGCTTCCTGTTGTCTCTTCAGTGCCACTGTCTGTAATCCGTACATCATGGCTGGCCTCACCACTGTTTTATAAACTCTGCCCTTAATCCTAGCAGAGACTCTTCTGTCACATAACACACCTGACACCTTCCTCCACCCGTTCCAACCTGCTTGGACCCGTTTCTTCACTTCCTGACCACACTCACCATTGCTCTGGACGGTTGACCCCAAGTATTTAAAGTCCTCCACCCTTGCTATCTCTTCTCCCTGTAGCCTCATTCTTCCCCCACCACCCCTCTCATTCATGCACATATATTCTGTTTTACTTCGGCTAATCTTCATTCCTCTTCTTTCCATGCATGCCTCCATCTTTCTAACTGTTCCTCCAGCTGCACCCTGCTTTCACTGCACATTACAATGTCATCTGCAAACATCATGGTCCACGGGGATTCCAGTCTAACCTCATCTGTCAGCCTATCCATCACCACAGCAAAAAGGAAGGGGCTCAGGGCTGATCCCTGATGCAGTCCCATGTCCACATTAAATTCTTCTGTCACACCTACAGCACACCTCACGGCTGTTCTGCTGCCCTCGTACAAGTCCTGTATTATTCTAACATACTTCTCTGCCACTCCAGACTTCCGCTTGCAGTACCACAGTTCCTCTCTGGGTACTCTGTCATAGGCTTTCTCTAGATCTACAAAGACACAATGTAGCTCCTTCTGACCTTCTCTGTACTTTTCCATCAACATCCTCAAGGCAAATAATGCATCTGTGGTACTCTTTCTAGGCATGAAACCATACTGTTGCTCGCAAATACTCACTTCTGTCCTGAGTCTAGCCTCCACTACTCTTTCCCATAACTTCATTGTGTGGCTCATCAACTTTATTCCTCTATAGTTCCCACAGCTCTGCACATCACCTTTCTTCTTAAAAATGGGCACCAGTACACTTTTCCTCCATTCCTCAGGCATCTTCTCACGCACTAGAATTCTATTGAACAAGCTGGTCAAAAACCCCACAGCCACCTCTCCTAGATGCTTCCATACCTCCACAGGAATGTCATCAGGACCAACTGCCTTTCCATTTTTCATTCTCTTGAATGCCTTTCTAACTTCCCCCTTACTAATCATTGCCAGTTCCTCGTCCAACACAATTGCCTCTTCTACGCTCCCTTCTCTCTCATTTTCCTCATTCATCAACTCCTCGAAGTATTCTTTCCATCTTGCAAGCACACTGCTGGCACCAGTCAACATATTTCCATCTCTATCCTTAATCACCCTAACCTGCTGCACATCCTTCCCATCTCTATCCCTCTGTCTGGCCAGCCTGTATCGATCCTTTTCTCCTTCTTTAGTGTCCAACCTGCCATACATGTCATCAAATGCCTCTTGTTTTGCCTTTGCCACCTCTACCTTTGCCCTGTGTCGCATCTCAATGTATTCCTTTCGCCTCTCCTCGGTCCTCTCAGTGTCCCACTTCTTCCTGTACTGTGAGGTTCCACCACCAAGTCTCCTTCTCTCCTTTCCTGCCAGAAGATACACAAAGTACTCTCCTGCCTGCCTCTCTGATCACCTTGGCTGCAGTGGTCCAGTCTTCTGGAAGCTGCTCCCGTCCACCGAGAGCCTGTCTCACCTCTTCCCGAAAAGCTGCACAACACTCGTCCTGTCTCAGCTTCCACCACATGGTTCTCTTCTCTGCCTTTGTCTTTCTAATTTTCCTCCCCACCACCAGAGTCATCTTACACATCACCATCCTATGCTGTCTAGCCACACTACCTTACAGTTGGTAACCTCCTTCAGATTACTTCGTCTGCACAAGATGTAATCCACCTTTGTGCTTCGACCTCCGCTCTTGTAGGTCACCCTATGTGCGTGCCTCTTCTGGAAAAAAGTGTTCACTACAGCCATTTGCATCCTTGTTGCAAAGTCTACCACCATCTGTCCTTCCAAGTTCATTTCCTGGATGCCATACTTACCCATCACTTCTTCATCACCCCTATTACCTTCACCAACATGTCCATTACAATCTGCACCAATTACGACTCGCTCTCTGTCTGGGATGCTCAGAACTACTTCATCTAGCTCCTTCCAGAATTTCTCTTTCACCTCTAGGTCACATCCTACCTGTGGGGCATAGCCACTAATCACATTACACATAACACCCTCAATTTCAAGTTTCAGCCTCATCACTCGATCTGATACTCTTTCACCTCCAAGACATTCTTAGCCAACTCTTCTTTTAAAATAACCCCGACTCCATTTCTCTCCCCATCTACACCATGGTAAAATAATTTAAACCCTGCCCCTAAACTTCTAGCCTTACTGCCTTTCCACCTGGTCTCCTGGACACACAATATATCAACCTTTCTCCTAATCATCATGTCAACCAACTCCCGAGATTTTCCTGTCATAGTCCCAACATTCAAAGTCCCCACATTCAGTTCTAGGCTCTGTGTTTTCCTCTTCTCTTTCTGCCGAAGAACCCGCTTTCCACCTCTTCTTCTTTGACTTCGACCCACAGTAGCTGAATTTCCAACGGCGCCCCGCAGGTTGACACCGCCGGTGGCGGACGTTGTTAACCCGGGCCACGACCGATCCGGTATGGAATTCTTTGGATGAACGCTCATATTTGTTTGGCAAGGTTTTAAGCCGGATTCCCTTCCTGACGCAACCCTCTGCATTTATCCGGGCTTGGGACCGGCCGACAGTTTGCACTGACTTGTGCCCCCCATAGGGCTGCATAGCTAATCCTTGAACAACTCCCTATTATCCACCGGGAAATGAAAGACTGAACAGAACCCTCCTACAAATGTTACGCACCCTACAGGAAGGAAAAAATTACAGTGGAAAGAACATTTATCACACATCCTCCATGCGTACAATTGTACTCGACACAAATCAACTGGGTACTCACCATTCTTTCTCCTGTATGGTAGAACACCAAGATTACCACTTGACCGACTTTATGACATAAAACCTGAAAGTGACAGCCAAACAAAACAAGCGTATGCTGATAAATGGTCTTCGCAACTGCGGCAAGCATACAAAATAGCTTCAGAAAATAGCTAGAAAAGCTCAGCTGAAGGGAAAAAGTACGATGAGCAACACACAAAAGGCATTCCTTTGCAACTTGGAGACCGAGTACTGGTCAGGAATCTCTCAGAACGCGGAGGACCTGGAAAACTAAGACCTTATTGGAAAATGTCTATCCACTAAGTTGTTAAAAATATTGGAAATTGTCCTGTTTACCAAGTTTGAGCAGAAACAGGAGCTTGAAATCTCAGAGTTTTGCACAGAAATATTCTATTACCAGTCAATTACCACTGGAAAAAGACCAGACTCAAAATATAAACTAAACAGGACAGAATACAGAGGAATACACATATCACTGGTCTTGTGTACCTGTGAATCAACGAAACAGAACTCAACCTCAGACCATGAACTCAGAGCTACATCCCCTGAATGTAAACCCTTAAGGCGAAGTACTCAATCACTGCCAAAACCAAGCACATCACCCCGAGTTGTTGTGCAAAACCCAAACATGTCAATCCCACCTGGCGCACTTCATTCAGTGCCAAGACCAGCGCCTATTGTCACAGTTCCAGCGGATGTTATACCGAACGAGACCTATGAAAGGGACAATGTCAATGAAACTATTCCTGTTGAAAACAATGATTTGGAAATGGCTACTTCAGGTGAACAATGTGATAATGTGTCAGATTCAAATGGACATGAGGATATCACAACAGCACGGAGATCAATCTGAACAGTGAAACCGAGGGAAATTCTCACCTACAACAAGTTTGGACAGCCATCTTACCAAGCATGGAAAACATGATGTTTGCCTGTGTACCGTACCCAATCCCCTACTACCCAGCACAACCTGACATGTACTATCACTCCCCACCCGTTTGGACATGTTAGGTGTTAGGACAAAAGATTACAAGGACCTTGATATATGATGTTTTTGTACTGTGTGTAGCCTGACTTGAGACATTGGTACAAGATGCCGGAGTCTTCTTTTAAAGCAGTGGAGAGTGTAGTAGGATTGAAAATGCCTAATCAAAGGTTTAATTTAAAACAGACACCCCCTTAATTTTCTGGGTGATTTACCAATGTTTTTATTGTTATGAGTTTATACAATAGCAAACCAGCAGATGGTGCTGTCGCTGTGGACCAGAGGGGTATGCGCAGCTTCAGAAGTAAAGACTGTGGCCGACTGATTAACATATCCTGTTGTTTGTCCGCAGTCTGTCCACCGTAGTTTATTGGGAAGACTATCTGTGTGCCACTTGTTGCTGCTCAGCTTTCCCGAGATCTGGCGCTAACACTAGTGTGGAGCATAAATATGCTATGGTAGTGTGGAATGAGTGGACTATTCAGAAAGGGTCTGGTTCAACAATGTTAAGTGCTCTGTGTGATGTAGATACAAAAATAGTCAAGAGAGACAGAAAAAATATGAAAGCAATTGTGGAGTTCAGTGCATGCCAGGGACTTTCAAAGAGAGGAGACAGAGAATGACATGGCTGTCATCCAGGAAAACTTCCTTGAACTTTTGCAGATTCGAGGCAAATTTGACAAAACAGTTGCAGAAAAGATAGCAGATATTCCAAGAAATGGAAAGTATGCCCAAATAAGTGATGAAATACAAGATGTTGAAATGTCTGATTTAAAGGGAGATGAAAGTAAGGACCTGAGTAAAATGGAACAAGTATCTTTGGTGGTGCATGATGTGAAAAATGATGTCGTGGAAGGATTTCTCCATTTCACGCCAGATGATGGTTTAGACACGGTCACCTTTTTGCTATGATCAAAGACTCTCAGTAAATATAACATTGATTACACTGCCTGTATTGGGCAGTGTTATGACAGTACTGCAGTAATGTCCAGTGTTCACACTGGGGTTTAAGAAAAATTCAGAAGAGGTCCCTCGCGTAATCTACAAATTTTTGCCATGTGCGCCAAGTTGGTGAATTACATTCGCAAAGTCGACGCATATGACCCACTTCTGACAAGATGTGACCAACAAACACTTGGTTCCTGTCCTCGGTAGTCCAGTAACGGTAGGGGGAAGTGTGTGTTTTGCAAGCAGTTGAGTTTTACCTCAAATAGAGCTTAATATACACAAAACAGTCAACTGCATTGGCCAGGAATCGGACCCAGGCCTCCCGCATGGCAGGTGAGAATTCTACCACTGAACCACCAATGCTTGGCATGGTGGCTCTTGCACTTTGACTACATTGCAATGCTCTCGAACGGGTCACCCGCCCACCGGATGAGCAGACCCCCTGGGGTGAATAAAGACCCAGACCCTTTTTTCCTTCGAAACAACACAACATACTACTGTCAGGATGGCCGAGCAGTCCAAGGCGCTGTATTCAGGTTGCAGTCTCTATGGAGGCGTGGGTTCAAATCCCACTCCTGACAGTGTCTATCGTATAAAGACAATGTGTCCATTCTGTCATTCTTTTCCTTTTTGTGAGTGCGCCTCTGCTGGGGGAATTCAATGCTCACATGGCGAGTGAGAATGTGACCCGGAAGGGTGTGATGAAGGCGAACGCCTCCTCACCCCTCCCCGATCTGAGCGCGAGTCGTGCTTACTTATAGGAATAATGTGCTCGTCACAGACTGTCAATCATGAAAACGATCTTCATACATAAGGGTTTCGAGATGAGCACTTGACACCAGGACAACCAAAAGCCGCAGTTTGATGATCAACTTTGTGGTCATGTCATCGGGCTTGCTGCCGCATTTCTTGGACACTCGGGTCAAAAGAGGGGCGGAGCTGCAATCTGATTCCCACTGGGTGGTGTGTTTGCTTCGATGTTGGGGGCAGATGTTAGTTCGACCTGAAAGAGAATTACGTATTGTGAGGGTGTGCTGGTAATGTCTGGCAGAGTCCCCAGTCAGAAGGAGCTTCAACTCCCACCTCCGGCAAAACTTTGTCCATGTCCCGGGGGAAGCAGGGGACATTAAGTCCGAGTGGCAAATGTTCTGTCAACAGACTTTGTCTTCATTCTCATGCTCTTGACTTGGATTCCTACATTTCAGATGAGTATTGAGTCAGTAAGTCAGAGGCACTGGCATGCATATAAACATCAGAAAACTATGATGCAATGAAAAACAGCACAATCGAAGTCTGTCGGAGTGGCCAAGCCGTCCAAGCAACTCCATTCCGGTTGCAGTCTCGATGGGTATGCGGGTTGAAATTCTGCTTCTACTGTGATTAGACTGACAAAAACTGTCTGTTTCCTCTCCTTGGCTTTCCAGTCCAACAGAAATTGGTAAAACTAGGGTGTTATCATTGTTTCTGCCCTACACTGCCACGAAACAACACAAGGGATATTTGTGAGGACGGCCGAGCGCGCCAAGTTGGTGAACTGCGTTGATAAAGCCTCGCATATGACGCTGTTCTGACAAGATGTGACCAACAAACACTTGGTTCCTGTCCTCGGAAGTCCAGTACCGGTCGGGGAAAATGTGTGTTTTGCAAGCAGAAGGAGTTTGTACTCATTTACTTCAAACAGAGCTGAATATACACAAAACTGTCAAGCTGCATTGGCCGGCAATCGGACCCGGGCCTCCCGCGTGGGAGGCGAGAATTCTACCACTGAACCACCAATGCTTTGTATGGTGGTTCCTGCACTTTGACTACATTCCAATGCTCTTGAACGGGTCGCCCACCTGACAAGCAGACACCCTGGGTTGAATAAAGACCCGGATCCTTTGTTCCTTCTAAACAATGCAATGTACTACTGTCAGGATGGCCGAGCGGTCCAAGGCGCTGCATTCAGGTTGCGGTCTCTATGGAGGTGTGGGTTCAAATCCCACTCCTGACAGTGTCTACTGTATAAAGACAATGTGTCCATTCTGTCTTTCTTTTCCTTTTTGTGTGTGCGCCTCTGCTGGGGGAATTCAATGCTCACATGGCGAGTGACAATGTGACCCAGAAGGGCGTGATAAAGGCGAACCCCTCCCTGATCTGAGTGCAAGTCTTGCACACTGATAGGAATAATGTGCTCGTCACAGACTGTCAATAATGAAAATCATCTTCACACATAAGGGTTTCCAGATGAGCACTTGACACCAGGACAACCAAAAGCGGCAGTTTGATGATCAACTTTGTGGTCATGTCATCGGGCTTGCTGCCGCATTTCATGGACACGAGGGTCAAAAGCGGGGCGGAGCTGCAATCTGATTCCCACTGGGTGGTGTGTTTGCTTCGATGTTGGGGGCAGATGTCAGTTCGACCTGAAAGAGAATTACGTATTGTGAGGTGTGCTGGTAATGTCTGGCAGAGTCCCCAGTCAGAAGAAGCTTCAACTCCCACCTCCGGCAAAACTTCCTCCATGTCCCGGGGGAAGCAGGGGACAAATGTGTGGCAGGCGAGAATTCTATCGCTGAACCACCAATGCTTGGTATGGTGGCTCTTGCACTTTGACTACATTCCAATGTTCTCGAACGGGTCGCCCACCGGATGAGCAGACCCCCTAGGGTGACTAAAGACCCGGACCCTTTGTTCCTTATAAACAATACAATGTACTACTGTCAGGATGGCCGAGCGGTCCTAGGTGCCGCATTCAGGTTGCAGTTGCTATGGAGGTGTGGGTTCAAATCCCACTCCTGACAGTGTATAAAGAGAATGTGTCCATTCTGTTGTTCTTTTCCTTTTTTTGGGGGGAATTCAATGCTCACATGGCGAGTGACAATGTGACCCGGAACGGCGTGATGAAGGCGAACGCCTCCTCACACCTCCCCGATCTGAGTGCGAGTCGTGCTTACTTATAGGAATAATGTGCTCGTCACAGACTGTCAATAATGAAAACCATCTTCACACATAAGGGTTTCCAGATGAGCACTTGACACCAGGACAACCTAAAGCCGCAGTTTGATGATCAACTTTGTGGTCATGTCATCAGGCTTGCTGCCGCATTTCTTGGACACTAGGGTCAAAAGAGGGGCGGAGCTATAATCTGATTCCCACTGGGTGGCAAAACTTTGTCCATGTCCCGGGGGAAGCAGGGGACATTAAGTCCGAGTGGCAAATGTTCTGTCAACAGACTTAGTCTTCATTCTCATGCTCTTGACTTGGATTCCTACATTTCAGATGAGTATTGAGTCAGTAAGTCAAAGGCACTGACATGCATATAAACATCAGAAAACGATGATGCAATGAAAAACAACACAATCGAAGTCTGTCGGAGTGGCCGAGCCGTCCAAGCAACTCCATTCAGGTTGTAAGATCTACGGGTATGCGGGTTGAAATTCTGCTTCTTGTGTGATTAGACTGACAAAAACTGTCTGTTTCCTCTCCTTGGCTTTCCAGTCCAACAAAAATTGGTACTACTAGGGTGTTATCATTGTTTCTGCCCAACACTGCCACGAAACAACACAAGGGATATTTGTGAGGATGGCCCAGCGCGCCAAGTTGGTGAACTATGTTCGCAAAGTCTACGCATGTGACCCAGTTCTGACAAGATGTGACGAACAAACACTTGGTTCCTGTCCTCGGGAGTCCAGTGCCGGGAGGGGAAAATGTGTGTTTTGCAAGCAGAAGTAGTTTGTACTCATTTACCTCAAATAGAGCTGAATATACACAAAACCGTCAAGCTGCATTGGCCAGGAATCGGAGCCGGGGCTCCCGCATGGCAGGCGAGAATTCTACCACTGAACCGCCAATGTTTGGTATGGTGGCTCTTGCACTTTGACTACATTCCAATTCTCTCGAATGCATTTTCTGTCAAATGGCTGTCCGTTGTCGCACTCGTGCGGCTCCAACTTCCGGAGACAAATTCCTTGTGTGTTTTTGACATACTCGACAAAAAAAGATGATTTTGAATTTGATTCTGCTCATTCTGAATTAATTTACCTAATCTACTCCTACTAATACTTCCATTCACTCCACTATAATGTATTCCTCAGAAGTGGTTTGGGTTCATAAACCGTGGCTTTGGGGTCCACACAATAATGTGCAAAAATTACGTATCATTTAAAAATCCATACCTTTGTATCCTTAGCCTCGAGCCAATTAAAAGCACTGATGTGATAACATTGTGCCGTATCACGTGATACGAATATATATATATATATCTATATCTATCTATCCATCCATCCATCCATTTTCTGAGCCGCTTCTCCTCACTAGGGTCGCGGGCGTGCTGGAGCCTATCCCAGCTGTCATCGGGCAGGAGGCGGGGTACACCCTGAACTGGTTGCCAGCCAATCGCAGGGCACATAGAAACTAACAACCATTCGCACTCACAGTCATGCCTACGGGCAATCTATATATATATATATAGATATAGATATAGATATATATATATATGTATATATATCACCCCCAGTGCACTCTGCATTCTTTTCACAGTCCCCTCATATCGGTGCATCACCTGACAGGAAGGTGTCCTGTGACTGTTGCGGCTGTTTCCCTTGCCTGGACGCGGGTCACTGGGGCCCCTCTCTGGAGCCAGGCCTGGAGGTGGGTGATGAAGGCGAGCGCATGGTGGCCGGGCCCCATGGGCCGGGCACAGCCTGAAAGGGTAACGTGGGTCCCCCTTTCCATGGGGTCACCACCTGAGGGAGGGGCCATAGGGGTCGGGGTGCAGTGTGAGCTGGGCGGTGGCCGCAGGCGGGGACCTTGGCGATCCGATCCCCGGCTACAGAAGGTGGCTCCAGATGAAGACGAATCACCTTTTATTGTGATGAACATGCATGCATGTACACGAAATTTGTTCTCTGCATTTACCCCATCACAATGAACACATGCACATGTTAGTGGAACACACTGGAGCAGGGGGCCCCACGGTGGCAGGCGATGATCCTAACCATGGGCCACGGCTGCCACAGAATGTCACCTCTCTGACAGGGAAGGAGCCCGAGCTGGTGTGTGAGGTTGAGAAGTTCCGACTCGATGTAGTCGGACTCTCCTCCATGCACAGCTTAGGCTCTGCTACGAGTCCTATCGAGAGGGGTTGGGCTCTTTTCCACTCTGACGTTGCCCACGGTGAGAGGCGCCGAGCAGGTGTGGATATACCTATTGCCCCCCGGCTCGGCGCCTGTACGTTGGGGTTCACCCCGGTGGACGAGAGGGTAGCCTCCCTCCGCCTTCGGGTGGGGGGATGGGTCCTGACTGTTATTTGTGCCTATGCACCAAACAGCAGTTCATACTACCCACCCTTTTTGGAGTCTTTAGAGGGGGTGCTGGAAGCGCTCACGCTGGGGACTCCATCGTTCTGCTGGGGGACTTCAATGCTCACGTGGGCAATGACAGTGAGACCTGGAAGGGCGTGTTTTGGAAGAACGCCCCCCCCGATCAGAACCCGAGTGGTGTTCTGTTATTGGACTTCTGTGCTCACCACGGATTGTCCATAACGAATACCATGTTCAAGCATAAGGGTGTCAACACGTGCACTTGGCACCAGGACACCCTCGGTCGCCGTTCGATGATCGACTTTGTGGTCGTGTCATCGGACTTGCGGCCGCATGTCTTGGACACTCGGGTGAAGAGAGGGGCTGAGCTGTCAACTGATCACCACCTGGTGGTGAGTTAGCTCCGATGGTGGGGAAGATGCCGGTCCGACGTGGCAGGCCCAAACGTATTGTGAGGGTCTGCTGGGAACATCTGGCAGAATCCCCTGTCAGAAGGAGTTTCAACTCCCACCTACGGCAGAACTTCACCCACGTCCTGGGGGAGGTGGGGGAAATTGAGTCAGTGTGGCCCATGTTCAGCGCCTCTATTGCCAAGGCAGCCGACCGAAGCTGTGGCCGTAAGGTAGGCCGTAAGGATTGCCGCCTGTCGGGGCGGCAATCCCCGAACCCGT
Source organism: Phyllopteryx taeniolatus (assembly GCF_024500385.1). NCBI lineage: Eukaryota > Metazoa > Chordata > Actinopteri > Syngnathiformes > Syngnathidae > Phyllopteryx > Phyllopteryx taeniolatus. The sequence continues at coordinate 633,607 of NW_026903217.1, forward strand.
TGGTGGAAACCAGCGGTGAGGGATGCCGTCAAGCTGTAGAAGGCCTGCCAGGCCTTTTTGGACTGTGGGACTCCTGAGGCAGCTGATGGGTATCGGCTGGCCAAGCGGAATGCGGCTTTGGTGGTCGCTGAGGCAAAAACCTGGGCATAGGAGGAGTTTGGTGAGGCCATGGAGAACGACTTCCAGACGGCATCTTTGTGTGTCTTTTTAAGCTTCCGTTTTCAAAATATTTACTGAATTGTTTTCCAAACACTCCAATATCATCTGATTAAAGGTCTGATTAAAGAGTGGCCGAGACGCAACTTTTGATACCTCATTTGTGCGTAGAAAATTGTTGTTTACGATCCTTTATGTTTGCACGTGTGTGCAGAATTAAATAGCATTTATTATTATTATTATTATTATTATTATTATTATTATTATTATTATTATTATTATTATTATTATTATTATACGGTGGCCCGACTGGTTAGAGCGTCAGCCTCACAGTTCTGAGGACCTGGGTTCAATCCCCTGCCCCACTTGTATGGAGTTTGCATGTTCTCGACCGTACCTGCGTGGGTTTTCTCTGGGCACTCTGAATTCCTCCCACATCCTAAAAACATGCATGCATGGTTGGTTAATTGACTACTCTAAATTGCCCGTAGGTGTGAATGTGAGTGCGAATGGTTGTTTGTTTGTATGTGCCCTGAGGGTTTTCTCCGGGCACTCTGGTTTCCTCCCACATCCCAAAAACATGCATGGTTGGTTAATTGACTACTCTAAATTGCCTGTCGGTGTGAATGTGAATGGTTGTTTGTCTGTATGTGCCCTGCGATTGGCTGGCAACCAGTTCAGGGTGTACCCCGCCTCCTGCCCGATGATAGCTGGGATAGGCTCCAGCACGCCCGCGGCCCGAGTGAGGAGAAGCGGCTCAGAAAATGGATGGATGGATTATTATTATTATATTTTTTGCCATTTTAACAGCCTTTTCTGCCAGCGAGTTGAATTTGCTTCTCAAATGGAGCAGCTGAATATTTGAAGCTGAAATGTTTGGATTGGATATTTTGATGTTAAAAGTAAAATTCAAACTGAGTGTGAAAAAAAAAAAAAAAAGTGTAAATCAAATTGAGAATCTGGTGACACAGATATACTTCCACACCTAAATTTCCTCCAACACACACCTCGATCGACAATTCTACTTCCTGAGGCCCGGGACACACAAAAGGATTTTTCCAATCTTAAAAGAGTTTCCATCTGCTACAGACCCCACGCTTGAACATAAAAAAATCAACCATTTAACAATTTCTGTCATGTTGTGTGCTCCAATAATCTGTTATGCAAAACAACATACAGAAGGATTCTGTTCCACCACGGGTCTGGAAACAAATCTGTAGAATGGTGATGTCATCCATCAGGTACTTTCATCCATCCATCCATTTTCTTAGCCGCTTACCCTCACAAGGGTCGCGGGAGTGCTGGAGCCTATCCCAGCTATCATCGGGCAGGAGGCGGGGTACACCCTGAACCTGTTGCCAGCCAATCGCATGGCACATATAAACAAACAACCATTCACACTCACATTCACACCTACGGGCAATTTAGAGTCTTCAATCAACCTACCATGGATGTTTTTTGGATGTGGGAGGAAACCGGAGTGTTCGGAGAAAACCCACAAAGGCACGGGGAGAACATGCAAACTCCACACAGGCATAGTAGGGGATTGAACACCTGACCTCAAAACTGTGACGCAGACGCTCCAATCAGTCAGCCTCCGTGCCGCCGTAAAGGACTTGCTTTGGAAAATACTTTTTGCTGTCTGGGCAACCCACCCAAAAAAAACATGACATCGGGTAAGACGTTTGTTTTTATTTGCAGTTGTTTCCTTGTTCCTGAGTCAGAGCGCTATTTGATTGGCTACGTTCTGTTTCACGTCACAATTCACGACGTCATGACAGGGGGAGACGTTGGCTTCCACACGTGGAGATTTTGTAAGAGTCGTAAATATTTTTAGGCCCCGACCCATATCGGTCCCTATATTCTGAACAAATTCACTCTTGACAGATCTCAAATTTAAAGCAAAGCAAATTTTTTTCGATAGTGAATTTCATACACAAGGTAACTCAATAATCAGAATCAGAATCAGAATCAGAATCAGAATCATCTTTATTTGCCAAGTATGTCCAAAACACACAAGGAATTTGTCTCCGGTAGTTGGAGCCGCTCTAGTACAACAGACAGTCAATTTACAGAACACTTTGGAGACATAAAGACATTGACAAAAAACAACAACAAACAACAATTGTGCAAAAAGATGCAGAGTCCTCAGTTCGAATGGCTAATATCGCAATAGTCCGGTGCAATGACCATTGTGCAAAGGGCACTGAGACTTCAAGGAGTGTATGCGGTTTAAAGTGACGAGTACTGCGATAATCTGGGACAATGGTTGTGCAAATGTTACAGATACTCCTCAATCAGTGTGCAAATGGAGCAGATGCTACTCTGGCATGAGTGGCCACTATATGCAAATAGTGCAGCACGGCGAGACAACTACAGTGAGTGCACGAGTAATACATAATACAGAAATGTGACAACGAACTCAAGTCAAAAAAGTTCTGGCAGCGTGCAAGTCCTCAAGGGTGGGTAGGGGGGTACCGACAATCCTTTCAGCAGTTTTGATTGTCCGTTGCAGTCGGAGTTTGTCCTTTTTTGTAGCAGCACCAAACCAGACTGTGATGGAAGAACACAGGACTGATTCGATGACCGGTGTGTAGAACTGTCTCAGCAGCTCCGGTGGCAGGCCGTGCTTTCTCAGAAGCCGCAGGAAGTACATCCTCTGCTGGGCCTTTTTGAGGACGGAGTTGATGTTGGTCGCCCACTTCAGGTCCTGGGAGATTGTAATTCCCAGGAACTTGAAGGTCTCGACGGTTGACACAAGGCAGCTGGACAGCGTGAGGGGCAGCTGTGGCGAAGGATGCCTCCTGAAGTCCACGATCATCTCTACAGTCTTGAGCGTGTTCAGCTCCAGGTTGTGTCGGCCGCACCACAGCTCCAGCCGCTCCGCTTCCTGTCGATATGCAGACTCGTCACCGTCCTTGATGAGGCCGATGACAGTGGTGTCATCTGCAAACTTCAGGAGTTTGACAGTCGGGTTCGCTGAGGTGCAGTCGTTCGTGTAGAGAGAGAAGAGCAGCGGAGAGAGGACACAACCTTGGGGCGCCCCAGTGCTGATGCTGCGTGTGGATGAGGTGGCCTCCCCCAGCCTGACCTGCTGTGTCCTGCCCGTCAGAAAGCTGTAAATCCACTGGCAGATGGCAGGTGAGACGCTGAGCTGGAGAAGCTTGGATGAAAGGAGTTCAGGGATGATGGTGTTGAACGCTGAGCTGAAGTCCACGAACAGGATCCTCGCGTAAGTCCCTGCACTGTCGAGGTGTTCTAGGATGAAGTGCAGTCCCATGTTGACTGCATCATCCGCAGATCTGTTCGCTTGGTAGGCAAACTGCAGGGGGTCCAGCAGGGGACCTGTGACACTCTTGAGGTGGTCCAGCACAAGACGTTCAAAGGACTTCATGACCACAGATGTCAAAGCGACAGGCCTGTAGTCATTCAGACCCGAGATTGCAGGTTTCTTGGGGACTGGGATGATGGTGGAGCGTTTGAAGCAGGATGGAACTTCGCACATTTCCAGTGATCTGTTGAAGATCTGAGTGAAGACTGGCGCGAGCTGGTCCGCGCAGACTTTGAGGCAGGATGGAGACACGTGGTCCGGGCCTGCCGCTTTGTTAATCTTTTGTTGTTTGAAGATGCGTCTCACATCCTGTTCATGGATGGTTAACGCAGAGGTCAGAGGTGTGATTGTGGTCGCGGGTGCGGCCGGGTTGGTGTGTGGTGTGAAACTGTCCTTTTCAAATCTGCAGTAGAAGGTATTCAAGTCGTTGGCTAGTGTGCTATTGTTCTCAGCTTGGGGGGATCGTCAGCCCTATGCAGCTATTGCATTAGTATTATGGACGATTTTAGATGTCTCGCCTTCAAAAAGATGACTCAGCATCATCCGATGGAAGGGCGCCTGGACCAAGGACGTGATCGGATGTTGTCGGGGACGTGACAGGTGTTGGTCCAATGTTTTGTTTTGTGTCTTATTGTTTAGAACATTATGTCTGTGAAAAACCCTCCTATTTTCAAATAAATGCAGGAGCGGCGGGAGAGATTGGTTAGAGCGTGTTGAGAGACTGTGATCTGAACAATCTCCCATACGCCCTCCTCATGAGAAAAAGAAATCAGTGTCTTCATTCCTTTTGTGTCTATTTTTTATAATGTTGGGTAAGATAAATCCAACAACTAGCAACCCTTTATTGCACAGTGACTGTTTTTTTTGTCAATGTCTTTATGTCCCAAGTGTTCTCTGTCAATTGACTTTATGTTGTCGTACTAGAGCGGCTCCAATTACCGGAGACAAATTCCTTGTGTGTTTTTTGGACATACTTGGCAAATAAAGGTGATTCTGATCCTGATTATTCAATAGCTCTTACCTGGGGGAAGGAGCTGGAAGAGGTGGTGACCAGGATGTGGCGGTTCCAAGAGGATTTTGCATGCTCTTGTCTGAGTTTTGGCAGCGTGGAAGTTCTCAAATTCTCAAGTGTGTTTACTTTTCAAACTCTATGATCTGATCACACATTTGTAGTGTTGAGAATGAGTTCGCACCATCCACACAAAAAATCCAAAATAGACCAGCCTACAATTGGAGAATAAAGATGACACGATCCACTCGAGATATTTTCAAGCGGAAAAAATATGATATTTTTTAAATATAAAATGTTGCATTTCAGACAACCATGTGGTTTACGGCCATACTACCCTGAGAACGCCCGTTGTGTGGTAGAGTGGCTGCAGGTGTGGGGGTTTGGCACAGCTGCACTCGTTAGTGGGGCATGAGCAGTACAGGCAGCAGGAGCTCTGTGCTCCTCCTGTCACGGCCCTGTGTTTCAAGTTGTTTTTCTTTGTGTTGCAGTGTCTGGGTGGGCGTGGACATTGGTGACGCACCTGTCATGCATTGTAATCATCAGCCTTTTTAGGGGGCACCGTGACAGTGTGTGGGCGTTGGAATATTCACTCGTTTTTGCCCCGTGTTTGCCGCCGTTCTGACCGCTGTCCAAATTTAGGCTCAATACGATTATACCACACGGACCGTTTGTCGTGTCTCCCTGCGTTATCTGTTTTTGATTCTCTCTGGTTGTGAGTTCCTTTAGTTTCGTAAGTCTTGCCATCACATGCTCTTCCATTTAATAAAAATTGTTCGGACCTCTGACCTGGAGTCTATTTTTTGGGATCTGCCCTTACGGCATTGCCGATCATGACAGAATATTCTGACCAGAAATGGATCCCACAAACTCAGACTCTTTTCGCCACGCGTTGGCAAGTCAGGGACATTTGGTAGGAAGACACGAGACATCGTTACACAAGCTCAGGGAGGCAATTACGGCGTTAACGACCCATCTCACTACACTGAGTTCTCAGGTTGATCAGGTGTGTGCACTTGGATTACCTCCGGTTCTGGCAAAAGCACCCGCCACCAACACAGTGGCCACGGTGCCACCCGCCAGGGAAGCTTGTCTCCCAAATCCACCTCGTTATGCTGGGGAGCTCGGCGGCTGCGGTCAATTTATTTATCAATGTACCCAAGTATTTGACCAACAACCGGTCACGTATGCCCAGGATAAGACGAAGGTGGCTTTTATAATGAGTCTACTTACGGGTCAGGCGGCATCGTGGGCGATGGCGGTCAGCAGCGCCAACCCAGCGTTACGTTCCTCCTTCCCGGCATTCGAATCTGAACTGAGGAGAGTTTTTGATCACCCTGTCAAGGGCAAGGAAGCCGGTAGCCGGCTGTTGGACCATTCCCAAGGGGACTTGTCAGTAGCCGAATACTCCATTTCGTTCCGCATCCTGTCAGCAGAGAGTGTATTCGACGATGTTGCGTTGAGCGGCATTTTTCGTCGGGGACTCTGTCCCGGGACGAGACCACTAATTTGGAGGAGTTGATCGGACTAGCCATTTGACTGGACAATCGACTGAGGGAACGGCAGCGCGAGCGGGCGGCTGAACGGCGCATTTTTTTTGAGTCCGCTTCCCCGGGACATTCTACGTCCGCCATGGAAGACGCTGCCTGTGTTCCCCCATCCACCTCGGCGTCGACGAGGGAGCCGGCCCTGGCCGTGGAGGAGCCGATGTAACTCGGCGGGGGGCGACTGGCGGAGATGGAACATCGGAGATGCATGAGAGCGGGGGCGTGTCTGTACTGTGGCCGACCAGGACACAAGGTATCCACCTGCATGGCGAGACCTTCACGGGGAAGTGACGCTACACCTTCCAAGCAGAGCGGCCAGGTGGTGGTGACAGCACCTTCTGCCTCCGGAAAGAACGTCTCATCGTGTGAGTATTTTGATAAAGACTTGGTACCCGGTGAATTGAGAACTGGATCGAACAACAAGAGACTACAATTGCCGGGCAAAGTATCGGGATTTGGCGGCAGTGTGAAGGTTTCCGCGTTAATTGACTCCGGAGCTGATGAGTGTTTTGTGGACTCCTGTGTGATAGAGACTCTAAATTGTCCACTGTACAGACTTAGCAAACCGAGAAAAGTTCTTGATTTGGATCGGCGTCTCCTGGCGGTTACAACACATATTACGGCTCCACTGTGTTTAAAGCTCTCGGGTAACCACATCGAATCGCGGCGATTTTTTTGTAATGCCCTGTCAATCTGCTCCAGTTGTGCTGGGATTAACGTGGTTAAAACTTTATAATCCAGATATTAACTGGGATCAACTACAGATTGTGAATTGGAACCTATTTTGTCATTCTCATTGTCTGCAGTCTGCCATGTTGACTACCACCCCCCGTGTTCAAGACGAGCACATCAATTTGGCTAAAGTACCGGCTGAGTACCATGATTTGCAACTAGTGTTCAGTAAGGATCGCGCCCAATCTTTGCCTCCGCATCGTCCATACGACTGTTCCGTAGAGTTGATTCCCGAGGCTCCACTACCATGTGCGAGGCTGTATCAGATTTCCAAGCCTGAGCAAGAGGCATTAAAGAATTATATTTCCACTTCGCTAGCTGCTGGGTTGATTCGTCCCTCATCGTCGCCAGTGGACGGCGGATTTTTTTTTATCGATAAAAAGGACGGGACCCTGCGACCCTGTGTCGATTTCCGGGGTCTTAACGACATCACGATAAAAAATAAGTATCCTCTCCCGCTGTTGGACTCGGCGTTTGCCCCTTTGCAGTCTGCAAAGGTTTTCACAAAATTAGATCTGCGAAATGCCTATCACCTGGTGAGGATGAAGGAGGGAGATGAGTGGAAGACTGCGTTCAATACTCCATTAGGTCATTTTAAGTACTTAGTCATGCCTTTTGGACTCACGAATGCACCCGCTGTGTTTCAGTTTCTTATTAATGATGTGCTCCGGGACATGATAAATGTATTCTGTTTTGTGTACCTGGACGACATCTTAATCTTTTCCCGTGATCTACGTGAACATCGCCAACATGTCCGCATGGTGTTGCAGCGCTTGATGGAAAACCGTCTTTACGTCAAGGGTGAGAAGTGTGAGTTCCATGCGGAGTCGGAACAGTTTTTGGGGTTCATTGTGGAGAAGGGCCAGCTTCGGGCCTATCCAGGCTGTGGTTGATTGGCCAACTCCAACGTCGAGGAAGCAGTTGATGAGGTTTTTGGGTTTTGCAAATTTATATAGGCGATTTATACGTGATTACAGCCTTAAAGCGGGACCTCTGACTAGACTTACTTCCAATAAAATACAATTTGTATGGACCCCTAAGGCAGAAATGACTTTTGATCATATTAAACAATTGTTTGTGAAGGCTCCTGTGTTACATCATCCTAATCCTGACCTTCCTTTTGTTGTCAAGGTGGACGCATCTGATTCAGGTGTGGGGGCGGTCCTGTCCCAGAGGTCCCCGGTCGACCAGAGGCTGCACCCCTGCGCCTTCTTCTCTAGGCGCCTGAGCCCTGCAGAGGCCAATTACGATGTGGGAAATAGAGAGCTGCTGGCCATTGTCCTGGCGCTGCAGGAGTGGAGGCATTGGCTGGAGTGTACGAGGGAACCTTTTCAAGTTTTCACCGACCACAAGAACCTGTCTTACCTCCGGACTGCTAAAAGACTCAACCCCCGTCAAGCACGTTGGGACCTGTTCCTTACCCGTTTCGACTTCATCATCACTTACCGCCCTGGGTTGAAGAACGGCAAACCTGACGCCTTGTCTAGGCTGCATGGCCCGGCTGCTGTTCAGCCTGTTGTGGAGACCATTCTACCTGGGACCCGGGTGGTGGGAGCGCTTCAGTGGGAGGTTGAGAAGAAGGTGGAGGAGGCGAGGAGGGACGTCCAGGCCCCGGGAGGTGTTCCTGATGGCAAATTGTTTGTTCCGGTCGTTTTACGTCCAGAGGTGTTCTAGAGTCGCTTGCCATCCTGGGGTCAGTCGGACACTTTTCCTCATTTCCCAACGGTTCTGGTGGCAGGGACTACGCAGGGACGTTAAAGAATATGTTTCGGCATGCTCAGTGTGTGCCCGTAGCAAGATGTCCCATCGTCCTCCAGCTGGTCTTCTTCGTCCACTGCCCATTCCTTCCCGCCCCTGGTCCCACGTTGCCTTGGACTTCATCACGGGCCTTCCGCTGTGTGGAGGGAACTCGGTCATCCTGAGTGTTGTCGACAGATTTTCCAAGATGGCCCATTTCGTTGCTCTGCCGAAGCTGCCGTCCTCCTTTGAGACTGCTAATCTCCTTGTCGACCATGTCTTCCGAGTTCATGGTATTCCTGCTGATCTGGTGTCTGACAGGGGTCGCAGTTCGTCTCTCGGGTCTGGAGGTTGTTCTGCAAAGCGCTGGGGGCGTCCTCCAGTCGTTCATCCGGTTTCCACCCGCAGAACAACGGCCAGGCTGAGCGGGCGAATCAAGATGTGGAGGCTGCTCTTCGCTGTGTTTGCCATCAGCACCCCTCCTCGTTTG